>NC_137426.1:22327500-22927500 GCF_964374335.1 Astatotilapia calliptera | reverse complement strand
CCCTGACTTGGGTAAGATAAAGGTCAGGGGTGGATGAATAATGTATTTATACTAAATCCTACCGAACTGACTCCAGATCAGCACATACACCCCTATAAAAACTATCAACTTAGAATATTGGGCCTGTTTTTAGGCTAGTTTTTATTAGTCACTGGGCTGCCTGCGTCTCACACAAACCCCTCAAAAATGAATGTGAGGAGCAATACCACCCAAAATAGCACATAGACTCAAAGCAGAGGAATACCCAAGTGCTTTATGTCCTATATCACGTTATATATATTTGTTTGTTTTTGTTCCTGTGTTTCAACTCAACTTTTCACCGATGAATCCCGTCTTCCTCTGTTTTTGCTCCGAACGTTTGCCCTCAGTTGTATGCACCAGCAGTCAAGAATGGACGATGAGCCAAACTGTGCAAGAGCTACATCTGGTAAGCAGGAGACTATAGTTTTTACAAATCAGTTTGTGGATTTAATATTGAATTTATCATTTCTCTCTCTGTCTCTGCTCTTCAGGGTGTTTTGGGTGGTCTGTGCAGTGGGAAGTCTGCTCTGGTCCACAGACATTTAACTGGAAGTTACCTCCCACTGGAGAACTCAGAAGGTTGGTTTAACATCTCCACCCATTAAGAGCAGAGCTTTGTGAATTCAGTTCAGATTGATTTGGTTTAACTTATATAGTTGACAACAACAGTCATCTCAACTCTAAAATGTAAGGTAAAGGCTGAACACTATTAAAGTCAGATCTCCGACAAGCGACACCTGAGTCTCCTCCAGCAGATGGATGCTGGCTGTTTCTGATTTAGATGATCCAGGATCATTCTTTTAATCACTTTAATCACAATTTTAGTGCTGTAAATATCAAATGAGTTATTATGTAAAAGCTTTAAAAACATTTGTTTGTTCCAATATTTGCCAGGACGCCAGTATATTAAGGATGTGCTAGTTGATGGTCAGAGCCATCTGCTGATAATCAGAGAAGAGACAGAACTCCCGGATCCTCAGGTGGGTGGAGAATCGAGCTGAACTTGTTTGAGGGCTTATTTTTAATAAGAGTAAGTATTTCTTCCCTCTTGTACTTTTTGACTGCTATTATTTTTCCCTTTTGTTAGTTTGCAAGTTGGGTGGACGCAGTAATCTTGGTCTTCAGTTTGGAAAATGAGGCCAGCTTCCAGGAAGTTTACAAAATCTATCACCAGCTTGCAATCCATCGGCCCGTAACTGAGATCGCTTTCATAGTCGTCGGCACTCAGGGTAAGATGCTCACGCTCAGCATCTGTGCTTCCTTTATAATGAACTCTCGTTGTAGTTGGGTGATTTTTGCTTATTCCAGATAAGATCAGCAGCACCAACCCCAGAGTGATAGATGATGCCAGGGCCAGACAGCTCTGCTCAGACGTGCGGCGCTGCACTTACTATGAAACCTGTGCGACGTACGGCCTCAATGTGAACAGAGTCTTCACGGATGGTATGTACGTCCGTCATATCCAGAACCATATGGTGTGTGGTGCTGTAGAGGATGGACAAATATGAATTTTATTGGGGACTAATGTTTCATTTTTTAATTTAACTTCTGGGTTTGTTTGTTTTTTTGCCACAGCTGCTCAGAAGATCATGGCAGCTAAGAAACAAGCTGCCCTACTGGCTTCTTGTAAATCTCTTCCCAATTCTCCCAGCCACTCTGGAGGCTCCACCCCAGTCTCCGGTGTCTTTCCAGGACAGGTAAAACCAGCACCTTACCTGTTGTCCATAAGAAGCAGCTTTTGTTACTCTATTTTCTGTATTTCATTTTGCTGTCAGGCTATTTTTAAAGTGTGCATGCTGTTGTATCAGGCTTAGCTATTTGCTCCTTCTGCTCAATTATCACTTCATCTCCTCCGTCCTCCTCCTGTTCCTGTTTTTTTCCCTCTCTCTCCCTCTCTTTAGGCGAGTAACGGTGGGCAGAGCAGCGACTACTCGTCCTCACTTCCCTCCACTCCTGTGATCAGTCACAAAGAGATTGGCAGAACACTGAGAGGGGAGAAGCAGGACGGTACTACACCTGTCTTGGTCCGTAGCGTCCGAAGACGCACCACGAGATTTGCGGTAAACTTTACTCAGTGCAAGCTCCAATCATGCTTAGAGACCCTTTTGCATTTTTACTGTCAATCTTCTTTCCTCCACTTTTTTTCTTACTCCAAGCCAACCCTTCGGTAGGTTTCCATGTTTAGAAAATGAGCTGTAAACACTTGGCAGGACAAACCAAACCCAATGCAGGAACATACTTGTGGTCTTAAGTTATATAATACAGACAGCTAATACAGCGTGCTAAATTATCAGCTAACTGTAGGCACAAGCTGCGTCCAGTGATGCAAAATAATTCCAGTAAAATTGTTTTCCTCATCAAAGCTGAAGCACTGACTTCTTCGTTTTTCTGTTTGTGGAATTAAGAAATTCAGGTAACTATGCAGCAAATTATTACTTGACATCGGCTCGGTCACATTGGAAAAGCTTAGTGGTTCAAAATATAATTTTGATGATGCTGAAAGTTTGTTGCATGCTTTAGATAAGTACTGGGCAAAAGTCTTGAGCCATTCCTCATTTCCTTATATTTTGCTTCCAAGTAGCCAGGATTTGTAGCAGTTGCTTTGAGTAATAGTTCTCCAGGGTTTCTGAAGTTTTTCTCAAGGGATTTTCAGAGAAATGTGTTTTTTGTTTGTTTTTTGACACTTTCTTAGTACATATTTTAAACTTATCTTTAGCCACTTTGTTACTAACAAGCTGTTTCAAAAAAGTAATGATCCCAAACACACAATGGATCACCATCATTCAGAGCCCGGACCTGAACATTATTAAAGTAGTGTGAGCTCAAACTGACAGACAACAAAACAAAAGGCAGCCAACATCCAACGGGGAGCTTTTAATGTCCGTCAAGAAGCCTGGAGAACTATTCCTGAAGACTACTTATAGAAATTAGAAGAAAACTTGCCTAAGAGAGTTTAAACTGTGCTAAAGAATACATATCATGCCATACCATATTTCCATTTATGTTTGTATATCACTGCATCTTTTTCTCATTTTCCACCCTTTATTTTGAAATATAGAGACACGAGGGATGGCTGAACACTTTTCCACATCATTGCAATAATATAGAGCAGAGTAATATAGAGATAGGTGGGGCTAACAGTCAAAGACAATACACTGGCAGAGACATGTTGTCATGTTCCTGGGTCTGTTGACCCAGCGTTTTAAGTTTTAGTTTATTTGGATGTTGTTTATGTTTAAGTTCATTAGATTAGCGAAGTTCATTTGGTTATTAGACTCCTTGTGTTTTCTTCCCCTGTATTTAAGTTTCCCTCACCCTTTGTGTTTCATGCTGCGTGTCTTATGTTATCAAGTTTGTATTATCATGTCTGTCTCATGTTTCCTGTTTTATTTTGAAGGAGTCGTGTGTTCTTTGTTCATTGTATGTTTCAATACATGTTTCACTTCCCCTGTCCTGTCATTAGGCTCATGTCAGTCAGCTGTTCCTCCATGTGTTCACACTTCCCCTAATCACCTCCTGTGTATTTAAGTCCTCTGTTTTCAGTGTCTCATTGTCAGGTCGTCTGTTGTCCACGCCATGCTTCCCATCCCATCCCATCCCATCCCATCCCATCCCATCCCATGCCATGCCATGCCATGCCATGCCATGCCATGCCATGCTTCCAAGTTTCATGTCTAGGTTTTTCTTGTTGTTTGTTTAGTTCTCCCAGTTTAGGTTAATGTTAGTTTTACTTTAGTTTGCCTTGCCCTTTGTTTGTACCTTTTTTACCAGCCATATTAAATGACTTGCTTTTTGTTAACATTCAAGTTTTGTTCCCTGTTCCTTGGAGTCTGCATTTTGGGTCCACTCTTCACAATATATACAGTCTGCCTCCACCAGACTCTGACACATGTACTGTAATATCCATTACAAACATTGCATATTTGTAATGTCTATTATGTCTATAATGTAATTATAATATTATATTCACTTGGGGTTTTGTTGAATGCTGTGAAAATTCAGCCTTATGGGAAAAACAATCTGAAATGTCATTAAAAACCTGCATTAACAAATATTTGCATCACCTTGGAGACCTACTCATCTGGCTGACTCAACATTTGAATCTAATAATTAATGCTTATGTTTAATCACATGGATCATACTGGCTTTTAAGCTGCTAAATGCACCACATATATAGAAATCCTTCACTCATTTTGTCAGTGTTTTTTTACACTGGGCAGGCAGTTTATTCAGAGGATTATCAGAACAGCAGCCTCCTGTGTCTGGGGCTGAAGTTGATTATAGTGAACCAGAAGAGTAAAGCTGTGGGTCAGAAAAGCTAAACAGTGGTCTTACAGACGCCATACAGATGAGGAAAACTACAGAATTAGGGTGGTAATTCTCTCTGCGTTTATTGCTATAAGTGACCAGAGCTGTAAGCATTTGATTAGACACTTGCATAAAAATACAGATTAATGCAGCTTCATGTAAAGCTACAGACAATTATTCTGAACCAGTTGCTATAAATACACACTTATAAGCCAGCTTTTACAGCCAGCAGAAACTTTCCAGCAGAAGCTCTGGGAAATATAAATTAAAATCAGCAGTAAGCTGCCCATTCCTGCCTGATGCAGTTATTGTCCATCCTTCCCTTCCTTTAGGGCCGGAGAGGCAGCGACTCAAACAGAAGGAGCGCAGACTTTAAGGGCGATCTGGGCAGCGGGCGCTCCATTCCCATCAAACAGGTAGGGCACCGATTTGCACTTGATACAGAAACAAATATGATGTATCAGATGACCCTCAGCAGAGGACATCTCACCAGCAGTCACTTCAGACGTGTGAAGCCAATTTCATCGTGTGGCGTGATGAAGTGCTGTGAGCTCCCATTCTGCCCTGATGAATAGTTAGTGGGTGTTTTTGGCAGCCAGCTTTCATTATGCTGCCGTAATATGTGAAATGAACACTTGAGACATTAGCAATAAATTGACAGTCTTCTGTGTTGTCGCCTCTGTAAGGGCATCTTGCTGAAGCGCAGTGGGAACTCGCTCAACAAAGAGTGGAAGAAGAAGTATGTGACATTGTCCAATGATGGCATACTGTCCTATCACTCCAGTGTCAATGTGAGTCGGCGTGTTAACAGAGCGCTCCAGAGCATTATGCTGCTGAAAGCACGACTGATGTTTGATGGTAATGGCTGATGTCTGGTTTGGCAGGACTACATGCTGAATGCCCCCGGGAAAGAGATGGACCTGCTGCGAGTGACAGTGAAGGTGCCGGGAAAGCGGCCGCCTCGCGCCATCCCTGCCTGCGCCCCCCCAGCTGGGCTTAACGGACGGGTCAAAGACGTTCAAGGAGCTGAGGGTAAAGATGTTCTCTATGGTACACAAAAGAGGGAAAAATCTTTAGACGTCTCACAATAGCTAAACCTTATATACCGTATATTTAAATAAACCTCGTGTAAATTAATTATGTCATCTAAAGTTACTGTGATATTGAACAGATTTTGGTCTGGCTAATCTAAGAAGCTCAAGATTTTAAATCTCCATGCTGGTACTTTTCTCTGTGGAGCTGATAAGATGAAATATTTTACCTGATGACCTTTTTCTATTAGAGACAGTGATAAAAAAAAATGTAGATATGTAGAAAAGAAGGCTGCAGAACTGCTTTGTACGTATTGTTCTTGGTATTTTAAGACGGTTGTAAATGGAGGGGTCAAGCATTTGTGCAAACGGGGGGAAATTGCAGCAGGCTGTGAAACCTCTGCAAGACTACAAAACAGCATCATAAGGAATTTTGCAAGTGCTTTAAGAGTGTGTGGGGAAACTAAATCAGTAATGCATGCAAGTGTCAGAAAGCGTCCCTGTTTGTTTTCACATTTAGTGTTTGACTAAATTGCTTTATTATTAAGTATGTGGTTGTTTATATGGTTGCTACTCTTCCTGTAGTCCCAATGAGTGCAAGCAGTCTCCTGCAAGTTGAGGAGATGGAGGGGCTGGGTGGTGCCCTGTTCCTGAGGGGTAACAGAGGTGTGCAGCGATGTCCTTCCACACTATCTAACCACGCTCAAAGCATTGGTGAGTATGGGAATAAAAACATGTAAGACAGTGAAATTTCTGAAATGTAACAAAAACAAAATGTTATTAAAAATGTTTCAAAACTACGAAGACAGCGTGGCTGTGATCTTTGAGCCCTCACTGCATGGGTTCAGCAACACTTCACAGCACACTGTCATTAACGTCGCCTCCACAAATGCAAGAAAAATCTTTACTTTGCAGAGAAAGAAAAACATTCTTTAAAAAAATTAGGAAGGCTGTCACCTTTTCAGGCCACAAGCTCATTTAGGCTAGACTGAGAAAAAGTAGGAAACTATTCTGTGGACCATCCAGTCACAATTTGAAATTATTTTTGGGTGGCATGGTTACTGCATCCTCCCAGCTACAGAGAAGAGGGACCATCCAGCTTGGTATCAGCATACAGTCCAGAAGCCAGCATCCATAAAGGCGTGGCACGATATTTGTGCATTTGGCCTGAAAGACGTACAAAGGGTTTGTTCCCATGCAGATGATGTCATTTTCGGGAAATGTCTTGCTTTTTTTTTCAGCATGACAAAACATTCCTCACCATCTGCAGCTGTGTGGCTCCACAGCAAAAGAGCTCAGGTGCCGCCTGCAGTATTGAAAGCGAATTTAACAATATGAAAAGAAAAACATGACAAATGAGGCCCTGAAATATTGAGCAGCTGAAATAGTATTTTGAGCTAGGATGGGAAAATATTTCTCTTTTAAAACAACAACAACATTTGTTTCACTTAGTTCTCATAAGCCCAGAGTTGATGCAACACAGTGGTAAACATGTCCCTGCACCAACCTTTTAAAAAGGTGTTGCTGATATCAAATTTAAAACGAGCACCTATTAAAAAAAACAACATAGAAAAACCTTAAAATCTCTCAGTTTCAGCATTTGATTTTTTTTTTTTACTATTTCCACCAATTTGTGAATGATTGCATTCTGTGTATAAGTCATACAGTGTCCTGCTTTTTCGGAAACAGGGTTGTAGTAATTTTACGTTTGTTATCCTGTCTGCTCGTTACAAGACTCTGCAGTTGAGGGCATCTCGAGCTCTTCCTCTACCAAAGACGTAGGTTCTGCCTCCCCTGTCACGGACAGAAAAAAGCATCGCAGAAAGAAGAGCATGAATCAGAAAGGAGATGCCACCGCCGGCCAAGCAGATGGTAAATGATTACAAGCTTCAAATATGTTTTCATAGGCACCGATCGGGATGTTTCTAATGATATTTGTAGCTTTACTACACATGACGAAGACTTTGTGTTTTTCGCTGATATTTTCTCTCTTCTCTTATGCAGCTAAGCGCAAAATGTGGAAACTCAAAAGCTTTGGTAGCTTAAGAAACGTAAGCAAGACAGGTAATATAAATCAGCTGCGCTGCCTCCACACATGCCAGGCTATCACATTAAGAGTCAAGCTTCTAATTTAAAATATTGACAATTAATCAATTAAATCCTGCAGATCAGCAGCATAAAACTAAACCTTGCTTATGCACAACTGTGATCCTGAAGTGATGTTAATAACCTACTGCTCAAATTTCTGCATCCAGAAATCATTAAAAAAAAAAAATCTGAGCTCTGTGTTATTGTCTTTCTTGTCTCAGACGAGGATAACTTTGACTTCCTCGTTGTGTCGAGCACTGGTCAGACGTGGCATTTTGAAGCACAAAGTGTGGAAGAGAGGGACTCCTGGGTCCAAGCCATCGAGAACCAGATCCTGGCCAGCCTGCAGCTGTGTGAAAGCAGCAAAAACAAGGCAAGAAACGACAGGAAAACATTCACTCTCTGACACACAGCAATCTAGTTTTTCATTCATTCATTTTATTGCCAGTGACAAATGGTAAATATTACAGACTTCCTGCAGATAAAAAGCTCCTTGAGAAAAAACAAGAACAGTGATTTTTTTTTTAAAGATCCACCCTAAGTTGTTGTTTTTTTTCTTTCTGTTACTGTCAGTACAATGACTGCGGTCATTCATCACTTTTTTCTTTGCAGAAATAGATTTAAACAGGAGAGTTCATACAAGTTCATTTATTCTGGTTACTGTTTGCCTCTCACAGGCTCGAAGGAACAGCCAGAGTGATGCAGTGGCTCTGCAGGCGATACGCAATGCAAAGGGCAACAACTTCTGTGTGGACTGTGACGCTCCCAGTAAGTCATGCTTGCCTATTTCATCCCTAATTTGACTGTTTGGAAGTTTTAATCAGAGCCGAGACCTCTTTTGTTGTTGGTGTAAGAAGCTGCATAGAGCGAGGAGAAAATAATTTGCTGCGGACTTGAACTTCTTTGTGTTCGGACTCTAGAACAAATGTGGACAATCACCGTGGAAAATGGGTATGACCCTCCTCCATCTGACAGTCTGAAAATAGCTTTCCGTGCCTTAGAGCGTTCAAAGCGGGGTACTTTTAACTTTTAAATTGGTATTTAGCATATTTGAAAACAGTCATTCATCCGCATGCTATGAGATAAGACAATGGAGTGTGAATGCAAATATTTTTACTGTATGTGCCTTTGTGTGGTATTTTTCACATCCCACACGTACCACATTTTTCATATGATCTCTGTATTGTTTGAGGGCCAGATAAAGAATTTTGATGACTTATCAGATCTAAATTTAATTTAATGCTGAGGTTTTTTTTATGCTGATTTCTCAGACTCTTCTAATGTGCACCATGGCCGATCGGGCGCATTTTAGTGGCACGCAGCCAAATGAAATTGGTAGACTGTCAGTTTCAAATTAAGTTAATTTGTTGTGTGCACGCTCCCTCTTCAAGATCCGACCTGGGCCAGTCTGAATCTGGGCGCTCTCATATGCATCGAGTGTTCCGGCATCCACAGAAACCTGGGGACTCACCTGTCACGGGTTCGCTCTCTGGCGCTGGATGATTTGCCACGAGAGCTGACGCTGGTTCTCAGTGCTATCGGCAACCACATGGTCAACAGTATATGGGAGGCACGCACAATGGGCCACCGTAAACCAGCACCCGATGCTACACGGTAAGGACAAATCATCTTTATATATATATATATATATATATACACAAGTTTTCTTTTTTTACAGTATGGACACATGAGCTGTGCAGCTCTTTCTCTGAGTCCACTGGAAAGTCCAGTGCTGTCATCTGTCAGCTGTAAATGCTGATGACTCACTTGTTTCTCTGTCCTTGTCTAGAGAGGAGCGGGAATCGTGGATAAGAGCCAAATACGAGCAGAAACTGTTTGTGGCGCCGTTGCCTCCTCCTACGAGCGAGGGCCCAGACATCACTCTATCTGGCCGTCTTCTGTTGGCAGTGATGGAGCACAATCTCCCCAAGCTGCTGCTACTTTTGGCCCACTGCACTAAGGAGGACATTAATGCCCCTCTCAGCCTGGCACGCTCCTCCCGGTCGCTCTTAGCTCTGCGGCTGCCCGCTTCCCCCCTGCACGCTGCCTGTCAGCAGGCTGATGTGGTGATGACGCAGCTTCTAATTTGGGTTTGTTTCCCTTTGTCTCTCTTTTTTTTATCTTACACTGGTCCAGCTACGAAGCAGGTATTCTCAAAAATATATAGGGATGTTGCTGCAGTGGAGGTACTTGGTTAGGTAATGATTATAAATTTCTTCATCACAGCAAACCATTTTGTAGAGCTGTGCAAAAATGGTAAAATTACCTCCTCTGAGTCGTTCACTCAGCAAAGAACAAAAGTGGTCTAAATAGATGACTCAGCAGACAACTGAAGGTGATCTAAATGTCTGAAAGGTACAAAAGCTCTCTTAATCGCACCTTTCTGACATCATTTAGGGCAATCCTGTTCAGGCTTAACTTTTTTCCTACACATTCTAAAACTTCCTTGAAGTGTGGAGGATGGGATTATTACATAATCTAATCCACTTTGCTTTCTTCTCTTTTCCCGCCTGCAGTATGGCTGCGATGTTCGGTATCGGGATGCTCAAGGCCAGACAGCGTTGGCTCTGGCTCACAGCGCTGGCAGCCAAGAGTGTGTCGACATCTTGCTCCAGCACGGATGCCCGAACGAGCCGCCCCCATCCGTCGCCGCGACAGTCGGTTTCGCAGCGGCAGCCACATCCAGCTTCCCTGTTGCCATGACACCAAGCCTGACGGTTGCCACGACACTCAAGATCTCGCACAAGAGCGGCGGCACAAGCTTGAGTTACAGCACCTCCAGAAGAGCAGTGTCATAACCGAAATGTGGTGTGGCATAAAGCCTGTGCGTCAGAGTGTGTTAGAGTATATGTTTGTGTGTGTGAGTTTGTCACTTTACCCTCATAGTGTCATTGCGCGTCCACACAGGCCAGCGGGACTGATGGACATGTTGCCAGATGTTGCACTCGTAGAGCCAGATGAGGTTCTAAAAGGTGTCTGTGTGTGTATCAGGAGTGTAAACTGTGAATCACACAGCCACATGCAATCTGCTTGAACGATTTAACCAAAAAAAAAAGGCAAAGTCTTCTCATTACGCTTTACAAGTGACGGTAAGGTAAAAGGAATACGACATCCTCTGCCTCTGCATTCAGGTTTAAAGGAATGTATTTATCCTGTATGGAGGACTGAAAGTGCCAAAATAAAAATAAGCGCATAAATGACAAAATGTATATAGATGAAATACAATTAAAATTATATTAAAATTAATATAAGCAAAGGTTAATTTATAAAATGTGACAGGCTGATATAGCATCTTCAGTTCTTCAATGATCTCCCTAGGCAGTTTTTTCTGTTGTCAGACTGGCATTTATTAACCAATTGACAAAAAGCTGATCCCACTTTAACTGAGGCAATTGTAGAAATAAATACAAAATAAGGGAAATATACAGAAATAAATAGAAGGGGGATTAGGTTGCAAAGGGAAAAAATGTAAAATAAATAAAATTTAAATTTATTTATTTAAATGTATTCTTACTTTTTTTTATTTTGGCACTTATAGTCCTCCATAGTTATATCAGATTGTATGATTCACGTTTCAGAATGCAGTCAGTGTTCAACTTTATTCTCCACTCCATTAAAAATGGCCTCAAAGAAGCTTATCAGAGTATCTCCAGGCCAGACGTAAAGAGCTGCAATAAATTTTAAGATTTGAGGGGCATCTTGAATTTCTAGCGTTAAAGATCGCAACAGTTTTTCATTTGGACTGTGAATGTGTGTTTATGCTTAACACAGCTGCTAATTCAGCTCATAAACGATGTGTAAGCCGACATGAAAAAGGGAGGGCTGTTTTAGAGATAAACAGAGTACGTGTATAGAAAAGCATCTAAAAAAAAAAAAAAAGCCTAATTTTCCAGAGTGTTATTGTATGATTTGTACAGTTGGTTATGTGTATAAAAATCCAAGGGTTACTCTGTTCAGAGATTTACTGTACAGCGCCCCGGCCCAGTTATTCTTTGATAACCGCCTGATTAACTCTTTGACATCCAAAACGGGAGGTTTTTATGTTACATTTGTATCGGTGTGTCTGACATAAATAATGTATAGGATGTATGCATTATGACTCCAGCAGTAGCTCATTATCAAGGCGAGTGTAAAACTAGATGTGCAAATGAACAAGTGAAATGCCTTGATTTTGGTCGAATGTAGAGAAAAAAAACAGATAAGTTAACTGTTTTAAAATACTAACATGTTTTTCCAGATAATGCAGTTTTTGGTGGACTGTCAGGGTGTTTTGTTTTTTATTCCTGCTGTGTCTAATAGAAAGGGAAAGTAGGGTTTGCCAGATGCAGATGTAGGTTCTCATCTACAAAACCTGGATTTTGAACGATTCGATATTTGTAAACATGCACCAGAGGAATGTTCCCCGATTTAATAGCTTTTTTTAACGGCATAAAAACATCTCTCCTGCGGTACTGTACGTATAAACTTGTGTTTATCTGAAGGCTCAGCTGACTATACATGTCTGTGATTTAAACATCTTCTTCCATTTGTATTCCATTTGTATTTTTTTACTCATGCAATGATTCACAGAGTATTCATTATTAATACACTAAGGCTACTGCCCAAGCTGTGGTGTTTTTGCTTAGAGTTGTGTGTGTGTGTGTGTGTGTGTGTGTGTGTGTGTGTGTGTGTGTGTGTGTGTGTGTGTTCAGATTTGGGTTATTTATTGACTTATTTTGTCCCCTTATTAATAAACAGTATAATTTACACCTTGGAGTTTAGTAGCATTATAAACACTACTAAAATGTTGGGTTGCTTACAAGTGTTTTAGTTTTTCGAAAAAAAAGACTTGTTTTTATCGAACAAAAACGTTAAACATATTAGAATTACACTGTAAATGAAAGTAAATAATCATATAAGCCCGAAAACACTTCTACATAGAGTCAGTGTCACTGTGGCCCTAATGCAGGTTTAGAAGATATAAATTTGGCTAGTCAAAAATCTGAGAATGGCCAAGGAAACGATAAAGATGGATAAGGAAAAGACACTGAGTAAAGGAATCTATGGCTTTTTCTTGTCAACTCTGCCCAGAAGGACAGCATTCTGGAGTCCCCCGCTATACTGCCGACACTGAGACTGATGCATGTAGGTACCATATAATGAAGCTGCCGGTTGAGGACCTTTGAGGCATCTGTTTTTCAGACTAGACTCTGATGTACTTCTCCTCTTGCTCAGCTGTGCTCCGGGACCTCCCACTTCTCTTTCTGTTCTTTGTTAGAGCCAGTTTTGCTGCTCTGTGAGGGGAGACGTGCATGCTGTTGAAGTCTTTAAGTTTTCCTTGGCAGTTTCCCACATGGAATAGCCTTCACTTCTTAGAACAAGAACACTCTAACGAGCTTCAGAGGAAAGTTTTTTATTTTTAAATGGGGCAATTTGAAACTATCATTGAACCCACAAGGCTGATGCTCCAGACACAGAACTAACCAATTCTCTACTAATCAGAAGAGTGCCAACCTAACTGTAAAAAGGTCTTGGTAATGATCAGTCAGCTTTACAATAAGTGACACAGCGTATCAACGGAGGACTAAAAGTAGCTGAAAATTAACCTCTGGAGCTATTCTAGTAAATATAATTAGTGATTGCGATGATTAATGATACTACATGCCATTATCTAAAATTTCGAAACAATTAAAAAGTTATTTTATGAGAATACAACGGTACACTACAGGGCCTCCTACACATTACACCTACAGGACCTGCTCAGCCATGGAAAACCATGCTATGAAGCTCCCAGTGCACAGTTTTTGTGCTGATGTTAATACCAGAGGAGGTTTGGAGCTCTGCAGTAACTGAGTTAACAGAGCTTTGATAGCACTGTGTGCCTCAGCACTCAGCAACCCAGATGTGGAACTTTATGTGATCCGGCATTTTGCTGTACCAAACATCCACTTTGCATTAATATCATTTACATTTGATGGTGGAATTTCACAACTCATCGTTGCAACGGCGGAAACCTATTACAGTACCACTCTCTTCAGAGCAACCCACTGTTTCAAAAATATTTGTAAAGGCAGGCTGCATGGCTACACCAATTTGCATTTAATCACTAATTATTATGAAGTTATTATTAAGCTCTCACAGAGTGTCTTTTGTCCTGTCTCCCTCCCCGGCCCCTCTGAGCATGGCTCTGCCAGAGGTTTCTTCCTGTTAAAAGGGAGTTTTTCATGTGATTTTTAGGGTTTTCTCTCTATTATTATATTAACTTTCAATATAAAGCACCTTGAGGACACTGTTATTGTGATTTGGTGCCATATAAATAAAACTGAATTGAACTGGATCCTCTGTGTTTCTGTTTATACACCTGTGACGAGGAGACCGAAATCACATGAATTCAAAGATTAAGAAATGTGGCCCAACACTTTTGTCCATATCGTGTATCATCGTTAAAAACAGGGACATTTGTCAGCGACTACAAACTTTTGTAGTACATGGTCAGACACAAGGTTCCTGTTTTCAAACAAGCTGAGAGCCTTTTTTTTCCTGACAGCCGGAGTCTTTTGGCATTCAGCAGAATCATTCAACACGCAACTACCATAAGATCTTATGGCGCAACAAAGTCCTCGTTAAAGGCCTCTACTGAGTCTGCCCTACTTCTTTGTAGGTCATGGGCTTATTTATATATCCATCTCTGATTCAGTTTCTTGGATGCATGATATACCAAATCCCATTTTTTTCCCAGAAAACATATGGAGACAAAAATAAAAATGACCACTATGAGACTTCTCTATAAGTTAGGGTCTCTCTAAAAAAGATAAGAGAGATCTGTGTAGCACGCTATCAAGATCTCCTGGTTTATAGATTCAAGAGTAGATATGCACAGTCTTTAGCACAGGTATAATTAATATATGTTCACATGACAATGAAATCATAACAGATGGACCCAGACTTAAGCTCTGGAACATAGTACATGTAAACAAACCTATAGTGTGTTTTGCAAATGCTGAAAGAAAAATATCCAAAAAGTAAGTAGCATAAAATAATTAATATACTTCTTTTTGTTTTAGGTTAAAAGACAAAAATAAAAAAATAAATTTAAAAAAACATTTAATGTCTTTTCCTCTTATTTCTCATCTTTCTGTCCCTCCTGTTTGTCCACACAGCTGCTATTCCAAAGTGAAACCCTGCTGAAGGATTTTCAGGAATGTGTGCCAGGAGGACTGGGACAACTAAATAAAGACAAAAATTAATGCTGTACCACTGAGAATACAATTTAAAGGAACACATGTACAGCTAGGATCACATCAGTTTGCTTCAGCTTGCAGTAACTAATGACACTTAGATCCATCCTAAGTGGTTCCTACTTTACTCAACAGGATGTTGGCAAAGAAAAATGTAACAATATAAGAAGCAGTTAGGCCATTAAAGAACTTTGGTACAGTTGGTACATATGGCACACCTTGAACTTACCATGGTTACTATAGCCCAGACGTTAAACTAAGGTGACTGTTGGTTGTTGGTGCCAGTGGGCTGGACTCAATATTATTACACAACCTCTAAGCTATGCAGACGAGCATCTCCAACAACACTTCAAACCTTGACGCAGATGGGCTTCAGCAGCAGAAAACTCCACCCGGTGCCACTCCTGTCAGCTAAGAATGGGAAACTGAGATTACAAAAAGCAAAATCACCAAAATTAGACAATAGCAGATTGGAAAAAGTGTTGCCTGGTCCGATGGGATGGTAGGATCAAAATGTTGCGTAAACAGCATGAAAGCATGGATCCATCCTCCCTTGTGTTAACAGTTCAGCCTGATGATGGTGGTGTAATGGTTGGAGATCTTTTCTTGGCGCACTTTGGTTCCCTTAGCCCCAACTGAGCATCATTTTAATGCCACAGTCTGAGTCCTGTTACTATGTCCATCCCTTTATGACCACAGTGTACCCACCTTGCTTCAGCAGGATAACGCACCATGTCACAAAGTTCAAATCATCTCAGGCTGTTTTTTTTGAACATGACTGCATTCAAATGCCCTCCACACTCACCAGATTGGGTATGGTAGAACAGAACAGAGGTGGGACCAAGTCATTGTTTTGCAAGTCTCAAGTAAGTCTCAAGTCTTTATCCTCAAGTCTCAAGTCAAGTCTCAAGTAATGTCAGGCAAGTCAGAGTCGAGTCTCAAGTCACTGGTGTAAAAGTCCGAGTCAAGTCACAAGTCTGAAATTTTGAATTTCAAGTCCTTTCGAGTCTTTAAAAAAAAAAAAGAAAAAATAATGTTGCAGTTATGCTAAATGTAAATATTAGACCATGTAATTTTAAAATCTGTGTTTTTCTCAACACATGACAAAATAGTGAACTTGGAAAATATACACAAATTGTGAAATTGCACCTCTTTAAAATGCAGCTCAATTAAACCTAGCTCCAAGAATAATTTTCACCGACAGTTCTGAGATAAGCTGCATGTTATTCTTGGATGCGGTTGTAGGACCAGCTTTAAAATCGCATGACAAAAATATCATACATATTAAAAAAAACTGAATCACCAACGTAGCCTGGACAACATTTGCTAGTTAGATGAAGTCAGCTATCTCATCTTAGCATATTTATATGCATATTTATAATCATACGGTTCTTGGAGTGAGTGCACACACTCATGAAGTTTAGTAACTTCAGGTCACTGCAACAAGCCCAGGTACAGTTTACCGACGGATGGGTGCAGGACCTTGAAATGCACGGTGTAGAACGAAAGACCATCGTACGTATCATAAGTTTACCAGTCTCAGAAATCGTCGTCATAAATACACATTCATTAACCGTTTATTAATAGGACCTTTGAGCTCAACGGTAATTAATTAGTAGTGGAAATAATTTCTGGTAGCATCACAGAAATGTAGCAGTGACAATAATACTGTATGCTGTAATCGTACTGGGCAATTAGTGATACAAAACAACTGTTTTATCCTGTGAATAAAAGTATGTGTTTTTGTCAGTGTACCATAATAACAGAAGCGAAACGCAATATTGTGTCAGGACAATTCACTATTTATGCACAATAAATAAAGGAGCATAGCGCGACAATTTCTGTTCAGCGCCAGACTTGCTTGTAACCTATATCACCAATTATGTTATGAAAATGACGTATTAACTACTAAAAAACACTGACCTTCGTGTAAATGCTTGGAGCAGACTAACCTGTGAGCTGGAGGGTTCTGGGACGTTATATTTGATCTTTGAATGGCTGCAATCCAGTCGCGTCTTTGTTACTTTGGAAACATGGCTCGAACAATTTCTCTTCAACGACGTAATCCGATAACAACCGATCTCTTTACCCGTCAGCTTCTCGTGGCTGTCATGCGACCGGCTATTGCAGTTAATAATACAACAGCTTCTTGACATTTTTGTGTTTCTTTTTATCGCTGTATAACTGATTTCAATTGAAAGCCTGCGTGCGCTAGTACCGCTTGCCACGAGTTCCCAGAATCCTTTGCGGTTCTACCCGTGAATGACGTCACATTTTCAATCTCTATATAATATGCATGTTAAATTTTATATTTGGGGTAAAATATCAAGTCTTTTCAAGTAAACCGGTTCAAGTCCAATTCAAGTCCCAAGTCATTGGTGTAAAAGTCCAAGTCAAGTCACAAGTCTTAGAACATTTTTTCAAGTCAAGTCTAAAGTCATAAAATTAATGACTCGAGTCTGACTCGAGTCCAAGTCATGTGACTCGAGTCCACACCTCTGGAACAGAAGATTCAAATCATGGATGTTCTGAGTGATGCTATCACGTCAACATTGACCAAAATCTTTGTTTTCTTTGTTGAATCTACACCATGAAGAGTTAAGGCAGTCCAAGCGAATACAAGCAAGATGTACCTAATAATGTGGCTGGTGTAAAGCTTATTTTATCATCTTTGGCCAGTAAAACAAATACCTTCATATTAGTGATGTTTACAGGTGTAAACTTGAAAGATGTCTTTCAGGAATCTTTTATTTCTTGCTGTCACTTAGACTCAACAGTAGTGTTGCCAAACCTTTACGTCAAAAGAAAAGAAACCCATTAACAACATTGAGCTGCCAAGAAGTCCTTTTCGCAAATTCTTCACTTGGAATAAATGCACAGCTTGTCTCGAAGTGTAGAATCCCATGAATAGTAAAGATGTTTTTTAAAAAGGAAGGGAAACAAAAGGATGCTATTAAATTATTAGTGCTTTATTGGTGATGCTTTGATGACTGCAAAGCTGAATTCTTCATGTATTAAATGAATCCCTGAACTAGGCAAAGATTTTGGCGATGAACTCTTTGAAGCGTTTAGCGTACTGCTCTGGATGAACAGTTGAGATCTCAGCTCCTGCCTACAAAACACAGACACACAGTCGATCAGAAATAAGTAGAAGCAGCCCTTTACACTTTGCAGAGCACTGATCTCTCACCCCGTGTTTGACAGCCTTGGCAGCGTGAGCGGCTTTCTTCTTGGTGTCGTACTGCGTCAGCACGTCAATCAGACCCATAAAATACACCTCCCTACGGGGCGCACCTACAAGGGAGCGATTCACAGTGTTTGGCGAGCGATATTGATCAGCACAGTGTGAGAGGAAGTTTCGGTGGGTGAAAAAGCGCAGGGCTCCTATCTCGGCTGTCGGGACTCACCCACAGCGCTCTGAATAGCGTACACATCCACATAAGGGTCGAAATCCCCGGGACCCATGGGTTTGAAGGAGTTCATGTAGCCGGTAATGCCTTCAGGGGAGGTGGAGTGGGGAGCAGGAGCAAGGCCATTTTCATCATCCTCTTCCTCCTCATCGGACAGCTCCATCTCCTCCTCCTCCTCCTCCATCTCGGCTCTTTCGACATCGTGGATACCGAGCAGCAGGCTGTAGTCCATGATCCTCATACGTACAAGAAACTGCAGTGAGAGAAATAATTACACACCAGAGACAAGAAACACAAAAATCCCCCACAAAAAGCAACGCCTCTCTTACCTCAGTGTCTCTGTTGAGCTTGTCCATTATTTTCTCCTTCTCTTCATCACTCACATAAACTTTCTGCATGTTATTCATAAAGTCCACATCCTTATAAGTGGGCAATTCCTTGACCTGAAAATATAGAAAGAATTACAACATTCATTCAACAGCATTTTTCTTTTCATCAAAACATTTATAGCTTCTCCATTTTCATATGATTAAAGCCAAATAACATTTTCATAATTTTGTTTTCTGAATCAGTACAGATGGAAATATCAAAGGTTCCCGCAGCTCTGCAGCTAGTCAAACTTCCTCTATTAAACCAGATATTTCTTCATCTTTTTCTTTTTTATCTAGGTCAGCGTCGCTGGAGGCCAAACAGAGGGCTTCTGATGTTTAAAACAGCCTGTTGCTAAGTGATTTTTCTGTGGGAAGATTCAAGAAAGTCTAATCTTAAAATCACATTTGTCACAATGCGCAAACAATAACAGTTACACATAGGAAAATAATTCCACACTCTGCCCTCAGGCGCACATTTCAAAGAGAAAAAAAATACATTTTTGGTTTGCAGTCTTAGATGTAGCCTGTCAAACCGGGGAGAGCAGCCAGAATACTAAACACGTCCACATCTTCAGACAGACTGTGGGGGCAGTAGCACACGTGCAGCCACTTCAGGTATGCTAAGTTTTTCTTTCTCACTTCAGCTTTTATCATTTTACTTGCAGTCGGTGATTGATGTAGCTATCAGTCCAAACGTCAGACAATGTTAGGCAATAATCAGATGGGTTTTTTTCACAGAAATGTTGCCTTTTAGTGGCGTATCATTATCATTATCATTATCATTATCATTATCATTACGCCAAGTACTGAACAATTGTTTGTTAATTTCAGGTTACACAAGTCTCAGTGAGCTAAAATCAAAGTTTAGGCTGAAAGACTCACAGTTTTTCAGGTAAAAGCTTTTTTGGAATCACCTTGTTGGTGCAGAAATGCTATGTTATGCCTGTCTCTGTTATTGTTTTCATAGATTCAACTAAAGAAATGGGAAGAAATTATATGTTTTTGTGACAGACTGCTATTAACAAAGATGTGTATTATGTGTAGACACAACACTGGATCATCCCTTGGGTTAGGTGCATTTTTATGCTTGAATGATTCACAGGTCAATGTTAAGTAGCTTAACAAACAACAACAATATTCCTTTGAAAATGGGCAGGTACAAGGATTGGACTGAAAATGAATGAAAAAGCAGCCAATGTTCATAGAAAAATTTAAAAAGACCTTCAGAAAGCCTGGGCTGCTCAAGACTATTTCAAAGATCACAACAAAATCTGGTCCAGGAAACAAAACGTGACAAAATCGAGGGCTTGAAACTTTTGCACAGTACCATATAAATAGGTTGTTGTATCCTGCTCATTATGGCAGATAATCATGTGAGCTGACTACAAGATAAATAAATAAATGAACCATATCAAAGATGCATACCTAAATAAACCGATGATACATTGTAATCTGCACACCAGCTATGAATTCAATCGCTGTGCAACAGGCAAAGCGCTTATTTTAATGGCTTACAAAGTCAGCCTGGCACTATTAATTAATGGACTTGATGAACCCTAAAACTTTACTGTGTTTGGTCTTCAGGCAGTTTGAGCTATTTACTGAACCTCTTTTCTGGACCCCAACAGTTTTTCTTTTTGCCTCACTGAGATATTTCTACCATTTTTATTGGAGTGTCTCTTTTCTGAAAAAGAAAAGAGCAAAATATTGTAGAAAAATATTGTAGAAAATGTTAATGATTAAAAAAAAGCATTTTCAAAAGTTTCTGTGACTCAATATATGTCTTTCATTTAAACATATTAAAAAAGGACACCTGCAGTTTTACAAGGGAAGCACTGGTAAGGAGAAATTAGAAAGAAATTCTGAAAATGAATCCTATGGAAATATAGCTGCGTAATGGCTTCGACTGCTGTGGAGATGCTTTTTTTAAACGCAAAGGCCTCTCCAAGCTTGACGCGTGGAGTTGAAAGACGAGTGTTTATCAGTCAGGGTCAGCTGCTGTTTTTGACGTTTCGTGTTTATCTCTCTCTCTCTCACGAGTCTCCCAGCTTGATGTGAGCACAGAACTAAATCACTTCAAAAACTAAAGACCAGAAAGGCACTTGACTGGTTTTGGAAATAACCACCTCATAGATTATATATTTTTCCTTTTAGTGCAACACGCTGTGTTGCACTAAAACAAAACACTTTGGTCCTTCATTTGAACAGGTACAAAAAAGAAACCAAACACATCAGACATCGCAATAAAGCTATTGCCAAATAAAGGTATAATAATCGAGTGGAGCCGAGCTTTTTTTGACCATTTTCTTACTGGAGATGTTAGTGCAAGGTTATCATAATTAAAATTAACAAGCTCAAATGTATTCAGCCACTCTTTCATTGAGCCTGAGTCAGAAGACGTAAAAATAACCATCTGTAATAGATCACTGCCTCTTAAACACTCCACGGCCACACGTGTGCTTTATTTCCAGTAAAGACAAACGTCACTGGAACTCTTGTGGACAACAGACTGACTTTACCTGAATCTGATCTCACCTTTTCTTTAAAACTGGCTTCACGAGACACCAGCGAGCCCTGATGAAAGAGAAGAAAGCGACCGGTGTTACTGTTGAGCCAAAGATCCATATTTGCTCATTACTTTCAAAGCTAGAATAGTCATTATCACTCATGTGTTCTCAGAGATGATACACGTGTGGCCATAAATCCAACAGTCTACTATTAATAAATGGTTTGGGGTGAAGCATAACTTTAATTCACAAGCATTTAACACTCTGTTTTTTAAACTATTGTCTTTAAATGTTTTGGTAAGTTAAGCATTTCAATAGCTGATAAAAGTAATAAGACACTATCATATGAGATACACTGCCTCTGGAGGATTACCTTGAGGTCATACTTCCTGTGTACGTGAAGTCGGTGGCTGAACATGTTCCTCATTACTAACAGGTAGGTGTCCTCACTCTCCACAGTGACTCTGTACATGGCCAGGAACTGAGGGAGGAGCGTACTGCCGTGGCAGGTGACAATATGCTGGAAGAGACCATCAGTACATGGATTTTCAGTCATGAAGAATAAACATCTGCACGTGAATATAATAAGTTGTGGTTAATGCTCTTCCTGAAGATCCTCCTGTGGCATCTGATCAGCACCGCAGATGTAATTTAGACTTGGAATAATTTACAGGACGAACTCCATTTGAAAACACTGCCTGCATTTCAAACAGATGGCTTCATTGTTATATGACTCTACAGCGTCGTTAAGACATTGCATAAGAGGTAAAGTATGATAACATAAAAGAGTTCCTAGTAAGATAAGGTTTTTCCTTGTAACAGATATGATTCAACGCACAGGTAATATAAAGTCATTTCATAGCATCATAGCAAGAAATGTCAAGAAAGGCAGGGAGGATGTACAGTCCCAGCAAGTAAACGTGGATTTACACAATGCTCGACTTCATTTTTTAATCAGCTTTGTATTTTGAGACGTCTGTTATACCTCAAGTATGAAAACAGTTCATTGTGATGAGCAACAATAAGTGTCAAAGCCACTGAGCACAGCGTTGTCTGCATTGCATTTGTGCACTGGAGCGTCTACAAGTGAAACTGAGCTAATTCTGATGGACTTGGAGTTGGTAATATACTGAATGACATTTGTGTCAAACCTTTAATTAGGATGAAACAAATGGAGAATTAAAACTAAATTCATTTAATAAAATACTCTGTTAAAATCCATCCGATTCTCCTGTGTCCTATTGTTAGAGTTGTCATATTGGTAAATCTATCACCTTACAAAGCTAGTTAACTGCTGTGAGATTTTCAGTCTGTATTGCGTGTTTAACCTCTTTGTATGAACAGTCTGATGTCATTAACTTATTAATAAATGTGGCTGATTCTGCCAACAACACCCCTTTCACGTGAACATGGAATGAAAGCCCTGGAGGAAACCGGCTTATCTTGAGTGCCAGTGTTACAGTAAGTGAATCGACCCCCGGGTACGCTGAGGGAGCAAGGCATACCTGAATGCACTTAACATATGTCAGAACAATCAGACATCAAGTAAAAATGAAAGAAAACGAAAGTTAGGAAGATATGCTAAATATGGAGGCAAGAAGACTCAAATTAAATATGAAAACAGACTCATGGGGACAATGGAGGACAAAAACACAAGCACAGAAACTGAGGGAGGAAAAGATAAGGAGACAGCGAGGGAACAAAACACACAAGAAATATCAAACTCAAAATAAGTTGGGGTTCTAAGCAAGAGCCCCAAACTCCAAAGAAACTGAACTGGGAACCAGAAGAAAGTTCAAGCTCTCATAAAAAGGCGTGTTTCACATGTCAAGTGATTCTTCTCACACAAATGATCCCTGTGACTGTTGCCTGCTCCAGTTAGAGCCATTATCAGATGATCATGATGTAAAGTGGTCATAAAACCTATAAAGAAATGAAAAAATATAACAGCGAAATGCAAAGTCATTTATCTTGGGATTTGGCAGAGTGGTGAAGTAAACGTTTTAATTTGAGTTAATATATTTATGTTACCACTAAGTGTGCGCTCAGCGCTGCTGTTGATGTCTAATATGGTGGCTGCACATTAGACCTCTGAAACTTTAAACTGGCAAGTGCAAATCACTTTAGTTTGTCAGCAGACCAACGTGAATCTGATTTAACTGATTGATAGGTGTTCATGGTGTGTGTTCAGTCTTCCTGCAGCTGCGGTTCAAACAGTGTAAAAGAGGCAGCAGATTAGAATCGGGCATAACAACATTTAAACATTTTCTGCATCACCAGAATAATATATACACACTCTAGTGGCACCGTTTTCACAGCTGTACATTTATAGACCCCATTATTAAGAGGTTTTAGTAAAGTAATAGTAGTAGGCTTAACAAGCTGCATATGAAACATATAGCTCCGGCAGAAAATCTATATCACACCTTAAAATGTTGTAAATTAAGCAATCATTAAAAAACATGCTGTTTTCAAACAGTGACCTGTTATCATGATGACTTATCCTGGTAAAAAGAGAGCCGCTTTCATGACACTGAAAACTCTGACTTTAAGGTCAAGACAGCTCACTAATTCTATAATCTTGCTTCACAGAACACCTCTATGAGCTCATATAGCACAACAAAAACAAACCCCTCCAAATTACTAGAATGATAAGAATGACCGGCTGAGTTTATGCACAGCGTGTCTGAGCTGTCGATTATATACCTACACTGGCAGAGTACTGGCTCACATTAGCGTTGTGAACAAGCTAGAAACAATTCTAGTTTGTTTAACAGTAGCACTACACCTGTCCTAATCTACTGTGCTCACACAGCATACACAACTCTTGTGGTCAGCATCACTACAACATTTAGATTTTAAATAGCATCTAAAATTTTCATCTTTCCCTGATGACTATCAGTAACAATCTTATTGCTCTATAAGCATTTATATATGATCTTAAACAGAGCCCCGCACTGTACCTGCTGACCTTATTCTAAGGTCTGTTGGACATAGACTAAGCCTCCGTTTGAATTGAGTTTTTATATGAATTATTTATTCTCAGATCATGAAACATCACAGGGACTGCAGATGAGAGAATAAGAATGAAAAATGCCCTTTAAACATTAATTTAATGAAATACTCAATTAATATCAATATCTTCTTGCATTTTGATATGATAAATCTGTTAACCTACACAGTCAGTATGTTGCTGGCTTTCTTTTCAGGCTTCAGAAAGGCTAAGCGTTATTATTAACCAAAGTCCTTAACACATACAATTTTAATACGATATTACTCTTAAGCGCTTTTTCTCTTACATACCCTCATACTGCTTTGTCTGCAGCAGCTATGTTGCTTTCAGGCATATTACCTGTTTAACTTCTTCATATTTTTCCCATAGTATTCTCTCACCTTCCTGTGTAACATCAGCTGCTCTACTGCTCTAGTGCTAATGCCACCACTTTCATGTGACCACAAAGGGGAAATCCTGGGTTAACTTAGCAAGATGATTACCAGCTACACGTGACCGCTTATCCTGATTGCCAGTGTTAGGGTAAGTGAATCCAGATAGCGCAAAGATATCCTGGGTCTGTGCAACTGGGTCTGTAGTATAAATCTCTGATGGTGGTGCGTATTTGATTCTCTCTTGGTGATTTATGAGAAGGAAACATTTTGACAGGTCTGCGAAAAATCGTTATGCCTCAGAAGTAATATCTGTAGGAAGGAAATCATGTTGCACAGAATCTGTGGTCTACATCTGTGAGTCATCAGTGAATTTTTTTTTTTTTGGTAACCCCTCCTATATCAATTGATACCAGTGGTGCCAACTTCGGGCATTTTTATTGATTTTTTGGCACCAGGGCCAGTGTCTTTTCAGTGGAAATGCATTAAAGTGATCTGAGATTAGGGAGTGATGTTCACTGACTGTCACGGCGAGTGAGAGGAGCCGTGTGGAGGAGGAAAAGGAGGATCCACACGCAGGCAGTCGTGAAGGTGTAAAAGGTGATTTATTGAACACAAAAGGAGAGGCAAACGGCAACACGGAGAACTAAACTATACTGGGAAACAACTAAAACTACAAAGCACAAACCTGAATGAGCAGAGGAGACTGATGATGGACAGCAGGGAGAACACACAGGTGAGACATGGTAGAAACACAGATGAGGCAGGGTGGAATACACAGACGGACCAGCAACTACAACAACAGAGGACATGACTTAAATACACCCAGAGAAACACAGGGGAATTACACACAGGTGGTGGACACAGCTGGGAATGATCAACAAGACGAGACAGAGGTAAAACTGAACACACTCACATGAGACCCAGACCTTCACAATAAAACAGGAAATGAGAACACCACACCAAGACGCAGACCTGACACTGAGAGACAGACAGAATGACACATGGAACCTGAACTAAACTAAACGTGAGATACAACCGAGAACAAATCCTTAAACATGAAACTCAAATAATAAACATCATAATCATCATCATAAACACAACAAGAGAACAAGAAAACAATCCCTGATGCAAACTAAAACCAAAACATAATAACCTCAAACATGGAATAACAAAAACATGAAACTCCACATACTGGGTCCAACGGACCCAGACCCGTGACACTGACAGGCTCATGCAACAGTATCATGGCTTACTGCAAGCCCTTTTAAATGTCATTGGTAACATCAGTGCTCTTTCAACAACAACAACAACAACAACAAAAAGCTGTGTGAAGGCCTTTTGTGGCACTACAGAAAAGAAATACAGTACAAGCAAACAAACATCATGCTACTTGTTAATATGTCATGTGACTTAGCTTTCTCTGTTTGGTGTGTTATTTTTTTTTGTATCTGTATAACCAGAAAAAGCTCTGACAGAATCATTCTTCAATGTGAATTATTTAATATGCTTCAATTTAAATGTAAAACTGGAGCCATGAAATTCTAACACTCGTGTCTCAGCTTTGATGCTGTAAAACCTTTACCATGGCAACCATGGTTAATGTAAAAAGGGCACATTTTTTTCTTGTATAAAAACGACACAAGGAAAGAGAAAAGACTGGTAGATGTGTGCATGTACAAAAGGATTGCAACCATGCACACACTAGAAATACTATGTTCTTAGTTCAGTTCAATTCAATTCATTTTATTTAGCTCCAAATCGCAGCAACAGTCACATCAAGGCACTTCATACTAAAAGGTAAAAGAGTAAAAGAGAGAAAACCGCAACAATCAGATGACCCCACGTGAGCAAGCATATGGTGACAGTGGGAAGGAAAAACTCCCTTTTAACAGGAAAAAACTTGCAGCAGAACCAGGAGAGGCAGCCATCAGCTGCAACCGGTTAGAGGTGAGGAGAGGGAGACACAACAAAAGACACACTGTGTAAGAGAGCCAGGGATTAATAATAACTAATGATTAAATGCAAAGTGGTGAACAACCACAGACAGTGAAAAGAGGTGAAGAAGAAACACTCAGTGCACTATGGGAAGAGCCCAGCAGCTTAGCCCTAAATGCAGGGTAACTAAGGGAGGATTCTGGGTCACCTGATCCAGCCCTAACTATAACCTTTATCAGAAAGTATAGTTTTGAGCCTTATTGTAAAAGCAGAGAGAGTGCCTCTCTCCAGTATCCAAACTGGGAGCTGGTTCCACAGAAAAGGGGCCTGAAAGCTGGAGTCTCCAATTTTAAAATTGAACCTACTCTCTGACCTTTAAAGGACATATAAACTTGTGTCAGTCCTACCTGGTGATATGCAGAGAGCGCATTATGCATTTCTGCAACCTCCTCACTGGAAATTTCTTTTATAACCAAAGTGCGGTCGTACGACGTCAGCAGCAGGCCCGCATATTTCCCTTCGTCGTGTCTGAGAGGAGGACTCCGAGCCAGAGAAACCTGCCGGTGAGTGAGAGAACAGCATCATGAGATCAGAAGGAGAAGCCTCCTGCCCTGGGAAACCTTTCACATTTTAAAGTGTTGAAACAAATGCAAATATCTTACATATACCAGAAATGTAATGCTGCGCAGCATCGGACCATAAAAAGCTTTGTTTTAACATGCTTCTTACATTGATCTGAATGCAGGTCTGCAGTAAGCTAATGTGACTTTTATCAGCAACAATATGTTTCCCGTAATTGCGTGCTAAGCAAATGTGCACTTCCCAGACTGGAGGATGGCTGTGTGCCACCTGGCGCATGCAAAATACGACACAAAGAAATGCAAATGTAGAAGCGAGCAGATCAATATGCACATAAAAGTTCATGGTTTCGATCAAAGGAAAACACACAGAGCCTTGGATGTTCTCTGCTTGTGCAAGTCTATGTTTTTTTCTAATGGCCTCTACATTTTTGTGAAACGATAGATTTTATCCATATTTATATTTTAGTGCACAATGAAACACAGACTTGCTGTGAATCATACCTGGAAATCTTGATCCTCAATGCCAAAGCGCTCTCGCAGGTTTCTGAACACTTGAGGACAGTACTCTTTGAATTTAAACTGTCCTGGAAGAGTCTCCCTGAGGAATAATGACAATAACGCATAGATTTAGTGTGCAGCAACATTATACAAAAGATCTATGCTCGTGACTATTAGCTGACTGAATTATATTAGGGATCCTGCTGCTTAACAGCTTCCAGATCAAAACAAGTTCAGAGAAATCTCACTACAGTAACGGC
Source organism: Astatotilapia calliptera (assembly GCF_964374335.1). NCBI lineage: Eukaryota > Metazoa > Chordata > Actinopteri > Cichliformes > Cichlidae > Astatotilapia > Astatotilapia calliptera. The sequence goes on along the minus strand of NC_137426.1, from coordinate 22,899,886 downwards.
ACTTTAACCTTGGGAAAATATTTTATTGGTCCTCAAACCTCTGTTCATAAGTCTTTACTGAACCCGGATTCCTGAACGGATTAAAGGATTATTGAAAGCCTTTCACTTTTCTAGACTCAGTGCTTATAGAAACCGAACCTAACAACAGACACTGTATAGGACAGCTTTTATAAATGATTATTATACTGTAGCACACTCTGACTGACACTCTTCCACCACTATTTCAGATAAATCCATCAAGCTAACCTTTTTTTGCCTTTTAAATTATGTTGCACAGCAAGTAAAAAAAACACAAGTTAATGCTGCACTTCTAACTTTAGCCCATAACATCATTCTTTCTCTTTCGAGACAATATTGCACTGCGCTCATTACTGTAGCTATAGTGTTGGTGAAGAAAAACACCGTTGCTCTCTAAAGGGGTCTGGATATTCTGATAAGCAGAGACAATAACACCGAGAAATAAATCCTGAGAGGAACAAAAATCTGTGCAGTTTACAGGAAGCAAAACGAGGCTCCTGCAATCATGCAGACAGAGCTGAGTAGAGCCTATGAGCAGAGCACAGTACTTATTGAAGAGGTGGTTGTTGACTTTGATCTTGGTGCTGGCTTTGAAGTCGTCTGGGAGCAGCATGACAGGTACGGGCACCTGGCTCAGGTCATTAATCTGCGCATGATCAGTGGATAAATAGTTAATAATGAACATTTTCATACCCAGGCAGACAGAAGTGCACATTAAACGGCCTTATAGCTACCGAATGATTGACTCCCCACATCAGCACGCTCAACACGGGGTCACTCGCTCGGAAAACCTTCACTTTCTGTTGAACAAAGTGTTTCTTCTTCGTCTTCCTTTTTGGCGCCAGAGTGTTCAGAGAGTTGGAGGTAGCACTGGGAGAAGACATTTTCAGGCAGGTATCCGCGTCTCCGTCTGTGGACAGGCGTTTTGTTGTCTCTGTATGTAAAGTAGGCTAAAGTCCGCCCTGCAGCAGCCTATTAGCGCTTTGATCCAACACCCTGCGAGCCCAGCGCCTTTTGGTCCTTCAGTCCAGCAACGAACAGGTGCAGAGCCTCCCCCAACACGGGCTGAGCCTTCATCATCTTATTTTGTGGCTCATTTTTAAGCTTTGTTAATTTGACATGCTGTCACATTAATGATCATTTTCGTGCAGGCCTGCTTACAGGCAGAACTGCAGTAATTACATCTAAATTACCAGTGCTGTACGATTCTGCAAAGTTTGGTATCCATCCGATACCAAGTAAATAAAGGGCTAGTATTGCCGATACCAATGTCGATACTGAAACTTTTAACTTGTATGTAGGGGAGAGAAGTGTATTTTTTAATGTGGTTTCTTCTGGAGACCTGGAATCTATAGAAACAAAGTATCCATCATATTCTGCTGGCCCACCTCTATTATTACAGCTCTTAGTGGTGATTTGTTAATTATAGTTAATTTTATAATTATATATATATATATATATTTGTTTGTTTGTGACCTTTAAAATGTAGCAATTTATGTTTATAATAGCACATGCTGTGAGGGAAATGTGTTTTGTTTCCGTTTACTTAAATAATTTTAAATTGCATCAGTTTTTTGTTTGTTTGTTTTTTTTATTCAAAAATACTCTAAAGAAGAATATATGCATTTTGTATTCACGTGTTGATGTCATTCATCTATCTTACTCAGTGCGGTGTGGTCAGGCTCATCAGAATATTTTATCATAAATAAATACAATAGTGAGAAACTGATGTAGAATTCAGTGGGTCATGCTGAGCCTGTGCCACTTTGTTAGGTACACCTGTACGTGCAAATATGTCATGGCATTACCATGGCATTTGAGCGTGTAGACATGGCCTGTATGACCTGCAGAAGTTCAAACTGAGCAGAATGGGGAAGAAAGATGATTTAAGGGACTTGAACATTTGCATGGTTGCTGGTGCCGGACAGGCTAGTCTGGTTATTTCAGAACCTGCTGATCTACTGATATTTTCCCAAACAAGGTTTACAGAGAATAGTTTTGAATGGCTGTTATCTGGGTGAAAATGCTTTATCTACTTCAGAGGTCAGAGGAGAATGGCCATACTCCCTTTAGGACGTCAGGGCAGATGGCATGGATACCCAACTTTGTGAACACGATAACTCGAGAACGAAGTGATGGTACTTTCAGATTGGTACAATATGTGGGTCTACTAAAAATCTTGGACAAGTTTGAATATTAGTGACCTCAGCTTCAGTGATCTCTGCTGTGACATTCAGGTGATAGTGTCAGAATAAACAACATGAAAGCACGTATCCACGATGCCGTGGATCAGCACTTCAGGCTGCTGGTGGTGTAATGGTGTAAGGGATATTTTCTTGGCACACTTTAGGCCCATTAGGCCCAATGGAGCATTGTTTAAATGCCACAGTCTGATTATTGTCGCTGACCATGCCCATCCATTTATGACCACAAAGCCATCTTCTGATTCCTGCTTACAGCAGCATAGTGCATCATGTCATTGAACATGACAATGAGTTCACAGTTGCTCAAATGGCCTCCTCCACATTCACCAGATTTGAAGCCAATAGAGCACCTTTGGGATGTTGTGGACCAGGAGAGTTTCATCATGTGCAGCTGACAATTCTGCAAAAACTGTGTGATGCTGTCACATCAATATAGACCAAAATATCTGAGAAATGTTCAACATAGAAATTACAGAATTAAGGCAGTCCTGAACTCAAAAGGGGACCCAACCCAGTACCAAAGAAGTGTACCTAATAAAGTGGCCAGTTTGTGTGGATGATATTATTTGAACTGCATAAGAGGTTAAATGTTGGTTTGTGATGAACAATTTTTAAGTAAATTAATTATCCTGATAGTAGTTATACTCATGATGCACATGCAGAAGTGCCCTGTTCACAGTCATATACACTGTCTCATTCATGCATAAGCATTGTGGGGCCAGTGCAACCCTATGCTTCCTGCTTGGTTGTTAACCACTAAGACTTGTAACACAGTACTTTCTGGTGCAAATTACAGTGGGAGCTGTAATTTTTACACTTCACAAAACCACCAGGTGGACCGTATTGGACCATTCCACGGGCCAGTTCGGGCCTCCAGACCACATGTTTGACACCCTTGTTGCAGCAAATCATAATATTCTTTCTATTGTGGTTGCAGGAACCACTAGACTAAAGAGCTGAGACTTCCTGTTTAAAGGGCCAGATAAATTAAAAAACTAAAACATGTTTTATTTTAAAAAATCTTTAATATAATAACCAATAAAAATCTTACATTTATTTTTGTAATACTGTGTTTCGCCGTATATCAGTCTTGAAAATTAAAAATGCCCCCAAGTCCTTAATCACTAATGGCGCTATCAGTGTTAACATAAATAGAATATCATATCCGAAGTAACATAAATAGGATTACATGTTGAGATATTTTACAGCATTGATAGTTGTACAATTACAGTGGTTTCAAAGTTTAAAAAAAATATGGAAAATATATATAAATACACTGAAAAGATACAAAAACAAATTTAAAAAAAAAGACAGACCATATTTTCTAAACTTATTGTTTGGATTGAGAAATTTATGAAGTTAAATGACCTTAAATAACTGCTTTTGTGGGTTCGACTGGGTGTCAAAATGGGGGGGAAAAGACTTTCTCCTGAGCTGATTAGAGAGGAAGAGGAGAAAAAGGGACTAAAAGCTGGCATACACCAGTGTGCAGGACTCATTCCTAATAACAAAGTGTTTCGGGATAAAATTATTTTGTTTTTCTCCACTTTGAGAATATAATTGAACCCACTGAGGCTGATTCCTCAGACACTCACCTAACCAAATTTATTGCTTCTTTAATCAGCCCTGGAGGTTTTAGCTATAATTGGAAAAGAGTTTTTTTCTAGTGATCAGTCAGTCTATAAAATTCTAAACTTGCATTAATAACACGATGTGCCACTGGTGGATGCCGAAAATGTGCCTCTCTATGCTTACATAGATATTCTTTTCAAGAAAAAAATCATAACTGATTTATGGTTAATCAATCCAATAATCAATAGCTGTCATTTACAATACTTAGAATCAGTTTCATGTTAGAACAAAGGGGGTTTCCCTTCAAAAGCAAACAGCATTTTTAAATGGCCGCGTGTTATGAGGGTTAACATGAAAGGACATCAAACCAATAAAGTTTTAATGTGTTCAGCAGAGGGCGCATGGACACTAAAGTTTCACCTGATTGTTAAACAGCCTTGTAATAGCGATGTCCTTCTCTCTGCTGGCGCACAGTCACATAAGAGGCACTGTGTTCGGTCCCTTTACTGGTCTGGTGTGCCTTCATCGTAATCTCACACAGGGACTGAAGCTTCAGCCTCCTCGTTGCATTTAACAGCTCAGACCACCCTTCTGTTTAGTGTTTGTAGACAGGGGCATGCCGTTCTTGTCAACGCACCAACACTTTCCTCGCCGCCGCCCACCTCGAGATGACCAACACTGCCGAAAACACAACAGACATAGTAAAGAGTTAAATGCAAAGATGTCTGGTCTCTATAGAATCAATGTGAGATCAGCCCTTTTTCCTATAAATCATCTAATTTGGAGACTCACCTGCTTCTTTCTGAAGAAACCACGCTTGTCACAGTTGGGCATGTAGATATCATGGTTTGACGTAAATAAATGGGCATTAAGACCTTCGATGATTGTCGTTAGCAGCTGACGGCATGGAGCCTGAGAGAAGGAACAGAGTTAACCAGATATATGTAATGCCTACTTTAATTCACTGTCAGGAATGTGCTCTTTTTGTTTTGTTTTGTTTTTTAAACATAGATATACAGTACAGGATGAGCGTTTTTACCTCATCTGGATTCTCAGTAGGTGTACTTTCTAGTGTATGAAAGCAAATAAAAACAAACAAGAACATCAGTTTTTAAAATTTTAGCGTTTATGCCATTAAATTGAGGAAGATTTCACACATTTTGAGATCTTTTGCTTGGTAACACATGTTGATTTCTCTAGTCATACTCCAATTTCCATTATAACATGATAATAACCTGAAAAGCAGTGAGTTAAAAGCATTTAACTTTCGAGATAAATGTGATATTTAAGATTGTATCTCAGCCAACAACAGCAAAATAATAATAATAAGTATTCAATTACTCCTAAATCCATAATGTTTCTCTCTCACTGATTAAATCATAGCTTCTCCCAAAAAAGTAAGCTGAAACTTACCAGCAACATGGACCGGTTTAGTCGGGCTGGTGCTACTGGCATTACTGCAGACTCCTCTGCCTTCCAGCAGGGCACGCAGGGGCTTTGGCTCATCGTCTGGAGGTGCACAACGCAGACCGTGGGCGCAGCTCAGAGTGTAGACGCCACACGGCTCTCCAAGAGCCAAAGTTGTGGCATTTACCTCTACAGACGGCTGCCTCTGTGAGTGCTTTCCTCTGCAGGTAGGACATCCTCTGGACGGTGTGGTCAGTGGGTTTGAACAAGCCAGCTGCAGGAGGACCAGCACCAGGATGTTTAAACACAGCAACATCTTACACTAAAAGTTGTCTGCTAATAAATGGTTCCAGTGCAGCCTCGTAGCAGTAATAAACGGTTCCAAGATTCCCTTTTCTAACTCTGTTCCCAGTTTTGGATAATTTGCTCCAGCTGAGAGCAGCAAGTGATAATGCAGCTGACAGACGCCACTGACAGCAGCTTTTAAAGAGGAAAGGTATGGGAGGGATACGTGATGGAGAATGTTAGCTTTCCTCTCATTTCCACACAGCTGAGCACACCCCATTTGACTTGTCTCTGACACATACACGTGCTCACGCACGCTCATGCCATTTGTTGCCTGTCATGCCACTGGATAGCTATGTTTCCTACATTGACATAAATCACAAGTGATGCTGCGTTTGCTACACCATTGCTCTGCCTTTTCCCCACTTAGAGGATCATTTATCATCGTCATATTTTTACGGAGGTGCTGCGTTATTATGGCCAGTCAATCATGGTAGGGCTAAAAGATGAAAAAGACACTTTATTTTCTGCAGCATAAATTTAGTTTCATTACACCACGGTTTTCAATGGCATTCAAATCTCTAGCAGAATTTAATATTAAAATGATTTGAATATAAAAAAATAATAAAAAATAAGTAAAAATAGTTAAAACAAGGAATAAATCTGGCTTTATAGCCTCAAAAAACACTCCAAATAATAGAAGTTTTTCTCTGTTAACAACAGTAAAAGCATTTTGGCACTCCAACACCTCCAACCTTTTTATTGATATTGTCACTACTTTTTTTTTTAAACGCTATCTGCTAAATCGACAGTGTGTTCTCAGAGTGTGTTTACAGATTCTCAGGGCTGAAGCTGACACTGATTGACACCGGAAGGTTGAAGGAGTGCCGCTGAAGGCAAGATGACTAAGACATCAATAGCCACAAGCTAAAAGTCCCGCCCTGTAAATTCCGCATTTGTGAATCACAAACACATGAAATTAAAGGACAGGATCAAAGTATTTTGCCATAAAATTGATACGTTTAATATCTCATGGTTGCTAGGACTTGTAGGTTTCTGCTTTCATTTTCCCCACCAGAAGCAAACTTACTCTTAAGTTCAGTGTTTATGTCAATTTTTTTCCATGCCGGTTTATACAATTGTAAACCAGCTCACAAACTGACGTTCAACTTCATAAGAAGCTGTGAGGGGGATGCAGTGTTTTGCTTGAAATTTCAAAATCAAGAAAATAATCCAAAAAAGAGATAAATAAGGTACTTTCAGCTGCTCCCTTATTTCCCAAAGGGTTGCCAAAGCGGATGGATCCACATGTTTGATTTGGCACGGATTTTATGCCAGAGGAACTTCCTAATACAACCCTCCTATTTATCCAGCCTTGGGACTACTAGGAGCTTTTGAACCCCTGAGGTTCGAATGGATTGGGAATCTTGGTGAATGTGTTGACTATTACACCACAGAGCCACTAATCCACTAGATTAAAATATTAAAATATCTGTTACAAAGTGAAAATGAAATATGTATAACTAAATTCATAAACACGTGGAATAAAAATAAATTCAATTTAAAACTAAGAATTACCAGGGTCCCGGACCCTCTTAGGTACACTCCCAATAGGGCTTAAAAAGCTGGGATTCTCCACCAATTGCTCTTAGATCTGAATAAGCTTCTCAGATGAGAAGTTTCAAGAAACTAAAAGAGGTCCAGATGCTTTTCTTTCCAAGCTCCTTAGACAATAATATATATGGTATTTTGATTTATATATATATATATATATATATATATATATATATATATATATATATATATATATATATATATATATATATATATATATATATATATATAACACCCAGCACGCCCCTGCGGGCGGTTTATCCTTCAAGCTCGGGTCCTCTACCAGAGGCCTGGGAGCTTGAGGGTCCTGCGCAGTATCTTAGCTGTTCCCAGGACTGCGCTCTTCTGGACAGAGATCTCCGATGTTGTTCCCGGGATCTGCTGGAGCCACTCGCCTAGCTTGGGAGTCACCGCACCTAGTGCTCCGATTACCACGGGGACCACCGTTACCTTCACCCTCCACATCCTCTCGAGCTCTTCTCTGAGCCCTTGGTATTTCTCCAGCTTCTCGTGTTCCTTCTTCCTGATATTGCTGTCATTCGGAACCGCTACATCGATCACTACGGCCGTCTTCTTCTGTTTGTCTACCACCACTATGTCCGGTTGGTTAGCCACCACCATTTTGTCCGTCTGTATCTGGAAGTCCCACAGGATCTTAGCTCGGTCATTCTTCACCACCCTTGGGGGCATCTCCCATTTTGACCTCGGGACTTCCAGGTTATACTCGGCACAGATGTTCCTGTACACTATGCCGGCCACTTGGTTATGGCGTTCCATGTATGCCTTGCCTGCTAGCATCTTGCACCCTGCTGTTATGTGCTGGATTGTCTCTGGGGCATCTTTACACAGCCTGCACCTGGGGTCTTGCCTGGTGTGGTAGACCCCAGCCTCTATGGATCTTGTGCTCAGAGCTTGTTCTTGTGCTGCCATGATTAGTGCCTCTGTGCTGTCTTTCAGTCCAGCTTTGTCCAGCCACTGGTAGGATTTCTGGATATCAGCCACCTCCTCTATCTGCCGGTGGTACATACCGTGCAGGGGCCTGTCCTTCCATGCTGGTTCCTCGTCTCCCTCCTCTTTCTTGGGTTTCTGCTGCCTGAGGTATTCACTGAGCACTCGGTCAGTTGGGGCCATCTTCCCAATGTATTCTTGGATGTTCGTTGTCTCATCCTGGACTGTGGTGCTGACACTCACCAGTCCCCGGCCCCCTTCCTTCCGCTTAGCGTACAGCCTCAGGGTGCTGGACTTGGGGTGAAACCCTCCATGCATGGTAAGGAGCTTTCTTGTCTTTATGTCAGTGGCTTCTAGCTCCTCCTTTGGCCAGCCTATTACCCCAGCAGGGTACCTGATCACGGGCAGGGCGTACGTGTTGATGGCCCGGATCTTGTTCTTACCATTCAGCTGACTCCTCAGGACTTGCCTGACCCTCTGCAGGTACTTGGTGGTTGCAGCTTTTCTAGCGGCCTCTTCATGGTTCCCATTCGCCTGCGGGATCCCCAAGTACTTGTAACTGTCCTCTATGTCTGCAATGTTGCCTTCTGGTAGTTCAATCCCCTCAGTTCTGACTATTTTGATTTATATGTATATTTATATATATATATATATATATATATATATATATATATATATATATATATATATATATATATATATATATATATATATATATATATATATATATTGTTACGTTTCGGTGTTGTCAGTGTTTTGTTTTTGCGTGATTGTCATGTGTTTCCTGTTTTACTTTGAAGGTCTGTTGTTATCTTAGTGTGTTTAGTTTACATTTTCCCTGTCTCGTCAGTTCTAATTTGCCCCAGCTGTGTTTCCCTCTTGTTGTCCATTTTCCTGATTGCCCCTTCTATGTATTTAAGCCTTGTGTTTCAGTGTGTCATGGGCGCGAGCTTCCCCCCGTTGTAAATAGTTTGGTGTTTTGTTGTAAATAAATAGTTTGTTGTAAATACTTTCGTTTCGGGATTTTGGTGGTGAGCTTTAGTGGGGTTTTTGTGTGTGTTTTTTTTCTTTATTTTTACTTTTTTTCGTGTTGCACTCCGGTTGCCTAGGCCGGGGTGTAACATATGGGGGCTCGTCCGGGATTGCCTTCGCTGGGGGGTCCGGGGACCGCCCTAGCCTTTGTCGTCTGCTGGAGGGTCCGAGGGACCGCTCCATCCTTCATCCGCCTTCGCTGGAGGGTCTGTGGGACCGCTCCAGCCTTCGTCGTCTGCTGGAGGGTCGGTGGGGCCGCTCCAGCCTTCATCAGCTTCGTCTGCCTTCGCTTCAGCCATCCGCCTTCGCTGGAGGGTCCGAGGGACCGCTCCAGCCTTCATCTGCCTTTGCTGGAGGGTCCGGGGGACCGCACCAGTCTTCGTCGTCTGCTGGAGGGTCCGTGGGACCGCTCCAGCCTCCATCAGCTTTGTCTGTTTTCATCCGCCGTCGCTGGAGGGTCAGTGGGACCGCTCCAGCCTTCGTCAGCCTTCGTTTGTCTTCGCTGGAGGGTCCGAGGGACCGCTCCAGCCTTCGTCGTCTGCTGGAGGGTCAGTGGGACCGCTCCAGCCTTCATCAGCTTCGTCCGTCTTCGCTGGAGGGTCCGAGGCACCGCTCCAGCCTTCGTCTGCCTTCGCTGGAGGGTCCGTGGGACCGCTCCAGACTTCATCCGTCTTCGCTGGAGGGTCCGTGGGACCGCTCCAGCCTCCACCAGCCTTCATCCGGTTTTGATCAAACATTTCACTTGGGGTTACATGTTTGATTTTTGGGTGGGGGGAAATGTTACGTTTCGGTGTTGTCAGTGTTTTGTTTTTGCGTGATTGTCATGTGTTTCCTGTTTTACTTTGAAGGTCTGTTGTTATCTTAGTGTGTTTAGTTTACATTTTCCCTGTCTCGTCAGTTCTAATTTGCCCCAGCTGTGTTTCCCTCTTGTTGTCCATTTTCCTGATTGCCCCTTCTATGTATTTAAGCCTTGTGTTTCAGTGTGTCATGGGCGCGATCTTCCCCCCGTTGTAAATAGTTTGGTGTTTTGTTGTAAATAAATAGTTTGTTGTAAATACTTTCGTTTCGGGATTTTGGTGGTGAGCTTTAGTGGGGTTTTTGTGTGTGTTTTTTTTCTTTATTTTTACTTTTTTTCGTGTTGCACTCCGGTTGCAGATATAGATATATATCTATATATATAGATATATATCTATATATATAGATATATATATATATATATATATATAGATATATAGATATATATCTATATATATAGATATATATATATATCAAGGACCACTTGTATCTGCAGGGGAATGTTCAGCAGGGTACCCAGCCTACATCCCAACATCGTTTTGTATGCTCTAAAACCAATACTTCAGAGTCCGTTCCTAGGAGCAAAATAATTACCTACCTGGTCAAATAAAGTAAAACCAACCATTTATAAAGTAAAACATATATTTTATTTTATTTTTAAAGTATTGTTGAGTCGGTCACGCTACTTCTTTTCTTATCATATGCAAAGAGAGTTGGATGTAGACGTAAAAAACGCAAACTGTAAAATCAAAAGGGGGAAAATAAAAAAAACTACAAACGGCATCGCTGTCTCACGGCACTGCGCAGGTTAAATATTTCTCTCCGTATTCATCCTCACGTTTGATTGGTCGAGGAGGCGGAACTTCCGACAGCGCTGGCTTTGCATAAAGTGGCATAGTTCACCTCCTTAAAATTGGAAGAAAAGCCGAAGAACGACGCGTTACAAGTTATAAAACAGTAAGGAATCATTATAAGACAGGAGGACTTTGAATAGTGTGGGTATAAACTCTATTGTATCCATGTTTACGTCATATAATCAGCCACAAAGCGACATAATGTTGTGGCGCTGAAGCAGCTAGCCGGCCAACAGAGTCCTGTCTGTAGTTTGGGAAATGCAGTGTCGTGTTTGGGGAAGGCTCGTAAATTAGTAAATCGTAGTGGTTAAAAGGCAGGAAACAAAGTGATAGTACGACCTTACGGCTTTCATATTTATTTTCTTTGGCAAAACAAAAAAACGCACGCATATATATTATATGCATGATAGTGACTCGTATTTTACAAAGGTTTCAGTAGTGTATGGCAGCATTTTTAGACTTTTTCAACTCTGCGCATGTCTGTATAATGACCCACCTCTGACTCAGTGAAAAGAAAATATCCACATCACCGTTCACGACAAATATACCTCTATAGTAAAGGGTGAATTTGAATTTCAAAAAAGAAAAATATAACTTTGTGTGTAATGTCACGTGAGTCGGCACGGCTTTGATTATAGACTTGATATTATTACTTTCTTATAATATTCTTATAATATTAGAAAGTAGTATCACCGAGGTAGACCTGAGACATCAGCCGATTGGGTAACTAACAGGTGAAGTGCAAATCTATTTGTCATTTATAATACAAAACTTTCTGTTTCAACTCCTGCTTTTTAAGCTTTTCAGTTTCAGTTTTTTGTCTTGTTTGATAGTAATCTGAATATTATAAGAATAAAGTATAGTTTAGGAAAAAATATGTGTACTCGCATCCTTTTACTAGTAAGTGATTTGCCTTTATATTATCAGCACGTAATAAAGAAAAGTGAGCAAGAGACAAAGTGAATCTGGGAGTCATGTATTCATGGGAATCTTGAGATGAGACAGTCTATTCTTGAGTCAGCCCCAGTTCGGTTAGCGTGTAGGTCGCCCACGGGAAAAACCTGTCCGTCACGGGCCAACACAATGGGGGGGCTCACGTTCGTGCCTGTTGGCAGGGTGAAGTCCCTGTCCAGGCCTTTGCCTGTCTTTGGAAAGTAGGATTAAATGTGAACGGAAAAACAGAGTCTCCTCACAGGAAGGGTTTGGCCTGAGGATCAAACCCAAGTCCTTCGTATTGTTTGATTGCACAATATTGTGGTCAGAAATCATTACTGTTTTATTAAGGAGGTCCTGTGCTGCCCCTGAATTTCCCAAACTTATACTTTTGGTGACTGCATTTATATTTATTTTTTTCCTCATAAACTCATGTTAGTTATATAGTAACTAAACCTCTGTGCCTTGTAAACGATAGAGTCAGCATAACAACACTTCTTGTTCATAATTTGGTGGAGTGGTCCACTTTTACAGTAACTTTTGGTGTTTTAAAACCAAGTATTTTATCTCAGATGTGCTCTTTGTGTTCTAGATTGTGATGGTTTTCAGACATGGACGACATAAACCTTCATTATCGCTTTCTAAACTGGAGGAGGCGAATACGAGAAATTCGTGAGGTGCGAGCTGTGCGTTACCGGGAGAGACTCAAAAGGATGTTGAGAGATGGTGACGTACTCAGGTAAAAGCAATGCCACTTTGGGAGATGGAAGAGAACCTTCCTACTGATTTGGCATCCGATTTCACTTAAGTGCTGATTATTACGGATCTCTTTGTAGGTATCATGGGAATTCAGATGAAGTTGGCTGCTTTGTGGCGGCCAGGCCACTGTCGAAAAGAAACCGCTATTTTGAAGTAAGTGCACCAACTTATGCGTTTACTTAAAACACCATTGTGATCATTTTTGTAACCTCGCTGATGTTTGTGTTTTCACTTGTCTTGCCTATTCTGCAACACAATGTACGTGTCCATAACCATGATATCTTGGATTGATTGCCACATTAAAGAACTGAAATTGGGACCAGCTATATGGTTTTAATGGCCACAGTTGGGAACCATTCTTGGGTGTATTCACATCAGGCATCATTTCATGGATTTCCCCTCTCGTCTGCTGTCATACACTCACACTACACCTAAAGAAACGGGTGTGTGTACGCTTCAATTTGTCTCAGAAACTTGCTCTCTCTCTCTCTAATTGACTTTTGAAAGTGGTCACACACTGTCCTCTCACCTTACCTGTACATCTGTTAATTAGAAATTAACAAGCTCTTTGTAATAAAACTATTATTCCCATGCTCATACACTAATTCCCTGCCAACTGAACTGTACCTGTGCCCAGTTTTTCTCACACTCACACTGGCCAAACACACTGATCTTAGGGGGGTTAAACATGCTCAGGCACAGTGTGGATTGCCTGCTGTGAGTTCACTCTTACTGCTGTGAGTTCACTCTTACTGTTGATTAGTTGATGATGTAATGTTGGAAAGTCCAACAAGTTTTCTGCCACCCTCTTCATTTCTGAGCTGGACTGTTTTCACTGTTTGTTTTTTTCAAATCGAAGACTTCTGTAGACTTTCTCTAGTGTAGGCTTCTCTCAGTTATGACCTCTGTGAATGGAGGTTTTCACATTTCACAAAACCCAATTGGGTATTGAACAAAAAATGTTTTAAATGTATTTTTACTGCGCTGTCATTGTAGTTCAGCGTTAATAAAAAAGCCGTGGGCCTGTTTCCACATGACAGTGCAATTTTAGAAGACTTGAATATATTATGTGTTCATTCCGCAGTATGCAGTTTAATTGATGTGGAAGTTACGTTCAAGTAATGAAAGTGATTGTGCACAGAAGAACTTCTTTTGTGTGGTGTTAAGGAACAGAAATGGTGGTCCCGTCTGAGCCTGAAAGTAACTGAATCTAATCATCAGGCACTTGTAAAATATTCAGCAGTATATTTAAAACTCTCAGTATTCATACAGAGTCTGTCTGTGTTCAGGCCACTCAATCAATATGAATGCACAAAAATACATTGACAACAGTACAAATTAATAATAATTTCTGTTTAATTTTTAATTGTTTCGATTTGGTTGTTGCTACAGTAATTTATTCTTATTTTTTCAAATATGTAAAAAAAAAAAGTAAAAAATATTCTCCTCTCCTCTTCCATGCTTTGCACCTGTTGTTGGACTGTTAGCGCCAGAGGGAGTTTACAGCCAGCAAGGCTTTCTCTCACTCACTATATAGTAACATGCAGTGTTTCTGGGAATGCAAGAAGTTATCAGCACATTTTATAAACTGCTCATTTATACACTGAGCCTACAACTGCACAATTGTGTAATTGTACACATTAAACAAAGAGTAGCTAGAAGAAATAAAACCTTGTAATTGTCATAGGATTTTATTAAGTATTACTTACATACAGTATGAGGTTGCCTGTGATTGTAATCTGATAGCTTTATTGTAAATAGTGTAGTCATGTGGCTAGGTGCTTTACCAGGTATCGACTCTCTCAAGTGTTAATGCTACAAGATGACACTAAAAGCTCAAAGCACAATGATGCAGAGTTTCAACAATGAGTCGTTTTTTAATATATATATATATGAAAAGATTATGAGTTCACGAGTGACGCATGAACTGTTAAACAGAATAGACAGACTCCTAAAGGTGAGAAAAAATTGATTATCAATTGTGTGTTATTATGAGTGTAAAGGTGAGGCTGTGTTTTACCCATCGGTTAGCGTTAGATTCCTACCATCACCTATTGTCTGGGTAGTGACTGAAAGAATGAGGTTATGGATATTAGCAGCGGGAATGAGTTCCCTTTAAGGGTGGCTGGACTGTATAGAGTTTCTATAGCTTCTATGAGGAGCTTGGTCGTTGGTCACCATGAGTGGCTTGGAGTAGGATGTCTCTTAGGTGAGGTGTTTCGAGCACAACCTACTGGAAGGAGCCCACAGTGCAGTCTGAGGACTCGCTGACGAGATTATATCTCTTTGCCTGCTTGGGAACACCTATGGGTGTCCCCACCCGGATGAGCTGGAAGACATGGCTGGGGAAAGGGAAATCTGGGCTTCTCTGTTTATAATGCTGTCCCCACAACCCGAACCCAGAAAATCAGCAGAAGATAGATAGACGATTGGATGGATGATTCATTTTGGTGGTTGTCAAAGGATCAAACATCCACAGTCACTGTGTGGCTGAAAAATACAAACATTAATTTCTTGTACATTTAATTTTGAAACTGTGTAATAGGAAGTTCAGTCTTGGCACTCCCTCTTTATTTTGTGTGACACAAGAAGACTTGGCAGGTCCCTTTCGTTTTTGGAGTCATGATGAGAGATGAATCATGAAACTTCATGGAAAAATGATGCCTTTGAGAAACGAAGATGTTTCAGCTTGCAGTGGTGATTTGTGGAATCACTTGGCAGGTTTTTCCTTTGTTTTGTTTTTTTTACATTCTGTGCTGTTGAAGCCAAATTCTCAAAGTCATACCTGCATGTTTTTGAAACAACACTGTACATATTTCCAGTAGCTGTAATTTTCAGCCACAGCTCATTCAGTTTACCAGGTTTCACTTGAGGGTTCATTTTTTCTTTTGAACCTATGTTTTTGAATCAAGGGAGGACCTTGAAAGATCCCATGGTTCAAAATATTTGTTCTTGAAGCTTCAGTACATGATAGCAATCACATTTAATCATAATTCATGCTACAAAGAAGAAAACGCACTTTATCTAAAGGTAGCTAGTGTCATTTCATTTAATTAAAAAACTGATTTTTTAAATTATTGTGAGTATTCTAGAAAAATATTTGCAAAATCAAACTTCACATTTCTAGCAAATGATTGTCAATTTTGCCAGCTAACTACGTAGGCTAGTATTTGCCATCTTCAGCATGCAGTTTTTTAAGGATATGTTTGTTTACTCGAAGGCTACAAAATGCCTCTTTCTTCGTAGGGCTGCCAGATTTTACTGTCAGCATCAATAGATTCTGATTCTGATCGTTTACTTGAAAACTTCTTTAATCAGCACCAGCAAAAGTACCCAGTTGGGTCTCCATTATACTTGTTTTGTAATTTAAAAAAAGAAAAACAGATACTCAGTGTTTAAGTTTCGGTGGTAACTTTTGAGCTGTTGAGTCTGATGATTCAGTCACTTAATCCCTGACAAATCAGTTCATAGTTCAAATAGTCACAGCTCATTTCAAGTCATGCACCCTGTATTTATTTTACATTTTCTGGTAATCTACATACTGTACAACATAAAAATCCCAGGACAGTGAATGTATCAGAATCTGCCATGTTCAAACTTGCCAACACACACACATCCTGCTTGCTCTGACGTAGAGTGAAAAAGTAACCAGCCCTCAAGACTGATACTTTCATGTGCTTCACCCTAGTGACTCACTCCCATACAGGGAGTTACCTTGGAGGAGGAAGAAGAATACAATTTGCACAAATGGGCTTTTCAACTAATTAATGATTAAGTGGATGCTAATTGTTGGCCTGATTGCAGATTTTAGGGTTCACCCACATGTTTTCCAGTAGAACAAAAAAAGAAATAAATATTGCTTCTTACTCTCAGGAGATGAGTGCTGAGGTCATGGGAAAAACTTAAAAAGTTTCCTTTTCTCTTTGCCCTGGATTTGCCAGCAGTGCTTCAGTTGCATTGTGTCCTTTAAGAGTTCCCCGGGGATGATGACATATGGTCACCATTTAGTTATCATAACAGTGGTGCAGCCCAGCTCGTTACTTAAGAGTATTCACTTTGAACCATCGTGTGGGGTTGTACAAAGATCTGGGATCAAGTTGGTTTGGAAACGTTATGAAGTGAAAAGACGAAGAGTGCAAGTCCAAAATAAAACATGTAACAGCATGTAAAAGATCTGCAGTAGAGGCAAACAAACCTGCAGGACCCTAGCAGTTGGTTTTTCAGATCAGTTTCTGTGCTGTGATAAAATACTTAAAAACTCTTAACTAGTAGGTAAAACCACGTTGAATAAAATGTATTAATAACAACAGGATATACATGATCAGATATCCATCAGCATTTGTTTTAGTGCTGTTCTTTACTTTATGACTCAATAAGGACTCATAAACAAAAGATGTTTATGTTGGCGCAAAAGTACTAACGTTCCATTAGAACCAGGTTCATATTGGTTCTAAATACAATATTTTACATGTATTATATTATACAAATATTAACATGCTAAACATGCTAGTCATTAACATCTCTTTTAGTCATCAGCATTATAATACATTATGCAAGAATTAGCTTAAATCCTGGTTATTTCTGAACATGTGTCTTTTTCTTAGTGATTAAATTGGCCTTGTCCTCCAACTGCCACCATAAGACAAGATATGCATATGCATCCTTTAACCTCCCTGCTTGGTCTCATACTGCAGCTCTTCTAAACACTGTCTCACTTTTTTTTATAAAAGCATCTTTACATTTCAAAGTATAATAACTTTGTTTCTATATCACATTTGAAAATGGAATTGAAAATTCAAAAGGCAAAAAAAGACAAAACTAAAAAATATAAGTCACATTTAAGATAAAGTTTAAAGATAAGAACATAGGACACAAAAATGCAAAGCTCAACAAGTTAATATGAAATATAGTACAAGATGAGTAATGATAATAATTCTCAGTTAAAAAAAGACAAGATCATTGTGTTGCAGGAAGCAGTTTAACAAAAGTCACTGATTCTGTTGCAGGTTGTTTCAAAGCTTTTGGATTTAGGAGCAGCTAGAAGGACCACACACTTTCTTCTTATTGCCATTAAAAAGTGATTTTAATAGATGGTAAAAGTGCTTTTGGTCTTTTCAGGTGACTATAATCGAAACAGGAGTGAGGGGAATGATTGCTGTCGGTTTGGTGCCTCAGTTTTACAAACTGGATCATCAACCAGGCTGGCTACCAAATTCTGTGGCTTTCCATGCTGATGATGGCAAGTATGTGACAATTATTTTCTTTACAGTTACATTCATGATATGGATATGCTCCACATTAAAGCACTTTTAGCAGTGTGTGCTCATGTGTCAGTCATGATTGAGGAACCAGAAACATAGCACTTTCGTTTGAATACTTTTGGGAACAGCCTGAAGGAGCAGAATAAAATGCTTTCAGCAACTGGACGAAGAATAGTCGATCTGTACATCAGGATTTATTGAGCAGGTGTGGTTATGTACTTTGTGAAGGTTTCCTGTATGTTCCCTTCAAAAGAATGAAGTGCAAAGTGATGAAAACTTACCAAGGGCACACTGACCTGGAACTGAAAGCCATCAGCTGTACACAAGCATGTTTTAGTTTTTTTGGATCATTAGTTTTCAGTTTTATATCGTGTGTTTTTGTTTGAGCTTTGACAGTAAATGATTGGAAAGAGAAAGAGAGCGAGACATAGATTATGACAGCGGTCCCCAACCTTTTTTGTGCCACGGACCGGTTTATGCTCGACAATATTTTCACGGACCGGCCTTTAAGGTGTCGCGGATAAATACAACAAAATAAAACTATTACCGGTACCGAAAAAAATAAAATTTATTCATAACACACGTGAAAAGACCCAGGAAAACAGAGTAAACGATAAAAACGATAACAAAATAATGCTGAAAACCGATAAAAACCCTAAAAACTATACATTTCACACCTGAGCCTCAACGCTCACGGCCTGGTACCAAACGACTCACGGACCGGTACCGGTCCGAGGCTGGGGACCGCTGGATTATGACACAACTCCTTACTTTTACAGTTGCACATAAGGCAGTACCTTAGATCCTTAGATCAATGACTTAAGGCGTTTTCATCTGATTTTTTTTATTTTTTTGTAAAGATAGAAACAGTGACTGTAGCGAGGTAAATGGCCTCTCCTTTTTGTCTCTCTGCAGGCTGTATAATGGCAACACTGTAGGACAGCAGTTTGGTCCAAAATGCTGCAGAGGTGACAGAATCGGTTGTGGAATATCACTAGATGGTGAAGATGGACAGTTAACAGTGTTTTTCACCAAGAATGGTCACGAAGTAAGTAGTGCACCCCATAAGTGCCTTTGTATCACTTTACACAGATTTCATATATTCTCGCTGCTAATCTCTTAAAAACTGTCTGATTGTGTGCTCAGGTTGGCAATGTGGAGATCCCAGCATCTCCCGATGGTCTCTACCCTGCAGTGGGGATGCACTCCTTAGGTGAAGAAGTGCTGCTGGACCTGAATGCTGAATGGGGAATGGAGGAGGATGATGGACAGATGATAGTTGACAGTCACGAAGAGGACTGGGCTCGTCTCCATGATGTCAAGGTCACTGGCACGGTAAGTCCTTTGGAACAGGTTGGCCTTGAGGATGTGATGCTAAATTGCCTAACATGAGCCACTTCACTGAGCAACAAAGCAGCGTAGATAATGAAAAATATCAGGTGGTGTGGAATAGAAAATGAACGGAGCTTCATATGTCTCTTGAGGATAGCAGCTTGGAGCTATATTGGCAGCTAATGGCATAATACACTAAAATAGTGTATAATAGACTGTCAGAGCTGTATTGTAAGTAATGTAGGAAAAAGAAAATGTAGATCAAACATACAGTGTTGTCTGGTTCTGCTGAACTGGATGTGGTAATCTTTTCAAACTGTCCATCATGTTATTGCTAAATCAGGAAGAATCATGACTCTAACCCTAACTAACCCTTGCGAGATCCAGCATGTTCAGACACCATCTGAGTCTTCTTAAAGTGATTTAAAGTAAGAGAATCAATTAAAAAATATAACATAATGTTATGTGGTGTAAGCCTTTATCTAAGTATTAATTAATTATCATGAATAGAGGCAAACAGGATAATATATAATTTTATAGCAGTACAGTAACTGTTTGTAACTATTATGATGGCTCAGTGGTTACCAAATAGTCACCTGGGCTTGTGCTGGTTTTCTCTAGGATCTCTGGTTTCTTCTGTCATCATAAAACAAGTTAATGCTCTTAACCCAGGACACTTTCACAAAACAGATTCTAAATCAAAAGACTTTCACTTTGTGGTTAAATACTGGCTCTAAACCTTTAAGAAGCTGTAGCAACTGGTGACAAATACTATACGTTTATGCCCATGTGGCTGGGTACAGCTAAACTATACTGTGCTATAAACCATTTATTCAGTGCATGTATATTCCTTTAAAAGAGGGCTTTGAATTAAAGAGTTAACATAAGAAATGTGCTCACATGTATAATATCATTGATGGAATTAGTGCATCATCACCCACATTACAACCAAAACGCTGATGTTGTGACAGAAATTGTGACTGCAATACTCAAGATTGTAAAGACAAGAAGTACTAAAGTGAAACAAAGCAATAGAAAAATAAGCAACATTTTCTCCAAGCTGTTCAATGACAACTCTGGCTTTCTACATTTGCCCCCCCCCCCCCCCTTGACTGCTTGGCTGCAATGTTTTTGTTTGACTCAGCAGTTGATACACACAAAAGCTGCACTCTTAGAGTAACCTCCATGCCACCCGCACATTTGTTTATCCATTATTTCTAAAAACATGGCCCTCTCCTGTGTAAGTGCAGGGCCTGCAAGCTGCAGCATGAACAGCCAGCCTGACCTTCAGGAACACAAGTTAAGGATAGCACTAGGATGCCAAAAGCACAACGAGTTTTAAAGTTCTTTTTTAATTTATTTAACCAGACAGGTCTTTAAGAAAAAAAATGTTATGGTCCTTTGGCAAAAGGCTAAGCCTCTTGAGGATTTCACACACAGCATTGCAAGGATTCATCGTTTTGATTATGCATCCTAGCTCTATAGCAATACTTTTTAGCTTTATAGAGTCTGACTATAATATATGTTTGTGAACTTCTCTTACACAATCAATAGTTGAGCAATCAGAATCAGCACACAGGCACAGCTTAGGTCCCTAAATATTCTTATCTATATCAGATGTTATCAAAGAGCCTAGCAACCATCTGTCAGTGTGATAAAGTGACCCATTTGTAGCATTTATGTACTTACAACACCTTCTAAAAGCATCATATCATTTTTATTTAGTGACAGTAATTTCTCATTTTAGCCACAAAAATCAAAATATGAACAATATCTTGCGATGTCTTCATGTTGCTTAGCAAATACCTAAATGGGTTAACATGCGCATGCATTAGTCAGACTAACTATAAAAGACTGAGATGATCAACCTTTATCTTAAATTAAAGCCATTCTATGTGAATCTCCATATACAGATGGGCAGTTATCAAGCTTCCCTAGTGCTGCAGTTACATTATGTTTAAGCACACGGCATTATCTCAGAATCGAGTAACTAAAGTCCTGCCAGATTTCCAACGTAACTTCTGTTCTGCTAATCTCAAAAACACAGTGAGGTCCATATGTTTTTTAAACAAAGGCACAATGTTGGTGCAGACATTTAGATTTGATTCAACAAAAGTTGAATGGCTGTGTGTGGGCACGCAGACAGACATCCGCTGTGGCACATGTCTGTCTGCTGCTGGGTCTTGCTTTTGCTTTACTGCAGTAGGTATGGAGTTGTTGGTATTATGTGTCACGTTAGTATCATTCTGTTACTCACTTTATTTTGTTGCTACTGACAACAGCAACAGTGGATCATTGCCAGTGGTATCAATAAGAACGCCGCAGGACTTTTAAGATTGTATTCAATCAGAACTAATTCCTCAGATGTTTGGGTTTCTTTATCTACTTGAATCTCATTTTCGTTTTTCACAACAATATTATATCATCAAGTTCAATATTGTCATGAGCTGAAATCGGCACAGGTATTTATAGGTTACTGAATGATTAACTAGCAGCTGTAATCCAGATGATAGCTGTGAGGGAAAAAAAAGAAGAACAAAAAAAATTCAACTTCTCCAGAACTTAATCAGGGGTAAATACTGATTTAACAAATAATAAATTAGATAAGATTTAAGAATGCAAAATGGCATCATAATAAAAATTTAATCCCACTTGTTCGTTGTGACAAAAAAAAAAAGGAGTTCACTGGGTAACTGTTTTATTTTTAATGAGATTTTAGGCAGAGCACTTCTGGCTTTTTTAACTAATGAAGGTATCTTCAGATGGTCATATTATGTGCACATGTCCTCATCTGCTCCGATGACATTTTAATGGGTCCTGTGGAGAGAGAATGAAATTAGTAGGGCTGAGTTTCTTGGCTGCATGTACGAAACAGGGCAGCCCCAGTTTCGTACCCAGACAGTTAAATGCAGAGATGACAAATTAATTTCTGTCATAGAAAGAAAGATACGCACAGCGTTGCAGCCTGGGTTTTACCAGCGACAACCGAAGCGTTAAGTTTTCAGCTCGTCCATCAGCCAGCTCTGAATACCCTTTGGGAATTTCATGAAGTTTGGTATAGATGTTCACTTGGCCTCAGTAATTCTAACAAAATTTCCAAGATAAAATAAGTGGTAGTGTTTCATATCCAAAAGGTCAAAGGTCTTAGATATGGATATGAACTTTAGCTTGACTGGTTCGTGTAACACTGGTTTCTTCTTGCATTAATGTTAGATGGAAACATGCTCTCTCTTTAGCGAATGTTTATAGCAACCTGAAACAGAAGCTGTAATCAAGCTGGTGCAGAATCAGACATGCTTGCACTAGCAGTCAAATATAATGTAGTGGTTATAATCATTCGGATAAACTTTCTTTCTCCAGTTTTGTCTTTTAAGCTGTCAGAGTTACACATGCAATTTGACTGACCACCCACTTGACTAAAGCAACGCTGTTTAAATTCAACTATTGGAGAAATTATTTTGGAACGTCTCAGTAATCTCTGTAGGCTTCCAAAGCTTTTGCAATAAATTCTGAAAGTAGTGATTCATGTAAAGGTAGGTCCATGTTTTTGGACAGTAACACGTTTTTGTTATGTAATTTTGGTCTTTGTAACAAACAACTGTTATAAACAAAACAACCAAGATGTTGTGAAGTGCAGATTTTCAGATTTAATTCAAGGGGTTTAGCAAAAATGTGGCATTAACCATACCATTTTCTACATGGTCCCTCATTTACAGAGGCACAAAAGTAATTGGACTGATAAACCGTTTTATGGCCGGGTGAAGTCTGTTCACTCAATATTCAAAATATATAACGCAGATGAATTTGCATTTTGTATCTGTTCTCTGAAATTCTCAATACAAGGTCCAGGGACATGGCAGCACAAGTGAGGGAGACCATTGTTGGGTTGAAAATCCAAAATAGATGGCAGAGAAATGGGAAAAAAAACTTCAGGAGAGGCCAAAATCAACAGTACATTCTTAAAAAGAAGGAATGACCAGCTCAGCAACACCAGAAAGCCTGAAAGGCCACCAAAGATAACTAAAGTACATGATGACAGAATTATATCCATGTTTAAGAAAAACAACAACAACATCTAGCCAAGTGAAGAACACTTTCGAGGACGTAAGTCTACAGTCAGGAGACACTTGAATGTAAATAGAGAGGGTTTATTGATGATCTGACTGCTGATAGAAGTAAAAGGATCAATTCTGAAGGATACGGATAATGACCATACTGCAGAAGTAACCCAAAAGTTTCATAAGGCAAAGAAATGTATTAACTTAATGCAGAGACAACAAGCAGCAACTGGAGGCGGCTGCAGTTCAGGCCTGGCAGAGCATTTCAAGAAAGGAAACGGCATTTGGTCCATGGCTTCTAGACTTCTGGCAGTCCAAGACTGCAAAGAGGTTTCATCCTCGAAAAAAAAAACCTTGTATTCATAATTGTGTTGCTTTGATATGCTAAATTAATATTTATCATCTTAAAGTGAGGGACTGTGTATTAAAATGGCTGTTTCCCAAACAGCCATTCAACTTTTGTTGAATCAAATCTAAATGTCTGCACCAACATTGTGCCTTTGTTTAAAAAACATATGGACCTCACTGTGTTTTTGAGATTAGCAGAACAGAAGTTACGTTGGAAATCTGGCAGGACTTTAGTTACTCGATTCTGAGATAATGCCATGTGCTTAAACATAATGTAACTGCAGCACTAGGGAAGCTTGATAATGTAACTCGCCTCTAGTCAGCTGTAGCACCAAATCCTGAATGTGGTGAATTGACAGAAATTGTGTTTAGGTGCTTGGGGATTTATGTATAAGAGTGAAATACAACTTCATGTTTATTTTATCCTTTAAAATTACCTATAGACACATTTTTCATATTTAAAGGTATAAAGTACCTTGCTACCTAATCAGATTCATCTTGATACTGTTTTCAAAGTAATGTCTGCATGTAATATTAAATGACTTCTCCTACTAGCTGTGCATGTTTAACATGTCTGATGGGTCATGTCTGCAGCTGCTGGAGTACGTAGGGAAAGGGAAGAGCATCGTGGATGTGGGCTTGGCTCAAGCCCGTCGGCCTCTGAACACACGCTTCCACTACTATGAGCTGGAGATCACAGATGCTGGAGAGAAGTGTTATATTGCACTGGGGCTGGCACGCAGGGTAAGAGGCTCCTCGTTACAGTCATCACGATAATGATCACATGTCACTGACATTGATACAAGGGTTAATTTACTATACACACACCGTGGTTATCTGTCAGTAAAGAAAACTTCTCTTTGCCCCTCTAACACCTCGTCATCGCTCTCCCTCATTTGCCCCACTGCTCTCACTGTTTCCAGTCTAAGTGATGGATGACCGAAAGAGGAAAAGCTAACAACAGAATAAATATTGTCTCATTTTACCGCTACATCTGGTTTTCCATAGAAGGTTGTTCCATATGCATGCTAACATGTTTACTGACTGCCCTCCTGAATAGGAAAGTTAGTCCTACTTCTTCTATATTTCCAAATAGTCAATCATTGTAGATTAGCAAAAAATGATTGCACAAGTTCCTCTGGCTTATCTATCTATCTATCTATCTATCTATCTATCTATCTATCTATCTATCTATCTATCTATCTATCTATCTATCTATCTATCTATCTATCTATCTATCTATCTATCCATCCATCCATCCATCCATCCATCCATCCATCCATCCATCCATCCATCCATCCATCCATCCATCCATCCATCCATCCATCCATCCATCCATCCATCCATCCATCCAGGATCATTTATGTGGAGTAAATCCTACATAAGTGGAAAATGATGTCCTGTGTTTTGAAACTAAATTAGATCTGTTAAATATTTACACATCAGAGATAAAACAAACTACCTCTGGCCTCATGTGAACTCTGTGCACATCCTGTTTAATACAAATAAAACACTGTAATAATTGCTCAGGCTGCAGCGATTGCATCATTTGAATGAGCGATATGAAATGAAGTTTGGCTCAGATGTCGTTGTTCTCCGCCAGCTCGCTCGTGCTCGCTGTTCTTAGTTATTGGACGCTAATTGATTGAGCGTCACTCTTCATAATCGCACCACTGCTTTGCCAGCTGGGATAGTGCTCTCAGCTTGGGAGGTAATGGATTGCTGTTGCAGACACCCTTGACATTAAGCTCCCCCTCACTCCTCTGCTGTTAGTTACTGTGTGTGGGCACGCCGTGCCCTCGGGTCAGACGTCGTGGAGAATAGAGCTCTGTCATTGTGCTGATTGTTTTCCAGGAATTGTTTTTCTCAGTGTGTCTGCGGTTTTAGTGGAGCATTATAAATCCATCAAACGGTCATTCCTGAGGTTAAGTTCCATCCCCCGTCATCTCCTGCGAGATGCATCAGTCTGCTGATGGGAAGTATTACCTCTTGCTGCAAAAATCTAAACAAGGGTCTCTCTTTCTCTCTCTCTCTCTCTCTCTCTATCTCAAGGTAACAAATGCTTAAGTTACTAGTTGCTCAATCATTGCTTATGTTGGATAAAGGAACACTTGTTTATAGTGCATTCCTTTTGGTGTCACTGTCTGCTATTTACTTGCCTGTGGTATTGTTCCAGTCTTATCTTCTTCACTGCAACGTGCGATTTCTCTACCTGTGACTGTGCACACAATCACTCCAGTGCTCTGTGTACGTGGCTTTGTGCGGATACTTTAACCACCTAAATTTAGGCTAAACATAGACCTATAAAATCAGCGTCAGGCAGGTTTTATTTCAGGTAAAAGAATCCCTCGCAGCTTTGAATAATTGTAAACAGTACAAGAGTTCTGCTGGGCATCTCTGAACAGCACCTTTAGGACGTCTATTATGTCTAAAAAAGTCATGATAAGCATCCCATCTTAGAGAAATAAATGTATATAATAAAACAATCAGCCTAGCAGTAATTTATTCCATCATCAGCCACAGCTAATTTCTTTTTTGATTTTCAGGACTATCCAAAAAACAGACATCCGGGTTGGAGCAGAGGGTCCATAGCTTATCATGCAGGTGAGAGTGCTCAGTCTGATCCTGATGGTGGATGATTAGGTGTCACTGTCTGAACTCCAATCAAGCCCATGTTTGAGTCCCATTGTCACAATGTTTTTTGTAGTGGACACAATCATTGTGTTGCCATCAGTGACACAGAAAATGGCACCAAACAAATGTTTCCAGCGATCTTAAAAAGGGCTGAATGGTTATTATTCCTGATCATTGCTTTAAGTTGTATTAACGTAATGTTTCTGATTGATTCCTGAGTAGCTCTATTTTACTCCCAGCACTTGGAAAAAGATGTAAACTTCAGAGTGATATTGTTTCAGTGTAATTGGTGCATGGTCTCCCTTATGTCTATGTCTGTTTCCTCTGGTTGCTCTGATTTCCTCCCACAGTCTAAATCATGCAGATCAGGTCAAATGGAAACTCTAAATTGCTTGCTGGAGTGGCCGTGTGTTTGTCCAGAATCACTTCTTTGGAAAATGAACGATGGATATTTCTTTACACTGTTCACTGTTACATGTTGGCAGATGAGAGATGTTGTTTTATATCTTGATATCGGCATTTGTTTCTTTATTATGTAATACTCCTGTTAATGTGGAATAAAGTTGTAATCAGATCCCTTGTTGTTCTTCATAGATGATGGGAAGTTGTTCCACGGCAGTGGGGTCGGGGACCCGTTTGGGCCGCGTTGCCTTGAAGGGGACATCATGGGCTGCGGCATCATGTTTCCGCGTGACTTCAGCATTGATGGCGGAGGTGAACGTGTTTATATTGTTCGCACGTTTTTCAAAGTGCCTTCACACGTGCAGCCTCTGACTTGCTTTCTTACTGGGTACTTTCAGATGAGATCGACGACTGGGACTTCGATGGGGTTGCTAAGCCCTTTGAGGTTCACAATGATTCTTATGCAAACAATGAAGATGAGGATGAGGATGAGGGAGAAGGTTTAGAGGGGAGGAAGGTCATGGTGAGATCCTTTCACAGTGTGAAAATTCGAATCATTTCTTTACGTTTTGATAGGAAAATGGGAAACAGGTGCAGCAGTTTATTAAAACAATAAAGCCATAAATGAATTTACAGTATATAAGGAAAAAACAGAATTTATACAGTTTTGATGAGTTTGAAAGTCAGTATTTGGTATGATCCCCTTTTACTGCACTCTTTCTTATCACAGTGTGATAAGATGGCAGTGTGTTTGGGATCATTATCATGCTGAAAAATGATCTGGATTCATCACTCCTTCAGACCTGTTGCCACCGATTTTCAGTCCAGTTCTTGTGTAATTTGGCATACCCCAGCCTTTTCCCTTCCTTAAGAATGGCTTCTTGACAGCGACCCTTCCACTGAGACTGTTTCTGTTGAGGTTTCAGTGAACAGTAGATGGATCAGTTGAAGGGTCAGATGCATCTCTCAGGTCCTGTGTCAGGTCTTTACTGGATTTTTTCCTCCTATTTCTTAAGGATTTGACTTTCATACACTGGTCATCTGCTGTAGATATTTTTTAGACCTGCTATTTCCTTTTTAATCCTCTACAATCTGCTCATTTTTTTAAGTAAACACTACACACAGTGCATATGCCACGTTTTCAGCTAATGGCACTTTGGGAACACCACTGTAGGTACAAAAATGCAAATATACAATTTTATGTCTGTTAGACTGTGTTATCTTTGGCATTTTTATGTAGATTCAACTAAAATGGGAGCAAAAGTTGTGTTTTTGTGAGAGTTTTCTTGTGCAAAAGGATACCATTTGAAACTATTTATTTTCTAAGCTATCTGTTATGTGTAGGCACAACCCTGGTTCATCCCTTGAGTTAGGGTCACTTTTTTATTGCTTGAACTTGTCTGAAAATGGTGAGGTGCGAGGACTAGAGTGAATAAGAGTAGAAAAAGAAAAACTTTGAAAGACTCTGGAAAGCCTGGAGAGCACTTTAAGAAACTGCAGTAAAGTCTGGCTCATATGGAAGCAAAATATAAAAAAATAAGGGGTGGCTCAAAACTTTTGCACAGTACTGTATATGCCATCTTCCCAGCAGATAGTCTTAATATATTTTCTTTGTTGTTCAGGTGTTCTTCACCCGGAATGGAAAAGTGGTGGGCCGGAGGGAAGTGGCCTTACCTGTAGGAGGCTTCTATCCTACCATTGGCATGATGAGCACTGGGGAGAAGGTCAGAGTGGACCTGCACCCCCTCAGTGGATGAGCAGGGTGGAGGAAATGAGAGCTAAATGGTGAGATTAGAGCAAGGACAAGGGAATGAGCTTGTGTGCATTTTGGAGATCCGATGGTAAAAATCAACAAATTCCAGAATGTTCCCGGAAAAGTCATTCCAGTGTAGAAGCTGAGTGTGGCTCCCTCGTGCTGGAAGAATAAGTTAATATGCTGGCAAAAACTTTTATAAGAATTATGAGTTAATATTAAATATGTGCCTAAAAAATAGCTTTTTTAAAAATTGTATATCTTAAAAAATTGTTAAAATAATCTGAGATTTTTTAAGAATATGGAGTAATGCTGTAGCAATAATACATAAACATCTTAAAGTTAAAAAAGGGCATAAAATGTCAAAAAGAGGCTCAACAGAATAATGAATGTGAAAGTCCAGAAAGAGCATGAGCTAACAAATGAACCCTATTACTTATCAGCAATAATGCATGTCAGCAAATGGCACTCTCACAGCCTGCAGCCATCCTGAGTTTATCCTCACAGCTCTGCTGCTTCTTCCTACTTACAGTGAATTACTGACACTCAGTGGTGAGAGTCGTAGTTTAGAAAGAAAATCCTCAGAAAGTCTTCCAAAGAAACAGCTGTGCACTAAATGAACAGTGAGTTTACAGGAAAAACTAGCTGCTCCATTCCTTGTAGGTATGTGTGCTTGTTCTGACATGGAGGCATTACAGCCTATTTTGTGGAAACGGTTCAAGCCACATGCTTTGACAGTTATGAGATAATTAAATTTAATAGCAATTTGTTGAAATTACATCAAAACTGTTTAATGGCCTTTAATTGCTGTGTTTTTGAAAGCTGTTTAAATAAGCAGAAATTTTCTGTAACTCTCTGTGCTGTTTACCTTTTTTGAAAATCTGCTATGATTAAAATCAAAACCATGTGAGAGGAAGAAGCTCAAATAGATTTGGGTGACAGTATGAGGTTCATAGTCCTGTTTATTCACTTCCCTTGAATGCTTGAGTGCTTGGTGTCAAAGTGTAACTACATACATGTTCTTTACTTTTTTCCATCAACCAACCAAGAAAATCACAGATGTTTATATCAATGAAAAGAAATGCCAAACTCATTGGAGACTTCTGATGTTTTCAGGGGGGAAAAAAATTATGTAATCCTCATATTGAGTGTGTTTTCTATGGATCATCATTAAGTGTTTTAGAAATGCATATCAAATGTCTCCAAAGGAAAACTCTGAAGAGCAATTCTCAGTTATCAAACTCTGTCAGGGCAAGAATTAAGGCCTTATATTTGCATAAAGTGAATTTCTCACTAGTTGGACTGTTGGCCTATAGATCTGAATGTGTAAAAAGAAGCCATACTGTAATACTACTTGCTGCTCTCAGGTATATTTGAAAATCAAATTTGAAAATGATATGTTGTCTTTTTTTTCTGCAGTGATGTTATCTTGGGCTGTACTTTGAATTCAGCCAAACGTTTTCATGTTCACCCTTTTTTTTCTTGCGTCACATTATTTTCCACTATAATCTATTACAAAAGTCTTTTGTTAAGAAATCTCTACATTTCCTCTGCCGATAGTTAAGTTGTAGCAGAAGACGGTGCATTTGTGTTACAGGTTGTGAGATGTTCATAAAAATATGGCAGTGGGTCTTCATTTGCTGATAACGCCACCATTTAAAGTTTTTAATTTTATGTCCAGTTCTGTAAATTAGGTCTTTTTATCAGCTGCAGTTGCACCGTCAATCAGTGAAGTCAAAACACCTTACAGTAGAATATTGATCACATTTAGATATCAAACAAGTGCCTCCATGCGGGTGTTGGAATTGATTCATGTAGATGTTTTTAGGCAGAAACTTCTTATGGATCTTGTGCATCCCAGATGTTTTTGTTTCTTTTTGGTCAGCAAATATTTAATTATGCTCCATTGCTGCTACTTGTGTGCTGACATAACGTTTAGCATACTGTCACATCAGCCTGTACTGTAAACCATTTTGGTGACCATGTCTAGCAGGAGCTGTTGCAACAGACCTATCCTGCCCTCACATCCCTTCTTATATATGTTCTTCTTTCATATCAAATTCACTTTTTTGTATTTTCTTGTCATCTCTTAAAGCAATCAGATAAATATGCCAAAAATGTTAATAAAATATTTAAAGTCATCACACTACTGACTACATTCTTCTCTTTCCTCTTCCCTTCAGGTTTAATTTTAATGAGCATTCTGGCTGCTAACTTTAAATCTTAAGACTAACTTCACTTTTTTAATGCCAGCAAAAAAAAGTTGTTTCTTCATGTAGATGAAATGTTTGTCTGGTTTAAATTTTTTTATTCAGCATTTTTTTTTTTTTAAATGGAGATCATATTAATAGGTTTTTCAGATAAGCACAACATTTACGGGATGATTAAGGTAAATATCTTTCTAAGCACACTGGTTAGATAACAGCAAAGCTGTAAGATGACAGTAAACATTGGATGTTATTCATTCAGTATAAAGGGATAAAGTTCATATTTATCACAAATTAGAGCTTTCTTTGCCTCACTGTGAATCACAGATTGTCAGTTCTCAAATGGAAATCAATGACCTTGCCAGCATCAATAGCACTCATTTCGAGATAAATTAAGAACGATGATGTATTCTGACTGGTCTGCAACAGAATAAAATTAAAGAGCATGACACAACGGTCAGGTCGGCAACCTGCGGCTCCGGAGCGCATGCCGCTCTTTAATCCTTTTAGTGCGGCTCCGCGTGGTTTGGGAAAATAAATTATTTTTTTAATTAGCTGAAGTGTATTTTATTTATGTTAGTTCTTTTTTAACTTGTAGTTCTAAATTGGAAGATTACTGTGATATTGAAATATAAATATAAAATTATATTCTATTAGTTTTTGATCGCTCAAAATAAGCGTCACACTTGCGGAAGCCGATATACCCGCCGAAACGCCGTGCATTTATCGAGACTTTCAACCCCAGGTAGGCTAATTATCGATCTTCGGATCCACATTATGTCAGCAGCTGTTCTCCACCGTGAACTATGTTCAAAACAAACGCCGCTCACGCCTCACAGATGACAGCTTACAGTCCTGTGTAAAGATGAAAGTGACTTCGTACAACTCCGATTTGCAGACGCTGTGCGCAGAGGTTCAGGAGCAGAAGTCCCATTGTAAACATATCACGGCAGACCCGACGACGTTTTAGTTTATACATTAAAAGAGTCCATTTTGCTCAAATCGTCCATTGAACGGACAGCTTAGACTGTGGTACCCAAGGTTTATTGTTCAATTTATTAAAAACATACATCCCACCAATATAAAATACAAAGAGTGAACATACAGTATAAACCGGATTACATTTGAGAAGAATGAAACAAAACAAAAAAAAAATCTGAAGGCCCCAAGGGTATGCAACTGAAAAGTTTCCTACCAGAAAAAGTTCTGTACTGTGACAATGGTGATTAATAATAAAAATATTCTAACATGTAACATCACAATCAAAAAGCTCTAAATAAATAACATATCAAAGCTTTTTCAGCTATGATTGAGACTAAGGGAAGCCTTTTCTGATGTATCACTGTATCGCTAATTGTACTTCTATCAAAGCAAAAATCCCCCAGCAGCATGGTGTTGGACTTCACTCGCTTGTTTGTCTGTATACCTAAATATCTAGTTACTTTAACCAAGTAAAAGCAGCTGGCCTTGTGATAGTTGAATGTTCAGATGCACGCTAATCATAGTGAGATGTGGAGCCCTGCGTCAGGCTGGCAACCTGTCCAGGTGTACCCTGCCTCTCGCCCTATGGTAGCTGAGATAGGCTACAGCTAGCATAGTACGATTGATTGATTGATTGATTGATTGATTGATTGATTGATTGATTGAGAAAATTAAGTGATTTCAATATGCCTGACGCTTGCAGAGAGGGGAAAAAAAAAAAAAATCAGAGTAATTACATAACAAAGGGACGGCTATTAGGGAGTACTGACACTAATGGACAGTATTTTCATCCTTGAGAGAAGACAAGGCTTTTGTTGTTGTATGGAGATAAGGTAAATTCTTAGCAAACACATAATTGTTCAACTTCTGTTTAATTTTTTCTCTTTAATTTACTATTGAAATTAAATCAAAGTGTAAAACCTAAACTGTAATATCTGTGCTTTCTGACATCTTAGCAGTGCAGATATTTAGACTGTTTCTTGCACGTTGTGACTGTTTGGCTGCATGCAGTCTGGTACTCCCCGTAGTTAAAGAGTACTATTAAGTGCCACATAAATTATAATAGATTGTGGATACACCTCCTGCACATAATATGCTGCTCACGCTGCACATAATGACCACAGTCAATGATTCAATTTAACAGAGGCCAGCCTTCCAGTAATATCATCAGTCATAAACAAGATACATCAGATATGTTTAAACTATATAATGAAAATAAGTATGCGAAAATTTTGCATTTTTAAGTTATTAACTGTTAACATAAGGCAGTATTCAATATATAAATATGCATGAATGCGCATACTCTATTACACACTTTTGCATCACTATAAAATCTGGCAAAGCTAAAATTATAATCTACGTAGAAGCTGAGAATATGAAAAGGGGTTTTAAGGTGTAAGGAAGTGACAGTAAAATTGTAAGGTACTCTATGACTCAGTGTCCTCCTCCTCTTCATAACAGCGGTTCTTCTTGATTATATCCTCTGCACTCAGATCCTCTGCATCACTTCCTTCTTTGTCCTCTTCCCAGAAGCCCACATCCTGGGAGGTGCGGTTCTGGTTTGGCTTTGATGGTGGAGAAAAGTTGATTGGCATCTCAGGAGATAAGCTTCTCAAAGAGCCCTCATCCCCAGCCGCCTTGTCTCCTTTTGTATTTCTTTTTACTCCCTCATCTCTTTCTTTCTTTTTCTCAACCTGACTCGCCACGTCCCCCTCAGAGATGGTCTCTTTATCTTCACTTTGCATCTGAGACATCTTCTCTTTCTGCTTTTTCTCCTGCTGGACTTCTGGCTTATTTTCCTTGGTTGATTCTTCAGAAGATGTTTTTTCCTCAAAAGATGCTCTCCAATCCTGCAGAGATTTGAGATTACGACGAGGCTCGCGAGGACCTGTGGGGTTTGTGGACTTGGGTTTGGCTGCTATTGTAAAAGGCCGAATCCGCTCCTTAAGAGAAGTGCTCCTCCTCAGGCTCTTCAATTCAGCACGCTCTGAGCTCTGGAAAGTTGAAGGCGCTTCATCATCTGGAGGCCACTTGGCTCTCCAGGGTCGGCTTGAACCAATGTCCTCTGTGACTGGACTAAGGGATTCTGTCCCGGTGTGCTGCTCACCCGTCCGGGGAGGCCAGTCGATCTTCAGTTTGCGTTTCTCAGTTGGCTTTTCTGACTGAGCTTTCTCATCAGAGATCACATTTGTCTGCTTGCGACTCTGCTTTTCCAGTAAGGCGGTCAGATCTGTAACCTTAACATGTGGAGACGTTTCCACATCTGGGACAGGCTGCATGTCTGAGGCACTCTCAGCTGGACGATTCACTGTTGCAGTTTTCTCTTCTTCTTGCTTCACCGCTTCAACATCTTCATCTCCGTCAACTCGCGGCTCCCACATCTCCTTATGAGGCCGATGACCAAAGCCTTCATCATAGTTGCCTTTGGCTTTGAAGAGCTGGTTAAAATGGGCCTTGCAGTAGATGTTTCCATGCAGAGAAGCATAATTTGCAAGACTATAAAACAGACAGGAATATTTACATGAGAGGAGATTATGATATAGAAGTGGAAGCATCTGGTGTGAATGCTTACCTAAGCTTTGTGCTGCAATGAATACAGCGGAAGCAGCTTTTGTGGTAGACATGCTGATGGGCCACAAGTCTCTCCAGTGGATACACTTGCTTTGTACAAGCGATGCACGTCTCCTTCTCTGGTGGGCGAAACTTCTAAAAACATAAATAGTGTCAGCTTTATTGACAATTAACACTGGCTGATTTTTTTTTTTTTTAAGTTAATGATATGTGCATGTCTACTGTTCACTGTGATGACTCACCCGTGGTGATTTTGGTTGCTCCGTGCTGTCCCCTAAAACAGACAGAACATAAACGAGCTCAGTTGCTGCTCAATTATTAAGACTGGTAAAGCAGACTAGTAGCACAATATGCACAGTAAAAATGAAATTTGCACATGACTGTATTCTCCAAGTATCCTTTAAGACCAACCATTGCATTCAGGCACAGGCGTTACTTTCTCATTTTCAGATGCAGATGCTTTTGGAGCAGACTGTGGGGCCGAAACCTGGAGGAAAAAGAGAGAAACATTGATTGTTATATAATAAACAATGAGATGTTCACCTGTTTCTGGTACAGAAAGGTAAACATCTCAGAGAAGCATGAGTTACAAAAGCAAGGTAGAACAAATGGTCTGTGCTGAATGATAAAATTCATTTTCTGTGTGGGAAAGATTAGTTGAGTTGCTGGCAATAACAGCACCTGGATGTATTTATGCATGTAAACATGGCCACGATGACCTGCTGAAGTACAAACTGAGCAGAGACTGGAGAAATGTTGCATGATCTCTATTTCTGCTGCAGCATTCAGATGGTGGGGTAAACAACATAAAAGCATGGATCAAGCCTGCCTTGTATAAACAGCTCAGGCTGCTGGTGGTGGTGTAATGTTGTGGGGGATATTTTCTTGGGAAACCTTGGGCTCCTTAGTAC
Organism: Astatotilapia calliptera; assembly: GCF_964374335.1. Taxonomy (NCBI): domain Eukaryota; kingdom Metazoa; phylum Chordata; class Actinopteri; order Cichliformes; family Cichlidae; genus Astatotilapia; species Astatotilapia calliptera. The sequence continues at coordinate 22,865,007 of NC_137426.1, read as the reverse complement.
TAAGGGAGCATCATTAAAACATCACAGCACCTGAGTAGTGTTACTAACAATGGCCATGCCTTTATAACCACAGTGTACCCATCTTCTGACGGCTGCAGTATAACACTCCATGTAACAAAACTCAATCTCAAACTGGTTTCTTGAACATGACAATGAGCTCATATATCCACACAGTTAATATCCATTAACTGTGTGATCCTGTCGCGCCAACATGGACCAAAAATCTCGGAGGAACTTTTCCAGCAGCTTGTTGTCACTAACAAATAATGCAGCTCTGAAAGCGAAAGGAGCTCGAACTCAGTACGGGTAAGATGTAACTAACATATGTAATGAATAATGTTGGACTTTGATTGTTGTTTTGATCACTTTGAATCATGTTCATTAAAATTCTCTTAAAATCTCCAAAATACGAGGTAATCTTTTAATTACTGGGATTTTCACTGTTTTTGTTGTGAACCTCTTTATTACATGAACTCACAGAATGTGTCTGTTCTTGTTTAGCAACAGCAAACTGGTACTTGGCCATCTTTTCCTTCAGAGATGATGATCGCCTCAGCACAGGGCGACCTGAAGCAGAAGAGAGGATCAAATTAAGTGCCTTGCCTGACGTTGTTTTGCATTAAACCCAAATCTTTCTGCATTTCATTAATGCTACTGATATTTGCTTACTGCTTGGCTGCTCCACGTCATCTGATGAAGTACTACGAAGTGCTTCTCTGCCACCCTGGAAGAATAAAACAACTGATGGGTTCCGAAGATCAGTTTATGAAGGTGAAGTTATGAACTTTTAAGCATAAATTTGTTTTCTGCTCCTCCCCTGCCTTTAATTGTGGCCTAAATCAGTTCATTTATCTTTTTATTCATAGCATTGTCACTGGCAAGTGATCAAAAGTCACACTGCCTGTAGGACTGGATCAAACCCAAACAAGCTGCAAGTTTTGAGCAGCAGATATTGAACTCAGCAGTAAAAAAATGCACAAAATCAAGCTCATGTGCTTTTCAGGCATCCAGTGAATACCTGGCAGTAACCAGAGCGGTATCTGCAGAGACAGCCATGCAGCATGTGGTTAAAAAGAACCAAACACACGTTTGCACGTGGGCAAAGAACCAAAATTATTCCACTCTACTAAAGAGTGAGCTCTGTGCGTTGGTCTGCCAATATGCCTGTTTTACTCAAACAAATGAGAAAACCACACAGTTTCTCGCACCACCCATCCTTTACACACATGAGCTGGTTTGGACCAATTAAAATAGCCCATTTCTACAGACTGCTTCACTGGAACTTTGGAGTCCTGTTGTCTCGCAGACCGCCCCTGCCATGCAAATCAAACACCGACTAGAACATTAAAATATTGAAAGCTGCAGCCAGACAGGGGCAAAGGGTGCACTGCACTATATTTGATTATAAGGTTATATAACCATTTCAGTTATAAAGGCTCCAGTCTAATTTTTAAATGTTAGTAATGTAAATTTCACTTCTTCTTTACTAGCAGTGAAAAACACTACGACTTAGTTCATTTTATTTTATAGGTTGTTTCATGACTGCAGTACATGGTGTATACAGAGCTGCACAACAAAATACAATAAAAAAAATTAAATATGATTCCCAGGACTGGGAAAATCCCAGTAGAGCAGGGTACACACTGCAGCTAATAAAACGTGAGATTAAGACAACTGCTCCTCAGAAGGGATCCTGTGAGGAATGAGACGGCCCCAGGTCAGGAATGCTTCTGCATTCCTCTGTTACAGAAGATAAAGAGTGGCATACTTGTTGTTTTGGGCTGAATGAATGAAAGATAGAGATGAGTGGGTGGTGCTGAGGAGAACAAGGGTAAATTCACACGGACAAGCGCTCCTTCAGAAAACAGAAGAAACTGGGTAAAAATGGGTAATGCATTTAAAACAATCTAAATACGAAGGATGTTGAAAATCTGCAGAAACTACACTAAGCACTGAGTACTTCTGCACGTACAGGATGGTCACAGGTTTTTATCAATCATTAATATGTGACTCAGAGCTTCTTATCTCTGTTTATGAACTACGAGTCACTAGTATACTGTTGGACAGAGATTGTAGCAGCAAAGCAATTAGCATGTAAGATTGTTTTAAATGTACTAATTAACTATGGTCACAAAGGCAACATGGAGCTCACTACATGTGGGAAACATTGTGCCATCAGTCTTTTTTCTAATATTGCACAAGACTGGTCTGACTCAGCATTATGGTTACAATTATTTTACCCAAAAGTACAAAATCCTTACCCTCAGATCCTCATGCTGAAGATACAGTGACCACAGCTACAGGGATATCAAAAGCAAAATATTTTACCTTTTCTGTGGGCTTTTCTCCTTTCTCAAACTTCATCTTTAGGTTGTTCAAAGGCACTCTGGGCTTTTCATAAGAGGCACACGGGCTGGTTGGAACGTGCTGTTCAAGCTTTTCATTCATCATCTCTTCCTTCTCCAACCCTCTCTGGTCTTCAATCTCTGGAGCTGCTGAGGCCTGCTGAACACTATTGGCTGCGTGTTGACCTCCCTGATCTGTCAGTGGGCCAGGACTCTTTACCGGAGGCTCAGTAACGGAAGGAGGCCTGTTCAAGGTACGAGGCCTGTGGCGTGAGATGGGCTGGTGTGGAGGTGGAACCGAAGACGGCTTGTCCTGATCACCGGTTCCTCCTTGCTCCCAGCGCTTCTTCAGAACACTGAGGTTGCCAGATCGCAGGGCTACTGTTCCGCTCTCAAAAGACTGCAAGAAAGAAAAGAAAAGAAAATTTTATGTTGAGCATGTTATGCTTACCATAAAATCACTGTGTATAAGCTAAACTATACACGCATGCACTATTAGGACATACAGCTTTATCCACAGTCCCGTATAATGGAATATAGGAAATGCCTGAATCTGAACTTGGCTTCACCCAAGGATTAGGTGAACAGCTGTTCAAAGTTGGTCCAGGAAATAAATATTATGCTGTAGCTGCTGAATTTTAACAGCTGGCTCAAGATGGAGATATCTGAGACAGATCCTTCAGTTGCATTCCTTTCCACATGACAATTTCTACCTTACCCGAAGACACTGACAGCAACTCTTTTCACTACTTATCTGCTGCCACCAGTGACAGGAAGACAGCAGCAAGCAGCATGGCACAATAATAGAAGGCATGAACTTCCTTAATTATGAAAGTGTTGGAAAAAAAGAGGATGTGAGAATGGTAAGATATCAACTTGTAACATGAACTTTTCTATCAAAGCTTCCTGTGTGAACATTTAAACAAGTTATGCTATTACTAAATTAAATTTAACTTAATTAAATCTCCTTGAATATAAGAAAGCAAAGTAGAGATTACAAGTGAATGAAAACCAAACCCAAAAAAAGAGCGCCAAAACCCCATCCACTACCTCGGCCATAGTGAATAAAATGAATCTGGTACATCTGAAAAAGAGTTGAATTAACATTCGGACAGACAAAAGAAGAAATCTGTAAAAAAAAAAAAAAAAAAAAAAGCAAGGACAAAATAACAAAAGGCACAATGACAGTCTTTGTCAGGCAAGACCACAAGGAATATAAATAACTGAAAAGTAGTGGAGCTGGCCCTTGATTTTCAAGCCAAAAGGAAGAAAGTAAACCTTGAATGCGATGAAATGGCCGAACGAGGTGTAACCACAACTAGACAGCAAAAGATGTGGGAGTCCTTTGATTGGTCCTCTACAGGTCACAGTGCAGACAGATAGTGGGAGGCAGAGCCCTCCCGGATGCTAGCAGCAAGACAAGATCTACTTGTAAGAGCTAGTCCAGCCCCTTTAACAGCAGGAAAGTGAAAGAGAGAGAGTCAGAATACCCAGGAAACCAGAGCAGGAAATGATTCAAACAGGGAAAAGTTAACTCTTTGTTAACTGTGACGACTTGGACAGCCTTTCAATCCCAAACGATTTATCAAGATAATGTGACTGAAAACCGTATCTATGGGATTTATGATACCAGCCAAATAATACAAGTCTTAGGACAAAGACAAAATTTAAAAACATGGACACAGCCATTCAAATAAATAGTTATTAGAAAACAGCAATGGTTGTACAAGAATTAATCGTCAAAGTCTTAGTAAAAAATGAAAATAGCTTAACAATGAATTGTGATGTTGTGGTGGAACATTTTTGTCATACTTTTCATATCATACTGGAGACTGTGTACATTTTTAGGAGTTTTGAGATTCATCGGTAGTACTCAGTGGAGACTTAATGGAAAATTCGTTTTGTTTTTTTTTTGTTTTGTTTTGTTTTTTTTTTTTTAAACACAGGCAGTAATTATATACTGCTGAACAGGTTTTTTTTAAATGTTACGCTTGACATGTAATAATTTACATCAGTCTGAACATTGACACCCTATTTATACTATATTTATACTATAAATATAAATACTATAAATAAATATAATAAATATCACAACATTAAATGTCATGATTCAAACTGGAACTCACTCATACTCGTAGACTCACTGGATTAAAATAGTTTTTTTATTTCCCCTCTGCCATGATGAATCACAGTATCAGAGCTCCACAAATTAAAGGGTTTTTTATGGCTGCTGTGGATGAACTTCAACCAGGTTCAAGCTACTCAGAGCTGCCTTGGCTAATTATCCAGCTGCTCTGGAACTGGAACTACACTTCAAAAGTTTAGATTAAAGATTCATGTTTTGTTAAACCTGCTTTCTCCCATCAGAACACTGTCAGAAGAACCACATCACAGAGTATTACACCGTTGCCTTGATGGCCACTGATTTCTGAATTTAAAGGTACTTGCCGAATATTTTGCACTAATTATAGCATAGTATTAAACTAGCTGAGACTGCAAGACCCTATATCCAGTGCATTTCTTTTTTCTTCCCTAGTTTTTCCTGCTTAAGCTACAAGGACTGTGTAGAGTTATCAGAACAACTGAATTTGACTCACTTCATCAATATTTTGTGAACAGCTACACCATCAGATACCACAAAGACCCTTTTGACAGGCTTTGTTTGCAGATTCCCTGGTTGCAGGAGGAAAATACATGTTGGATAGATGATCCTGCCAAGCAATAATCCCCCTCACACAAAAAATTACAACATATAAAATATAATAATAAGTTGCTCTTATACTGAATTGTTACATCACATAAAAGGATAAAAACTGTGAGGAAAAAAATTGATTTCTCAGTTTCTTATTGTAACCATTTGTTGTTGAATCTGTGAATATTAACATAATATCACATCGTTTACTCTTTGCAGTTTAATCGTTTGGTCCCTCATAACTATGCAACAAAATTGTTATCAATTTTTAATGTAATTTATCTGACAGATTATTCATTTCCCCCTTCCCCCACCTCACACACACACACACACACACACACACACACACACACACACACACACACACACACACACACACACACACACACACACAGACAGCCAGATGGCGTTTTTACGCTGCTCATTCAAACTTGTGGAGATGACTATTATCCTCTGATACTGTAACTAGACCTTTGTGGTACATGAGCTGTACACCTACCTCATAGACATACAAGTAAACCAGAATGATTCAGTCTAAAGCATGAGTTAGAGAAAACAGTGGTTAATCCAACTATTTACACTAGCAGTGTTTCATTACAGTTATGTTACAACAAAATAACACAGGGTAGTGTCTGTCTAATGCAGTCACATCATGTTTCTATGGGAGAGGAAGAAAGGCTGATGTCATCCTCATTACCAGTCATATCATTAAACACAGAAAAAAGAAGCTAACTACCCTTACTGGTAAACAATAACGATATTATACACAACCATGGCTACAATACCTCATATTTCTTCATGGTATTAGCTGGTGGGTTATTGGTTTAATCCCAGTCCAGGTTTTTGCCAGTCTTTCTGACAAGGCAGCTAACCTACAGTTGGAAACATTGCACGGGGATTACACTAAAGTAGGATTATGGGCTTGATAGCCTGCCCATCGCAACAAGTGGCCAATGAGATGTAAGCCAGGACAAGACATTTGGCCCAGACAGTGTGTTGGCATGGTGAGTGTGTGTGTTTGCATGTGCACTCTTCATACTGTAATTAGTTGAACACCATTACTAGGGGATGCTGAGCAAATGAAGCAAGACGTGCTGCATAGAAAAACATCATTTAATCATGCCGTTCATTATGACAGGATTATCAGAATGCTGTAAACAAGACGTGATGATCTTTATGTGAGAACTCTTTCTATTTTTTCATGTATTAAATTCAGGAACAGCTGCACAAAACTATTTAACTCATGGTAAAATAGAAATTACTCTAAACTGATGTCACTGGAAAATGAAATGTTGCTACTATCCATCTGTTCAGAGAAGTACTTACTCCTTTTTTCTTTTCTGCACTCAAATCTTCAGCAGCTTTCTGGTACCTGAGAGAGAAAGAAACAACACTGACATCTAGTGATTCAAAACAATAACAAGCAGATACACATAATTTTCTAAAAGGCCCATTTGTTCCTTCAAGAACCTTGAAAAAAATGTAAACTCAATAAGTGATAGACTTGAATTTAATTTAATGTTGTTTTTTTTTGTCTGATTTTGTTGTGTTTATATAAAGTTTTAATTTAGTTTATTTTATATTTTTATACCTTTAACAGAAAATATAGTATTTTTTGTCATTTTTTAGCACTGTGTAACACAAACAATAAATCATAAAATATTAAGAGGTCTTATCCATACATCATCAACTAGTTGGTAAGTGCTTTAGATCACTGATCACTAGTCTTTAACTGCAAAAATGTTTAACATGTAATGCACTCCGCGACAATTAAAGTTTGACTTGAATAGTAGGGGCGATCGTGGCTCAAGAGGCTCTAAGAAATGTTTTCAGGACCTTGTTGAATCTAGGCCATGATGAATTAAGGCAGTTTTAAAAGCAAAATGGGTCTAAACCAATGCTAGCAAGGGGCGATCGTGGCTCAAGAGTTGGGAGTTCGCCTTGTAATCGGAAGGTTGCCGGTTTGCGCCCCAGCTCCGACAGTCTCGATTGTTGTGTCCTTGGGCAAGACACTTCACCCGTTGCCTACTGGTGGTGGTCAGAGGGCCCGGTGGCGCCAGTGTCCAGCAGCCCCAGGGTGGCTGTGGCTACAATGTAGCTTGCCATCACCAGTGTGTGAATGTGTGTGTGAATGGGTGGGTGACTGGATGTGTAAAGTGCTTTGGGGTCCTTAGGGACTAGTAAAGCGCTATACAAATACAGGCCATTTACCATTTAAAACTTAATTAAAACTCAAATATAAGTCATTTTAGTCCCAATTATTTTTGATGTATTACACACAAAATACTGAAATTGTGACTGAGATCAAGAGACCACAAGAGCAAATCACATGGGTCTGTAGTGGGCTGTCGTCTACGTGGATTCAGTTTTCAGTACATAAGTGTATATTTAAGCTTTTACTATTAGGGTCATTTTAAAAGTACAAGCAAATATTACTGACAACACAGTGTTACTCACTTGGAGAAGCGCTCTGCAATGGCATTGGTTTTCCCTCGGGTGGTGACCAGAGACAGCTCCTTCGCAGTGATACGCATGGACTGTGCCGCCCAGTTCCTTCGACTGAATGGATTACTTTCCATGTCGGCCAATTACCCAAATACCTAAAAGAAACAAAACACAAATACTCCTAATGTAAGAAATATGTATTAGAATACAGACTGCATTTCTTAGCTTCTGACACTAATACTCAAACAATTTCAGGCATCTCAACACTACAGTTCATGTATCTGTTTGACGCAATGGCAATATGGTCCCTTGTGCATATAGTTAAGGGATGTCTTTAGTGGGCAACTGACTATTCTGCTGCACTGATTTACTGATGTTTCTGTTGTCTCCTATTTTCTCCATCTTCGGGGAAAAGTCACAAATACAGGGAGTGCAGAATTATTAGGCAAATGAGTATTTTGTCCACATCATCCTCTTCATGCATGTTGTCTTACTCCAAGCTGTATAGGCTCGAAAGCCTACTACCAATTAAGCATATTAGGTGATGTGCATCTCTGTAATGAGAAGGGGTGTGGTCTAATGACATCAACACCCTATATCAGGTGTGCATAATTATTAGGCAACGTCCTTTCCTTTGGCAAAATGGGTCAAAAGAAGGACTTGACAGGCTCAGAAAAGTCAAAAATAGTGAGATATCTTGCAGAGGGATGCAGCAGTCTCAAAATTGCAAAGCTTCTGAAGCGTGATCATCGAACAATCAAGCGTTTCATTCAAAATAGTCACCAGGGTCGCAAGAAGCGTGTGGAAAAACCAAGGCGCAAAATAACTGCCCGTGAACTGAGAAAAGTCAAGCGTGCAGCTGCCAAGATGCCACTTGCCACCAGTTTGGCCATATTTCAGAGCTGCAACATCACTGGAGGGCCCAAAAGCACAAGGTGTGCAATACTCAGAGACATGGCCAAGGTAAGAAAGGCTGAAAGACGACCACCACTGAACAAGACACACAAGCTGAAACGTCAAGACTGGGCCAAGAAATATCTCAAGACTGGTTTTTCTAAGGTTTTATGGACTGATGAAATGAGAGTGAGTCTTGATGGGCCAGATGGATGGGCCCGTGGCTGGATGGTAAAGGGCAGAGAGCTCCGGTCCGACTCAGACGCCAGCAAGGTGGAGGTGGAGTACTGGTTTGGGCTGGTATCATCAAAGATGAGCTTCTGGGGCCTTTTCGGGTTGAGGATGGAGTCAAGCTCAACTCCCAGTCCTACTGCCAGTTTCTGGAAGACACCTTCTTCAAGCAGTGGTACAGGAAGAAGTCTGCATCCTTCAAGAAAAACATGATTTTCATGCAGGACAATGCTCCATCACACGCGTCCAAGTACTCCACAGCGTGGCTGGCAAGAAAGGGTATAAAAGAAGAAAAACTAATGACATGGCCACCTTGTTCACCTGATCTGAACCCCATTGAGAACCTGTGGTCCATCATCAAATGTGAGATTTACAAGGAGGGAAAACAGTACACCTCTCTGAACAGTGTCTGGGAGGCTGTGGTTGCTGCTGCACGTAATGTTGATGGTGAACAGATCAAAACACTGACAGAATCCATGGATGGCAGGCTTTTGAGTGTCCTTGCAAAGAAAGGTGGCTATATTGGTCGCTGATTTGTTTTTGTTTTGTTTTTGAATGTCAGAAATGTATATTTGTGAATGTGGAGATGTTATATTGGTTTCACTGGTAAAAATAAATAATTGTAATGGGTATATATTTGTTTTTTGTTAAGTAGCCTAATAATTATGCACAGTAATAGTCACCTGCACACACAGATATCCCCCTAAAATAGCTAAAACTAAAAACTACTTCCAAAAACATTCAGCTTTGATATTAATGAGTTTTTTGGGTTCATTGAGAACATGGTTGTTGTTCAATAATAAAATTATTCCTCAAAAATACAACTTGCCTAATAATTCTGCACTCCCTGTAAGAAAAAGTATTTTTTTTTTTTAAACAGCAAGGCCAGTCCTCTAGTTGCCTCTATTAGACACTTGAATGAAGAATTCTTGCTTTTCATGGAAATAAAGTGACAGACTCCCTCTTCTAATCTGCATTTGCTATCAGTCCACCAAGTTATCTGACAGCAACACCACTTTCTTGGCATATGCAACCTCTTGAGAAGATTTATGCCAGAGTGAAACTTTGCACTCGAAATACATGTGCAGGCCTATGACATGCACTCTGACAGATATCTGTTCTTGCTCCTGACATACATACGACGGAGAACAAGCACATGAAGTGTGGGATGCAAACACACAAGTCAACATGTTCAAACTTGCTCTCCAGCTTGTGCCACTTGATTGCAAGACAGCAACACAAACTGATAACAGCAGAGCGTGAGCCCATTGTCCTTACAAAACCAACATTCATAAAAAGGTCCAACAACCACATTCCCGGCAAACAGAAATGTCTTCTTTGTCATGAATAATGTCCTGACAAACCCATGCTTTATTGGTACAGTTTTCCAAGTCAGCAAGGATGGATTAGCTGAATGTTAGCCCATGAAACCCTGGTTTAGTGCTCAGACAGTAGGTTGTAAAGCCATAAATTGGAAATCACTGCACAGTCAGTAATCATTTATCTTCCTAGCTGGACCTTTTCACTCAGGCGTCCCTATTACATCATAATCATAATTGGGACAAGCATAGTGTAAGGACTTTGGACTGAATTTCGCCATAGGACTGACTACATAGATTACATAGTCCAATACAACTGGTGCTCATGAAATCACTTTTGGATAAACGTGATTAAACATGACTGCACATATTACATATTTATAAGATGTATTTCTAGTCAGTTATATATAATTAATTTCATTTAGTCTGAGGTTAGTGTTAGAGTTTTTAGGAGAGACACAGATTAACAACAGAATAACTTTTTATGAGGTTCTTACATCTGAGAGGCTACTCATTACTGCTACAATGTTTAAACCTGGCAGGAAAGTCAGTTTATCAATTGATTAATTGTATATTTTGCTGTAGCCAGTTACTTCTTCATTCAAATTTGATAGCTGTGCTGAAAAATGTACTATTCATCCTTTTAAACTGCAGATTCTTTTGCAGGTTATCCAGGGGCTGCAGTCCATACCTGCATGCACTGCGATTGAAAGGTAGGGACACACCCTAGACAAGCTACCAATCTGCCACAAGGATAATACAGGTCATTTCAGTTTAAAGTTGCCTATCCGCTCTTTTGCATATCCTTAAACACTACACGCCCGAAGAAACCAAAGAAAACACAAAGGACGTCTACGACTCAAAAGCAAACACAAATCCCTACTATTAGAAAGAGAGATTTTCTACTTGTACGTGTTCATTCACTCATCGACAGGCAGCAAAAATTGTACACTAATACAAAGGAAAGAATGAAATGCTTCATAGGTATGCAAAACAAATGCTCAGAATTCTGACTTCCTGTTTAGCAACCTTATATGGAAACCTGAAAGGGGAAAAAAATTGCATTTACTGTTTAAGCACTTAATAAAACATAATGCAAGTCAGTTTAATGGCTTTTTAGTATGACAACAAATAATCTAATCTTTCAAAAACTGTCACTCTCTCATCTCTGGATTATATTATTAACTCTTAGCTGTCGTTTTCCAACTGATCCACAATTCTGACAGTTACTATTTGTGTTACTTGTGCAGGTTTTCAACAGGAACATCGACTGAATCAGAGGTAACTTGGATAATACATCTTAAACAAAGCCTGAAAAGAACTGAAGCTAAGATTTGGTGTGTGCGCTGTGATAAAAATACAGAAATTAGAATCTTTATAAATTTATCAAAAACCCGTTTATATACTGACCTTTATCCCTTATTTAAAGTAAAGTTCTCCGTGACAACAAGTAACCACAACACGGTAACAACTAAGGAGGAGTCCGCATTGTTTGACACATTAATGAGCTATGATGCAACTATTCTTAAAACCAAAACCACAAAATCAGCTGTTCAGACGAAAATAACCGAGTCTAAAGTGAAGACTCAGCACAGAGGCGAGCAACAGACGCGACTTTAAGAACGGCAGCCCTGTTCAGGGGGCATCGCGTCTTTTTGAATTAAAAAAAAAAAAACTTTCATTACAGGTGCAACAGTAAGATGGTGGTTATAACTGCGAGCTAATGTAGTTAGCCTATAGACCTGCACTTTAACAAAGATTTAAACGCTCAAAATTTTATTCAAAGTAAGTTTCACTTAAGTTTTACACGAAAGAGCTCAGTGACTACGCTTAAGAGTACAAGCTTAGCTGCTGGGCTGGTTTGGCATTTTCCCTGGAAGACAGCGAGGAGGAGGAAGAAGTATGTGCACGTGCTTGACAATAAAATTCTAAATCTCGACCTAAACAGTCACCGGCTGCCTCAGTGTTTTCAAAATAGGCGTTATTATTTTGATAGTAGCTACAACGTATATTAAACCCCGTTTTATGCTATTATTTTAGGTTTCGTCTTACCTGTGCGAACTTCCGTTGAGTCACTTCTTTTTTTTTTTTTTTTTTTTTGTGAAACCTGTGCGACACCTGACACTGCTGCCGCCACTGCGTCACCGCCCGGTGTGGCTCGAGCAGAAAGGTGCAGTGGAAGTACGCGAGACAAACGTCACGTGATTTTATGCACCAATGACCTTAGGTGTTAAATTACTCCTACCTGGTATGTTTGCGTTTGTGCTTGCTTGCAGGGTGAGCTGTTGTTCCCATCTAGAAATTCCAGAGAAAGACCGTTTCTGGCGACGGGAAAGCTCAGGGAAGAAAAACATGAAGGAAATAGGTTTGGGTGGTTTCTGTGCTTTGTCTTTTGACAGTTTTCAGCAACTGTTCCTCAACTTGCTAACATAATAGCTTGATTGTTAGTGTAGTACTAGTGTTATAAAATGCAATGTTTCATCCACAGAATGCAGTAAAATGCTTAAAATAGAAAAAACAGAAGTGAGACATACCATCAGTAATCAAGGCTCCAAAGTCAAACATAGCATTGTGCCAGCTCAACAACATTACTAAAGCCACTATTTAAGACCTGCCTGTGGAAAATAGCCTATTAAATGTAATGGGTGTCAAAACAGGTTGTGTCAGGGAAGGGACATTGAATGTTTGCATGATATTTGCCTTCTAAATAAGAGCAGCTGGATGAGCTACAAGAAAGGAAGATCACAGCTTTAATTTTTATTTTCCACCATTTTGCTCAAGTGTATGAGTCCTTGAGCAAAGTACTATCTGTTCTCTGTGCCAAGGCTGTTACGGGGAACTGAACTCATCTCAAATGGGGCCAAGTGAAATATTTAAGTTAGTGGCGGTTTTTCAGTTGAATAATTTGTGTTCTCTACCAAAGAAATGCATATTTGCTCACTCTTCTACTAATGAGAGGAATTTTTAGTCAGTTTCGTTATCTAATGAGGATCTGTTGCTATTTTGAAAACATTTAAAAATAGATTGCTTGCAACTTAAAAGAAGTAACTGGTATCACATTTTCGTAGTGAAACTATTAGAATTATAATAACACACTTCAAAAAGGCTGAGACAGGAGCACACAAGCCTCTTTTCTTTTAAGAACATGGGGGACATATTTATTTAAGTTCTACTTGTTGTTGTTTATGTTGTGTCTGTGTTTGGGTTATTTATATAAAGTTTTGATTATGTGTTTCTAAACTAAAGATTCCCAGTTTAGCTTCACGATTTTTACAGTTTACTTGGTAGTTTGTTTGTTTGTTTTTTGTTTATTTGTTTGGTTAAGTCTCGGTCTCTCTGTTTGGTGTTGTCATCTTTTTGTTCCTGTTTTATTTTGTGTGCATGGTGTTTCCCATCTCCCTGATTTCCTCATGTGTCTGTTTAAAGTCTCAGTTTGTCTTAGTTCTCTGTTGTATCATACTGTAATACTATTGCCATGCCCGGGCTGCATTTCTGTTTGTTTTACCTGGACTTTGTTTTCTGCTGGTGTCTTTGTTTACATGCTATGCCTAAATAAAAGGTCAGACATTTTTTGTTCCCTCAACTTATTTGACAGTCTGCATTTTGGGTCCTTTATCCACACAGGTCTGATTTGCAGACAGAATGCACCGTGCATCACACCACCGCAAGTGCCAACAATTGATACATGGGCATCAGAACTTGACCAGACAGCAGTGGAAGAATGTGGCCTGGTCTGATGAATCAAGTGCTCTTCAATCACATGGATGGCTGAGTGTGTGTGTATTGCTTGCAGTATGGGAAGAATCAAGCAGGTTCAGCCAGTGTAATGCTTTGGGCAATGCTGGGAAACCTTGGGTCCTGATGTTACTTCGACTCGTATACCTACCTAAGCATTACTATAGGCCTGCCTGTTCTCATGAAAGCCCGCCTTTTCATGGGAACGGTATTCCCTGATGTCTGTGGCCTCTGTCAGTGTGATAACACAGCCTGCCACAAAGCAAAAATGGTTCAAGAATGGTTTACGGAGCACAACAACAGGTTTGAGGTGCTGACTTCAAATGTTGACCTCCAGTCCAGCATCTGTGTACAAACAGTTCCCATCCATGGAGGCCGCACCTCGCAGCTTACAAGACTTAAGCTTGATTTAGGACATAAATTTCCTGCAGAAGTCTAACTTACATAGTAACCGGAAACTCCTTTTATTCCTACAGCGCAACCATTGAAGTCATTGTGATATGAATTGACCTGACATGTAGTTAAATTCCTTGGGAGGCGCATGTCAAGTTACGTATAAGGTTGCAGTGTAGGGTTAAAATGGAGTTACAGTTGTGACACAAGTTATGATATAGATCTGATGAAAAACTCTAATTCACATGTTACAATTAAATCTGTTGCTAACATCTTGGTGTCAGATACCACGGCACACCTTCAGGTGTCTAGTGGAGCCAATGCCTAGATGAGTTAGGGCTGTTTTATCAGCAAAAAGGGGGACCAACACAATATATGGCAGGTGGTCATAATGTTATGCCTGATTGGTGTATAAACTGATGTCTTCTACCTGTGATGTAAGGTAATCCAATTACATTTACATATTTCTATTTTTATATGGCATCAGTTCACAACAACTGCCTCAGTGTGCTTTACATTGTAAGGTAAAAACCCTACAGCATTAGAAAAAAAACAACAGTCACATGAGCCTCAGGCTATTACCTGATATGAGCACCACAGCCTGCTCTGCACCACTCCAACGATAGTGCATTACTGTAAACTTTACCACAAATGTGCAAACTAACCAGATTAGCCTGCACTAAATTGCACTAAACTGTCTAGTAAACTACTTTCATGAAACCTTGTCTTTAAATACCACCAAATTAGCATTCATAACACATCATATAAAAACCACTATCTTTAAAAACACAAAAATTTAAATAGATCATTACAAGCATGAGACTGTCCCCGTGTATATACTGTATGTATAGTAACTAGCTATTCATCCTTATTTATTCCACAATTTATCCCAACATCTTTGGGTCACCGTCACCATTAAACATATAAATATCCCATACATGCTGTTAATGTTTGTGTCATGCTGCTGTGTTGCTGTAGTCTCCACTGTTTGTCTATTCTGTTTACACTGAGAGCAAAGGGGGGGAAAGGAGCTCAATTCCTTGAATGTGTACACAGTCTTGGCCTGTTGCTGATTTTAAATTTCCGCTTCACTAAAAGTTCACTTGCTGAACAGTCCTTTCTTTTGAAAGTAACACTCATCTTCCTCTCGTCTTGTCTTGCGTGCATATTAATTTCTAAAATGTATCACGTTAACGTTTTTGTTTGGGGTTTTTTCTCTCTCCCTGGGAAATACAGCGAGGAGAGGAGGAGCTACAGAGGAGGGGTTTGTGTTTGCTCCTCCTCTGTAGCCAGCTACTGTAGATGCTGAAACACCGCGACCGCTACCTTACATCTGCACCATGAACACATCACAGGGATGAGAAAGAAAATATCCTAGGTGTTGTGCCAAAATAAGTTAACAAATTAATAAAAGGTAATAATTTTCCAAAAAATTTCCTGCCTACACTAGCCTACATTACCAGTAAGGCTAGTTTTATGACACAAGCTACAAGATGCGATAAACTATAAAAGCCAATAAGTAATCAATGATATCCAGCATTATATTATTAATGAAAAATAAAATAATCATAGCCTATTCTAATCACCGATTGATATAGATTAATTAGAGGAAATGTGTTTAATTCAGGCTAATGTGTAAAGCAAATACAAAAGGAAGACTCAAAGTGCAGAATGAAACTGACTAAAAGAAATCAGTGATCCTTACACTACTGACAATGACGTCACCAAATCTAATATTGCTATAGGAATAAAAGCTGCAGGGTCCACAATAATAATAGTAATGAGCTAGTGATGGTTATTAATTTGGCCCCATGTGCACTTCAGCCAAGCATGTGCAAAGCGGCAGCAGACTGAGCTACTACTATAACCCTCCGGTGTTTGTGTGCACGTCCCTGTTTTCTGTCATTTTAAGCGCTCGCTCCTTTTCGTCTGCGTCTCTTCAGTCGTAGTCTGTATCTGCTGCAAACTCAGAGACCAGCAGCACCACAACAGTGTGGAGTGGGCGTCAAAATCCCCACGCCACTTATGAAAATGGACTGAGTTTTTGTCCGCCCTTTCGAGCCAAGGCTCTCTTGTTCACGGGGAGCTGATAGAAGATGACCCTTTTCTCTTCGCTTGAGGAGGCTTTGCTGCTGTGTGGGGGAGTGGGTTACATCCTGTGGCGTTTCCTGTGTTTGTAAACTAGACGGTACAGAAAACGTCGGGCGAGTGAAGCAGAAAGGTAGGTAAATATATTCTCATTTCTTCTCAGATGCTCCGCGGATTCCAAATGTGCATTACGCGGTCTGGTAGCTTTATCTGCAAAATCCACCGTGTGGTAGTAGAGCAAATGGGGGTTTGCACAAAATTACGGCGTCAATGTTAGCTCTCGCTAGGCCGCTAACAAATGTTAGCTTATTCGTCGGGAGGGGGAGGCACTCGCTGCGACGGCCATCACGAATGCCTTTATTACTCAGTCTTGTCTTGAACCGCTTTAGCTTATATCGTAAGAAGCGTCGTTTTGTAAAAATAATAATAATATTATTATTACATAAATCTAGCAAGATATATACTCTCGCTTTGCAGCTGTGTTACATCGGTGACCAGGTGGGCTTCAAAATTTGCTCGATTACTGGCAGTAACATTAGAGTGGGCGAGGGCGCCCGCGAGCAGCTAGCTGATGTTAGCTAGGTTGTTCCAGCATCAGCAGAACTAATGATGGGTTGGGTGGTAGTTTGAAGGCCACTCGTCGGTAAAGCTAATAAATTATATTATAGTCAGTATAATATAATAATATTGGCTCATTTAATTTTCTCCGCCATCACAAAACACAGCTACTAAAAACTGAAAATAACTATGCGACGTGTTCGTGTAGTGTTTTAATCAGTGTTGGCTGATGTTAGCATTTCGCTAGCTGTCTGTTTTCCTAGCAACGTTAGCCCTTTTTAGTTAACCCACGCCGATGGCGAAAACCTGTTATAAAAAATATTGTTGGCCACGGTTAACCTTTATAGTGTTGCACAAGCGTAGCATTTAATCCGTATAATGGTGAGTATAACAACGATCCTTCAAACTAACACAAAACCCCATGAGAACCCCTTCACAAGACCGAGCAGTGTTTCTTTCGGTAATTTAATGGCCTCCTCGTAACATTCGAGTTAACAAACCTCGTGTTTAAAAATACAAAACGCACGTTTAAATGCAAACGATCAGCGTGGGTGCAGTCGGAGAACTTTACGTGCTTTTTTTTACTTTATTTAGGCTTATAATTTATTGCATTGCAAGCACTTTTGCATTAGTCTCCAGCAGCACACTAATAATCACCCTCGCTCATATATATTCCACAACAGCTAAGGTTTTCTCCATGATATCACCCCAAGTTGTACTTTACAAGGGGATTCATGTAATCTGAGTTATTTCCTTCAAAATAATAATAACCTCCCCTGATAGACTCGCACCCACGCAGCTGCTTCTTTTGTGCTATTAAATGTTGAATTCTGGTTTGTATTTTACATGTTTTTTTTTTCTTTTGTTACCTTTCGTACTTAACATATGTCCTGCACTACCTGCACTATAAATGATACATGGTTTTTTGTTTTTTGTTTTTTAAAGAACTTCCCATGTTTAAGTGTTTGGACATGCTAATTGTCTCATCAGTCATCCTGGTATTTTAAAATGTGATTTGTCTGACTCTGCTGTAGTTTCTCTGCAGTATGCCAATCTTCACACGTTTCTGTTTTTGCACAAATATATACTTAATTCTGAAGACCTGAAGGTTTTACACAAATTGAAACCAGCTAGACTAAAAATGACCTTTCATGATGCCTTACAAGAGTTTCGTATTTATTACCTAGAGCAAAGTGGACCTTTTTAGATTGTTGGCGCAGAGCTTGTTTTTTTTTAAACTACTGGGGAAATTTTCATAACCAAACTTCATCCAAATACATACACCAAAAATTATCATTTGATGTGCACTAGGCTTACAGTATTTAGTAGATTAACAGAAATGGTTCTCAAAACACGGAGCTTTACGATCCTTACAACCTATGCAGCATATACTGCATCTATATGCTGCACATAAATGAAGTGATGCTAACTTAAAATGTGTAAGAATATTTAGTTGTTATAAATTTGCATGCATTGTACTTAAAGCTACTGTAAAATCGATGCTATATGCATATCACTTAAATTCACCTCCACACTAATGTCTCAACACAGACAAATCTAATATGCAGAACTGGGAACAAAACAGATTCGAATTGTAAATTTTCGCACCCATATTAATGATCTCTTGCAGTCATAATCATCTCTGTCTGAGTTTTTGTATTTTTACTTTTTATCATAATGCTTTTTATTATAATGCATACTCATCTCATCTTTATGAGATGAGTATGATATCTGATCATGATTTGGCGTGTTTATTATAAAATGGGGAAAACACATAGGTGTAAGGTAAAAATATAGCACGATTAAGTAAATCTTAGCCACAGTTAGTAAACCCTTTATGCAAATCGTCCAATCATTTGTCCAAATGAGACACATTTCTGTATTATATTTCTTTGGCATATGTAACGGTAAAGACAGCAGGTGCTGCTGTTGTAATTTAATGTTTGTCTGTTTCATCCACATCCTCCTCTTCCTCAGTTTTAATGCTTGATGAGTGAGGTGGGTGTGGCTTCCCACCAGCCCGACCATCCTGACTGACGGATCTCTGGATGACCTTGTCCCCACCCCTGCCCCTGCGCTCACATATACAACAGCAATGTCACATCTGCCCAGCAGCTCAGTCCGCGACCATATGAAATGGGTTTGTTTTAAGAACACCAAAGTGGTGACAAATAACTTTACTTGCAGTCTTGTGTCACTCAGGATGTTGTCGTTGATGACTGCCAAAGCACATTGCGTGCTACTCGCAGTATTGTCTTAGATGCAGATCATTTGAAATTGCAGACTGCTGATTTGTTGAAATGCTTGATGTGTTTGGTAAAGTGTTGTTGTTAACTCTCTTTCTTTGCAGGCGGGGCTGCTTGGCTGCGAAGCGGTCCTGTCCAGTATGGCCCTGATGCAGGCCAGCTCCATGGCCGCTCCACCCAAAAAAATGATGGCTCCACTTGGCCATGCACCACCGCAGAGAGAGGGACCTGACCGCGCTCCTCAGAGCCATATGATCCTCCCATCTGGAATGAGCTGTCCACCCCTGGTTAGGACCCACGTGGGAAATGTGGAGTGGAAATTGGGCTGTTTTATGTTGTGTTACTGATATTCTGAAGGGTGTAAACACTTGGCACAATAGGTCATCCTATTGTGATTTCTCCCAGTTTAAAACAACTTTTGCTTTCTGTTTAGCATTTTAACTTATAATTTAGATTGGATATAGATTGAAATTGTGATGGAAAAGGGAATTAACCTAAGCACTAACAAGTTATACTCAAGGGTGCGTAGTTAGTTCCCTTTTTAGCCCATTTTCCTTTGTTTTCCACAACTTAGAAGTTTTTTTGTTTTGGCAAACGAAACTTGCAATTACCAGAAAATTAAAGAGCACTTATCAGTTCTCCATCAGAAGGTGTGCCAAATGGTTTTAAAGTATGTAATGGTTTAACTAAAATTAGAAAATACAAACCTCAACTGTTATATGTGACCAACCTCTGCTTCCAGCGTTGGCAGAAATGGACATAATGGCTAAACTGCATCATTTCAGCTCAGTAATGTCCATACTGTTTTGTCTCAGAGAGCACTTTTAACACATTCTTAAAAATAGGAAATAATTAACTTTTTTCTTCTTTTTTTTTTTTTTTTTGTCTGGCTTGGTAGCTTATCCGGAAGGAAGGTGAATTCCAAGCTCCCCGCCTGCTGGATGAGAAAGAGATGAGGGCCAACGAGGACATGCAGCAGAAAAAAAAGAACAGGAAATCAGTAACGCCCTGTAAAGTGAGAGAACAAGAAGGAAGGGGAGGGAAGGTCAGTGGCTCTGATTGCTAAATAGGGAATTGTCTCTGTTGCGTCTGTTAATTTTTGCTCACTGCAGAAAATGTGCCCAAGCCGCTTTGTACATATTTTGTAGTTAAAGCATTTAACTTTATTCGAGTGCGCCTGACTTGGATCTCTTGTGTGCACATTTTGTTTGTGTGGGGGTGGGGGGAGGAGCTCAGGGAAGATGTGGAGGGGGTGGAGGATCTCTGGAGAGGAAAGAGGGGGAGGGGAGCAGAGTGAAGCAGAGCACAATAACTGCAGTTGTGTGCATAACAGGGGGAGCAGTAACATGAGGGCATTAGGCCATTGGAAGGGGTTGTGGGGTATTTTGTCAATTCAGATGTAAATGACGTAGTTTGAAAAACAAAACAACCTTTTATGTTGTCTTCATTCATACTGCTGATTTTAAGGATTAGTGGTTATAAATAACTCTCATTTTATATCTTAGGAGAGTAATAGCTATAGGACTGCACTTGCTGACATTTCACAAAAATTAGAATATCATCCAGTTCTGATCAGTTGGACGGGTGCTTTTTTTGGGGGTATAACTGAAATGTTACTACACAATGAAGGTGTAGGATTTAAACTGTTTAACCACTGTTCTTGACCATTCTCCGTAGGGCGCAGGTGGCGATGAGAATGGTCCATCATCCAAAGTGCAGAAAAACTTTATTTGTGATCACTGTTACGGAGCGTTTAGGAGTGGATACCACCTCAAAAGACACATCCTCATTCATACAGGTATGGTTTGTGTTTGGAACAGCTCAAGTGCAGTTAGGCCAGGACAGCCTTTATTGCCTAAATATGTGAATGACTTGTTAAAAGAGGCTTTGAAAGCTTGAGTTATACTGAGTCTAGGAGTGTGCAGCGACTGTGAAGTTTTGCAATGGCCTGCTTAAAACATTGTTTGGTAATAGCTTTTGCCTCACAGCCACTCGGTATCTGTGGGGACTTTAACTAAAACTGGTGCTCTTCGGTTTAGGGGAGAAGCCGTATGCTTGTGCCGTATGTGACATGAGGTTTATTCAGCGTTACCACCTGGAGAGACACAGCCTCATTCACACGGGTATGCGTCTTTTAACCGTACCCATATTACATAAGTCTGACTACTTATGTAGTCTGTCACTTAAGTCAATGGACAGATGCTCAGGATTCATTTTGTCAGTGGACAGTAATTTCCAACAAAGCCACTCCCAAAATCTGTTCACCTCAAAATGTTCAGTCTGATAATTATGTGTTCCCAATAACTGGAAAGTTTACAGTGGGAAATTGAATACTGTGTGGTCCAATAACCCCGAGTCCACTATTAAAAACTCTTACTTTTTCAGCATTTATAACAAGTTTTCTTCCCTCTGGATTATATTTTGATCAGCATCAGTTGTAGAAGTATTTGCAAAATTTTAGCATGTATATTAATTTAGTCTAACAGAAATGATGATACAAATTTCTCTGTGCTCAGTGTTAGATTTAGTGTTTAGAGTGGGTTTTTTTTCGTTGTCTTTAGTTGCACTTTTTTCCTTTATTTTTGTGTGTAAATATTAAGATACATTTTAGTAGTTTTCTGTTTTAACATTACAACTGTAAACATAATACAGTCCATTTCAGTCAATAAACTTGCACAGCAGAATCTTTCTTGCTTGTTTACAAATTTGACCAAATTACAAAGACTAAAATTAAACGCCTGTGTATATTAGTCAGTTTTGTAACACCGTATTGCTGTTAAACAATTCATTTTTGTCTAAAATCCAGGTTATGTTATTCTAATAAAGTAAAATGTGTTTTTGTTTTTAGTTTATTTTGGCTAACTCTACCGTAACCCTGAAGCAGAGTTCAGCTGTAGGTCTTGTGGAGGCTGAAATTACTACCAAAGCTCTGAAGCTTAGCGAATAATTACCACCACTGCTCAACCCATTAAAACAGCAAAGAAACAGAGGAAAAAAGGACATAGCAGTAGTAAGGTGAAGTCAAGGTGTGTAAAATGAGATGGCTTATCTAACAGATGAATAGCCAAACAATTGCATACAGCATCTATATTTTGGTACAGCTCAGGAAATTAGTCTGTGTTGTGACTTTGTGCAAATTCAAACTGATTTGTTGGGTCTTGTTTCCAACTTGTTGGCTCTTTGCTTAGACTTTGGCTGTGTTTCCTTTTTAATTAGCAAGATAAGCATTTCTGATCTGGACTTTTGTTTGTGCAGTGCTGTTTGATCCTCCCAAGATGTCTGTCTGACACACTTGTCTTAACATAGTTTGGTTTTTTTTTTTTTGTTTTTTTTTTTAAATTTAAACTTCTTCATGGCAGATATACCCATGTTTTCTGATGTTACCTTATGCAGTACAGCATGTTACAGTGCAAAATGATGGAACACAAGTACAACAGACCACATTTGACTACCCTTTCTTCTACACCATCCTTTTTTTTTCTTTTTCCCAAATATCTGCCAAGACTTTCTTGCATGCAGTTCCTATACAAGTTTCAATTCAGAAGCAGATATATGTTGGTAAACGTTCTCTAAACGGTTGTTTAGAAACCAGCAGTATCGGTACATAGATGAATGATTTATTGTTTTTCCTCCCCAATATTCTTAAATTTCTAAATGACAACACCCACAGTTCTCTTAAGACTTTTTGATAGTGGACTTAAAAGTGGAGTTAGACCTGTGGACCTGTTTCTGTGAATTTGAATACCTGAAAGCACAGACTGCAAAACATGCAATGCATAGTTATTTGTGCATGTTTAAAATCATTTAAATAATTTTTGTATGTAATTCTTTTTTTTTATATGTAGTAAAAATGACTGCATGGACATCAAAGGACTATGTTCTTAGTTTTTTTTTTTTTGTTGTGTTTTTTGTTTTGTTTTTAATTATATAAAATATAAACTGAGGATTTTATTTAAAAAAAATACTTGGATTTTTTTAAAAACCTCATTGTTTTATACTATGCACTATGTGCAGGTCAGAGCTGCTGCCCCATTATTCCCCCCGTTTTATAAATGTAATTAAAAATTCACTAATAATCTTTAAGAGTAACCACTTGCACTTTGTGGCAAAATTGCATCTGTTCTTTGTTTTCTACATTATATATTATATAATTTTTTATATAATCGCTTATTTATTAGAATGAATAGCTAATAATTTTATGCTCTGTGTGTGTAGGGGTGAAGCCGTACGCTTGTTCCATGTGTGACATGAGATTTTTCCAGCGTTACCACCTGGAGAGACACAGACTCACTCATACGGGTATGCGTCCATTTACCGTACCCAGTTTAACTTTTAAAATCAGTTCTCTGAAATCAAAATTTATGCATTTAAAATCAGACACAAACAGCTTACAGGTAAACATGCAGCTGGGAAACGGCCTTTTATAGTTTTGCTTTTGTTTTGTTTTTTGTAAAAGGAGAACATTTTTTTGTGGGATTGAACTTTTAAGTGTTGAACACATTGTTTAAAGAGCCCTTTAGGGTATTTGTTGTACCATGAAAGGACTGAATTTTAATATATTCAGAAGAGAGGAAAGGGAAAGTATAACATGGTACAAAAATGCATCAGCATTTGATTTGCTTTATTTCAATCATTTAACGCTTGAAAAAGACACTTCAGTATACATCAGAATGTTAAATTTCATGCACACAGCAACAAATATTAGCATTTAGCATTGCCCAAAGTGGTGGACTTGTCAAAGTACATAATCCCTCTTGTACCATTGCTGTGCACAAAAATCTTCATTCATGCAATTTTTAGCCAAGGGACAAGACTTTTGTACCAAAAAAAAGTTGTCCAAACATTTGAAGTTTCCAAATGTGCTCCAAGGGTTTGATCTGTCATGTTTGAACTTTAGCTGTATTTGGGTAAGTGCTCATTGTGAAGAGCAAAATAGACAACACCTTTGTTGAAATGAAATTTAAAAATAATTGACTGTCATCTGAGAATAATTTCACTTTATTAACATTTTTAAATTGTATGTACATTTTTTATTTTTATTTTTTGTGGTGAATCTCTAAAGAACAACTAGTGTACGAAACAGGAAGTGTTGACTCAAACAACTGGGGGCTCTATTGGGGTTACCTGAAGCCACAAAATATTGGCCGTCCCTTAGAGGTCAAGTCATCACACACAGCCAGTGTAATCCCGGATTGATACTCTTTCTGCGGCTTCACTTCGGGCAAAATGAGTAAAGCTTGCCATCAGCTGTTGTTTATAGCTGCATAGTTGTGTACCAAGTAATCATGAAAAAAACAGACTTTTACTTATTGATAATTGACTTAGTTGATCTACAAACGAAGATTGAAGAGTTCAATTAGTATTTTTTTTGTTCTTCTTTGAAAAGTGACATTTCAGTAATGTGAAAATATTGTTTTGTCTAAATTTCACATTTCTGTTAACTGTATGAGAAAAGTCATATTTAAGTAGTTGCTTTGATTTGGCCATGGTATATTATGGGAATAGTCCTTTGATGTCCACATTTTAAATGTAAACTAATGGCTGAGGGCTTCATGTTTCTAAGCTGTAACTGCCTTGCTTTTTAATTAACATTCATACAGTTACTCAGTTGCGTCTCTTGTAACTTTATGGTAGAAAGCAGATTGTAAGCTTTTGCAGGCCATCATTTTGGTGTGCAAGAAAGAAGCACGCATCTAGCAACGTGTTTTCTTAATTTTGCTGTAAATGGAATCAATGTACACTGTGTGAGGAAAAACCATTTGCTAAAAAATGCTTTGTTTCCACGAGTGATGGTTAACTTTGGAGAATGTTTGTGCTTCGGCTGGCCGGTGTAATCGCGCTCACTAGTTGTCTCGTTGCTGACATGTATGGCTTATGCCCTGTTGCTGCTTTTTTTTTTTTTTTTTTTTCTTCCCCTCATAGTGCTATTCAGTTTATTTGAAAATGAGCTGCCCCCCTTTCTTTCATTGATGGAATGTAAAACAAATCGCTGTTTGCATGAAGCCTGGTTAGAATATAAAATGCCTGCTAAAGTCTTGAGTAACTTGATGCCTTCCTTTGAAGGAAGGTCTTAGCTAATATGTTGATACTTTGTGTATGTAGGGGTGAAGCCGTACGCTTGCTCCATGTGTGACATGAGGTTCTTCCAACGTTATCATCTGGCAAGACACAGCCTCACTCATACTGGTATGCGTCTGCTTACCGTAGTTCATTAGGTAGACGTGTTTTAAGTGTCTTAGCTTTCTACCTTCGTGCATCGTGAATAGGATTCCAGCCCCCCAAAAAATAAATAACATGTTGAAGAGCATGAGGATGTATCCAGACATGTAATAGGAGGATGGAAAAAGTGGTAAACCTTTAGTTGAAATCTTGCATACATAGTAGGGGTATGCAAACAACCTCAGCTTTTCCCCTGCTGAAAGCTCTACTTTATCTGTACATTTATACCGTTTTTGTTTATCTTGTTTTTTTTTCAAAATTTCACTGAAATAAGTCGAGTGTTATCATAGTTCCTATAACCACTGCTAAATCTAAATTGTGCGTTGGCTTCTCAGGCCGATTGGTATAATATGTGAAACAAAAAGAAGAGCTATTCTAAGGGAAGAGTTGTGGTCATGTGTTAAAAATTGATGCCGTTTCTAGCTGATATTTACAAACTTTTATGTGTGTAGGGGTGAAGCCATACGCTTGCTCCATGTGTGATATGAGATTTTTCCAACGCTACCACTTGGCAAGACACAGCCTCACTCACACGGGTATGGGTCTGCTTTTTTTTTTTTTTCACCCTGTCTTGGTGCCCAAATACCCAATTTTAAGTTTGCAGGCCACTCCTTTTTATAGGACCAAATACTCATAAACATCAAGCATTTTTAACTGTTGAGGCATATAAGGAGTGCATTTCAGTTTTCTACCTCAGTGTTACAATAACAGTCATCTTGATGAGTACTTTGAGTCAATTTTGGCTCTCAAAAAGCTTGTTGGCATGAAAAGTTTTAAGTTTGGTAAAAGACATTTTTGTTTGCTTGTTTTTTTTCCCCCCCACCACCCACCCTATTTACAGACATGTTAACAGATTATGAAATGTTAGACATGTGCATTTAGTGTGGCACTGTACTGATGCCACTGCTTTTGGCATGTCTGGATACATTATATAAGTGAGTCCTTGAATTCATTGTGCTTATTTTATTATTGTTATTACTATTATTTTCAAAGGATTTTGCTCTGTGTGTGCAGGGGTGAAGCCATATGCTTGCTCTATGTGTGACATGAGATTTTTCCAGAGATACCACCTGGCAAGACACACTCTCACCCATACGGGTACTAAGTTTTACTTGTCCCTCTCACTTAACACCATTAGGGCTTGTTGATATTTGTTTGTATGTGTGTGAATCACCTACCCGACAGACACAAAGCAAGCTGTGATTTATTTTTATTTATTTATTTATTTTTTTGTTAGTTCATTTTCTTGACTGTTAGACGCTAAGAATTAATAGTTTTGTCTTTTCTGTTGTGTACGTTGTATTTGCTAACTGCTGTTAGGGTTTATGTGACACGTTTTTCTGTCTTGTATGTTTAGAATTAGCTGGTCATGAAAGTACTTGCTCTTGTTATTATGTAATATTGACTAGTTTATGTAGATTGACAAATTTTGTGCACATAGTTCATGAGAACCTTTTTTTTTTTTTTAAATTTTTATTATTATTATTTTTGTCCCCCCTAAAATTTCACACTGTATGCGTTTAGGGGTGAAGCCATACGCTTGCTCCATGTGTGACATGAGGTTCTTCCAGCGTTACCATTTGGCAAGACACAGCCTCACTCATACTGGTATGCTTGATTAATTGTTCCCCTTTCACTGTGAAACCTGATATATTTATAAACCATATACTCATTTGTTTTATGTTGATTTCACCGTCTTATATGATACTATAATTATCACATTGTTGGTAAATTAATTCCCCCTCATAAAAAAAAAAAAAACAATGTTTAATAGAGCTTTTAGGCTTTGTTGGAAAACTGTCCACAGAAAAAGTGACTCTGTCAGTTACCTTGTTTTGTGATTAACACTGTAATGGCACTATTGCATGGTTATTCTTGACTATTGTATATTGAATGAAAGATACACTACACTAAAAAGCCTTTAAATTGCAGACATTGGTAGTATAAAATGTCGTTTGCAAGTACCTGTTTCCCCACATCTGGAGAAACTAAATGTTGGTGATTTTTCTTTTTTAATTTTTTTTTTAGTGGGTAATCGTTAAGTTTCAACCAAACTTTAAGATGTAAAAATCGGTTTCTTTGATTATTTTTGATTTCTTAATACGCCTTTTAATGTCTGTATATTGTTAGTCTTTTCAGTGTAATGTGTTGTCAGTAAAAAAGCATGCTACAATAGTTAATCTGTCATTTATTTAAGTGGTGTTCATCACTTTCACCAGTGTGTTGAAATACATCTGATGTTGTTGTGCTGTCTTTAGGAGTGAAGCCATATGCTTGCACCATGTGTGACATGAGGTTTATACAACGTTACCAACTGGAGAGACACAGTCTCACTCATACAGGTATGCCTCACTTTTTAAATCTTGCCCCCCTCTCACCCTGACTTTCCCTTGCATGTGCCCACAAATAATGTTTACATGGCTGCTTCAAACTCGAGTTTGTGTTGCTTTCTATCACTTTTCTGACAAATGCTAATTTGTCATGATCTACCTGTAAGGATCTTCTGTAAGAATTTGTGTAGTAATATTTCCCCCATACTTTGTATATGAAATGACATGATGACTATAAAGTGAAAACTCAGCACCTCTCTAGTGTTTATTTAGCTATTAAAGTCATAATTATGTGTACTTCTTTTTTTTTAACCTAACAATTATTGTGGTAACTCTGTTTGATGCTTCGGCAGAGATGGGTAGTAACGCATTACTGTAATCTGATTATGGGTTTCAAGTAATGAGTAAAGTAAGGGATTACTATTGCAAAAAGTAATTAGAGTACTGTTACTTTCCCGTAAGCAGCCTGCGTTACTAAACTGTGATTTTGTTTGTGAGAGTGTCTGATGACAATGATAAGCATACGACGTCCGTGGCAGCAACAGACATGTGTAGATCAACAATGGATAATATGGAGAGAGTGCGACCATGCAGCGTTTAAAGCTCCGAAGTACTGACATTACGTTGAGTTTGATTCCGTAAAAGTGACAAAAACATTAGCGTCCGCTGTACACTCTACATGCGAAGAAAACTTCTTTCAACAGCGAAGTATTAAACTTTAAATCTGAGCAAGCACATAGCACGCTGCCATGGGAATGTGAACTTCACAGAGAAACCCCTGGATACCCCCTACTGACATGACCGCTGCGTCACCGAGCAAACCTTCACTGGCCCCACTCACTGGAATATGCAGAAAATAGGTTTAAATGTTAAACAAATTTCTTCCAGTCAGAGACAGTTGCATATAATTGAATTTTTGCTTGATGCAATGTGCATAAAGTTAAAACACTTTTTCATTTGATTCAAATTTATATGATGGATAATGCAGAAAAAGTAGAATTAGGCTGAAAGGTCTATTGCTTTATCATATATTCAGGTTGTGTATCGTGTGGGGGTTTTTTGGTGGGGGGGGGTATTTGTTTTTTGGGGGTTTTTTTTTTTAAGTAACTAAGTAATTAAGTAACTAATTACTTTTGAAAATAAGTAATCACTAAAGTAACTGGATTACTTACAGGGAGAAGTAATCAGTGATTGGTAACTAATTACTGTTTTCAAGTAACTTGACCAACACTGCATTTCTAAATGAAACATTTGTGAAAAAAAAGTAATGCTAGTTTATTTCAACTGTTTATTTTATTTTGTGGAATTAAACTCAAAATGAAAGAGCATGAAGGTGGTGAGTCTGCAACTAATGTTTTTATTCAAAAGTACAAAAGATGATATTGACAGCTATGACATTGTCATATTTGCATCATTTACAGTATGTATCAACTTTTTATATTAAACCTTGTAAACTGTGTGTGTATGGGGAAGAACAGAAAAAGGAGTTGTATTACTTGCAGCTTTGAATATTACAGTTAGCCAATTATCTTGATATAATGAAAACATTTCTTTTTTTTTATTAAAAGATGAGTGGGCTTTTTTGTTTTTTACATGTTGATACTGAATTTAAGATTTGTTCATTGGGAATTGTTGTGCAAATTTACAAACTGAATTAAGGGGTGTAGGTTTTGTGGCCTTGTTGGAAGAAGTGGGAGGGGACTTTAAGGGAAACATTATCTTTTCAGTTGATGGGAATGTCACTTAGATCGGGACTGCCACTATCCAGGCCAGTGTTTGTTTGTCCCCCCCCCCCACATAATCGTGTCATTTCACATTCAAAGTGATGGTCAGGAACTAACACAAGCTTCTCTCTTTTAAAAAAAAGCTGTATATTTCCAAACTACAGATTTCTCTTATGGAAGATAAAGTTAATTTGTGCTTCGGTGCTAGGATAGGTTCTGTATGATGATTTTCAGAGCAGTTTCCTGTTAATTCTTGCTCCGCAAATGAATGTGCAAACTTAATGTCTTGTGCAGAGTTGTTTGCCAACTGCCTAAAATTGTCACACCTTCTGTGATCAGCGTGAACAAATCTATTCCAGAAAACCTGTATGTGGTATGTTGAAATTACACGATTAGAAGCACCCATTGACATAGTGTGAAAAACTTTTTGTTGTGCTAGTTGGAATGTGGACTTCAATTTTCAACCCAATTTTTTTATTTCTATATATTTTTTTTGTCATTTTGATAGGTTTGGTTTTTTTTGGTTAGGAAAATTTTAATTCTACTTTCTGCACAGAGGGCATTGTCCTTATTATTCAGAGATGCAAATGTTTTCAATTGGAATGACAGATTATTAAAGCACGCTGGAATTTCCAGTTTAAACAAAGCGCTGATAAGTGCAGCCAAACTTTACTAAGGAATTAGTAAAGTTTAACATGGATCAATTTTGGCAGTTGAGTGTTTTTATGCTAAAGCTGGTACTTTGTGTGTATAGGGGTGAAGCCGTACGCTTGCACCATGTGTGACAAGAGGTTTTTTCAGCGCTACCACCTGGCGAGACACAGCCTCACTCATATGGGTATGCGTCTGCCAATCTTAAAGCTGTCACAAAATTAGGATGCTGCTACATGTGTATGCTTGAGCTAGTCTTGTAAATCTGTATTCAGACACAGTTTATGATAAGATTCATTCAAAGTATAATTTCAGCTAGATGACATTATCAGCTCATGTTTAAGTGAACTTAATAGCCCCTCTGGGAAGTTTGTAATTTGAAACAAGCATCTTAGATTGTACCCCTGTAAGTTACTTCAGGGGTATGACATTGGTTATTAACCACAGATATCAATTTAATCCACACTGGCACATTTAATTTATCAGGCATAATTATAGATACTTTTTTTTTCTCTGTTGTAGAGAATCAAAAATAATTCTCTTGATGCTCTGCGTTTAGGTGTGAAACCTTACGCTTGTACCATGTGTGACATGAAGTTTTTTCAGCGTTACCACCTGGCGAGACACAGCCTCATTCATACGGGTATGGGTCCGTGCACCGTGCCCATGACATGTGTTGTTAGCAAGTGTGCACATTTAATTTAGTTAGTTTGTCTTATTACTTATATTTAGGAAACATGTCATGTATAAATATTATAAACATTTTCTTGTCTTTTGTTAGCTGTCAGCAGTCAGAATCAACAGGATAACCATAATTCAGTATTTTGCTGCTTTGATTTTTGTTGGCAATTATAATCTAAATTTATTTGGGGGGAAAAGTTCTGGTTTTGCATGAATTGGCCACTGTGTGGTTAATAACCAATAGCTTAAATATTTTTTTCTAAATTAAAAAAAAAAAGGAAAGAAAGAAAATAAAGGAAAAAGAGCGAGAGACCGTGAGGCAAAGTAATATAATATTGCTACTCTGCGTTTAGGTGTGAAACCTTATGCTTGCACCATGTGTGACAAGAGGTTTTTTCAGCGCTACCACCTGGCGAGACACAGCCTCACTCATATGGGTATGCGTTCACCCACCTTACCCATTTCACTGAAATCAGACTGTATGTGCATTTTGTTACGAGTAAGCTGTTTATGCTAGTTACTTTAAAGTGGCCAGAAGAATGATGTTGATGAAGCCTACCCTACATTATGTTCATAATTGTAACGTTTTATGTGACTGTGAGGAAATACAGGACTGCAACATCATCAGCTCATGTAATGTGTTAAGCTGTGGATTTGAGAATTGGTTCAGTTTGTATTCTTTACTGGAATTGGATGAACAACAAGTTACAGCTTTAAAAAAAGGAAATTAATAATAGTGGTTAACAACCCATCAATTCTGAATAAATTAAGTAATTTGCTTATTGATGGATTGTGAACACAAAAACGAGTCTGAAAATAATACCTTAATGCTTTGCATTTAGGTGTGAAACCTTACGCTTGTACCATGTGTGACATGAAGTTTTTTCAACGTTACCACCTGGCAAGACACAGCCTCACACATACGGGTATGCGTCAGTGCACCTGCCCATAACACTTTATATTGGTCACTGTCACACAGCTTTTATTGTACCAATATCAAGTATTACCAAGTACCACCAGTTTACATCTTGCATAGCTATATAGGGAAATTATAGAGATGCACCGATTGCAATTTTTCTTGGAGAATCCGGTTGCTGTACACACCTACCAAACAAATCAGGTTCAACAGATTTGTATAACAAGACAAATGTCAGGGCCTGCATCATTTTCCATTATCCTTGTAACTTCACCACATAACGGGTCATTGACTTTTTGTTTTTCACTTATCTCCATAATTTCCCTTGATATTAACCTCTAAAAATTGTTGCTTATACCGAGGCTCCTGGTTTGCAGATGGCTCTGAGATCTGGCTAGCTTTAGTCACTGGGATCAAAGTGATTTAAGTCTCAAACATTTTTGTGGTGATCCTCCCCAGTTTAGTTTGCCAAACTTTGTGCCTTGACTCACAGTGAGGAACTTAGATGCTAATGACATGTTAACGTGTGGCTGTGACCATGGATGTGAATTGATTAAGCATGCATGAAACTCATTAGTAACCCAACGTATGGGAGCCAGTCTGGGCAGACAATGTTGGAAAAAGGACGATTCTGCTCCTTCATGAGTCAATCGGTGCATCTCTAGTAATCTAATTAAAATAATAGACACCCTTTTGAGCACATAGCATCTTTTGAAACAAAATTAACTGTAGAACTCTGGACTGTAGAGACATTTGGCTAATTAGAAAAATCAGAGAATCTTATTTCTTGTGAAATCCTATTTCATTACTTGCCTAAAAGGAGAGATCAAAATGCTTAGTTAGTATTAAGACTAAACAGGGGTCCTGGGTCCACCACACACATCTCCGCACGGTCTGTCTCCACAAACTGTGACAGTACGACCATGCTTTTATAGAAAGTGATGGTCTTTATTAAAGTTTACCCCGAGCTTCAGTTGTAACACTTTGGAGTACTAATATCTTGATTTATATAGATAAAATGGTCCATTAACTGATTTTTGTGGGTATCTAGTGTTTCATGAAGAAAACATTTGGCATCTTTGTTTTGCATGCATTGGCAAATGTGTGGTTAATGAATAATAGCCTAGATTTTTATTGGTAACATGGAAACTGAGGTAAAGTAATATAATATTGCTACTTTGCGTTTAGGTGTGAAACCTTATGCTTGCACCATGTGTGACAAGAGGTTTTTTCAGCGCTACCACCTGGCGAGACACAGCCTCACTCATATGGGTATGCGTCCACCCACCTTACCCGTACTACAGTACTTTCATTATGTTAAATATAGGGACAGTTACTATTATTCTTACTAAGTAGTGCACTTATCTTAATCAAGGCTATCCTGTATTATCTGTGAAAGGAAACATTATTACAAATCTTGGCATGTACGTAAATCTTGGACTATGATATCATCAGCTCATGAGATGTGTTTAGCTGTGGATTTGAAATTTGAACAACAGTTTTAATGTATTCTTAATTGGATTTAGAGCGTAATCTTTGGCTAGATTAAACAAGTGAAGCATGGTTAACAACCCATCAATTGTAAATTGATGTTAAAAGTACAATATTGATTGATGGATTGTAAAACAGAAGCTCAAAGACCTGAAATTAACATATTGATGCTTTGCATTTAGGTGTGAAACCTTTTGCTTGTACCATGTGTGACATGAGGTTTGTTCAGCGTTACCACCTGGCGAGACACAGCCTCACTCATACGGGTATGCGTCCGCGCACCTGCCCTTATCACATTTCATACAGTACTGTGCAAAGGTTTTGGACAGTCAAAATAAAGCAAGGCTATTTTAAAAGATGATGCCACGAATAGTTCATTTTAAGTAACTCCATATAAAGACTTCATATTCTGCCTGTTAGTTATAGGAGAACGTGCCACAATTTTCTTGTCTGTATCGACTGTTTCAGCGCGTTCTCTCCATGTAATCCCAGACCATCTCCATGATGTTATGGTCATGTAGAGGGCATCTGTTGTAGAATATGATGTTCATTTTGTCACTGATCTTAAGTTCTTTGTAACTGTATTTATTTAGGGTTGTTTTACTAAAGAATGAATTGGGCCAATCAGACACCTTAATCATAATATTGTTTGATGTAAAAAAGATATTAAGAACTCGAGTTTCTAAACTTTTTCACAGTACTGTAGATGACTTTTATTGTGTAATATAAAGGGTACTTCTGTGTAGTTATAAAGTAGGCACATTGTTTAGCACTTCTTAGGGAGAATACTTTTGGATCTAAAACAGTATTTTATTCCCCTAGGGGTTTGGTTAGTTGCTCCGAATGTTTGAATTGCCATTGTTCACACTTTTTTTTTTTTTTTTTTTTTTTTTTGGTATTGTGTTTGGTTAATCTAATATATGAACTGCAGAATATCTGACCAACACCCTCACCCCATTTAAACCTGGTTGTGATGTGTATCTGGATACATTATCTAGATCAAGAAAACCCTGTGTATTATAATTGGATGCCAAAGGACCCTGAGGGGTTTCCAAGGCTGCCAAGACATCTAATTTTCCCAGTGTGTCTTCAGTCTTCCCCTGGGTCTCCTCATGCATTGAAAAGTCTGAAATTCTTGGCCTACAGTGTCCTGGAGGCCCTGAATCACCTCAGCTGGGTTCTCTTGGTTGAGATAAGGACTCTGCTCTGAGCAGCTCCCAAATGGCTGACTCTTTGTCTAAGGCTGAGCCCTGACGTATGTTGGAGGCTTATTCCCATCATTTGTATCTGTACTTTTTTGTTCACTACACACAGAACTTGTGTCAACGAGTAAAATCTGATATTTCAACTTTAGAGCATCAACATTGATGAAAACAGAAACACACACGTACTCAGTAGCTGGGTTGGTATTAATACCAGGAGATTTAAACAGACCCTGGAACCAGCACTTAATCATGTTTTCCCGATTAAGAGCAGTACTGATCATTTAGTTTATCTGTTGAAAATGCAATTAATCTAAAATGTTAATCCAAAGGTCTATGGATCAGATTTCATTAGACAGATAATGTGTCCAGATTGCATACATTTAAAGTTGTAATACCAGGTGTTACTCTGGGTTTGTTGTTGAGAAGGCTTAAAGCTTTTTGAAAGAATCTCCTTATAGGTAGGGTTTGGTCATAATCATTTCAAACCCCGTTCCAAATCCAATACCTGAGATTGCCAACAATCAAATGTTTAGAACACGAAACACATTTTGTGTACATTTTAGTAATTTGTCCTTAAAGTCTTTTGATTCTTTTTAATCAAAGGTATGAAATGGCAATTCTGATACTTCTGTGTCCCAGTAATGGGTGCATTAGCTCTCACCCATAGCCTAAACCACAAATAAAGTCAAATTATTTTTTTTATATTAGCTCAATGTTGCAAAATCCAATTGTCACTGACAAACCAGTGTAAAACAACTAGGTTAAACATAGTCCCAGTTACCAGTTCTACCTTAACTACCCTCATTTTATTTTTACATTTATGATTGTAGTAATTTAATCTGTAATCTATTAAAGTATTTGTTACACTACATATTGACAAAAGCCTCAAACATGAGTAACTTAGTTAAATATATATAATATTAAAGAGGGGATATGGTCCAACATCAAATTTGTAAACCTCAAAGGGAATAAATACTATGATTTCTATTTATTATTGATGCACAATGACTTTAATCTTATACAGCACACAGGACAGGCTTTGGTGATATTGTTTCAAAATGTGTATCTCCTGTATTATGTTAAAATCTAACTGAAGTCTATTAGTTTATCCAATGGTCGGAGCTGTGTAGTTGCAGTGTCTAAACATTTTGGCGTTATGTCTGAAAAATAAAGTACAGAGTGCATAGTTAGGTTGAAAGTTGTGTTTGTTGGACTTGTGAGTGGTAGGGCTAATATATTGCTCTGTGTGTGTAGGGGTGAAGCCGTATGCTTGTTCCATGTGTGACATGAGGTTTATTCAGCGTAACCACCTGGAGAGACACAGCCTCACTCATACGGGTATGCGTTCCTCTACCGTACCCTTATTTCGGAGAAAGGCACTGGCGCTTGAAACATAACTGGGTCACAACAAACTCGAGTTTGGATTGTCAAGTCATTTGATGGGATGTTGAACCAGTCTCCAAAAAAAAAAGAGAAAAAAAAAAAAGTTGCCCCAATTTGTGGGCCCTCCATCATGTGTACATCCGGGCCACAAAAACATGAAATTCCACTTTGATCTACACATAATGAGTTGATGACGAGGCCTTTTTAGAACATCAGTTATCAGATGCTGAAAATTCACTGTTGAAACTTACTAATAAGGGAGTTGTTTTTTGTTTTTTTCCTGACGTTTTTCTTTTTAAATTTTTTTTGTTTTTTTTTAAGTGTTGGAAATTTAGTCTGCAAAGAAAGATTTAGTAAGTAAAAATCTGCCTGCAGTTTGGTACAAGACGCTAAAATTGATGCATTGACTTTGTATTTGTGTGCTCTTTTAGGAGAGAAGCCATTTGCTTGTGACATGTGTGATATGAGGTTTATTCAGCGCTACCACCTTGAGAGACACAAGCGTGTCCATAGTGGAGAGAAGCCTTACCAGTGTGAACGGTGCCAGCAGGTATGTATGAATAAACACGGCGTACACGCGTGAGGTGTCTTACGTGCTGAATTTCAAATTTGGACTTGAGTGGGTCGTATCAGCACCACCAGACTTTTCAGTTCCTTTAGACATCAGGCTGTTAAGTTATTTTTCTTAAGAGGTAAGATTCTCATACTGCAGATGAGCTCCAGCTCCACCGCCTTTGACTGCACCTAGCAACAGTAGTCCTTGTTTTGCTCTGTGGCGAGCTAACTGAAGCAGCACGTGCTGTGGGTTATGGTTTGAGTGAAGATGGAACTAGATATATACGTTAATACAGAAATAAATACAATTATCAGTGAAAGCCACAGTGGGTCTAGCTCATCAGCACAGACTGAATTCTTAGAAAAAAAGAAGAGGGGTTCTTCACTAGTGATTTGATCTTTGCCACTATCGATGCACTAAAACTAGAAATGCTAAAATATGCTGCCATATAAATACTTGGATGGATTGATGGCACTGCATCTGGATAAAGTCTATATATAGGGAACAACTGTTTTTCCACATTGTTAGTCACTTTTTTGAAATATTAGGGACTTCTCTGCATTTCCCACTCTTTGTTTGCCCTCTGACACACCTGAGTTTAGAGTAATCATGTATGGTTTAAATTCCTTCCTTCATAGTTCCATTTTACTCTGACATTTTTCATTTTATCATATTTTTTAAAATGATGACCTTGAAATTGACCTGAATTTGACCGTGTCTAATATTTATCTTTTGAAGAACTTTTCGCGCACAGACCGACTGTTGCGACATCGGCGGTTGTGCCAGGGGCGCGGCGTAGCCAAAGTAGAGAACCAGCCCTGTTGCGAACCACGCCCATATCCCCAAGAACCCCCACCGGCACCCCCAACCTGGAGCCCCCTGCATCCACCTCCGGGTCGACTGGCGGTCTGACATTCAATCTTCTCTGGATCCACAACACCTCCAGAGACGGGACAAGCCACAGGGTTTCTTCTCAGCTCTGTGCAGAGTGCCATCACATTCTAGCACAGACTGATCTTGCAGCTCGAGTCTTGGGATTAATAACGACAGCGGGACATTTGTGGGTTTTTTTGTTGACTTTTTACTGTGTTTCTGTTCCTTCCCATTTTTTAAGATGAGACTTTTCTGTGATAAACGGTGGTCCTGTTTTGTACTTAATCTATTTGATTTTTGCAAAAAAAAAAGAAGTTTATTGTTCAAAAAAAAATTTGCATTTGGTGGTACTCGGACAGGAAACGGTTGACTGTGTGATGAGGTGGAGAAGAAGAGTATTTGAACTTCTTTCTAATTTTTTGTTGTTGTTTATTCTCTTTGGCCTGGAAAGGATCATAAAAGCATTTTAGGTTAAAGTTATTAAAACTGAACTTTTCTTCCAGGTAAAGTGAGGAAACTATGTTGGCATTTCATGTACAGACCGGAGTTTACTTGCCTTGTATCAGACAGTGTTAAGCATAAAGACAGGTCATTGAAAGCATCATCATTATTATTATTATTATTATTATTATTACTGTGTAAATCTGATGTGATGCATAAAGTGTTTCCTGGCTTTTTCAGCTCGGAAGGTCCAGTTTTAATGATTATTTTGTAAGAAAAACAAGGTGTTGACGTAAATTGGAATTTGGCTCAAATGCAGTCTTTGGCCACCGTCACCATCGTATCCTGAGAAAACCCGAGTAACTTTGTGTGACATAAAACTAATATCAATAACTGTAAAACCAGGACTTCCAAGAAACGAAAGTGCGACCTGCAGTCGACGAGATGCGCACTTAACGTGTGTCGGGTCCCAGAGCGTCACACACAGGACGGCAGACTTGGCGAGCCCTCCTTCATGTGTACTGAGGGCGTGTGGTGGTGTTCAGCTGTAAATATACAGAACATGTATAGAGATCTGCAGCACTAAAGCAGGACATTTCCTCTGCTCGCTCATGCTGCATAGATCCTGGTGTATAATGATGCAGGTTAGCCACTTTTGAAGTCCAGTGATGTTTGTACAGATCACTTTGTGAGATTAGTGGGCGTATACAAAATCTTGTGGCCTTAGTATGTTTCTGTTGTTTTCTTTTCTTTTCTCATCTGCCTTTTTCTTGGCCGTTTATTA
The DNA here is from genome assembly GCF_964374335.1 of Astatotilapia calliptera. NCBI lineage: Eukaryota > Metazoa > Chordata > Actinopteri > Cichliformes > Cichlidae > Astatotilapia > Astatotilapia calliptera. The sequence goes on along the minus strand of NC_137426.1, from coordinate 22,826,807 downwards.
TTGTGGATCAGATGTATTTACTAGCCTTTCGTCATCATCATCATATTATTATTATTTTTAATCCTTAAGCTGTCGTGGTTACTGAATGTGGATGGATTCAGTGGCGCTGAACCAGACTAATGTGCTCTTCTGTTTAGAAGTCATGTTTATGGTGATAACTGAATATTTTGGGTCATAGCTACTGGTGATGGTGTAACACAGAATATAATCCTTAAAAAAAAAAAAGGAGGCCCTTGCGCGTGGCGGTCCGTGTGAGAAGACAGTCGTGCTACATTGTTTTCCACGCGGCGGTGCTTTGGCTGGTCGCAGGCCACGGCAGGATCAACACCTGCTTGACTCTGCCGCACACCTAACAACTGCTTTTTCATCCAGACATTACTATACAGTTGGTGTGGAATAACGGTCACGTCTTTGGGTTTAGCCTTAAGTTGCGGATACACAAATAGTCATTGTAGTACTAAATGATAGCGTTACAAGCGATTTCTTTTACCTTTTGAACTTTTGAAAGTACTCGGTACAGCAAGGAGTGGCCCCACGGGGCCCGCTTTGCTGCTTTTTAATGACTTTCTCAAACACGCTCCTTTCTGTGACTGGTAAACTTGTGATCACGTCGTCCTGTTGTTTAACCCAGAAATGTCAGTGCAGACTGGGGCGAATAATCTGTTGGTAACTACGGTCTTATTCGGATAAATAGTGAGTGGTCCAGATGACACTTGTGGAGATGGGAGTCCCGCCACGCTTTCTATGGTCTGTGAATTGTAGGATGAAGAGATGTTTGTGTTCGATACAGAGAAGTGGAAGACTGAGTCGAGTGATGTTTTACCAAAAGTATTAATGAGAAGCTTTCTTTAAATGGTCCATTGATTATCAAATCTGTGTGCACAAAGATGGGATTCTGTTATCAGCGGCTTGGCCTTTTAAAGAGCAGAGGAGCCAAGTTTGAGAAATGAAATCCTCTGCTGTGGAAACACTATTCCCAATCTGTGGAAGGGACACTTCTGGTGTGAGCACATACTGAAAACGGCAAAAGGGCAATACAATATATAGTAGACGTCACTTGTTAATACGTTTTTGTCATTCACTGTTTTTAGTATTCTCATTGTTAAATGCAATAGAACCCTGTTGTAAGATTGAGGTTTTATTTTCTTCTTTTTACAGACAGATCAAAGGAGGCTTTTATTTTCTGTTTTTTTTTTTTGTCTGCGAGTTTGTCATCACATTTTTGATGATTGTTTCAAGGACCTTTTTTATTCTGATGAAATTGTAAACACTGGAGTGTAAGGAAAAAAGACAAAAAAAGAGATGGATATTTTTGTCCTTCAATCTGTACTAGATTTTAGGTTTTAGACAAAGCCTATTTCTCCTGAACTTGACACGAAAGGCGGACAGAACAATTTGGATCAGTACAGTTGAGAGCCCAGGATGTTCGGTGATTTTTGACACTAGAGGCAGTAGTACTGCAAGAAAATGTTTTCTTTCTTATACAAAGTCCCTGGTATTTGTAGTAAATTATATTGACAATGGTATTAGATGAACAACAGCATAACAGTAGCTATCACAGATTAGTTGTTTTCTTTATTAGTCTTGCATGCAGAGTTATGGTCCTCAGTTAAGATAGGATCTTGATATTGATTATTTTGTGTAGGAAAATGAGTGCATAAGAATAACTTCCTAAAAAAATGTTACAATGATTAATGTAAAATGGGCTAACTAATATGTACCCTTGTGATCCAATTAGTTTCAACTGTATGAAAATCAGAGGAGAGGCTTCTTACTATTATGCTGAAATAATAAAAAAAAAAAGAATTTGTAAAGGAATATGATTTTTTTTTTTTAAATTTGTGTGTTTTTGATCTCAGGTAAGTTAAAAAAAAACACTTCAATGATATGTCACTTGTATTTGATTTAACATCAAGGTGGCTCCATGTTTTGTTTATTTTAATGTAACTTCTACTTAATACATTTTTATTTATTGTCCTTTTGACAGAGATGATTTCCTCTGGTGTTTATGTGAGCTTATTATGACAAAGGTTGTAACCCATAGTGAAGAGTATCAGGACAATCACAAAAAAGAGGTTATTGTGATTTGTTCATGCTCACATTGTAACTGGTGTTCAAAAGGTAGAGCATGTTATTGACCTCTGTTCCTACCACCTGAATGTTGCAGTGGCAACTGAGAATCATCAGTCCAGGCAATGTTTTCAGTCTTCTGTTGTCCGGTTTTAGTGAGCCTGTGTGAACTGTTCCCTGTTTCCTGTTGTTAGCTAACAGGAGTTGTATCCCATCTGTCTGGCACCAAAAACCATGCCACTCTCAAAGTCACGCTTCTTCCTCATTCTAATGCTCACTTTGAACTTCAACAGGTCATCTCGACCATATCTATATGCCTAAATGTACTGAGTTGCTGACATTTGATTTTGCAGATTATATATTTGCATTAACGCACAGTGAAACAGTTGTGCCTAATGAAGTTGGCATGTGTGTATATAAATTTAATATACACTTGTTCAGTTAAATGTATTTGTGTTAATCAGTCCACGGTGTGTTCTGCCATCTTTTAAACACTTCCTGGCATTTATTTTGAACTAGCATTCAAACTAACTTCCTTCTCAATAATTAGCTTTATATATTGAACCTTTTTTTTTTTTTTTTTTTTTTTTTAATTAAGGGGGCGGTTTAAAAAGTTGGATGTTGCCACAAAGTACTTTGTAAAGTATTTTTATACTTCTGCCACCATGTTTGCTGCTGTGGTAGTCTTCTATAGATTTTATTCTTTGAGTTTCATCTCATAATAATCTCTCCGTCATAACTCTGCTTGTCTTTTTTTTTGGTGGCTGTAATAACACCATTGTTACTGTAGGTGGCAGCAGCCGACTCGAATCAAGTGACTGAAAGACGCAGAGGAAGAAAATAGTCTCGCTTAAAGACCCCGAACAACAACAAAAACCTGGGTTCAGTACTTTACCGGTTTGAAAACGCAAAGTTATTGCTGCTTTTTTTTTAAATGGGAGCATATATAATAATTTTAAAAAATGTTCAATGAAAACTCTTCTGCGAGTGAAGCCGGTGAAGTCGCTTGTGGAGACGGAGAAGAGAATGTGCCCGTCTGTGAATCAAAGGAGCGGGGCTTTAATGCTGCTCATGAGACCCCCTCTGCCAGGTTTCTGCGGGCTGAACTGGAGCTGAACGCTCACCTCCGTGGCCTCCGCTTCAGCGACCCTGTCCGGTACATCTACAACCCGCTGGAGTACGCCTGGGACACCCACCGCTGCTATGTGGAGAAGTACTGTCAGGCCGGACAAAAGATCCTGTTTTTGGGGATGAATCCCGGACCTTTCGGAATGGCTCAGACAGGGGTGAGCACACATTTTGAGGCATAGTACAGTTTCCAAATCGCCGTGACCGTAACAGGAGCACAGCAGTGGTAAAAGGTTTTAAAGGGCTGTGAATGCGGAAGCTAACGCAAACAAACTAAGGAGACAGCCTGCCAGGGGCGCTCCTATCATGTTTTCAGCGGGGTGTCGCAGCAGAGACCTGCAACATGGTGTATACTGCCTATTAAATGCAGCACACACCAGGATGAATGATTTAAGATTTAATTAAACAGTGTCACAGGACAGGAACTTGAACATTGCTTTGTATGGAATAACTGTTTTGCAAAGTGATGAAACAAGACTAATATGTAGCAATATTAACAGTTTTAACACCAAAATATACACTAGCTAGCCACTTTATTAGGTACGCATTGCTAGTACTAGGTCGGACCCCCCATTTGGCTTCAGAGCTGCCTTAATTCTTCGTGTCACAGATTCAACAAGATGCTGGAAACAATCGAGATTTTGGTCCATATTGACATGAGAGCATCACACCGGAGGATGGGTACACTGCAGTCATTAAAGCAACAATGCAAACTGAAGACTTGACAGGACTGGTGCCCAGTGTGGTCTTCTGCAGCTTCAAGCTTCAGCCTATTCAGAGATACTCTTGCGCATACCTTCAATTAATTAACACGCTGTCATTTTACAGCATGTTAATTAAATGTGTTGTTTAGCACAGCTGCATTGTCAGTCCACTGTTTTATTACGGCCTCATGCTGGATTTGAGGGTCTTACATGTTTATAACAGTAATTACCACAACCCTTATTTAGCGCTACTTTTAATTAAAATTCCCAGTGTAGCACTTTGACATTTTGTTATTGCACACACAACAGTGAGGGGGCAGAAAGTTTGATGAGAAGAGCTGATCATCTTAACCCTAGAACACTATCGCTAAAAATAGTAACACCATCACTAACGCCGGGTGATTTTTACCCAATATAATATACCCAACAAAAAGTACTTGTCATCAAAATATATAAAATATATGACAACACATGACAAATTAGAGGGGTTTTCTTTTATTTTCAGCTGTGCCATATCTAACAAAATGGAAAAAAAGTTTCATGGGGGGACCCTAAAAAATGCTCCAAAATTTCTGGAAAATTAGCAGTTGGAGAACAAAACAAATCCTAAACAAAAATATAATGATGCTGGAAACTTGGTCTTTGGTCCACCCATTCCTGGGATATTTGAGTCTTCCCTGGTGAAGGCACAGTCTCCTTGACACGCGAACAGCTGCAGGAGAGAGAAACAAAAAATGGCATTTTTTGAGTGGGTAAAAATGACCAGTTGACTAAAATATTTGTTTTTACCATATGAATTCCCTTGGAAATCACCACTTGTTGATAGTTATTCATAACCACTGCACTAAATAAGGATAACATGCAAATTCCAGGACCACTCTTACTTACCTATTCCTTACATGCAGTCAGTACACACAGGGTAGTAATGGCGTGGACACACCGGTCGACGGCAGACATGGCACCTGTATCGCGTCTTCCTGTCCAAGCCTGTGGGGCACACCTCACTAAGGGACCACTGCTTTCTGCTGCCACTGGTCGTGCCTCACCTTCAAGAGTGCCAGGGGTAGGGATGTCGAGCACGCTACAGATCAGGACTCTGAGTTGACGTGACAGATTTGAAGAGGGGAGCCTCTGCTCTGCCCATGGTTTGATGAGTGCCAATGCCAAAGCCTGCATATAAGGCCTCCTCTGCATTTGGTTTTCATTGCATTCTCATTGTGAATGATCCATGAGTTTATCACATCAGCATTGATCATGCCATAGAACACGCAAAGGGGCCATCTCTTGGTTTTTCTTCCACAACCATAGTGAGCGCACATCTGGTCAAAAGTATCGACACCTCCCTTTGTTTTGTTGTCAAATTCAATCACTTCGGGCCTACGAGTGGGTCCTATGCTTGGTTGTGTATGCATGGATGACAGGAGCAGTACAACCTTCTTTTTTGAAGCTTTGTCAGGGAGGAAGGACACCAAGGTTAGTTCTTTGGTAAAGGGAAATGCACTGGAGCCTGGCGCGTGATTTTCTTTAACTTTCATCACTTGTGGGATCTGCCTTTTGTTTGCTTTTATTGTTCCCACTAAGGTCATGCCACAGCTAGCTACATAACATAGCTTTTAGATTAAAAAAAAGAAAAGAAAAAGAAATCTAATCAGCTAACAATTGCCAAGTTAAACAAACCTTACCTCTGTGTTACTCACTAGCTGAGATGCCAAAGACACTAAACCTGCAACAGGGTGACAGCTGTAGTTGAAGAGGGACAGTAAATATGGTGAGCCTGAATGTTGTCACCCTTGAAATGCGGCAAGATCACCTGATTTTATACACTAACACTATCACCGGGTGAAATCCACCCAAAACCTACTTTACCCTCTATCACTATTGCCGGGTGAAATTCACCCGAACACATGCCTGTAGGAAAAAGCGGGATTTGGGGTAGGGAAACACCCACGCCTTCAAAGACGTCAAAGACAATGCTGAAGCTACCCAGAGACCCACCACACTCAGACAAACGCAACATATTGAAAATTATGTAAATACATTTGCTCGGGTGAAAATCACCCGGCGATAGTGTTCTAGGGTTAAATAACTGAACCAACTGACAATTAGTAGTCGTCTTCCTGTATGATGAGGATATTAAACTGCTGTGGCATCTGTAAAGGATACAGCTCTTCATCCTCTATTATAGCTCCTATCTCTCTCCATCCTGTTTCCTCCACATGTATTTAAGGAATTGAGACGTCATGTAGAGAAAGCATGCAGGGTCACTGCAAGGGACAGAGAAAATGAGGAGCCACAAAATGGAGAGATGATAAAACCCCTCTGTTGCATCATGAAGACTCCCAGGCTCCCTCTGACCTCAGAGCTGCTTTAAATAATCTGTTTCTCTTTGCGCAGGTCCCGTTTGGTGAGGTGAAGTCAGTTGTCGACTGGCTGAAGATCACGGGGGAGGTCGGCCGCCCACAAAATGAGCACCCAAAGAGACGAATCACGGGGCTCTCCTGCACTCAGAGCGAAGTGAGTGGCGCTCGTTTTTGGGGCTTCTTCAGAAAATTGTGCGGTGACCCGGAGGTCTTCTTCCAGCACTGCTTTGTGCACAACCTGTGCCCGTTAATCTTCATGAGCGACAGCGGGAAGAATTTAACACCCCCCGAGCTGCCCGCAGCTGAACGGGAGGCCCTGCTGCGCCTGTGTGACGTTGCACTGTGCCAGGTGGTGGAGGCACTGAACGTTTCCATGGTGATTGGTGTAGGAAAGGTGGCAGAGCAACGGGCACGGCGGGCCCTGTCTGCTGCAGGTGTCAGTGTGCGTGTTGAGGGCATCATGCATCCATCGCCCAGGAACCCGCTGGCTAATAAGGGCTGGGAGGATGTAGCTAAAGCCAAACTGCAGGAACTTGGTGTTCTATCCCTTCTAATTAAAACTTGCGCCAATAAGTCATGATTAATCTATTCACTCCAACACCAGATGAAGATGTGTGGCATTCCTGTGTATCTTTCAGTTCACAGATGGTTTGGTGCACTGTTGAGAAGGGCACACTCACTCACCTCTTCATGGCTCCATCTGTGTGTCCAAACACATGCTGGTAGCTCCAAGGAGAACCTGTAACACTACTGCTTTTCCACATTTGTTACCACAAATGCTGTAAACACATCTGCTCTGCAACTGCTTTTTCTTCTCTAAAGGTCTGTCTGCATTACTTCAAGACGAGACTCCTGCTGTGATCAGAGGCTGCAGCATGACTTTAAAATACGGAGCCAGAAATATTTCTACACTAATGACTGTACGGTGCTCAGGGTGTATGTGTATATTCCATATTGTATTTTTCTTTGTGCGTATGACAAGTGCTACATCTACAACTGAACCCTACAATTAAAGTTCATGTGGCCTTATATTAATCAGCTAATTAAGATGTGACCGATGACTTTCCTATAAAAGGACAGTGTTGCTGTGTTAATATCAACGAGGGTCACAAAATTAGATCGGAATAGAAAAGACCAGAATTTAGTGAAAGTCTAAATAATTTTAGCTGGCTGCACAGACAGCTTATTGTCATGTTGCACAAAAAATATATTCATACAGTGATAATTACATGAGCAGAATCGATCTGTGATGCTCTTTATGACATGTTTTATAGCTCTATTTTAAATTTTCGTTTAGCTTGGTATTTTATGGGTGTGCACACTGACTTTCCAGTTTCAGTTTTGTTTTTATTTTACTATTTTTTATTTTATTTTATTTTACTGTTGAAATAAATACTGGCTGATCAAATCTGATGCTGCAAACATGAAGTTATACTGCCAGTTAAGGCATATGTTTAGCAGGGAGCAGGTTGTTGAAACATATGCCAGTTGTGAAAGTAATCTGTCATTAACTAAAATACTGAGTTAATGAAAGTTCTCTGCTTTTATGGCCACAGAGAAATATAGAGGAAAACTGGGAAAACCCAGGTATAAATCATAAAAAGAGTAATTGTTGAAAGCACTATTATCAGTATGACCACACTGACATGTAAAATATAGCTCTGAAAAAAATCAGATGACCCCGCCCCCCATGAGCAAGCACTTTGGTGACAGTGAGAAGGAAAACTCCCCTTTAACAGGAAGAAACCTTTGGCAGAGCTGAACCTGAATTACATACATGAAAGAGACGAGATGGCCTTTTTTCTTTTTCAACCTAAATGCAAATTTATTTCTTTTTTTTTTTTTAGAAGAATAAATCATACCTACAGGTATGCTGACTCAGCAGGGATAATATTAAAAATTAAAATCAAATTATTTGACGGCAATAGGAAAACATCCCACAAGAGCCTCCCTGCGTTATATAGTTTTTCTTTACATAAAGACTTTTCCACCATGAGAAAGTGTGTGAATTAAGTGCTCACATGAAACCTACTCAGTTAGTACTTTGTGTTAACAAATGCAACTCTCTTGGCTTTGTGCCGAAGCTACACTGCCATCAAGTGTTCAGAGTGGGGACATGATTCTTACACAATCACAGGGGGGGGGAAGGTACACGATATTAGATTTGCAGTCTTTGCTTAAAAAAACAAACTTGGATACGATGTGTTTATCACTGGTTCGGGATTATCAGATCAGATTCAAATAAGTGCAGAATATCCTCATTTTCCATATTAAAAACAAAACAAAAAAAGAATCTCTTTGCTGTGATACTCCTGGTTTTATGCTTCTTGCTGGTTTCTGGCTGGTGGGTGCGCTGAAGTTGTTATTAACATAAATGTGAAGCTCTGATGATTTCCTCACCCCCACCCGTGCCACTACTGAGAACTGCAATCAGCAGTAACACCAGGCAGAGGATCTCGTGTCCTGTGATTGTAATGGGAGTTGAAGTCCGCAGCTCCACCGTGTCAGTTGAGAAGCTGTGTACTCATGAACTGCATCTCCCGCGACTCAGCGAGTGTCACTAATTTTACTCTGGTTGCACATGGTTCAAGAGATGTTGTGAAAGTCTTGCACCTTCTCATCAGTATCGACAGACTGATGCACAGCTCCTGTCCCGCATGAGGTAGCAGAGCCATCGAGTTCATTTCAGAAGACTCAGGTAAGATTAACACCACTGAGTTTCAGCATTTAGGCCAAGATTGACCTGTTGACTTGTTAACAATGGGAACGAGTTGAGTTGTTAGCTGAATGTCTCGCCTGCAGACATGAGGGAAGATTGATTATAATTTGTTTGTTTTTTACATTTCTGTAAAAGCTTTATTTGTTATGTTATTATGTGTACCATTATTATATGATATTTATGTTTTTTTGGAATTAAATATATTAAAAAATGTTTTAGTATAAAGCTATTAGCTAACTTTGACTTTTTATAAATAAAAACAAATTTGAAAGACTTTCCATTAGTCTTTAAATAGAGTGGTCATTCTTATATGTGACGACAAAGAGATACAACCAGATCTCTCCGTCTCTGTTTATTTTGTAGGCTATATGGCATAATGTAACTCCTCAGTAGGTAAACAAGCTGATGAGCTGTAGGTCACTCCTGTTATGACCATGCTGCATTCCTGGACCGATGCTGCTATCGTCTTTCATCAGCTGTTCGCATGTTTTCTTCTTTAACAGCAAAGCTTCCTACCGTCATGGACAAACAGCCCAGGGTGGTGTTTCGAAATGTGGGGCAAGTGTACTTCCCCCAAACCAGGGTGGAGTGCCACTACAGTCTGACCTCAGACCATCAGTGGAGCAATAGTGACTGGATAGGAATTTTTGAGGTACGGTCATCAACTACAGCACCGTCCCATGTGTTGCATCGTGGTAGTCACATTGTGTGCTTTATGACATAGAGTGTGTTTATCCTATTATAGATGGGATGGACTTCAGTCAAACAGTATTACACATACACATGGGCTACTGTTCCTGAAGGCTACACAGAGGGAACCAGTGTTGACTTCTGTGCAGTTTTCCAGGGTAAGAACTGTAATAAACGCTCCTGATGGTTAATTGTCTGTTTTGTTGTTGTTGTTATTTGTTTGTCTGGCTGAAATTGCCCTGTCCTCCCTGGTTGCACATTTGATAAATACTGTGTGTTTGTTTGTTCCTGTAAGCATAGATTCATATTTCATAATAAACTTTATTGATGTTAGACCTGGCTCTGATGCAGCACCTCAGTTCAGCATCTGTCTGAAATAAGCCTTTTTAGCTCCTTTTCATTGGCTGCCCCTCATGAGCACAACGACTAAACTCCAAAACTGTGCCTCAAAAAATGAATACGATAGATATCCCTTCACTTTGACATCATTTCATCTCAGAGTGATTACTATACAACCACAGACATAAAAATCTGAAACTTTAATATCCACCACTGTTTATGTATGACAGAGAACGAGGAAAAGCATAACGGGTCCTCTTTAAACCTGCATTCTTTCTAATAGCCAGCAGGGGGAGACTTTGGATTCACCAAAGAAAAACTATTTTGTAGACGTCTCAGTATGCAGTATCCAGATAGGTTTATATTCTTAATTGTAACACAGGATGGTGAATATTTTGACAATTGTGGCCCCATTCGGGGAAAAAAGATCATTTAGGGTGTAGTTGAAAAGTTATGTCTGAAATATCAGTTTCTAAATCAGTCGCACCCTTTGCTTGTTGTCTACCTATAGACAAACAAATAAATAAACAGACAGATAAAACCCAAAATGTGGACGTCAAAGTGGTTATGTCCACCTCTCATATGCAGTCTGTCTCTGTGTCGCACCCAGCAGTGATATCTTAAACTACAGTCAACTACGCCCGTCAGTGGTCCCTGACACCCTGGGGGAAAACAACCTGCTTTCCCTGTAGCCAGCTATGTAGAGAATGAAAGTTTTAATTTCAGTTGTTCAGCAGTTGCTGGAAGGATTTGGGGTTTCCAAGCAGTCTGCTGACCGAGCTCTAGGCCTGTGTAACAGACACACCTCAGAGTGCACTGCTGCATCACCACAGCAAAGTGGTACCAGGGCGGTAAACAAAGATGCTGCTGTGCACTTTCATAGAAGATTAGCTGTTGTTTTTAATGTTTTCACTGTGATCAAATAAAACTAATTTATGCAAAGCATTAGGAGCTTATAATGAGATTGTACTGCACTAGTTTTAGTTTTTTTGTATTTGGGCCTTATTTTGCATTATCGTAACTGTAACTGACAGTAACTGACAGCTAATTTTAGGCACTAGAGGATAATAAGAAATGTCTTCTTGATACAGCATCATACCTGCCCCGCCCCGGTACTGTAGAGTACCAATTTGTGTATGTGGACAAGATAGGAGAGGTGTGTGCCCGTAGTCGTTCCTTCACTTTCTGTGCACCCAAGCCGCTGGAGGAGCTTGAGACCCTGAAAGAAGAAGAAGATGCAGAGGATGGAGAAGAAGAGCTGCTCTTAGTCATTCCCAGAGCTCAGCTGCTGCAGGTTGGAAGAGAAAATGTTTATTTCTTTTTATTATCTTTGACACAGGAATTAGAAATATGCCTGAAAATGCTTCATCATTTCTTTCTGTGTTGTCCACAGAGTCGGCTGGAGGAGTGCTTAAAAACGCAAGGAGGTCTGCAGCAAGCGTTGGATGTAGCGAAAAAGGAAACGGAGAATGAGAAAGAAAACAGCAGAGAAGCAAGAAGTGAATGGGAATATGAAAGAGAAGCAATGAAGGAGGAGATCATGGAGCTCAGAGACAACCTGAGACACAGCCGCGAGATGCTGAAGACAATTGAGGTAAAACACGAGGTGCACACTGATCACCAGTGTGCACTGATAGCTGATCATTGAAAATTGATGAAAAGATGTATTCTCTTTTCTCTCCATGCAACTGAAAGGATGCGAAATACAGTCAAGAAAGTCTGGCCTCTGAGCTGAGTAAACTTGCGACTGAAAAAGCTGAAAGAGAGCAGCGCATCAAAGACCTGGAGGAGGATGTCGAGATTCTGGCTGAGCGAGAGAAAGAGCAAAACAGGGAACTGGAAAGGCAAGCCCTCGCAACACATGTCAGCTGAGTCATTCTCCAGCCACTTTGGCCTGAAAAGTGAATTTATTTAGTTTTTACCACAGGCTGAAAGAAAGAGTGAAGAAAATGTCCTGTCAAATGAAGCACGATGAGGAGAAGAGGAAGTCTCTGCAGGTTAACTGCTGTGAAGCTTGTCACTCTATAACACAATAACCCGTCATCTCACTAAAAACAGACAAGAATCAGATATTTTCCTGTCTTTTCTTCTGGCATATTCTCCCACATTGTTTCTCTTCATGCTCCTTGACTAACCGAAGATGGAAAATGAGGATGCTCTTGCCGAGGCACGACTGCTCCAGGAACGTCTCGAGGCCAGCGATCACGTGGCAGAAGGCCTGCGTAGGGAGCTGAGGGACCTGAGCACCCGACAGGGTCACACCCACACTGACCTGCACCAAGCCCGACTCCAAGTGGCCCAGCTCACTCTGCAGCTGTCTGAGGAGAACCTCCTCCTGAGGGAGGAGAGGGCCAACTGGGCTTTGGAGAGAGAGGCATACAGACATGCAGCAGAAGTGAGGATGCAGAATATGCATCAAAGTAAAAAACAACAACAAAAAAACCCAGAAGAAACAACAAAAAAACTAAACTGTTTTCATGTTTTTGTGCAGACTGACAAAAAGAAGCTGCAAGATCTTGCCTGCGAGGTGCAGAAGAAGGAAGAGTGGCTCCAGGAGGAGAGGATGGAAAGGGAGAAACTAGAAGTGCAGCTCGGGAGAGAGAAAGACTACAATAAAGTAAGAAACTCAAAGCACATCGCAATCGCCGTTCAGCTCTAAATATAACTGCTTATGTGCCGCAATTCTGCATCATGAGATGCTCAACTTACAGTACAGAGAGCTGTGCCAGACTTCTTTCATTACTCACATACTGGCACAAATAGAAAAGCTTCCATGAACACGACAACATGTGATGAACAGCAGGGAAGACAAGAAGACCCTTCAGATTGGTGGGCGTTCAGGCGGTCTGAGTATAAATGTTGCTGCCCCCTGTAGGTGCTGCTGGGTGAGGCGAAGCGTGAGCTGCAGGAGCTGAGGGCCAGTTTGAGAAAGGTCCAGAAAGAAAGGGAGGAGGAACAGCTTCAAAACCAGGCAAGGATTCAACACCGGATCAACAGCACAGCTCACGATTCTTTAATCTACCACAAGAAACAGTATAGGGACGCTAAGCCCTGCGCTTTGGCTCTGCTCTTCACAGGATAGGCATGAATTAAACTGCAACAGAACACAGCAAAATGTGTTTTTCCCCCAAGCTCAGTTACACATTTTAGAGAGCGACTGCTGATTAGTTTAGGTATTTATTCTCATCACCTTCATTTCCCGATCAAATCGGTGTTTTTGTAATTTGAACCTTGCAGGATTTGGTGAACTGCATCCATCAGTTAGAGCAGAGATTAGGGATTGTGTCAGTAGATGAAGCAAGCAGTACAGCTCCCACGTGCATATGTAAGTAAAAAGATCTTTTTGCATGCCACGCTGCTATTTCATTGAACTGTAATGAAAACTAAGGTAAAGACTCAGTGCTGGTTCGTACAGCTCCTGGCTCTACCCCTGCGAGTGATGAGAGTGCTTCCTCAGCTTCCTCCAGGTCAGTCTGTGCACCTGTTTCCTCGTCCAATGACCTGAAGCAGCCCGACAGAGCTGAGATCCCTCCTGAGATACAGATCCAGAGCGAGGAAGAAGACACACCAGCCTCTGACACACAGGTAAACCCAGGACTGATACACCTAGGTAGGGAAATATTTGACTAGTTGGCCAAATTAGTCTGCAATTTCTGTTTCACAGGTGAGTGCTGCCTGTTGGAAACCAACTACTAAAGTCTTGGACTTTAGACAAAGTCTAATGTGTCTAAAGTCACATTAGACAAAAGCACCAGATGTATCATCTGAGAGCCCCCATCGTCACAACATGTCTCCTAACTAATCCATTTAATCATTTTTGGCTTGTGTAGTGAGCTTATTTCAATTCCTTATAGACAACTTCCTCATATTTGAAGTGGTTTCCAACAAATAACTGCATTTTGCAGTATAATGTAGATGATATTTGATACGGATTATTAGTACAGCGCAAACGTTTGAGGCCTTTCAGTTGTTGCATACAGTCAGAGTCATGAAGAACTATTTTCTCCTGCACCAGATTATTTGACCCTCACTAAATCCTAAACTAGCGGTTTTAAAAAGGCAAATGATGATCTCTTCGAATGCTGATTCGATTTATTTCATCTACTGCGCTCTACTGGGTACTAATTGCTCATTAAAGACTATTTCTCAGAGCTCTTTTACACCACAGAAAATAAGATGAAAGTAAAATGAGTACCACACTATATTTCCGTTTTGAAACCCAAGTGTCCAAGTGTTCTGGGTGGATACATACCCACAGTTCACCTGCATTTCTGCCTCTGTCTGTTGAACCAGGATGAGGAAAGGGAGCAGCGTGAACCCTCCGCTGCTGAAAGAAAGAAACTGATCCTACCAGAGCTCATCAACCCCGTCTTCAGGTGACACGGCTGGCTTTCCAGCAGTTACACTTCACACGCCCTATTTTCTCCGCCACAGCTGAAAATAAGACTGAATAAAATAATAGGACGGTCATGCTAAGCGAGAAGGAGAACTGTGGAATTATTTTTACCTTTGCTTAAAACTTTCAACTCTCTTTGCCTCTGCAGTGAGCTGGCTGACTCCCCCATGTGGTAACACAGGGATGGATGGCAGGTTTCCCGTGTACCACTGCGGTATTATTTTATATGGGTCATAAGAACACTTGAGACCTATATAAAGTCCCCGTCACAAAGGGTATTGTGCTTTTACCTCAAGAGTGTCTTTTAGGAATTTGCAAGTCTTAAGTGGGCTAATTTTCGCCGTTGTTTTATGCTGTTTGTGGTTTTAATTCTGATTCAAACTTAGTGACACTCAGGATGAATCTTAAGTGCAAATTGAATTTTTGCTTTCCGAACTTTTAGATGAAGATTCATATTTTTGAACTTTTATTTCATTATTAGGTGTCTGTTTCACAGCTGTTATGAGATATCAGTTGCACACATAGCCTCCCCCCCCCCCACCCCCCCACCCCCGGGCTCTGCATGTGAGTGCGACTGCACAAAGTGTGTCAAGTGTGTGGGTGTGGGTCACAGTCAAGTGTGAAATGCTTTGCTCCTGGCTCGTTTGGTGCAGTTCAGGTAAAAGTTTGTTATTCAATGGTGCTCTTTAATAAAACATAATAATGAATACCAGGTGAGTGCTGTGCCTAAACGTCATTATTTCACCGTGACATTTGATGATTTTTCCTAAAGTGACCCAGAAATGTGCAAAAATGTTCTTTGAAAATGTAATACCATTGTTCAGAAATGGTTGTACACCGATGCTGTTCCAGGTCATGTTTGACCGGCATCTCTTCAGATAGATTTCAAGGTAGCACTTTATAATAGTGTCACAGTATTAAGTATAAGTATTAGTAAGCACTTAATTCATCATTTATCATTACTTCTCCTTAGTATGTCTTTGATAAATACAGATGTTTATCCATGTGTTACTGTTACACCATGTACAGCAATGATAGTTGTGTAGCTATATACAGCCTTCATTGCTACCACATCACTGCTAATAATAATCATAATAATATTATAATGCCATGGAAATGACAACTTAAGCACTTCCTAATACCTTAATAAAACTTAGTAGTTTCTGAGGTAGTATTCTGAGGTGAGATTAAAGTGAAAGCCAAACTAGATTAAAAGAGGAGTTGTGGGAAGTCATCAGGTCATTAAAGAGCCTGAACTGCCACTTCAGTGTGTGCAGGAAAAACATATACCAGTCCTGCAGATGCAACATTTCCTACCGCTGCTTTCAATGCACAGACTAGTTTATGACAAGCATTTTTTTAAATGTTGTATTAATCTTGACAATAACAGATTAGAACATACTTAAATCATTGTGGCTGTTATGTTTTCATGTCTCAAGCGAAACAGGACATGATATTGTGCGATAGCATGCGGAAAAATAGTCGTCCATTTATTAATGTCAGACACTTATTATCAGGGAATTCTTGGCCTGGGTCACACTGAAGTATGTGAGTGTTAAAAGATGAGTGGCTGCTTGGTTCAAAGATGTGTAAAGGGATTTCAAAGAAGATGACAAGTGGAGACGCTATAAGGTCTGAGAACAAAAAGAGCATTTATCAAAATACAAGAAACAACAAATAACAAATCACGAGCCCCCAAACAGCAAAATATAGTATTGACTTCTCATAAAAATGTAAAAACAAGAACATATCAACCCAGTTTTTGGATTTCCGTGTGTGTGAGTGCATGGATGTCAGAGCCATCAAAGCTATTTTGATACAAGTCAAGTTGAATTAAAACTCATGAGGAACCTGAATCCCTGAACACGATAGAGACAACGACCTTAATAAAAGCGGTAAGCATTGTAAATGTTTTGTCCAAATGTAACGTAAAATCCATATTTGATCTTTTTTAAATGCTGTACGCGTGTGTAGAGCTCTTTTTAAACTGCACCAGCTCAAATCCAGAAAAAACTAACAAGGTTTTAAAACAAATAAAGGAAGGAAAAAACCTGTTCCAAACTATCATGGTTATATGAAATACTTTTAAATACTGAACAGTTTGAGTCGGGCTGATCGTGTCCAAGGTGTGTTCTGTCCTTTCCCACGGTTGTTTGGTTCTAAGGTTTTCACAATAAAACAGCAAAATTACCAAATTTAGGAGCAAACTTGGTGGGCCTTTCTTATTTAACACGCCTTCTGTCTTTATCAACATAGCGCACACGAGAGCCCCACTCAGTCACTCAGTGCCTGTTTGTGTCGGACGGTTGTTGGCCAGAACTCGAGCAGTCCCAAAACAAGTGTACGTGCGAGGGATTTCTCCAACCTAAAGAAAAAAAGATCTAATATTTGTATGGTTTTTTTTTTTTTTTCCATTTTTAGTTGCAAAATCCATTTTATACACATTTACAGATGCTGATAATTGGACACTCACTCATGTGGATGATGGCAGTGATGTAACGTGTCTATTACAGCACCCTGTTTACTGGGACACGCTCACGCACACACACATCTGAGGTTTCTGTGATGTAAACGGCTTTTAATGGTTGTGTTTGCTTGGTGGAGTCTTTGCTTGCCTTAAAACAACAGGAAGAAAATCTTATGGCTTAACTTTACCTGGTTGTTTGAACGAGTGCATGTACTGAAAGTTTTAATGATTCCTAACCTGTGTGAAAGAAGAACGTCTGATGGAAAAGAAAAGAAATACTGTAAAAACAGCTGAAGCGTAGCCCTGATGAACTGGAGATATGTTTTCCCGCATTTCTCTGACATTTTTATTATTTGGCCCACAAGCACCCGGGTTTGAATTAAAGCTGAAGTCCTCTTGCATTTCTTTCAGATTAGCCAATCACCAATCCTGAATGATCACACTTTGAGTTTGAGTCCTGCTCATGACTCCCATGACTCTTTAGCTATTGCTCTTTTTCCTTTTTGTTTTCCTCTTTTCTTCTGCTATTGCTTCACTGTGTCCGATAAAACTAACGCATACGATAAAAAGCACAAATGTCCAGTCAGATGCGAGCACTGAGTGTGAAAATATACACAAGAAAAAAAAGCAACACGAGGTCCCACAAACAAACAAAAGACAAAACAGTAATGTGTACATGCTTATAAAAACCATACAATGAAAAAATAAGTAGCATATCTCTGAATAGTAATAAAAGTAATTCTGAGAAGACATCTGTGGCATCTGGACGCCACATAAGAGTTCTGTCGCTGCAATGTACTCTTACCATCAATTTTATACAAAGCATAGCCCTTAATAGATAGCGGAGGAGTGCTTTTTTTGTCTCTCAACAACTGTTTTTCCTGTCTTTGTGCGGACAAAACCTTTTTTTTTTATATATATATATATCTTTTAAACATTCTGGCACTGATTTTCTTTTTTAACTGTGCCCTCATCAATCCACTGAAATGTAGTGCTTTCGCGTCTCCAAATTCCTCACTTGCTACTATGAATTGAACACATTTTCCTTTCAGTCAGTATGTACAGTATACACGGATATGTGCTGTGCGAAACGCCGTTTTAACAGCTTTAATCTGTGAGGTTTCTACGAGCTGACGTTGCTCGGCGGCGGCGCTCGGCGAATCCGTGCGAGGCAGCGGTGTCGTCTTGTGTCTCTCTTCCTGTCTCACTGCGTCTTCCCTGTCACGCCTTTCTTTTGCGCGCCCGCTGCCGCCTCCCCCCACGCCTCTCCGTCGCTTTCTGCCCCTCGCTCTTTCTCCTCGTCCCAATAGTCGTCCTCTTCCTCCTCCTCTTCTTCCTCGAAGGCTGACTCGTACGTGGCCTTGTCCTCTTGCTTGATGGCTTGAATGGCAGGGGGAGCAGCTGCGCCGCTGTCGCCCGAGTCGCTGCTGTCCTCGAAGGAGTCCGGGTTCTCCAGCATCTCCCTGATCAGGGGAGGCATGGGGCCGGGGATCTCTGTCTTTAGCGTGATGGCTCTTTCTGCACCTGCACACACATGGACATTTATTTACTCGTAGGTATGAAGAAACAAAGAACGTCACATGCTAACAGACAGGAGTCATGTAATTTAAAATATGCTGTCTGGCAGACCTTTCTTCCAAGCATGAATTTACAGTAATGTCTGTTAAATGTTACGAAATTGCTTTGAGGCAACATTTATTTTATTTAAGCGGTTGCCTAACAAGCAATAGGAGCGTAGTTTGAGACCAGCATCATCAGTCTTTTCCTAACCGCTAACTGCTTTGAGCCTGAGCTAATCGGAGCAAAAAATACAAATCTGAAAAGATATTTCAGTACTTATGCGTGTTGAGCTTTGACACTGAGATCTATTCCAAACTGTGGTTGTGCTATGAAAAAAACAAGCTAACCTTTGGTGCTGATTCCCCTGAGGTCTGTGACTTTCATCAGCATTCGGGGAAACATGTGAGGCTTGTTCGGGCGTCTGCGTCGGGTGTAGATCTTCAGGGCTTCTAGCAGCGGTTCCTGCAGCTTGTCCACCTTCTCCGGCTCTTCCAAGTCCATACGGTCTAGTAGTGAAGTGAAGAGAGCGGACACAGCAAAACAATGACAAGAAGCGAGACACTGTTACAGCCTTTATGCTACCGACTGACTGCTAAACTGTGACCGTACACTGATGTCTCTTTCTTTCCATCAATAATTCCACGACTGCAAGCGGACACGATGCAAACAGACGCCGAACAATGACCCAAGTTTACCTCCGCAGATGAGACAGATGGCGCTGAGCAGCCCCGTCTCGGTGTCGTCCATCTCCAAAGGCAGCAGCTGACCGGCAAAAGCAAACACCAGGTCTGTGAGCGGGCCAAAGCCGGCGTTATGCATCTGGGTCCTGTTTAGAGTCAGGCCATCTGAGAAGGTCATCGTGTCCTGCTCTGGTGTGTAGCGAGTGCATATCCTCAGCATCTAAGCAGGGGAAGAATATGATGAGGCATAAACATGAAATTTCTAGACGGAAGTTCACGTTGAAATTTTTTCACGGGAGCTGTTCAGAATCACAAAGCAGCGTGACAAATAGAGAATAGCTTAGGGATGTGGAGGTGTAGTCGATTAAAGGGGAGGAGTAATAGGAACGTGGCGCTAGTACCAGGATGTCCAGACATGCAGATTTGAGGAGGGTGATCTGGTCAGCGATGGTGAGCGTAGTGAAGCCTGGTAGCCGCTTGGCAAACTCCACAATCTTTATAATGCACTTAGTGGAGAGCTCACTGAACTTATCCCATAGGCCCAAGTCCAGCTGCACTCTGTGGTCAGCACTTGAATTCTGGGAGAGAGAAAGAGGGACACTTTTTTCTTTCTTTCTGTGTGACTGTGCAAACTCCACATAGTGTTTGTCCTTCCTGCAAAGCGGTGAGCTTAAGTGGAGCGCGAGTGTCGAGAAGTGGGTGCAATTATGTGCTAAAAAAAAGACTCACTGTGGTGTATTTTCCTAGTTGGCACAGAGACGGGAAGGTCTCTTGGTGAGCTTTGCTGACTTTGTTGACCAGCTCCTCCAGTTCTCCACTTAGTTCGTAGTTCTCGGGCAGCACCACTTCCTCCTTCACGTCCTTCTTCTTTTTGTTCCTGTCGTTACGCACCGCTACCGGGACACACGTGCACGAGATGAGGAAAAGACACAACTCCTTTTGCTTTTTCCTCGATAGCGACACACCGGCAGCCCGTAATATCTGAGACGCTTACCTTCTTTGGACATGCCGACCTCAAAGCACTTCTGCAGCCGACAGTACTGGCAGCGGTTGCGGGTAACTTTGTTGATCTGACAGTTCTTGTCTCTGTGGCACGTATACACCATGTTCTTTTGAATGCTGCGCCTGAAAAAACCCTAAAACAGACACAGGAAAATGTCTTGGACATGGATGCCACACGATAAATACATAAAAAACTTTAAAAAGCTACTGTTGTTAGTCAGGATTTGGTACTATTTAGTGGATCAGTGGAAAGACTGTCTAAATAATTTAATCTTCTGATGTCACAGAACTATAGCAGATATCGATCCCAAGTAGACGCTGAAAGAAAAACTGGCACATGTATTTTTCATGATTGCTTTTTTGCCAAAGCCCATCGGAAGTTACAAAATCCCACGACAAATGAAAACCGTGTCACAGCAGCCAGCCGCGTTAAAAGTACTTTGGATTAAAAAGCAGGAGAGCCTAAAGCATTAACCAGCCAACTTCATACTGTAGGTGGCTACATGAGTTAGCTGATACAACAGGGAGGTGGGCAGTGGAGCGGTGCATCAGTCATCTCACATCAACAAGGCTCTAGGTCGGTGAACTGAGTTGAGGTGATTCTGGATGTGTTAGTGTGACGGTAAGTGTTTAACCTGCGATAGCTGGTTAAAAAATAAGCAGTGATTACAGGGTGTGAAACCGTGAGAGGTAGCCAAGGGTAAAGAAATAAATTGTCCAAATGTAGTTGCATGTGACATAGTGCTATGGGACCTGGACTGGTTTTCTACTCTATTTGAGCGCTCAAAGCTCTTTAAACAACATGTTTCATTCCCACAAGCACTTTTTTGTTCTGACTAAGTTCTTTCACACTCTGGTTAACACATTGGGAACAACTTGGGATTCAGTATCTTGCCAAAAACACTTAGGCAAGCAGTCTGGAGCAGCCAGGGATCAAACTACCAACTGTCCAGTTAGTGGATGACTTGCTCTACCTCCTGAGCCACAGCTACCACAAGAGTAATGGCTCAAACAGCACAGCACTGTGGAGCAGCAATTGTTATCAGACCACTGGAGCAGATATCTTGTTTCACTTGAAACAAACAAGTTCTGAAGACATTTTTAGGTTTTATTTACTTATAGCCAAAAGAAGCCATTTGCCTGTCACAAACAGCAGCACACTGTTCATTTGTAGCTTTAATCATGTGCAGTTACGTATGGATACACTAGAGGGCAGCTCAGCGACAGCAAGCACATCTCTGCGCACATCTGTCTGCCTCTCTTTTCAGGGGACCTCAGCTGTTCACATTAGCTGTAAACTCCTCGTGTATCTCCAACTTCATTTACCTTGCAGCCCTCACAGGAGCTCACTCCATAGTGATAACCAGATGACTTGTCCTGGCACACAAAGCACGGCTTATAAACACGAGGAGGAGGAGGCGGCGAAGGAGAGCTTGGCACCATCTCCTCCGAACTGGTGCTCTGGGTCTCCACGGCTGCGGAAAAAGCACAGAATGGAGAAACAGTTGAGTACTCTTATGAATTCAGAGCATCTTGTTTATATTTATTCTTAAAGTCTTTGAAACTTTGATGAAAGCTAATACAAAGTGATTAACAGAAAGAGTGGTCAGCAAACAACCCCCCCAACCCCACGCAGGCCACCCCTCGGAGCCAGAAGGCAAGCTCAAAGGCAGACATTTTTAAGAGAAAAGGGAGGAGGGGTGGCACTGCTGACTGACAGGGACTTAAAAGAGACACAATTAGCTGATGGCCAGATGGCCCTGCTGATAAAAATCTGATTGGCAGCTGAGATTTGATTGGCTTTTCCATTTACTGGTGAGTGTGGGGGGAGGTGAGATACCGCTGTTGAATTTTTGACTGGCATCTGAATTTTTTGTGTGTTTGTGTGTGTGTACGAGTGTGTGTAAGCTCCCATTTTTATTTGAAAGGTCGTCCCTAGCCCCATGTGAACAAACAGAGATGAGATGTTTATGAGACTCTGCTGTCTCCTTATGTTCCTTCTCACTGTCGCGCTAAAGAAAACTGCACACTGTATAACACCATATGCTGACCCCAGGCAATGCCATTCCTCTGCCGCATGTGAAAACGCTCAAACCAAATGATACAAAATGGATACAATGACGCGTTTAATCAGCCGCGCCTCCTCGCGCTGCAGTCAGAGAGCAAAAACCGCAACACGCCTGGTACGCATTTAAAGGCGACGACTACGAAACAAGCAGATTCCTTTCGAACGTGCCTTTCAACTTTCACCTTCACTCACCCCAACTTCACCTCTCTCTGCCCATTCCCACCCCCACTCTCTTGTTTCCTGGCCCTAAATTCCTCAGTGCAGGCCGGACAGGGTTTAATAGTAGCCCAGGCTCATAAGCAGGCCTATAAACGTTGTGTCTCGGATGGGAAGGAGGCCCCCAGCCAGGGTGACGGCCTCTTTATTGGGATCCAGTCACCTTGGGCAGCTATTCACATCAACAGCTCCATCCTTGGATCCCTTCCTAGTAAAAATAAAGAATCTGGGGTCAAAACCCAAAGTCACAGCCCCTCCTGTCACCTTCAATGGGTAGCACAGGACTGAACCAAATGTCTTGCCCCAACCCCAAACACTGCAACCCCAACCTGAACCCCCGCTCTGTCATTAACAAGAGCGGTAAGGTTTCAAAAAACAGAGGGGCAAAGGCACAAAAGGAATAATCTAATAAAAGTAGAGGGAAAAAATGAAAAGAGAAAGAAAGAGGAGGGGGAAAGGAGGTGAGCTTCAGGACAGAAACTTCCCAGTGGCCGAGTGGTTAAATGAAATCCTGACTATTTAACTTTGACCTTGACTGAAGAAAGTATTGCTAACAAGAGGAGCTCACGAATGTGTTCGACACGGTGTTATTTAAAAAGTGACCACTCAGCGTGCCTAGCCCATTAATCACTGGTGAATTTGGAGCGGTGGTGTGATGTTCTGCATTGGTTTTGCCACTGTTATATGGAAGTGTGTCATCAGTCAGTAGACGAGTGTGTACGAGTCTCTTTCAGTAACACAATGAATCTGACGTGGAAATACAAAGCACACCAACCAGAATCACTGCACACTACCAGCATCTCATCGTTCAACATTATTACTGTTATTACTGTTAACTTGTTTATAAGTACAGGTTTGCAGGTCTCTTTAACACACTGTATCGTCACACACTGCTGTGACTCGTTAGTCCCTTTTCTTAAAAAAGAAAAGATCACAAATGATGCAAGCAGTATTTTTTTCCACCTCTGTGTGTTGCTCTGATGTGTCGGATTTTTTATTGTTTACTAAAAAAAAAAAAAGATTCAATGACTTTTTCTCAGCTTTGTACTCAGTGATCTTGACTTCTTTTATGTGAAGAGATTGTGAAAACATATTTTCTTTGAGCACACTCTGCACATCTCCCTGCACATTTGTATTCACTGCACTCACGGCTGATAGACTTGTGGGAATTGTAAATGAAAGAATGAAAGGTTTGCTGTGTACTTTCTGTGTGTGTTCCCAACCTGCTTTAAACTCTTAGTGTGTGAAACTACACATAGATTTTGGACCCAACGAGAGGAAAACACAGCATAAAATGCAATAGATGCAATAACGGCACGAATGATTTTCTCTCCGGTGTTGATTGAAAGAAATCGTTTAACTTTAGTTGGAGGTTATGATTGAAAAAACTTTCTTTGGGATATAATATCAGCTCGATGTTAAAGAGGCGTGAGAAGTGAATCACGTCAGGTTTTTTTTGCATAGTTTAAGAAATGAGATCGATTGTATTGGATGTACTGGTGAGCACAGCGGTATTACCAGAACCATCCGAAATACACAAGTGGTTATCAAAAACTTACAAGAGCAGATTCTCTGTTGTGACGGAGTTTAAAGCCAGAAATGAAAAACCTCACCAATATCGTGGAAAACCTCTTTCTCCAAAACTAACAGAGAGGTATAGGCAGAGACTGATCTAAAGTTTGACGAATAAGGAAGGTCAAGATTTCTTTTCTTAATGAGAAGGCATACAATTGCATGTTTAAAGTAGGCTGGCACCCTCTATGAGACTAAACAAGTATTTAGAGTCGTTAAAATGAATGGACCATTTACAGACGAGGGGGGATGATAACATGTTGTTGGGGTGGTAAGTGAAACGGGCTCACAGTTATGAAAAACAGCCGTTAAGAGTGGGTGACTCATTATTGTTCATTGTAGCATTAGTTCTGAGAAGTGAGATCTTATCAAGAGGAATATTTAGAAAGCTGTCACAGTGCAGGAGAGATACTTGGAAAGACAAAGGTAATGGGGTTAAGAATCAGTTGTCCGGAAGAAGTCTTGTTTTGATTTGATGCTGTATCTAGTGATGTAGTGTAAGAAAAATTGTGTATGTTTCTGTTCCGTGTCCTGTTTGTATATGTGTCTTTTTGGCTGCTGTTACAACCAAATTTCCCCTTGTGGGACAATTAAAGGATTATTCTATTCTATTCTATTCTATATTAATAAAACCGAATTGAACTGAAGACGATTCTACTGGCACGAGTAGAAATCAGGTCTTGAGGTCTCGGTAGTCTCCTGATATTTGTTTGGAAAATGTCTTAAAATTTCATAAAACACTTGCAGTTTGTTCTTTTTCCACTTCCTTTCTGCTCTCCTGTTGTCTGAGTGCCCAAGTAGACTCAACTACCATTTTCCTTCTTTCTAAATTTTTCCATTCAACGATAAATAGCGACGAAACATAAACCAGCGGAGACAAAAAGTTAAAAAAAAAATGTAACAAATTATAGGCTTACTAAAGTCTGCAAGTGTTTTTTAAAGAAACTGTTACGGTTGTATTGTCTTTAAAACCCAGTGATGTTGTGGGTTCAGCAGACCCACAAACAATGGGGTAGGTACCAAAAACTCGAACGCTTACAAGTGGGATTTTTTGTGCTGTCGACTTCTTTGTTCTGTAATACATAAATTAACTAAAATGAATGAAACATTGTATTATGTTTACACTGCAAAACAGTAAGTCAGAAATAAAACAGGACGTATAAATTACTGATTGTTTGTATGTCTTACTCACTAAACAAGGGTTTTAAAAATTATGTTTAAATTAGCAGCCAATAGTTGTTAATGGTTGGATTCTGATATGTGATGAATAAGTTCCTAGTTCCTGCTTTTTATGGGCAGATAAATAAAGGATAAATATATCAAATATGAATGTATCCGGAGACACAAGGATTTTGAGATTAAAAAAAAAGACGGGTGCTTTGCACTACTGCATACAGTAACAATGAATAAACATGAGGATTCACTTTGCATTGTCTTCTGTGTGACTTTAAGAACGTCTCAACGTGCAGCTTCCAGCTTTTTCATCTGCATGGATTTGCTGCTTCTCTTCTTCCGATGCAAAACTAAATGGAAAATCTAGAAAAAGAGCAACTTGGGATTTGGGGTGATTGTGACAGACACACAATAGCAGCTATTGTATTTGTAAAAAATGATTTCATATGTATTCACCCAGGTCAGAAAACCAGACTAGTGACAATAGTCTCTTTCTACTTGCTTTCCTCTCAAAAGAAAAGGCTGCAGATAATTACTTCTAAAGCAACAGATGCAAGAATTTGAGTTTCTGGGTGTTTTTTGTAATAGTGTGCGTTCAATTTTGGGTTATTAGAGCAAAGGTGTGAGAGGTGGAAGTGAAGGAGTCGGCGCTGGATGAGTGGTGCTGCAACCCGATCGCTGTTTTCTGTTTATATAGTAACACTGTCGATGTAAAAGTGGCCCTGAGAGAACCAGTGGAAAAACAGCTCCCATTGAAACAGAGAAGCTGCATATGGCGCCAGGAGAGAGGTAGTGACTGACAGTGTCTGAAGGTGGTGAGAGCAGGTGAGGAGGGACGTGACTCAGAGACACATGACGGAGGGAGACAGGGCGAGAGACGCTCGGCTGAAGGCGGCGAGAGAGGGAGGGGGAGTGGGGGTTTTACCTGGCGTGGAGAAAGAGGGAGAGGAGCCAAAAACTGTCGGCAGCTGTCATCACCCTGAACTGAGCTCAGCCTCAGAGCTTCGGCTTGGGAAAACGAAAAAAAAAAATCCCTCTCTCTTCTTAACCTGCAACTCACCCCCAAGTATGTCACAACATCAATCAGCACTCCGCTCTGCTGCTGGACTCAAAAGGCACGACACGCCTCGTGTGAATCAGCTTAATCAGCTGCTGTAACGCAACTACTACACAGAGATTCACATGCAACAAAAACGATAAATATAACCTGTCATATGACATATTTCACACTGTAGCTCAAGCCTATTCACGGGCCAAATGCGGCCCAGAAGCAACCTGCGAGTGGCCCTGCCTGTGGTCCTGGCAGAAACACAGAGAAAACGCAAAAAATGAATTCATTAATTAATTTTTAAAAAAATTAAAAATTCCTACAGCGTAGTGTAGACTGTGAATGCAACACTCCTAGTAGCCTAGCAATATTTAACCCACAATACACCGTGATGTAAAAAATCATCGTAATATATGATGCGACAACAGCATGTCTTTCTCACTCCAAAAGCGCAAAATTGACAATGAAAACTGTCGGTTTAACCCTGCCCGGACTGACAAATACTTATTCATTTTACCGAGTTTAATAATCTTACAACCGGAGTTGTACTACCATGGTGAGGGTCCTGTACAGCCCAAGAGAGAGCTGCAGCATCTTCCCTTTGTGTTTGCTTCTTGGCAAAGAAGAAAAGGCCTTTCACAGATTCTGAAGCAATGAAATACTGCATGCTGGCCGTGGTGGATGCGGTGAAAAGTGAGTGTGACATCTGCTATTAAAAACGTACCCCTGTAGGACAGTTCAAATATTCGTAGAATTGAAGTTCTGGCGTCAGACGAGTTTGAAATGCTGTTAGATGACCTGAAGAAAACTGATGTAATGTCCATAGCAGGAGATCACAGACAGAACTGATAATGCACAGTTGTGCGTATATGTCCGTTTTTTGGATGGGAAATTGCTCGGTTTGCTACCGTTAGAGGGACACACAGCTGGCGAAATGATGTTTGAGAAGATTTAAGCTCTTTTTGAGGAAAATGGTCTGGATATGAAGCGTGTCTGTATACTTGTGACCGATGGGGCTCCATCCATGGCAGGAAAAGTGAGTGGTCAGCGAAATATTTATTTTAATTTGAAAGGGAATTATCAAAATGTTTTTTGTTATTATTATTTCAAATGTGCAAAAAATAGTTTAGTTATAGCTCCCTTTTTTTTAAATGGACCTTTTGGTGTGCATTTGTGAGAGGTCACCACCAGATTTACAGGAGAAAAGGGATAAAAAAAAAATACTTGTTTTTCAGTACAGTTGTGTGGGTTTGAAATTGATCATGATCTGCTGCTTGCTGGCTTCAAAAAAAATATCTGGCCCAGATAAATTCCTCGGTTTGAAAATCTGGCCCAACTAACTTCGTAGTTGAATAGGCATGCTGTAGCTTATCGTCATGAACCGGAGAGCCATTAAACTAAACTTCATCTACTCACAGCCAGGCTACAACACAATTCGACTCCTGTCTTCTGCAGACGGCGTCACACTACAATATTCCTCCTTCACATGTCTTTTCCATCTTCCTCCTTTCCTGTTTCCTCAGTGTTTGTTGTCAGATCAGCACATCTCTGTTTAGACAACAGCAGCCGCTCTTCTTTATCAGCTCTGATGCCTGAGAGTCAGAGCTCAGGAATCAACATATCACTCCTGAGAAGTTTACTAGAGCTACACTGTCAAACTATCTTCTGACCAGCATGGCTTTAAAAACACAGGGGAAAAAGGAAAAGAAAGGCTTAATCGGGTTTTAGCTGTTTGTGAACAGATTTGACAGCAGGAAGTGATAAAATCCTTCAGATGTCAGTTAAACTGCAACAATAGCAACTGCTTTGTTTGTGGAATTTCTTTTTCACCACTCATAATTAGCTTTTTACTTATTTGTGTGTGTGTGTGTGTGTGGGGGGGGGGGTTCCTGCTTTTCCTCTGTGCACTCAATTTTTTGGAAAACATAAAAAAATGCGCCAACTGGCTGAATTTTAAGGGGATCAATTTTCTTGTAACAGATTATTGTAGACTGTTCTATTTTGCAGTTTGCCCTGCTGTACCACAATAATTTCCTTTGTGGGGTCAATAAAGTATTTATGCATGTATTTATTTTATTTCTGCCCTAACCATTCTGTATTAACAGCTACATGTAAATGAAAACAAAGTAACCACATGCTGAAGCAGCTTAAATAAAAACAATCGCACATAAAGAGTAAAAGTGACACTGCAGCCGTTCCTTGTGTGTGGTACATGCCCTGTAGGACCTGCAGCCTGGCTCAGCCGGCCTCCATCACACGTCTCATTGAACCCGACTTTGTCCTGAGGGCTCCGGCGAGCCTCGCATCTTTCTTGAAATGGGAGGTAAAGCAAAGCATGTGTAAACTTTAATAATTCCTATACTGTTGTTTGTGAGCCAAATCGGAATTCAGCGAAACAGTGACTCAGTTTACAGGAGATTCAAATTCGTAACCTAACCAAACCAATTTTTTTCTCCTCTAGCCGTTGAAATTTTTAATTTCGATAACAAATGTAGCTTTTACATAACTTCTCGCCAAACAAAATGTTCAGCAGCGTGCTGTGGAATGTGCATGTACACGCGAATGTGTGTGCGTGTGTGGGCTGCTGCACAAGTCCAGGGGTCAGTTGGACAGTGAGCGATGGTTTTCCGTGTGACTTGGAGTGCAACAACACTCGCAAACATGGCGAGAGGAGGGAGCGAGGGAGGAAACGCTGCCATAAATGTCCTTTATTATTAAATAGTTGCAACGCAGTCCATAAAAAACTCACAAAACTGATGACTTTTTTTTTTATCTGTATTTCATACTAAACTGTATTAAGAGCAGCAACAGAGGTGGTGGTGGGGAGATTTGGGGGAGGGGGGTTCAACCGCAAATATGCTGAGCAAGTAATTACCACGACAGCAGGGAGGAGACGGGGGAGATCTCAGTGACAATCCCTTTCATCAGCTGTTCTAAGTTCAATACCATTGCCCCCCTCCTCCTCTTCCCGAGGCCCTCACTAATAACCCTCTTCCCCCCTGTGTCCTCTCCTGCCTTCCTGCCCTGGCAGGAGGAGGAGTCCTTCCTGTCACTGGCAGTGCCTTTTTAAAGGAAGGGCTGTGAAAACCAGGCTACTGTCCAGGAGATGGCTCCATAAAAACTGCACCAAACACTAAAAAGGAGGCACACAAGCAAACACAGAGGCAACGGTGCACAAAGGCACACACACACATTTGCACAAACTCGCTTACAAAAACAGAAACCAAACCCTCCATCCTCGCGAACCCTTGCACTGTTGTAAAGCGTGCCAGAGCCTCAGTACAAACATGGCCCCGAAAGAAGATAATCTGCACTTCTCACACTTCACGCCAACAAAGTAATAACGCAAGGGAAGGTTTCAGAACAAAACCTGGAAAACAGCAGTCTTGTAATCATTTGTTGTTCTTGTGTTCACGGTCAAGGAGTTTGTCTTTGTCGCCACGGCGTGTGAGTGTGTGTGTGTGTGTGTGTGTGTGTGTGTGTGTGTGGGGGGGGGGGGGGGTGCATTTACGGGGCAGGTTGTTAAATTCAAGTTTGTCCCTTTTGTCCCTCCCTTCCTTTTTTTTTTTTTAAATAACACCCAATAAACCAAGCTTTATATTTTCCCACCTCCCCTGCTTTTGGATCTCACTCCACAGTCGGCTTCCACCGTTGGGCACCTTAAATGCAAAACTGAGACCAGCACAGTTTCTCAAACACATTCTCTTTTGCTAATCTTAGCACGCACATGCATGTGTGGTAGTTAAAACTGCATGACCCTATGGCAATGTGGTAAGATTTTGTATTCTTATAATATAAAATATAAGATCTGAGTCTTATCTTAATCTGATTTGCTAAGTTTTAATGTCCTGAAAACGTTCTGCTGCTATACAAAGACCTAATGATGCGGTGATACCGTTCAACCTGATTTACTTCTGAATGTTACACCCACCAGTAAAACAAGTGATTTGCACTAGGTAGTGTGAATGTAAATGATGTAAAAGAATGTAAATGAAATGAAATACTGTAGTACATTAATAATTCTGAATCATTTAGGCACGGAGATAATGGGGTGAAAGCTGGAACGCCACGACTGGAGACAAGTTTGAGCATGACTCCGCTGGACCTCACAAGAAGCTGGCCTCGAGCTGGAACAATCAGTAATCAGAAGAACTGGATTCAAAGCTTTCATTAAACTACAGCAAAAATAATAAGCCTTCCCCACATGAATCACGCCTAACATTTGCCACGTCTGGAGGTTTCAAAATCAAAAGCAATGACACTAAATTTGCATGCAAACTGTTGCCTAATTACTCAAAGTAATCAGACTGGAGATATAATCTTATTAGGGCACTTACACAAGTCAAAGCAATGAAATAATCTGTCAGGATACATTGATTTTATTTCACCAGAGAAAGCGATGGGAGAGGCAACTCTGTTAAAGGAAGGAAAGTTGGCATATTGTTTTACTAGCTGGGAAAGTAATCTGAACCTAACCCACTAGTAGCCACTCCATTCTACACAAAAATGTGTGGTCATATTAAAAAAAAATCTGAAACACAATAATATCGCCTAAAGCAGGAATGTCACACTCATTTTACATCATGGGTCACATACAAGACCGATCTTAAGTGGGGATGAGTAACACTTTCTGTCATTAAACCAAATATTTAATATCTGAAATTCTATCTTAAAATGTCTTTTAAACCAAGAGAAAGCAGTGCACTTTCAACTGCACATCTCAGTTTTTTTCTGCAATTTAGCAAATGCAAAAGCACACTGCCCATACTGTCGCATATTTATCAAACAAGAAGTTTTGGTTGATTCATTTTTTTATAACTAAGATTTTTATAGTAAACAGTGAAAATCAGGAACTTTTCTGTCATTAAACTCTTTATATGATAATTTGACTACTTTGGTGTAACATAAATGGCTCTTTAGCTTTAGCTGTAAAAAAAAATACTAAAAACAGCTACAATTTAAAATAAAGTTTAAAGTCCCTTATTTATACCGTCCTTCATATTTTCCAAAGCTGTCCAGCCGCCTGGATTAGAGTTTTTGCCAGACCGACTGTGGCCCCTGGGCCATATGTTTGACACCCCCGACTTAAAGTAAGAACTGACAAATATTAGATAACAATCAGCTATATATAAACACAACACATGTAGCTGATGTAGTCAGGTTATTATTAAACTGCAGCACACGTTCATCACAATTAAAAGAATCCGTTTTCTTCCAGCGGATATACATATACACACATATACTGAACTTGTGTTTACACATCAGCTGCTCTGTTTCCTGCTAAAAGCAACAGTGGAGACAGAACGCGGAGCTCCAGAGAAAAAGACTACTTCACACACACTACCAAACTGTATGAGAAACAAGTGACACTGCTGTGAGTACAGCCAACATAAATATCTAAGTCCTTCTACTCCAATAAAGACAACACACAATAAAAACTTTTTTATCTCGTGATTTAAGCACAATTCTTGTCTGTCTATAACAGCATCTTCCAGCTGTATCATAGTTAGCTTTGCTTCTTCAGTGTGATGATACGATGGCCCGTTGTTAAAGCAGCTTTGAAGAGCCTGATCTCAAAGAGGAGAAGATGCCGAGCAAAAACGGGGATTACTACTGAATGAAGAGAAGACCGTTTCCCCTCAAGGCTCTAAACACCAGGACACAAAGGGCAGCGGTGGGTTTAATCCCAACATCTAACTTCATCCTGCCACTCCTCTCTCACCCCGCTTCGCTTTTAAGTCCCCATGCCCCTTACACACCACCTAATCTCTTAATTGGGCCTTTTATAATTGTAATTGAATCATTAAAAGCTCTTGGTTACACAACACGAGGCCCGTAAGCTGATCCGTGTATGGGCAAAAGAATAAACACACTTTACTGCTGGGAAGAACACGCAACTACTGGAAGAAAAAGGAGATCTTCAAAAGAGGAGGAAAAAAAAAAAGCAAATGTCACACCGCACAAGAGGCAGTGACAGAGAGAGCAGACAGACTCAGGCATGTCCCCGCTCCATTTAATGCCTCCTGACGTTGAAACAAAGGAAGGCAAAGAGGTGCTGAACTGCCTCGCAAAAAAACGCAGGAAAAGATGACCCCCCCTTACACACACACACACACACACACACACACACACACACACACACACACACACACACACACACACACCAGAGAGAAGACAGAGAGGCCAAAATGCCCTGAGGAATTTAGCGCCATAATGTCCAACAGAACATGTTCACCCAAAGAAATGCTGAAAAAGAAAAAGCATTCACTTGTTCTCTTTCTAATCAGCTCTAAAGATATGCCATGCACCAGTTTATAGAAAAGTAGGAAAAAAATATCAAAATCATGTCAGACTCACAATAGATCCTGAGATGTTGAAATGAGCCATGGCTTTGGAAAATAGTAAAATAAAACCCAAACTCAGGTTCCTGAACCTATTTTTGCAACTGAGATGATACAAAATGTAAAATCTTGCAGAAAAAAACAAGAAATGCAAAAAACAGCAAAACCTACAATTTATTCAATAATAAGCAAGTGAGCATAAATATGACACTTTATGAGATACATGCAATCACTTTCTCTGTGAGTCAAAACATTAATCAGTCAAAGAAACTGTCAATCATTTTCTCTCGATTAATGAATCAATCAGTTAGTGATGCTGAAGTGAGCACTCTTCTAGTTCTTTCACACTGTTTTTACCAGACGATTTGGCTGATGCTAGTTGGAGCAGCCTGTATAACTTAAAAAAAAGAAAGAAAAAGAAACTAAAAATACATTGTATGCAGTTAAATAACAATGATTAATGAACATTTGCGGACATTTGTCTTTCAGTGTGGCATCTGGCAAAGCTCCGCGGCGAGTTGAAACAGGCCCTGCTGTGGTGTTTGTCATCCTGACTGCTCATCCATCATCATTAGCGAGCACTGCGGGCTCGACAGGGTTTGATGCGCTGGTATCTAAATAATTACTGAAGATAAATAGGCTCAAGGTGCTCGGTGGGGACATCTCAAATCGCGTCAGAAAAGTTTCAGCTCGGCGACGCGCCCGACTGCACCTCAAGTCGAGCTCCTATAAACGTTTGTTTTTTTCCAAGTCACCCAGCCAAGTGTAATCTGAGAGTCTGAAAATGGGCTCCGCGACAGTTACAAAAGGTGGCCTCGTTATTTTATGAGATAAAGCAAATTTTTTCCGCATTTGTATAACTGTGTAACTGTGTGGTGAGTGCATTGTACCTCAATGTGTGATGCAATTTTTGGTCAAACGTCAAAAGAATGTGTAGCCTGTGGAGTTGAGAAACACTGACTGATAGCATGTCAAGCCATCCAACATCTATCTTTTAATAACTGTGCTTCTCATTTCTGCAGAACGCTGCTAAAATTCACATTTTTCTTTAACTGCTCCTGCATCAGTGCTCGCTCAGATCAAATCTTTTTAAAAGTGAAAAAGCTCCCCTCTCTGATAAAATATGTCTCCCTACTTATCTTTATTTATCTTCTGTAAATGATCCGTTTCTAACTAACTGAGGCTCTGTGTTTGGGTTTGTTCGCCTGATTGCAACCATGTGATTTCGAGGCCCATTTGCCTTCGATCTGTCAGTGCAGCGTTCGGCTCAGACGTTGGCGCTTGTTGTTTTCTGGACACATCGGCGGGTTAAGTCCCTGCATTGTTTGAAAGAGCTGTCAATCATGTGAAGTCATTCATAAGGAAAACAAACACCCTGATGTATAAATACACTCCCCAACTCACTCGCTCACACTCACAAAGCACGCTAAGCACATAAACAAACACACTGCAGGGTGAGAATGGGTACACATAATCGAAAGGAATCTGACTCTTCCTGTGGAGAGAGCTCCGTGATAACAAAACCAGGGCTCTGATAAGAACACACACACACACACACACACACACACACACACACACACACACACACACACACACACACACACACACACACACACACACACACACACAGCTGCTCTTTTTTACAGTCTGACGGACAGGACAGAGTACTCACACTGAACACTGCTTGTCCCAGCCCAGGCAAAAGGGTCCAGCCCGGAGAAGTAAGGGGTGGCCTTGCTGAGCATGCAGGAGCCTTGCCTGGACACATCGAAGAGGGGCCGAGGGGCCAGCCCCAGAGCCTCCATGCAGTCGAACATGTTTCTTTGCTATTGAGGAAATCTCAAAGTAACTTAATGCCCTGAGTGGTCCAGGTGTTCCCTGTCTGTCTGTCTATCTGTCTATCTGCCTGTCTTTGACCCTGCCACTGCCCCCCCCCTCCTCTGCCTGGCTGTCCTGTCTTTCCAAAGTCCTCTACATGGACAAACTCCCCTCTTTCTGTTTTAGTTTTTTCCCCCTCTTCACCTTATCACCGTTCTACAAGTCGAGCTGCTTCTACCCCCTCTGCTCCCAGATCACTTGCTCACCTCCCCTGCTGTAACTGATCTCAGTTCCCCTCTTGCTGGCTCTCTGGGCCTCTCACACTCCGCTGCAGTCACGGCCAACTATCTGAGCGGCTCTCCCAGTACTGAGAAAAAAGGGGGGTGTGGTTAAGGAAGAAGAAAGAGGAGGGACAAAACAACACGAGGAGGCGTGTACCTGCTTTCCCCAACTGGCCACACAACAGTCCCTCTCTCCTGGGCTCTTTTCTTCTTCAACTTTTCAAACTCACCTCTTTATAATTCATATGCAACGAATGAAAACAAACACTCCTCTCCTCTCCTCCCCCTTCCCCCTCCCCCCCCCCCCTGCTCCTTTCTCCGCATTAACTTTGTTTTTGTTTCACCACAGCAGGGAAGAAATAGCCTCTCTCGCAAACATCTCGGTCAACTTTAGCAAAAACTTTAAAAAACAAAAATCTTCTCCTACTTGGCAGAGTGTGAAGCACAGCGTTGTTGTTTGCTTGTTTTCACGGCGCTCTCAAACCCCACAGCAACACAGGGACGTGGCCCCAGACACACACTTAATGCCTGTAATATCCCTAAAATTAAAAACCTATTACAAAAGGTTGCTTTGGGAATATTTACTGTGATTTTTTTTTAAAGAATGCAGCAGAAAAGAAACCTACTAAATCAAATGCCAATATTTTTTTTAAGTTACACGGACATAACTGTGTAATTACATATGGAGGAACAAAAATAGAATCCAAGACATGAGTGAGTCATTATTAAAAGGAATTTCATATGTGCAGATGGTCTGCTGTGTACCGACGACCGGCAGTTGCAACTAATCACAATTAATTAAACAAAAATAAACATCGTGTCACTTTTGCCAACAGCTGGTGCCAAATCACGTCATTCTTTCCAGAAAGCCTGTATAAGAACTCACGATCAGCCGATCATGTGTAATTTATGGATTTATGAAATACTGCCTCACAGACAACAAAGAGCGACTTTTCACCCGAAAGTTTATGAATAATCCATCCGTGGTCGGCAACCTGATGGGCTCTTTTTTTTTTGGTTCAAATGGTTCAATACATAAATAATTCACTTTTTTTCTCCCCAACTTTCTCATGCTGCACAAAGTTTTGACCGCCTTTTTAAGGTTTCTCTTTCGCCACTAATTCATTGCACGTGCAGCCGCAATTAAAATCTTCTGCGTTGATTCAAATGGATTCAGTCATCCTCCCTCCCCGAGCGTGCTGGATGCTTGAAGTGCGGCGAAGTGCGGCTCAGCTGCAGGCGAACCGCGCTGGCCCAAAGTCTAGATAGTTTGTATACGAGACACACTCACCCTCCTCCCTCCTCTCGCTCTCCTCCTCCCTTTCCTTCCCTCGTTCAAGAGGGATGAACTCTGGAAGAAACCCCCACTGGGGCTCTAATACCCCCCACACACACTTCATACACACACACGCATGTGCACATGCAGGGGTACACGCCTGCACACTGACTTTCCAACAGCCTGTGGCTTTGAACACTTCATATTCCTCTCGCGTATTACAATTCTCTTCTTTCTTTGTTTTCCCCCTGCTTTTTTGTTTATTTTGCTCTCAACATCCTGAACCCATTCTTCCTCATTTTTTTAACTTTATATAATATTTTGAAAACACCATACACAATCTCTGCCGGTTTTAGCAGATTAACTTTTATATTCATCTCGCCCCTTAGCCCTCTAGCCATCCCCTCGGTCTTGGCCAAGCTGTGCACACAAGCGCACACCCGCTCACTACGATGCACTGTGGGGAGCGTAGCTGCACAAGCCCGCTGAACTCTCTCCACACCTTGAGACAATTACCCTCCCTGCCTTGCAGCACCCTGCCCCCTGTTGCTGCTTTGAGGAGAGAAGCACACAAATGAACGAGGGGGGGATGCGAAAGAGGGAGGGAAAAAGAAGACGAAGAAGTTGTATCATTTTCCTTCTATTTTACCAAAACACGGGCTCACGCCTGCTCTTTAGGCTCGGCAAATTGCCCCTCTTTGCCTTTGAAGCTTAAAACACAGGACTCCCCGCTCAGCTCTGTCCCTGCTCTTTTTCTCTCACTCACACACAACTTGTAGGAGGACCGAGTCGCATTACAGCTATTCACAATCAGGTTCTTCGGCTATTCATCCTGTCGTCATGTCTGACACAAACACACAGCGCCGAACAATGGCCCCTCTCTCCCTCTCTCTCTCTGTCTATTTCTCCACAGGCACCTCCTCCTGCTTGAACCACAGTTATTTGCACAAAGTCTCACTGCGGTCATCTGTAAGCGCACCAATACAGTCACAAATGTGAGGCAAGGAGCACAAGACTGCTGTTTGTGATATTCATGGGTGTTGGAATGTGCAGCCTACAGAGTGGCAGTGGAAATGTGTGTGTGTTCTGACACACAGACAATTATGTGTGTATGTGCTTAAACAGAGTGCTTGTGATGACAGACACAAAAGAAAAACACACAAGCCTCACTCTGAGCCATTAGGTTCATATTACTAATATCACACACGCGCGCACGTGTGCACACACACACACACACACACACACACATTCAAAACATTACAAAGAACAAGATGTTACTAGTAGAGAAATTACGAAGGTACATTGTGTTCACCACTTCCCTGCGAGACTTTCATAACCAATTTTGTGTCCAGAAAACAAAAGGAGGCGTCAATCGATATTCAACGTGAAATCCAGATACCGTGCAATGTATTTACAGAACTTCTAGGAAACCCGGAGCAGGAGGAGCAGGAAAGGCTCAGACAAAATCAGTCGCATGTGTGTTTTGCCAAATTTGTCCAGCTATTAGGGGAAGAAGAGAGAACTCAGAGCATGATTAAACACACAGCAGGGGTCTTTTGATGTGGATATCCGCTAATTTCAACTCCAGGGATGTTCCGAGTTTCATCTCATTAGGAAACAAAGTCCAGTTTTCCACTCACACTGATTAGGGCATGGATTGAATTAATTTGCAAATCCCGCTCAAACTTCCACAGAAATTTTTTTATAAACTTTTGATTCACTTACTACACTACTGGGAGATAAGTAATTTATTGTAGCCACACTGGAGGGTAAAGAAAGGGCTTATTGGCTGCATTGTTATTCTTCCTATTGAAACCCTTCTTGGCAGGCAGCCACAGTAAACTCTGTTTATATACGGGATACCTGCAGAGTTAAAGCAATTAGTTTTCAATTTATTCACTTGGTGGAGAAACGTGTCAACGCCTTTCCCAAATTATAATGATGATAACTGAATTCCTTCGGCAATACCAAGCACACGCTTGCTTTGTATACCAAACACAGACGAGGAATAACCATGATAACGCTGGACAAATATAATCAGTGGCCACTTTATTAGTTACACGTTGTTAGTACTGGGGTAGGTCCCCCCCTTTTTAAGACTTGCCTTAATTCTTCATGACACAGATTCAACAAGGTGCTGGAAACATTCCTCAGAGATTTTGGTCCGTGTAATAACATTTATTGGCTGCGGATCTATGATGTGAATCTCCCATTTCCCATTGTATTCTGTTGGATTGAGATCCGGCGACTGTGGAGGCTATTCGAGTACAGTGAACTCATATGTCATATTCAAGAAACCAGTTTGAGATGATCGGAGCTTTGTGACGTGGCAGTTATCCTGTTGGAAGCAGCCACCAGAAGATGGGAACTCTGTGGTTATAAAGGGACAAACGTGGTCAGCAAGAATACTCGTGTAGGCTGTGGAAGTGCGAACTGATCCAAAAGTATGACAAGAAAATACATGTTTTTCCGATCTTCTGCTGTCCAGTTTTGGTGAACCTCAGTTTTCTGTTTTTTGCTGACCCTTGTGTGGTCTTCTGCTTCTGTAGCCATTCTGCTTCAAGGTTTGACATAGTGTGCATTCAGACATGGTCTTCTGTATACCTTGGTTGTAACTAACACTTACTTAAGTTACTGTTGCCTCCCTATCAGCTCAAAGCAGTTACCATTCTCCTGTGACCGCTGACATCAACAAGGCCCTTTAACAAACTGCTACTCACTGGATATTTTTTCTTTTTTAGACCATTCTCTGTAAACCCCAGAGATGCTCATGTGGGAAGATTCCAGTACCTCGGCAGTTTCTGAAACACTCAGACCAGCCAGTCTGGCACTAACAACCACGGCACGGCTAAATGAATTGCGTTGCCGTCATGTGTTTGGCTGATTAGATATTTGCATTAATGAGCAACTAAAAACACGTATCTAACAAAATGACCATTAAGTGTAAGTATTTGACTTCTACTCATCTTAATATTTGTGGTCAGCACACTGAACATAGAATATAAGGCATAGATAACATGAAGCACAAACAAACCTGAAATTTCCCACGAGTGAAACTCTGTGAAGCACAAAAGTTTACAGAATGGATTTGTATTTTTTGTGTCCTTCTAAAACTGACTTACATGATGAAACTCACGCACTTTACAGTGTTTGTTCGTCTGCATTTTATCTTTTGTGGAAACGTTAAATTTACATTTCAACACTGTTTTGCCCGTGGCCCCAAGACACCGATTTGTTTGTAATACAATACAGAGAGGAGACGATACCAGAGTGAGAGCTTCACAAAGACTTGGAGCGAACTCAAGCACAACTCTTTTTGCTGCCTTTAAAATAAATGTTGCGTACCAAGAATTTCCTCGACATGGCCAACAGCATTTCTGACTTTTGAGAGAATAGAGAGCCAAACTTGAGGCCATTAGCTTATCAGCTGAGTTCTTCTTCTTCTCGTGCTTTTATAAAAATATAAAGTCTGCTCCACAAAAACCCAAATGATGTGCATATGGTTAGGAAAAGGGGAGTAGGTGGTGACTGAACAGGTGATCTCTTTATTTTCCTCACCTCCTTTGAATTATACTACTTCCTAAGTTTTGCCTCAAATTGAATCATGACTGCGCTGATGATGCTCCGCTCTGTAAATACATGTTTTATATCTCGGGGTTGAATGTGTTAAAGACACAAACACCAGTAATTCCTGAATCTTTGGTGCTGACCCACAACCTACAGTACAGTTTTAGGTCTCTGCCATCTATTAATAAGAGAAAACAGTAGAGACAAAAGCAGATTTTCTGACTAAAATGATTC
The DNA here is from genome assembly GCF_964374335.1 of Astatotilapia calliptera. Lineage (NCBI taxonomy): Eukaryota > Metazoa > Chordata > Actinopteri > Cichliformes > Cichlidae > Astatotilapia > Astatotilapia calliptera. Next base: position 22,787,098 of record NC_137426.1, on the reverse strand, counting down.
TGTGTTACTTTGTTGCGCCATTACTAAACATTTAGATTCAATACTTTTGGACACTGTGTGTCAAAACAAATCAAAGTTACAGTTATAGCAAATATAGGCTTAAAGAGCACAAGCTCTGCTTTAATTTGAGGGGTTGGACAACAATATCACTATACCAGTTGCAGATTAATTACAGCCATTTTTTAAAAATTCTGTATTTTCAAGTACTGACATGTACAGTACTGCGAAAAAGTCACGTGTCATTCATTTCTTCACATTTTGCTTCCACGGAGCCAGACTTTATTGTCATTTTTAAGTGATCTTGAGGAATAGCTCTCCAGGCTTTCTCAAGGTGTTTTAAAGTTTTTTCGTGGACATTTGCTGCTAATTCTTTCTCCAGATCTTGTAACTGAACATTTCAGAGGAATTTTTATTGTCTGCTTGTTAAGACACTTAACACTGGCCAATGATGTATTCAAGCATTGAAAAGACACATAACTTAAACGTACAAAGCAGAAACTTAGAAGCAATTTTAATCTGTATCTTAAGGCACTTTGATACTAGCAGCCTGTCACAAAAACACATCATTTATTCACATTTCCTTAGTTGAAACCGTGAAAATGCCAGCAATAACATACACCTTGGGAAATTTGGCATATTGCAATGTGGTGTCTCCTTAAAAATGGATGAACCTACCTAAAGAAAATGAACAGAATCTGAAACTCATGTCCTTAAGAAATAGAAAAAAATCCAGCAAAGACATTACACGGGATCTGAGAGATGCACGTGACCTTTCAGCTGATCCATCTTCTGTTCACTGAAGCCTCATCAGAGATGGTCTCAGTGGAAGGACGGCTTTCAAGAAGACATTTCATTAAGGAAATGTCCTTCAAAAAGCCTGGAGAACTATTCCTGAAGGTTTCTTAAAGAAACCACATGAAAGCTGGACTAAGAGCATTCATGTTGAAGAATAAAGGTGGTCATACCAAATATTGACTTTGAACCCTGTCAGAACTGTGCAAACTGTTTTTCCTTATATATCCTTATATCCCTTTCACATTTTCCAAGCAAAATATAAAGAGATGAGGGATAAGGCAAGATTTTTGCACAACACTGTATTTGAACAATGTAATATTATATATCATAATATTAATCTTCACTTTGCACACAGAGGCTGAAGTAGTAAATTATACAGAAGTTAAAATGACCACAGATATGTGCACGTAACGCTAATCTAAGGAATGACATATAGAGTCCTGATAATGCCACATAACTGTAATCCTAGATTTTATTCAGGATCTTTCTCACACCTTTTCTTCTCTGTCTTTTCTACACTAGCAAACAAATTTGAAATACCAATATATCAAAAACGATTTGACTGATTTACATACAGTGTGCATACCTGGCAGTCTGTCTGAGCTTCATGCGACGCTAATCATCTATCTGGAATATTTCATGCTGTCCCTTAAATCTTTCTGTCTCTGTCTGTGTATCTGTTACAGTCCCAGAGGCGACATCTCAAAGATGTAATCACAGCCTGAGTGCCATTAGCCTGAAGATCTCCCTCTTGTAGAGAGAGGCTCCAGAAAATGACTAAAGATCAGCAGATAACTCAGTGAACACATCATCTGTGCACACACTGACACAAACTCACACTGATTGACAAGTGTGCTCAGCAGGGTTTTATAAACCTGATGTCAGCCTGACAGGGCATTTGAGACTGTAACTATAAATGCTTTCCAGTGTTGAAACAGAGGGATAGAGTAGCGTGCTCTGCAGACAATTAGAGATCAAACTAAGGTAAGACATTTTTTTTTGTGTACTGTAAAGGTTAGTTTTCTAATCAACAAAAACACAGATTTAGTATTTGTGGCTTGTTAATGTGTGACTAATAACAAAAGTGGATATAACAAAAGTCCTTTTCAACAAAAAGTATGTTGCAGAAGAAGCAGATTAAGTGCTTTGCATCCTTTAAGTCAACGGTTAGCATCTGTCTTTGTTCAAACCTTACATTTCAGCGTTTCGAGCGACTTTCTGTGTCATCGAGTCACAGTGAAGTGCAATAGCACCCCCTGTGACTCAAAAAGTGAACTTTTTCTCGATCTAGCACCGCTTACTCTGGGATCAAGTAAGAAACTCTTTTCCCTTTTTCCAGCCTGCCCTCATCTGCCTGGTTTACCACATGGAAGTTTGTTTTTTTTTAAAAACAAAACAAGAAAAAACTCTCTTCTCTTCGCTTCAGCAGTGCATGATCTAAAGCCTTATTATAACCTCAAATTGGCCCTAAAGACTTTTTTACAAAACTGTGGAGTCTCTAATGTCTTACACTGAAAAGCAGTGGTCAGGAGACAGACATTGGACACACTGTCTTGTCATGTGTAGGGGTGTGAGATTCTGATTTCTTGCCTCCTGACTGAACTTTACACTAGTTTAAACCGTTGTTATTATGTGACACTGTGGCATTTTTAAGACAGTTAAATATGATGTGGTGCTTTAAGGATAAGTGAAGTAACCGGTTACATCACGGTTCTCATACAAACAATTTTAAAAAATGCTTAAAGAAACATAATGGACACATGAACTGCTTCAAACTGCCAATAATACACATCTTCAGAGCAACATATAACAATTATAGTAAACTTTAATACTTACACAATGCAGCCATCTCTTTGGGGAGGTCTGCGCCAAAACGGCCAAAAAGGTGACTACTGGCCAGCAGGTCAAAGGGGGAGTGGCTCCGCATGGAGTTAAAGGTGAAGGGGTACATGGCACGAGGGTAACCCGTCATGTGACGCACTTGGTGCTCTCTGTTGGCCGCCATCGTGACAAGTACAGTGGTGGTTTAGATGACGTTTCTCAGAATTTCTTGCCGTTTCTTCTTCCTCGTCAGGAGCCTCTGCTGAGCTTGAAACAGACTAGTGCCATTCAGCCCCTCAAAGCTGCGGGCCCGTCTGCACTCACAGAGAGGTAAGAGGGATGAAAGCAAGCAACCAAAACCTGGCCGGGTCCAGACTCTGTAGAGAAGGAGAGAAGAGAAGAAAGAATGGCTAAATATGCCTATTAACTTTAAACTCACCTAACGTTTTAACAATCCCATCAATTCATTCAAAAATCTTTAACTTTGAGCACAAACCTGAGATACCTAAAAAAGCAAACTCCAACCACGAAGCCAAATTAGAGAAAGACGTAGAAAAGGAAACAGAAGTGTCGAAGAAGCAGTTGCGAGAGCTGAAGCAGAGGGGAGTACAAAACTTTCATCCTTCTTTTTGTCTGTCTTCCAAGTAGTGCAATAATTTTAGGCAATGCCATATGATTTAAATCAGCAGAACTGTACTATAAAGGGTCTCTCTGTTTCCCCTGCCAGCCTGACTCCTGCCAGCCTGCCCGAGAGCGGCCAGCTACAACATGGGTAAAGTTAACCCTTTACAGGAACACACACACACATGCACACACAAAATTACTCATTCACATTTTAACGGAAAAAAGCAAAAGAAAGTCACTTTTCCTCCACTGCCTTAAAGGTGCTCAATGAGTGCAACTTTTCTCACCTTTAACCGTCTCTCAGGATTAACACTGTGGCCCATCCAAAAAGTTAAATTAGGGCAGCCCTCATATCATCTTACTCTATGACTCCCATCCCCTTCGTGATTTCATGAGTGGGTGGAGCTTAAGTCTTTGTGGTTGGGCTGTGGTAAATACAGCTCGGCCAAAGAATGTCTTGTTGTTTTGGGCCTGCTTCAGCATGGGAATCCAACACCCAGGGTGGGTGAGAGGCACAGTGAGAGAATTATGAATTTACAAATGTCCTACACTGAACTACAACTGTATGACTAACGCTCTGATTCAGCAGATACGCACACTTAGTTCTAAGTAACAACAAAAAACAAAGAAGATGTATCAGCGCTTCGTCTTCAAAAGCAAGTCATGTCTTGATCGATCTATCTGTCTGTATGTCTACAGAGAGAAAGGTGTGAACAAAAGGTTGGTCAGCTAGTGCGCTGTCATCACTAACGATGTTACTTCATGTTAAATTTGGATCAGTTTGAAAGAACGAAAATTGCAGAGTTGCGCGGTGTAAGTGGTCAAGGGGACTTCTCGGGAGCAAGCTAAAAATAGCAGCTGCCATGGAAGCTGTGCGGCACACATCTTTTGGATGTATGCTTTAATCGTTCACAGTACAAAATCCAAGGAACTCTTAAAGGTGTGGAAAGTCATATATGATCAAACTGGTCAAACCAAGTAACTGAGCTAGAAGGCTTCTCTGCCAGAGGTGGCCAGAAAACTAACGGCCTTCAGACAGCCTCTGCAGAGAAGCTGCTGGAAGGACGACCTTTTCAATTGTGCTCCATCAATCATGTCTTTATGGCAGAGAGAAGCCAGCTTGGTATTTGCTAAACAGCATCTATGAGAAAAAAAGAAAAGAAAGCGTGATGAGTGAACACTGACCTCTCTAAACACTATCTGTGTGGTCCTCACCTGGCTCATAGGTGTCAAACATATGGCCAGTGGACCAAAACTAGGTCTAATGATGCCCATTTGAAAGTTTGCAATGTGTTTTTTTATTTTATATATATATATATATATATATATATACTAAGAAGAATGCAACACCTATAGGCCCAGGAGCCATGATGACACAATTCTTTGGTGTTATAATAGAAGTATTTTTTAGTAATGACAGTAGTTGGACAGAAGATGGGAAAGGGGAGCGATTCTTTCCTGCTCAGGTCATCTACAGATCAAAGTGGACTGTGCGTGGTCCACCGGTGACCCCTGCCTTTTAGAGGGAAGCATGGTGGTTGTAGCATCATGCTATGAGAGGGTTATTTTCAGCAGCAGGGACATACAGAAAGACACTTGAAGAAAACCCTTTTCCAAGGTGAGACTAGGAAACAGCTCACCTTTCAGTTCAATTTCGACCCAAAGTACACAACCTCAACAACCCTGGAGTCACTTAGAGGTTGGCTGATAGTGTTTGAGTGTCCTTTAGCAGCAGCCCGGCCAAAGCACTCACTGATGCTTCCCAACCAATCTGATGGTGCCTCAGAGGATCTGGCAGGAGGAACGGAACAAACTGCCCAAATTTAGGTGCGCATAGTTTGCAGAAACCAAAAACACTCAAAAGTTGCATCCGCTGCCAAAGGGGCCTCTACAAAGTATTGAATAAAGAGGTACTAAATACTTTTGTAAAAGAAACGTGAAAGGTATTAAAAACATGGTTTAACTTTGTTATTACTGATTATAGATTCACGTGAAGTGGCGGTCTGAATGATTTATCTGACAACTTTAAAAAGGGAAACACAGCGTAGTGCTACTGATTTTAATTCGTGTTACCACTAAAGTGCTTCTCACTGTCACTGACAGTAATAGGGTGGACCAACTATTCAACTAATCTACAGTGTGCGATTACTAGAGGAAAAAGTCTTTTACGTCCACTTTCTCCCACAAACGCACACATACAGTAGACGTTACACGTACACACAAAGCCACAAAGTCAGCGCAGTGAGTGTTGTTTTAAAAGTCATATTTCCCGTATTGACATATTTTCTGTAACTGCTTGGCTCTGCTGTGGTCAGGGAGAGTCCCTGCAACTGTTTTTCACAAAGCCGTTTCGTGTTTGACGATTAAAGAATGTCAAACACAGGTCGGACAAAGTGTGCAGGATTACACGCGCGGTGTGGAATGGCCACGTTTTGTAAAACTTATGCATACGCATGTCTCTCTGAAAGCAGGACACGGCGAGACAGTCAAGAACGGACACGCAGGCTGCCGCGGCGAGTGCGCACAGATGTTCTTTGACTTTAATCATGTTCATGGGCAAGTAATCAGTGGAAAACACACAATGTTCACACATGCCGAAGCGCCATTGAAAGCGGCAATTGACCTTGAAGAATGAAGTAGTAAATATAGGACAGAGAATCCTATCGCAGATGCAGCAACTTCGAGTTGACTCTTTAACCAATCGATTTCAAAGGGTGAAATCAGTACTATGAAAGCCTGAAAGCCAGATGTATAAAAGGATTGGGATGAAGAAGAAAAAATCAAGTGTCGAAAGCCGAGGAAAAAGATGGAAAAAAGAGGGAAACAAAGGAAAAGAGGGAAAGAGAGAGAGGGGGGGGGGGCATATGAGGGAGTTTCAAGCATCTGGCAGGCCATGTGTAAAAAGTGAGCAGAGTCCTGTTAATTAGAGCCATACTGCAAATGGCATTAATAACAGAATGAGCAGACTGTGGTACGGCAGTATGGGGGGGGGAGAGGAGTGGGCAGAGCGGTTGCAGAAAACATACATAAAAATAAAGAAACTACTTTATTTCCACTAATAAACTATGAAATAATGAGTGCCCAAGCCAAGGACTGGTTTCTTTCTCTCTAATGAGCGACACCCCCGCCCCCTCATTCTGCCTCCGGGGGGAATACACCTTCAGTAGACCAACAAAAGTGGCGCTGTGTCTCCAGGCCTCCTGGCCTAAACGCTGCTTTTATGAGACCTGGCTGGGTCAGGTCAAATTGGGTCATCTGGTCCTGGTCGTGCTGACACACACACACACACACACACACACACACACACACACACACACACACACACACACACACACACACACAAAACTGATGCTCTTTTTTTTCTCCCAGATTTTTGAGGATGAAAAAACAGACTTGCTGCAAAGAAAAAAAGGATGGGGGTTTCCAGCAGTGTTATTAGCTTGTTTTCTCTTAACTTCCATCAAACCACACGTACTGGAGCCACATCATTGTCTTTGATGCAGTGTCGCAACACTTTTGTTCAGCTGTAAACAGACGAAAGTCAAAAAACCACTTTCTGAATAGCATGTTTTAAGCTCTTATTAGGAGCATTATCTGGATTCAGTTATCCTGGGTGTAAGTGTTACTGAACTTTATGGGTTTTTCCAACCCAATTCAGCTTGAGGTTATAGTTATGAAACCACACACACACACAAACGCATGCACACACACACACAGACTAGCATTTCAGGAGTTGGCCTCACCAAATCTAACATGTAAGCATCATGCTATTAATGTCTCCCTTTCCCAGGATTAACTAACCAGATGCAACACTTACGCAAGCCATGCGTAGGCATGGTACTACAAATGGTTGGAGGACTTTGCCAACAAAACTTCCAATCATCTGTGAAAGGGGACCCTGTCAATACTTGTGCTCTTTTCAGTTGGCAGCATTTGAAATTTTTTATATTAAACAAGAGTTTACAAACCACCCCCAGGTTGTTTTATGGAGATCTGTGTTCCTGCAAAAACGCCTGAACAAAAGGGCAAGTGCAATATTTTCTTTGGTTTGGAAGCCACAAAACCCCATATAACAGCCACCATTTAATTAAAAGGCAAGTGGGTTCAAACTGCACCCACACTGTGTTTTAAACTACTTTTTCTATTATCCTACGCTTCTAACCAGCCTAGCCTCTGTTTTAAAGTCTCCTGAAGAAAAAGAAGAAACAAAATCAAAGTAAACAAAGCTTAATAGCAGCACTAGTGATTGGCTGTATTCAAATCTAAAAACTGAATAACTGCAGTTTTGTGGCTCAGGAGGTAGAGCAGGTCATCCACTAATTGGAAGATTGGTGGTTCAGGTCCTGGATCCTTGAGCAAGATACTGAACCTCGAGTTGCTCATTCACACTCGTGCATGTTAGACAGAAAGCATGTATGAATGTGTGTGTGTGAATGGGTCAATGATACATGTTGCATAAAGTGCTTTGAGTCCTCAAGGTGAGCAGAAAGGTGCTATATAAGAACACAGAGATACAGCAGAAAGCTGTCCACACACTGACTAAACAGTCCCATTTGTCCACAAAAAAAACCCAAGAGTCATTATTTTAAGAGTTCATTTAGGCAGATAAGTTGTTTTGACAGGTGACAAATGGCCAATATACAGAATCATGCTGACAAAGGGGCATGTTTTTACAATTATCCACCTTAGCATGGAAATAAGCTCGGCTTCCACCATTGCTTTAAAAGAAAATGATTTCTTTGCCAAATTACCAAATGATTTCTTTTTCTCTGTGGCAAGGCGTTTTGTAAAACTGTAAAAACACATTATGCAGGGTGGAGTCGGGCTAACACTGCAGTAGCAGCCTCAGGAAATAGCCTTGGTCTGGTGACAGATCATCAGTCTTTGGCGTATTGACAATTTGGTCACAACTTCAATAAAAGCTCTGTTGGCGCGGAGATAATGTGCCTTAACATTTTCAGTCAGACAGATAAATTAAGACTTTAGTGTCTGAGAAAAGAGTGGTAGCAGAAAATGTTTCTAGCCTAACTCCTCTCTGAATCCTCGCTCAACATTTACTACATCCTCTCCTCTGGCCACAATAGGGACTGGAGGTCTGGTCCCAGCAGAAAGCCACAGTGCCACAGAAATGAAAAAGCACTCACACTAAGAAAGAAAACTAGCATCACTCAGAATCCAAAACTTCTGCTGTGTGCTATTGTGAAACAATACATCAGCATCACACCAGAAAAATAAGCTCCACACAAACCTATGTGCGAAAGCTCGGTGTATCATGCACACGTGTAACATTTATAACATGATTTTTAAATAGGCCAATTACATAAAAGAAAAGAAACTGAAAAAACATCGTTGCCCACATTTATGCTTGTGTGTGCGTTAGTTCCTGTGGTCCTGTTCATATGTGGCGACGGAAAAAAATAAAATGCTGGGACTTTTTTCCCTCCAGGTTCCCGGCTCTTTTTTGTGGCGAGCGTAATTGTCCCTCAGGTTTTTCCACTTCGTACATTCCCTCACATCCATTTCAGTAGTTTCAGCTATCTCCCTCCAGGAATCTGCTGACATTTGTGAGCCCTTATATTTAGACTGTGATTATTATTTTTTATACTGAGATGATGATTTTTATTCTCTCTGATGATGAATGATGTCGTATCTCTATGATGAATTAAAAAATGGAATTCCCAAAAACCTCATATATCAATATGATAGATCAGGCGTTAAAGAGCTAAGGTCGGATCATCAGCCACTCTGAATCCAAGCACAGCTTAGAGTTTGATCCTTTGATTCTTAAATCTCAAAGCCTTACTGCTCTTAGAATATCACCGCATTTAGGGTGAGCTGGGTTTCTCCTTGTAAGGATGATCTGGAATACGGTTAGGCAGTTTTTTGTGTGCCAGTGATGCAGTGTGGAAAGATTGACCACAGAGAGGTTGTTTCCAGTCTCTGTGTACTGTTTTGTTGAACGTTGCTCTTCATGCTTTTAACTACATGAGGTAAACACTGCATTTGTATCTGTGGCAAAACCATCACAGAGCTCTTGTGCCGGGGGGGGGGAATTTGATATTGTCTGAGGTTTGAAAAATTCAGGGAACTTTGCATACATGGAAGTTTACTGAATTAAGGAATATATGACCAGTTTTACAAGGTAAATCTTAAGATTTTGTACTAACAGGCTTGGTCATGTAAACGCGTGTTGCTGTCTGGGTGGAGCACAGAGGTGACACAGAGCTCATGCTTGGAGGAGATCCAGCTACTACAAACTGGAGCCGCACACAATGAATGCTCTGCTCCACATCACCGATGCCCCTATCAGTGTTGCCAACTCCTCAGTAAGGAAAATTGCTATCGGTTGTCCTAAAAGTCGCTAGAAGTTGCTAAATGACGTCATCGCCTCATTTGCATAATTGGTCATGCTAATGTACCTGTAACCTATGTTGTTGGAGAGAGAAATAACCTCGTGGAAGAGACAAAGTGAGTAAAAAACGTCCTAAATGCATTTAGAGTTTATTTAGAACTACAAATTAAATTTCTTTTAGCAATTATTGTTTTTTTTTAATGTCACAATTCCAACCCTGCTCCTTTACCTGGGCTTGGACCGGCAAAAGTGACCCGAAATAGGCACTCTGGTGGAGTTACATTGTGTGTGTGTGTTTATAAGTAGTTCTAAACCTTGTGATCCACAAAACAGCATAAGAGTAGAAGAAGAACTGACTGCGTTACAGCACCCGCTGCTTGTTGAGAGTAAAAGCGATACGCGCTTTCATGTCTTTTTTTAGCGACTTTTTTTTAGGAAAAAAGTCGCTAAGGGGTCTGAAAACTCGCTAAATATAGCGACAAAGTCGCTAAGTTGGCAACACTGGCCCCTATTGTATTTGATCAAGTGGTGAATAAGCGCTCAGTGTTGGCACATTTGATGTATTACACAACAGCGTTTTCTGTTTATTGATTATGCAAAGTGTGACAATGTTTCAAGCGTTTACAAAACATAGTTTATCTGATATTAAACACATAAACGTTGGAAGTTGGAATTTCTGAGTCCTTGGCTGGAATTTTTAACTGAAACGCCCCTTCAAGTCAGAAATCCAACGCAAAAAGTCGAAGCGGCCCCGTCGACCTCGGCTAAACAATCCAAGATGGTGGCAGCACATGTGAACAGCATCGCGGTGCATTTCTAGTGATGCATGGATGGCTATACTTTGCTTAGCAGCAAAGCAAATCCTGTTTTCCTCGCTTTTACGACTACTGGAACGCGCTCCGCTCCGACATCGAGGCCAACGAAATGCTCTGGTCTGTCGGGCTGAGAAAAAGGTCACTCAAACTTAAAACGGCCGTTTCTTCACTTCAATTTTTTTTTGTTTTGGTTTCATTAAGTTCAAAAGATGGTCTCACTCTACCCAACCATTTAGTCATTCTTTTTTTCAAAGCATCAAGTGTAGTTCAATCCAGGGCGATGTGCGTCAGCTGGAAAATAGGCAGGTATTCAATGGAAAAGTGCTACAGGCTTATTCTTGTGTAGTTCTTTTGTGGATCTGAGCTTTGCTTATCTGCATCTGTCCCCCTCTCTCTTTCTGTAATCTACTCGCCATTGTCACTGTAAGATCAAGCAAACAGTATTCTATGTATTCAGCTTCTTTTGGCGTGCAGACTAAAAATGTGCTTACAGGCTAGAGAGGAATTTCTAATGGAAACAAATGCAGAGAAAGGTTTTGTTGAAAGTGAACCATAGATACAGATGTATCTATGGAGACGGTAAGGAAATAAAGAGCCCAAACTCTGCTGAGTGTGAGCAGACACAAAGGTTGAAAAGTCCCCCGAAAAACAGCCAAATGCAAGGAAAAACATGACTTCAGCGGGGACAATTAGCTGTAAACCATAAACCACAAACTAATCTGGCTTAGTGAGTGCAGTCAGTCAGACATGAGCTATGCTGGACGGGGCGAGTAGAAAATGCATACACTGACACACAAACACCATTACAGAGGAGAAAAAACAGGCACCATCACCCATAAACAGCGTAATTAGATTTTCCAACAAATGACCGTACTATATTTTATGTCAAACTGACATATAAAAATGTCTTTTGAGGAGTACAAATACTGCTTTGCCTTAAACCATCAGTGTCTGACAGCCATCTTATAATCTGGCTGTGGGGAACACATATTTTCAATTTATGCACGCAATTATGTCGTTCGCTTCGTCGACACTGTACACTCGAATGTAAATATTAGGTATCAAGATACTATTTCATAGCTATTTTTCAAGTATTGTTACTGATAAATATCCTTCCGAATCTTTGCAACACATCCATCTTATTACAGCAGGGGTGTCAAACATAAGGCCCAAGGGCCAGAATCTGCTCGCCAAAGACTCAAATCCGGTTGGCTGCACACTCGCATTGCATAGGATTAACAACCAAGTTGTGGTGAAATTTAGAAAAGACGTTTGGCTTCAAAGTAAAAGTTGTGCTTTACTGCTGAAATCAACAAGTTCTGGAGTGCAAGATTTTCTAAATGGGGAAACATAGTGTGCGATTGCAATCCTCAGATAGCGCTCATAGGTGCGGCTAGTTTTATGGGTGATTTACAAAAGTTGCGCTGTTTTCTAAACACAGGTGCAATTAGCAACAAATTGCAGGTTGCAAATGTTACTAAATCTGATTGCAATCTAGATTTAATCATTCACCTCCCTATATTTATGCCTTGAGAAAGGAACTCCCAGAAATACATATGCAACAGGTCAAACGGTCACGGTTTCTCATTTCCATCACACTCTTTACAGGTTCATGGTGATGACTATGGCAAACTGTTAGCAAACAAAACAAAGAGGAGGAATAGCAAGGTGGTTTTAAGTGCAACAACTTATGCCTCGGCAACTAATTTCACCAATGAGTTGCAGGTTGTTTTTCCCTGCCCACCAGTGGTTGCAAGGTGGTTGCCAACTGATCTCTAGGCCCATGTGAATCGAATTGAATCAAAATAAATCTCAGCAGACAAAACACTGATCCTGTGATGCTACTATGCGAACTTGCCAAAAAATGTGAATTGACTGTAATTCTTAGCTTCGCTTTGGTGAACACATTTAAAAGACGAGACGTGGCATGACTTGGAATAACAGGGAGGCAATTCTGTGTTAGCGGCGCTAATTGGGATGATGCTAGTGATAGTAATGTTTCGTAAATGGCACAATGTTGTCATTATGTGAAGGTACCCTGTGGGCTACTGAGGCTCTCCATGTTGGCGCTGGGGTCAGCTCCTGTTGCTTGAGGCTCATCAGCTCAGTCGTGGGTCAGACCTTACTGAGGCGTTCAGTAGGCAGCTTTTCACTTAGTATTAAAGTCAAATGTGAAACACACAAACACACACATACACATCCTCAGTCTGTTTCTCGCTGTTCCACCACAGAGAGGATTAGAAGAGCGTTTAAAGCCATAGCCTGTGCTGAAGAGCAGCCCTGGGCCATGATTAAAAACACTGAGATGCTCTTTAGGCACAGTGAGACACATTGAGCCTTGTTTGGGGGGAAAAGTGCAGCGAAAGCAACAATGAATGTTACAAGTTACGTCCAAATCTCTGAAGCCAATTGGGAACGTTAGAGCGAACCACAGCCAGTGCACTCTCACTAAAATCTCTCTAAATAACTCTGTGGACAATATGTAATTCTGAGGAACAAGAAAACATTTGTGTCCTCCACTCTCAAAAGCAAGTAGCAAGCTCTCGCTTCTTTGTTCTGGAAGTTCCAAGTTTCCATTTATATGTAGTAACCAAGAGAGCAACCCATATAAAATGAAACTCAGCTGACATGGATAAGAAAAAAAAAAGATGGAAGCTGTGTAAGGGAGACGAAATAAAGGAGAAAGAAGTCAGTGAGACAGAGGGAATAAAGGAGAGAAAGAGAGAGGAGCCAGACATCCTTCTCAGCCTGAGGGGCTGTCAGTCTTGTACAGAACAATGATGAGATTGCAATGCAGTTAAACGCGTTTTATCTAACACACCCAAACACATGCACATGCAAGCAAACAAATATCGTCTCTAGCAGCTTTTAAAACAATTAAACAAACAAGGCCTAACCAACTGCAGATGGATCATAAATATTAAACCTCAAATGCTGAAGAGAGCCAACCTGGAGTTAGCGGCGCTCAATAGCCGGCACTCTACAGAGATCTGCCAAGAGAGAAAATGAACAACTGATGAAAAGAAAGGTGAAGAGAAGAGAAGCCATATTCAGTGAGTCTCTCAACCGTTCTCCACCTTGTGATCGCTCTAATATAATATGCATCATTTTACACCCAGTTGTTTATGTCCTATTTGTAGACTCCTGCACTTTTCCTCCGGACATGCTGATGAACATTCCTCCCGACATTAAGGAAAATGAATCTGGAATAGATTTGTCGAGAGTTTGCTAGAGGAGCTCATGGTGAGGCCTCGCATTGCACGGTGCGAGCACTCCCCTCAGTGTAGTGTTAGGAGACAGATGCAGGAAAGCTCAGCTCAGCTGGGAAGAGGCACTCAGCATGCAAATAACATCTTAATCACGATCATCAATCAAGCAATGCATCTGTATTTATATAGCACATGTCGCACAAAGGATGCTATTTGGAATGATTCAGAGTGCACAAAAAGAGCTTGTGTTTCAATATGTGGCCATCACTAAGCTTATTCACACATACCTGCACACTTTCTCTCTCTCACACACACAGATAATGCAAAGCAGGAGTGGTGATCAGACGCACACCAGACTGTCTTGTGATATCCGGAGTAACTGATTTCAGTGTTTCCATCCAACTAATATAATTGTGGGGATGGGAACCTGTTTATATAACCTTCAGCAGGGGATGAGTGGCTGTGTGTGTGTACACACTCAGGTAGTCTAGACCTCCTCGGCCATTTGTGATGTTGATGGAATGATCCGTCAACTCTGACAGTCAGGCTGTCGGCTGTAGGGGCCTGCAGGGTGTAGAAGCCACTTCTTCTGTTGCTGGAAGTGCGTCTGATAGTTAGGAAGCTTGTGTAATACCCCTATATCTGATGTATGCAGCACGTAATGCGCTGTATGGGAACTGTGCCATCCTTGAAAATTCTGGGGAAATTTCAACATCCATTTCAGCTGATTTCCTTTCCAAGATCGTGATTTCAACAACCGTGAATCAGAGTTTGGGAAGTCAGGAATTAACCGCAGAGCTGTACACTCATCCGAGAGCAAAAGAAATGAGGACGGACGCACACGGACACAAAGATTTACAGAAGTATTCATCATCTGAAACGGAGAGCACGCGCAAGTGCCGATCAGCTTTCATTCGCTTCCCGAGCTGTTTCTGTTGTTCTTTCTCCTTCTCTCAAAAGCTCTGTTCTCAATTAAAGCTGTCCTCGGGAAACTCAATCTCCCCACTCATGCTGCCCCAGAAACACACACACACTGAGAAAAAGAGGGAGAGAGACAAGAGAAACACGAACACATCTCACTCATGCTCTGACATGTCCTCTGTCTGTCTTCTTTCTCTTGCAAACCGCCAACTTGAATTAACTTATAAGGAAAGTAAGACTGAAAAGCAAACTTACCAGACTGGGGAGAGGGGGGTCAGAGAAGGAAACACCACACAGAAGAGTGGTTTGTAAGTCAGTGGAGAAATGAGCCGAGGTGTAGTTGTTGAGTTTGTCAGAAGTCGCTCTCGCAGCAACGTTTGAGCTCAGCCTGTTGCATTCCTCCTACCTCTCCTTTTCCCGTCTCTCTCGCTCTTTCTCTTTCACCAACATACACCCTCTCTCTCGCTCTCTCTCCTCCTGAAATCATTGTGTACTTTGATTCACAAACCCTGCCTCTGTCACGTGATCCAACACTTCAAATATACAGCACATTTTTTACCAGCCACAGAATGCCCGAAGGCAGGGAAAACAGGGTCTAAAAATCTTAGGTTTCAACTTGCTGAACCCCCACCACCCCCACCAACACCACCGCCACCTCTTACCCCCACCCCTCTCTTTCTTTGTCTCAAAGTCTGTGTCTCTCTCTTTACCTTCACTCCATCTACTGCATACTGTCAGTCAACACTCTTTTTGTTAGACTTCAACTGTGTGGCCGTTTGTTTTGAATTTCTAAATTTGTTCATCCTTTCCTCGCCATCCAAAGATAGACCTAAACCAACACACGTACGTGCGAGAGAGCGGCGCGTATGTGTACGTACAGCCGCCCTTGTGAAACAGTGACTAACTCACAGACATACACAAACACACACACGCCGCAGAGGGCTGCACACCTTTGGGGATATCGGTGTCAGTTTTTGGCATTTGCTCCATGTTTACAATGCCTTGACTTTGGGACTCCGGCCGGCCAATGTGGGAGTCCGGGGGCCTCGAGCCAATCGAGGGCTACTCAGTGGGTTATTGTGACTAAATGTTCCTGATGGGATAGAAATAAACCCTAGCATCCCTGTGACTCAGGGTGATGGGAACAATAGTTTAAAACCGTCAAATGCGATACTAGTAGTGTCAATTCTCAGATTTCCATTCAACATGTCCATTTAAAGTAAAAAGAATGTAACTGATTGCAATTGAGTAATAATACAGATAAACTGTGTACAAGTATGGAAATCAAACCTCAACGCACTAATGAAAATTGCAATTGTGCATTTAAAGTGGTGCAAATATGCAAAATTTGCAAAATTTACCAAGTGTCACGGGAACCCTGGCATACACATCAGTTTTCATTAAATCTCAAAAATGCAAATGCTGTGAGCTGTTTTCCATCTTGCCTAGCTTGAGAAATACAAAGGGCCATTCTCTTAGCAGTTACCACACCTTTAACTCAGTTGAAGTGGAGTCTTTTCCTCCTACAGGATTTTCCTAAGCAAATAAGCCCTGTCGTTTTCGGGTAAGGAAACGTTTAACAGAGATACATTTGATCCATGATGAGATCAAACCTGGCCAGACGGGCCTTGAGGGACAGAGCTAACTGCCTCTCCATGTCAGAGATAAAACTGTCTGCTACCGTCTGCCTGACTGGCCTCAGCGGTGAGCTGGCTCATTACAAGCCCGTCCACAACAGCAACAGCGAGCAGCGCGGCGCAGGTCGACTTCCAGCACAGGAGCTTTACCCTCAGGTTGACTGACCAATTTTAATCAGCCAAGTATTTAAGAAAATTGATTAAACACGAGTAATTCAGTGCCATGCTAAATATCTCTGAATAAGTGTACCTAAGTTTTTACACTTATTATCTATAATATCAGACTAACATAACTCTTTTTTTCATAAAAAATAAATAACTATAAAATTAAATAGTTCCTCCACACTCTGTCTCTGTAGGCGATTATATTTTCCAGTATAAAGGCCAACATGAGAATGACAAACAGTAAAGAACAGTACAATGAAAAGAAATCTAATCGCAGTCCATGTTACTTTAATTTAGTTAATAACCTAAATTTATTTGTAGTCAGACTCTCACTTTTGGTTTATGAAATATTAACATTAATGTAAAACGTGAGAGGAAAAAAGTTGACTTTTTGTTTGAGTACAGAGCAGGTTCAGTTTGGTCAATTACCTGATACCTGTGTGTGTGTCTGCACTGATCGGTTGCCATTAAATAGGTGTGGTTAGATGGAGATCGAGGGTGTCGGTTTTGATTTGTGTGTTTAATCTTTCATCTGCGTTTCCTCCTGGAAGCGTTTGGAAGTCTGGAAAAGACTTTGATGCTAAACAAGTTATATTTCAGTTCAGAATGAAGTGCTTCTATCGCCATGCAGAACTTTATGAACAGTGCGTGTGTCGGTGACTCCCCACCTAACCGGGGACGGCTAAAGAAACATGTTTTGGATTAGTCAGTACATCACGAGCTCTTTTCATACATGATATGAAAACAACAGACCTAAGCCACGGTGAAAAATGAACAACGGAATATGTAAAGAGATCTGTAAAGATATGTTTTGTGTGTTTAAACAGTAGAATGAATGAAATACCTGGAATGGATTTTCTGGGATTTAATGAACAAATAGAGGACGTTTTTTTCGCATGTTGCTGCCCACTCGGTCACACCAACACTTTTATTTTGAACTTAATGTAAAAAACAATAGAAGAGTGTCACACAGATTTTTATGGAACTATTATTATTTTGTTTTTTGGGCATTCATTAAACAAGAGGAGACAGGAAAGTGGAGAGGCAGCAAGGGAAACGGTCCAGGGTGGAATCAATGCATACAGGCTGCCTTCTCCACTAAGTGAGCTGCAGCACCGTATTTATTGAATTTGTGACTATAACGCCAAAAGGTAACAATCTACACGTTTAAAAATAGTCATTTACTGTATTAACTATTATACTTTGTGCCTTTTTTAAAAAAAAATTACTTGAGAAAGAAACAACCTGGAACGGTTAAAATCCAAACTCCAGGTTCACTCCTTTAACTATCAAGTTTCCCGAAACGCTTCCCAGCAACGGTGTCAGTGAGAAGAGGTGAAAGGTTAGTGCTGTTTGTGTTTCTGTGTCAGTGAAATGCACAAAGACGAGGTGAGTGTACAACATCTGAGTGTGGAAGGCACATTTGTGTATTTATGAATTTCAAGCACTTGCACAGAGCATCCTTTCTTGCACATGTATCCACGTGCTGATGCGTACTCACACCAGTGGAGACGGTTAAAGACACATTTTCATTTTCACTTTTGTTCCAGTGCGAGTGGCACTGTTAAAGCAGACTGACTGAGTAAGGGGATTAGAAATGTGAGAAGGGTTTCCTCTGAGGCCTGCAGGTAAAAGTTTTGGGGAAGTTCAGCCTGTGATAAAGAAGGCCTAAAGATGTAAAGCAGAGAAGAGAGAACAAAGAAATGGCCAAAACTGAAAAGGAAAAATGAGGGGAGCTTATAACTTTTTGCAGAGCTGGAAATGGGGCCCTTTTTGGCAGCAGGCAGTGGAGAAACCACAGAATGGTGCGACTCTGGAGTTGAGGGGTGGAAGAAGCAGGAGGGGGGGAGGCAAAGGACAAGGAAGCAGAGGAGAGCGGTGAAGGAGGGGGAAAGAAGAAAAGAAAGGGATAAGGAGGGAAAGGGGAGGGGGGGTTGCAGACGACAGGTTTTAATCAGCAACAGGCTGTTGGTAATGAGATCACTATCCCACTGTGCTCAGATTGATGTCATGTGAAGCACTGTGGCGCAGGGCGAAGCATGCAGAGGATGACAGGCACGCATGACAAGCTCACTCGCTTTCCCCGGGCACACAAACACACACGCACGTATGGAGAATGTCAGAAGACGGCGCAACGCTCGCACCAGCGCTGGCAAGTGCCCACAAACTAATAAACAAGGGCGCAACGGCTCACGCAGAAAATATGCACGCACAACACACAAAGAACCTTTAATACGCCACAACACCCTGCTGTTAATTTTCTTCAAGCGAGTAAAAGAGCTGACACAAATATAATCACACCCACACATACACTATAAACACATTTCGGATCCCAAGGCTCCTTTATGTCTTTTCTGTCTCTCAAACTGCTAAACATGCCTACACACAAAGAACATACTGTACCAGCGGTGAGGGTTGGCTAGACTAGCAGGCAAAAAAGAAAAAAAAGGAAAAAAAGGAAAGGAAAAAAAAAGAGGGAGCATAGGAGGAGAGAAAGCAAGGGCTGCTGGGGGAGAAAAGGTGAAAGGAGTGACATTCTGGGTAGCAGCTGTCAATTCGGCGGACACGAAGTTCAACAACAACGCGAGAAACGAAGGCGCTCTCTCTCGTTCGAACGGAGTCGAGACAGAAATATTCAAATAATATGGTCAAAATTTCATTTTGAACGAGCAAACGTGCATTTTTGATCTTGTTTGCAACAATTTGTGTTAGCGGATAAGCTAAGAGAGAAAAGAAGACGAGGGGGAAAAAAGCGGGGTGTACATGTGCATCCAATAGTTTTTCCTATATAAATGTTCCCCGAAAATTCAACCATGATGTCATCATGAACCTGTTGTGAACCCAACTCTGTCAACTACCATTACCGTCTCATTCCCTCTCCGTTCCCACTTTCCAGCACGGCCTCTCCATCTCCTTCCACTCTGTCCCCATCTTGTTCTTGGACTTCTTTATCTTTCACCATGCAATGTTGTCTGGCTGCATTTTTTCTTTTCTACTCATGCTGCATATGCTGCTACACCCTCCCCCCCTCCCCCCCCAAATCCACTTTTACTCCCTCTCTGAACCCAACTCCCAAATACACCAACACACACAGATACTGCTCACAGACATTTGGAGAGTCTCTGGTATAACAAGGACAGTTTTAATCAGAACAAGCTGGCATATTTTGGCCAAGACCTGCACTTATGGTAATTCAATCAGAAAGAAAGGAGAAGGAGGGAGAGAGAAAAAGTGAACAGGGGCACACAGAGGGTAGTGGAGTGTGAGACAGGGAAATAAGAAAAACAGAGGGAGGAAAAAGGAGACAGTGGGCGGATGGGAGGGTGAGGTAGGGATTGAGTGGTTTGAAGAAGTTTGAGCCACATGTGGAAGTGATTGTCTAATTACAGCAGATATGTATAAGTGTTACTGCCTGCAGGACAAATGCTGATTGGAGGGTGCAGCACCGTGAAAATGAGATGATTGGACGAGGAAGAAATTAAGATGGATAATTGGTGGAGGAGGGGGCAAGAGGAGGAGAACCACACTGGGAGAAGTGCTAGGGTGGCTCCTGCAATATTCTCTGTCCGAGTCTGAATAGAAATCAAATTTTTTTCTTCCAGTTCAGGTGGTGTCAACATAGCAGCTCCCTCAGGAGTGCTGAAGGCAAAAAGCTTCAGCCTGTAGATGGTACTAAAATGAGACAGTACACAGAAACTGAACATACACCTATGCACACCATCAGGCATAACATTAAAACCACTGACAGGCAGGTGATGTAAATAACACTAATCACTTGGTTACAATGTAACATTCTGCTGGGAAATCTTTGGTTATGGTATTTATGTAGGTGGGACATGTAACCCCATTTTAATCACAGTCAGTATAGACCATGGAAGTATGTTCTCAGATCACAGGAGCCTACCACAACAGGTACACACCCCCCTGCTACAGAGCTCTGGGATGGCTTGAGGTACATGACAGAGGCCGTGGTGCTAACCCAGCCTCCATACTCCACAGGTCCCAATTCAACCAACGTCTGTGGGACTGAAACCAGCCAAATCCATGGAGGCTCCACGCAGGACAGCAGAGGACTCTGCCAATATCTGAGACACCACAGGAGACCCCCAGAGGTCCTTGTGCCCTAAAGAGTAAGTATTTTGAAGACACTAGGAGGACCTACACAATATAAAACATGGTTTTAATGTGGCTGATTAATGCACAATGCAAGACAATTTGTTTCAGGTGGAAAAGGCTTTATGGATTGCTTAGCTACAGCAAGACATTATACCGGAGGTAACTGGATTATGTTTTCCCCTGGTTTCAAGTGTTTTGCTAAGATTTTTTACCACAAAGACAAATTAAATTAAAATTAAATTGCGACAAGTTCAACGATACATCATGTGAAAAAGAAAGTGTTCACAGGACTCTGTGCTTCTGTCAAAAAATTACGTACACCCTTACTACTTCCATATGGATGACAAAGGTAAATAGCAACTAAGTGCTGATAATCAGATGGCTTGATTGATTAATTGATCCAGATCCATAGGAGGTTTGACCAAAATATATCTATAAAAAAATCTGGAAATCAGGTCTTTGTTAACACAATGCCACAATCTTCCTAGGAACAGACGTCCCAGCAAATTTACCCCAAGCTCTGATTGCACAGAGAATCATCAGAATTCCAAGGAGCCACATCTATGGTGTGTTTAGAAGAACTACCGAGGACCAGGACGTCTGCATCTAAACAAACGACAACTTCTAAAAGAACGGTCCTCGTCTACTCATATATGTGAGGAAATCTTTTTACCCTGCACAAAATCATATCAGTTTGCACACAAAAATCACCATCAGATTACGAAACATGCGCTCCGGCCTATTTTGTTCTAACCACCCAGCATATGTTAGTGAACCACAGTCATTCTGAACCTAGAGGCTTGTGCGGTCTGTATGCAATCTGCTACACCCCTATTTCTTTATATAAGTAAACATGCCTATCTTATAAGAGACAAGAGAAAGTCCAACTGAAGAAACCTAAACGATTCTGTCCAAAGAGGAACCCAAAACATACACACGGCTTCCTTAAATGTTTCCACCGGAGTGAAGATAGTTTAGTAAACAAACAAGTAAACAATAACCCCCAAAAAACAACAAGCGAGACTCCAGCTGGAATAATGAAGTTTCGGAATATTGATTTCCCCTGAGATACTAGCTGTGGCTCAGGTAAAACCCCCATAAATAAATAAAAAAAAGTTTGAATATCAAAGATTATATGAAAAACGACTACAAGAGAATGTAAGAAACAAGTGGAGGGCAAGGATCATGTGATCTGTCAGATGAGAAAACAAATAACACAAAATGTACACGGACCACCCCCCAAACATCCGGATTCTTCAGCATCCATGAGGTTAGGACTAAGAAATTAGGCCGGTATGTGATGACATCCAGCAATGATAAAAGTCATTTGTAATGAAATATAACATATTTTGAAATAAGGTAGATAAAGAATACTGAAATTCAACTATTTAGTAGTTAGTTTGCTTTGCATGCAATTTATTTATTTATTTTTTCATATAATTGTAATTCTGATCATTTTGTGGCTCATTACATTCTGAAAAACTATAACTAATGATAAAAGGGCAATAATAACAACAACAATAATAATAATAATACTTGTTTTTATTATTATTATTATTATCAGTAGTAGTAGTAGTAGTAGTGGTAGCAGTAGCAGCCAGGCCTTCAATATTTCAGGTAAACAAATTCAGGTATGAAAATATTGACAAACAACTGATTGGTGTGTGAAACGTTTGTACGCACCACTTTTTGAGCAGCATCAAACTTACAACACAATGGTTGAAAAACAGAATCAAGGTGTTGCAATGGCTCAGTCAAAGTCCAGACCTCAACCTGACTGAAATACTGTGTTGGGAGCTTAGGAGAGCTGTGGATAAACAAATGAACCCAGGCAACGCTGTGAAGAGGAGAGGGTCTCCTGATTAAGCCGTACAGATAACGATTACTTCAAGTTATTGCTGCTGACTGTGGTTCTACGAGCTACTGAATCATGGGGTGTACTCAGTTTTTCACAGGACTACACAGAGTCATGTGAAAAACTTTCTTTTTCACATGACTGCAAGTTTCTTGCACAGCCTGTGACAGTTCACTTCAACACATGATGAACAAATGGGAGCTCCAGTACCAGGGTTGAAAGGTACATATTCTTCTGTTAAATATTCCTCAGACCTTCTGTGATAACACTGCCTGCTTACCATTTACACCTTGTCGCTGTCTAAATTATACTGGAGCATGCAATGATCAGTGGCTGACTGTTGTAAACATATATGGATATATGGATCTGACACAGCAACGTAGGATTTCCATTCACTGGAAACTGGATGCTGTAAAAATCTACAGCCGCGGGTCTCATGCTCACATTTTTTTCATAGAGTTTGTGATAAAAGTATAAGTAAATGCTCCACTAGTCTGCAAAGTAATTAACCAATATTACCCCAAAGGTTAAATGAGTTCAGAAGATTCCTTTAGTTTCTTTTTTGGTCTTTTTTTTTTGGCCTTATCAGCAGCAGCAGCAGCAATCAACTTTCTTCGCTGTGTACTGAAACAAAGGTAAATGCATTAAACTGCTTGGATACAGTGGCATTGGATGTCCCCCTCAGGATAATTTGGCACCTCTTCACAAGAAGCCGCTTGTCAACAGATCTCCGCAGATCTTGGCTGCCTACTGCCGTGCCTGTCTGCCTGTCACAAAATGTATCCCCTCTGGAGGGTAAACAGGGGCAAGTATCACACATAGACTGTTACTGCTGTCATAATATTAAACTTTGTTTTCCAGGTACTGTTTATTAGTTACCCTGGATGCTGCTTAGAGTGTCCTAAGGACCTATATGGGCCCAAATGAAGCTAACGATCATTCTTCCAGTGTACCGCTGCTCTTTATCGGCATGTTTACTCTCTTTTATTAGCTGTTCCCGAAATTCCTCTCAAATTTTCCACCAGTTGTAGCTAAATATATTTCAGTTTAAATTAAACCACTTCACTGCACAGCACAACCTGATATACAAAACGAGTTTACGTAACTGTTTTTTATTGGCTGATTTAAACTGCCAGACACTTCTTCTTCTGCTGTGCACGTCGGCTACATGAACTGCACTGCCTTCAAACTCTGCCCTTCTTCTGTCCTCAATTTGATATTGACACTTCAGATTAGTAAAGTCTGAACCTGAGAAAACCACTTATTACATCACAAAAAAAATATTATTTTATTTACAATCCATCACACTGTTAATGTTAGCACTGTTGTTTGAAGGTAAAGTTGTTATATACTGCAGTTATTACTTCACTTTCTTCTGAATGGCTTTGTTTACGTTACAAAAAGTATTTCGAAACTCTTTAATTTACAGTGAGTACCTTTAAACTCACCTCTCATCCCCTGCAGGGGAAACAAATCTCCATCACTGATGGCTCTCTTCACTGTGATAGCCATCAAAAAGGAAACTGCTGCAGGACATTTTGGGCCTTAACATGAAAGTCACTGCCACTCACTGCACTTCATCTACAAAGGGAAAGAAAGAGACACAGTGTAAATTTGGATGCATATACTTTGCCTTTAGTTTGTTAGGCTTTATTTGTTCTATCTGTATTGTGCCCGAGAGGCGGGTGGAGGATGATTTTGTTACATAAATAGAGGCATTGATGTCATTTGAAAGGTTTTTCACAGTCCTGTGAAATAATAAGTACATATTTACTGCTTCCATAGGAATTAAGACGTTAAGTAGCAGCTAGATGCTGCTAATCAAATTGCCTTGATTACCTGATCATCATCAGCAAGCATGGGCACCTCTATGAAAGCTGACATTTTGGCAGCTTGTTGGTCTGGAACAGCTGCGTGTTAACATAATGCCACAGTTTTACCGAGAGTGGACGTCCTGGCAAATTCACCCCAAGGTCAGACCCTGTAATGCTCAGAGAAACTGCAAAAACAAACCCAAGAGCTAAATCTCAGACTCTACAGGCCTCAATTATCATCACAAATGTTAAAGTTCATCACAGTACAATTAGAAAAAGACTGGACAAGTTGTTTGAAAGGGATGCAAAGAGAGAGCCTCTTATTAAGTTGAAGAAATCACAAGACTTGTGGAACATTGTCTTCTGGACAGATGAGAGCAAAGGGAAGATGGCTGGCTGTATAGCACAGCACCGTGATTGGATTACATCATGCACTGCACATCGGCACAAACACCTCATAGCAACAGTCAAGCACGGTGGTGGGGGGTTGATGATTTGAGCCTTTACTGCAGACACAGGCAACTTGCAGTCACTGAGTCGCCATGAACTGTATGTCAAAGTATTACAGAGTCAACTGTGAGGTCATCTGTAAAAAAGCTGAAGCTTGGCCAGAACGCAGCCATTACAAAGGAAAATGATCCCAAGAACAGCAGCAAATCTACAACAGAATGGCTGAAAAAGAAAAGACAAACCGTTGCCAGACATCAGGATGATGAATTCTGTGGTGGTACCTTAAGAGAGCTGTGCAGAAACAAATTTTAGAAAACCTCAATGAAATGAAGCAATGCTGAAAAGACTCTGGGCCAAAATGTCTCCACAATGATGTGAGAGACTGAAAATGATCACTTCAAATTATCGCTGCTAAAGACGGTTCTGCAAGCTACTGATCACAGGGTGTACTTTGATTTTCACAAGGCTGCAGAGTCCTGTGAAGACTTTCTTTTTCCTGACTGTACTCACAGCTCCTTGACTTACTACTCAAATCCACACAAAATACATGCAAGAAAGGGGCAACGCTGTAGCATCTCCACAGTGTCGACATGTTGTGTAAACTGGGTAAATTCAGTGGGAAAATAATTCCTGCATTTTCATTCAAGCTTGAAACGTACCTAAATATGACACTATAAGAAAGGGCCAATATAACAGAATGAACTGTCACAGAGGAAGCAGTGGGTGATGGATGACAGCCCCAGGCACAGCTGTATTCATTCCCCCTGGAGTCACCTGCAGCAGTAAAAACATACCACTCAAACTGTAAATGCAGTACTGTCTGTTTTGACAACCCTCTAACACACGGGGCCTCGCCATATGGCATGCAGACAATACAAAGAGATTTACACAGCTTTTTTTTTATTTATTACCCTCTCTATAACTCTAATTAGAGCCCTGATGCTAATGTACTGCATCCCAAATTTAGTTCTTCTTGCATTTCTGCTATATATAAATACATCCAGTACCTCAAGTATGTTCAGTGCAAGGGCAGCTTAGGCTGATAGATAGTATTTCATCAATTTAAAACTTAGAGTTAGAAAGGTGGATAAAATGGCCAGGATTAACTGCTGAAAATACTTTAGTGGACTTACTCACGTAAGCTAGCACTGCCACCTTGAGGGAAACAAATTATGTTAAAACATATTTTAAAACCACAGGTCTGACGGGGGATTTGAGGGGATTTGAGGGTTGTTTTTCTTTTTTTGGTCTGGCATTATTAGACTCTGTATAGCTGATTGACAATTGGGTGACCCAAAAACCCCAAAAGATGAACTAGTTTTCTTTCTAAAGTGCAAGTTTTAAAAATAGAGTCCCTACTAATATACAAACAGCTTTCCCATCTCTGACACATTTTCACTCTTATCATATGCTACATAGCGGTGACCTGATTCTTTGTGGGGACAAAGGCAAGACCCACATTGGTCCACTTCGCCAGAAGGACCTGCCAGGATTTTAACCACACGGTGGCGTTGTTTAATTGCGTATTACACTACTACTACTGCAGGTTTTAAACTCCCTCTCAATAGAAGCAACCCAAGAAATTAGATGCTTATTGTTGTACTATTATTATTATTATTGTTGCTTATATATATATATATATATATATATATATATATATATATATGTATATATATATATATATATATATGTATATATATATATATGTATATATATGTATATATATATGTATATATATATATGTATATATATGTATATATATATATGTATATATATATATGTATATATATGTATATATATATATATATATATATATATGTATATATATGTATATATATATATATATATATATATATATGTATATATATGTATATATATATATATATATATATATATATATATATATATATGTATATGTATATATATATATATATATATATATATATATATATATATAAATTGAATTCCTTCAAAATTATATTATTATATATGTTGCAGGCAACGCTTTTAAACATGATGAGTTTTCAATATAGTCCAAAGGTAGATGTAAGGACGGTATTTTATCTGTTTTTTTTGTTTGTTTGTTTTTTGTTATACAAGAAAATATCTATAGATGTTAAACAAACTGATAAATTAGAGTTACTTCGGACAATGCCTTTCTCACCTTACTGACTCACTTCCGTTTGAGCATTTAGTTGACGCATAACAGCAGACAGAGACAAAGCTCGTGTGTGGATAAAGACGCAAATGGAGCCATGATGGGGGGTGAATAACAAGTTAATATAATAACTGAAACCGACACAAGCTGATATCCAAACGACAGGTGATGAGTTTTATATCCCTGTGACCCCATAGCCTAATTCCCCACAAGTACACCGTAGAGTTTTACGATTCAGCTCACCTTTCTGTAATGAGAAAAGGGTTCTGAATAAGCACATCCCACCCAGCCCCAACCCCGAGCCCAAGCTACGTGACCTAAATTTAATTCGCCGTGTGCCTATCAGCAGCGGCCACACGGCGTCTATCGAGCGCTAGGACACGTCGGTTTTAGTCACATTTGAGCTATTTTGCGTGGCTCGTGTTTGCACAAGCAGCTCCTGACCTACATTCGCTGTGTCCCAGCCAATCTCCGGCGATACTTTGGCTTCTGGCAAACACAATCTGCACAAAGAAAGGAAACGTGACGGGGAGGAGGGGGCGGCAGGCAGAGGGGGAAGGGGGGGCGGCGGGAGTCACGGTGAGCGCCGCCCTTCAAGCACGTGCCGGCGCTTCTCCAGCGAAGATCGTCTATCGCGCGAAGACCTCCACCGCTCGACTGAGAACACGCGGCGCTGTTCTATGGGTAGAAAACGTGCTCTCAGCTCGAGCAGCTTTGACTACACTTAAAAGCACGTGGACTAAAGCTGAATATTGGTTTGGGGTTTATTCTATTACTATTATTTTACTTCTCACCTAATATTTATATTTTAATCTGTTGCAACATGCGGCTGCATTTATAAGCAATTAATACAGCTACATATATAAAAAACGTTATTTATCAGAGCTATTTCTTATATTTTGTAAATTTTGTAATATATTGTATTATTGACTTATTTCAGCCTCTTACTGTTATTGTCATGGAGCAACTGTAACCCACATAATTTTCTTAGGGAATATTAATGTATTCTGATTCTGAAACTAACACGGGCATTAAAGCCACTCAAACGGGTACAAGGACATGAATTTCATGCAAATCAAAAATAATGACAGGTTCATTAATTATCTTAAATGTTACTGACCAAAACAATGAAATGAGGATCACTTTAAAGTAATGTAAAAACTAAGTAATAGTGTTAAATAAATACAAGCATTAACAAAAGCAGATTTGCTTCTCCTTTCCATTAAAACTTAAAGTTGTTACCCCAATATTCTATTCTATTTACATTGCATACAGGTGCTGCTGATCCACTTCTACACTGCAGTCATTGAATCTGTCTTGTGCAACTCAATCAGGGTCTTATTCAGTGCAGCCGCAAAACAGTGTAGAAATATACAAAGAAAAAATTACAATTACAGCTAACAGGAAGGAAGTGTGAGCTGCTCCCTTCTCTTCACCCTTTAGGACTTGTACTCAAAAAACCAGGAAGTGGGCAGTGAGCATCATCACATATTCTTCACTTCACATCCTGGAAACAAGCTTTTTAAACTCCTCCACTCCAGCTGGCACTACGGATCTCCCATACCACGGCAACCAAACACAGAAACAGCCTGTTTCCCACTACCACCATCCTTATCAACAGCTTACATTTATTCTTCGTTATTCCAAGACGATTATTGCATTCCGCTTCAAATCCACAATTACTGGATTTTACCCATCCTCAACATCACAGCCAACTCCATGCACATTGTGCTGTTTCACTAGTTTTTTACACTGCACTTCATATAAATTGGTTGTTATATCTGATCTGTGTGAGGTTTGTGTTAACCCTGCTGAACACTGTAATAAGTTTGTTTGTATACATTATGTAATACAATATCCAGTCTGTAATAGATCGTCTTATATGTATATAATCTACCTGCCAGGATTTACTTTGTGCACATTGATAACACCGTATAATATGGCCCATGTGTAAGGGTGTAATTTCACTACAATTATATAATTTCAGTGTATTTCACCTGAAATTGCAATGTAACTATATTAACCCAAAAATTCTTAAGTAAAATTAATTATGAACTTTTTAAAATACTCACAGTATATTTTGTCTAGTTTTTATGTAAAATACTTGAAGTTACACCCTGCTTATAATTGCTTGCAGTATGAATTTGAATTGCTATCCCCCTTGTCTACCTGTGAGTAAAATTAGGCACGCACTTTTTAACATTACTTACAATATATTTACTTCTTCTTTCCCGTAAAATACCTAAAAGTTACACCCTACTTCAAATAGCTTGCAGTATAATTACTTCGTCTTTCTTTCCTTTAAAAGTTACTTGGATACTTAATGAACTGTCAGCCCTTGTTCTAATGTATAGAACTGTAAAGTAAAATTACTTGTGCACTACTTAAACTTGCAATATATATACTGGTTTCTTGTAAAATACCTGAAAATTCCATAATACGTAACACTGCGTACAGTATAAATACTTCTTTCCTGTAAAATACTTTAAGTTACACCCTTATTTTAGTGGATCTTCTTGTAAGTATTAGTGGCTAAATATAACTGTATCATAATTTCAAGACTGAGAATCCGTTTAATTCTCAAAGAATTACACAGTGACATCTTCATTTTCTACACTGCACCACCAAATCCCGGAACCAAATCCTTGTGTGTGCGGCAACCTCGGCGAAAACAAATTTGAGTCTCATCCTGAGGTCTGAAGACGATGCCCGAGTGAGACCTCTTCTCCTCTTTCGCCGTCTCTCCCTCGCTTCACCCTCTTATCGCCGAGCCCAGGCAGCTCATTAGCATAAAATGTGTGTCAGTAGGGCAGCGCGAGCTCACATGCAACGCGCACATGCTGCAGAGCTTTAACCTGCATTCCAGTGTCGAACGAGCCCGATGTGCCGTCTCCACGCGGGGCTCTCGGCCAATGAGAAAGTGAGAAAGAGTAAAGAAGAGTGGGGGGTGTGGAGGGAGGAGTGGGGGTGAAATGTTGTCAGAGAGCGTGACACAGAGAGGGAGGAAGAGAAAAGAGAGAGAGAGAGAGAGAGAGATCCCTGATGCACACCAACAAACAGGAGGGACACACAAAAGGAGAGCAGGGAGGGAAGAAAAAAATGGTCACATTTCTCAAGCACCTGAAAACGTGCTGGTTATTTTCGGACGCGTGTTGCTTATTGATGAGTGTGGGAGTGTTTAAACTACTTCTACTGTGATCATGTTTTCATGGTGACTGTACATGGCAAGCAGCTGAACGCGTTGGGACCACTGTAATTCAGAGAACACCCTTTTACACAGAGATCCGTCTGACATCACACTGTGCAGACAGAGAGTCGAGCTTCCCCGTGCGTCTGTTCACCTCGAGAGAACATCGGGATCAATAAGAGACCTGATCTGAATTGCTTTTAAATAGTTTCTTTATTACTTTTGTTATTTCTTCTTCTTCTTTTGGGCTGGCCGGGTTTTCTCAGGAACCCCAATGCCCTGTGCACGCTGCTTTTGGTCTGAGCTTTGGGATACACTCTACATGCCCTGGCAGTTCATGACTCTTTCACCCGTATCAACAAAACTCTTCGGTGACAAGAAGTGGCAGTCAGTTCAGCAGTAAACGCCTACTGTAATACGGAACAAACGAACAACACCGATCGACTGGGAAACATGGAAAACAGTCCAGGTGGTAAGTAAGCTTTAAATTGCGTGGTCGATGTGTGAAAGCTGCTGGCAAGCAGCGCTGTCAGGTTTACTTTGAGGGTAATGGTGCAGGTGAGCACAGATGCCAGTGAGCTGCATTAGATCAAATATTGCTAATATTTAAGTAATATATAAAGTTTTACTGCCATTTAATTATTATAATTTTTTTTTTTTAATTGTCTGTTTGAGTCATGTCAGATCACTGCAGTTATTGGACATGTCTGATGCTTTGGGATTTGTATCCAGTTTAATTGCATCTTATGCTCCTTCTATATGAATGTGTGATATCCAGAAAACTATTTAAGCTATAGGCAGTTGGAGTTTCTGTGCACTGTACTCTTGCCTATGACTGTAATTCAGCTGTGCAATCTCTGGCGTGTTGCCAGGTGCTTCTGGGCTGCGCAAGTCTGAGGATTTTGAGTGAGTGAGCTGAGCTCAGAGAGGGAAGTCCTCTCCTCCAGTCTTTGCGGCGGACTTCCGATTCTCTGCATGTAAACAAACTCACGTGAAGCGCGACCCTGAACGCCCTCTGACCGGGCACGTTGTCATCCCACAGCCTTCCCCACGTTTGGTCGCCCCACCATTAGAGGCTTATCTGCAGACAGATAAGGAACAATAACGTGCTGACCCACCCGCGTTGCGTCCGCGTTTTTTTGGATCTTAAAGTTCTTGCTCCCAAAACCACTTCTGGATGTTTTCATCCAATGGGAGGTTGTCAACTAACAAACATGTGATTCATTAGAAGTTTGCTGGTCACAATCGTGGCACTTTCCCCCAAACACAAGTGAGGAGGCGATGTCAGGGAGGAGTCACGCCCACTGCTCCACAAACATGAAATCTGTGCCAAATTCTCCTTCCACACTGGCTCCAAGAGCCGCGCTTGGAGTAAACATGTAGTTCTGCCAGCCCCTGAATCACGATCTAAATGTAGCGAGAGCTGATGATGAATGAACAGATCATATCTGACTCATGAAATCGATAAGAGTTAAACCGCCTATTTACTCCGTGGCTCACTGGCTGAGAGCGCCATTGTTATAGGCGAACAGATAGATAAAAAAGCAATAAAGCAGTGACGCTCTATTGATATAACGCTTTAAACCATTACAGCAACTTCACGCTGCACCTAGATCTCACGATATAATTTAAATCTAAACATCAGGGACATAGGTCTTTGGTCGACTGTGGCCATGGCCGTGCACCCTGGGTAAAAAACAACACATAAAAAACCCGTTCGTGATGTTGCGAATCATGCACCTGATTTTAATACGCAGCCACCCCGCCTCGAGCTGACAGCACGTGTACACAGCCTCAGTATCCACGTGCCGCGCATGATTCCAAGTACACTGCTCCTCTCACGGTTGTTCCTCTCTGTCGCGCGCACTGTGCGCGCGCTCAGCTCACACGGGGATTCCTCTTTATTCGTTGGTAGATTGGTCAGTGGGTCAGAGGGGTTTAACCAGCCTTCTGTCTCATATTAGTTACTATAGCTGATTTTAAATGTTCATTAGTAATTAAAAGGAGCGTCCTTTTTTGGGGGGTAGCCTATCACAGGACGT
The DNA here is from genome assembly GCF_964374335.1 of Astatotilapia calliptera. Taxonomy (NCBI): domain Eukaryota; kingdom Metazoa; phylum Chordata; class Actinopteri; order Cichliformes; family Cichlidae; genus Astatotilapia; species Astatotilapia calliptera. The sequence continues at coordinate 22,755,137 of NC_137426.1, read as the reverse complement.
GGGATGTGAAAGAACACATTAACCTACATTTGCCAGCATCAACTAGTTTTTTGGGTGACAAGGCCAAGCCGTTTCAATTACACTCTGGTATTTCTGTTTGGGCGGTGTAATGGAACAAAATAAGACGATAAATACCAGACTGAAGTCATTATCATAGGGGCACTGAGCAGTTGTCACATGAACTAAGGCTAACCTTCACAATGTTGTCAAGGAAATGATAAAAAGGTCACTTCAACATGGACTGTTGATTGTTTTTCTTTTCATTCAGAATAAATAAAGTTGTTTAGATTGGTGCTTTGATGGGGTGTTGTTGGTAATGACAGCACACAAACCCTTTCTGCAATAGAAAGACCAAAGCATGTGAAAGGTTATTTATTTCTAAGGGTTACAGTAAAATCAGATGACACAATAAAACCTGTTCTGACTTCCTTTCACATTGTTTCAATATTATATGGATATTTATTTTAAAGCTGTCTCTATCAATAGTACCTAGTCAACCTTTCTGGATGATTTTCAGTCCATCCATCCATTTTCTTCCGCTTATCCAATTCAGGGTCATGGTTGGGTTGGAGCCTATCCCACCTGTCACACGGAGGGAGGTGAGAGGTGGGGTACAGCCTGCACAGGTTGCCATTCTATAGCAATTCTAACACTCAGAGACAGATAACCATTCATGTTGACAAAATCAGTAAACCTAGACTCTCCAGTTAACCTGACGTACATGTCTTTGCATGGTGGGAGGGAGCTGCAGCACATGTGAGAACCCAAGCAGGCAAGAGGTGAAAATGCAAACTCCACACAGAAAGGCCACAGCTGGCCGGTGGATTCAAACTCAGGGCCTTCTTGCTGTGAGGCAACCATGGCACCACCATGCTGCCCATATTCAGTTTCACAGCAGTCAAATGGAAGATGAGTACTTTAATAAGTGTTCATCGTGTAATTGGGATATAATGTCATGGTATCAACCCGCTTCAGGGTGCCGTGACGTGTTCAACCTCACTCCTTTCAACTGAAAAAGTACCAGAAAGATTGTGGGTGCAGTAGTTGAATGACTAAGCTAATCAGTAGCAGTAAGAATCTGCAATAGGAGTGGTTAATGGTATGACTCTGTGATGAGAATGAATGCAGAGAAACACTGCAGCTGTTCATGACCAGCTCTCATGAACCCTGTAGTCTTCATGGAGTTTTCCTCTCCTTGATCTCAAAGCGTGATTATTGACCAACTTACAAAAAAATGCAACATGTTTAAGCAGATGAATGCATATGTTGGGCACTAGTAGGAAAATGAAACCAGATTCATTGTGTTAGATTAAAAAGATGTCACTCCTGAGAATAAATGCTTTTTTCTAGGCTACATTTGCATTGCTCAGCCCCGAGGATCTACATGTAATCCTTTGAACTTGAGAACTCCTTAAACAAAGTTCAAATTGGGTCAGCCTCTTCCATTATGTTAATTAAAAAAAATCTTCTCAACTGCTTCTAATGTGAAAAAAAAACCTGCCCGCTGTTCCTTCTAAGAACTATCCTCCATGACAAACGCTTCATAAATGAGCAGATGACACGAAGCCAGTAGTTGCACGTGGAGGGAGGCTTACTGCCCATGCACAGAGGTAAACGTTCACATGACAGAGGACAGTCAAGTTGCAAATGGAGCATGATTTCCACATTTTCTACGGGCGTCCGTGCATGCCCAGGGGGAGGGAACACACGAGATGGGAAGTCAGAGAGGACTGGCAAAAAAGAAAGAAAGAAAAAAAAAAAGGAGGCGGTTGTATTGTTTATTCCGTAGTTCTTGTGGCTCTATGTGTATCCGCAAGTCACATGTTGTAACCTGTGCCTGAGGACAGCGGGGGTGACATTCCCGGAGCTCATTCCGTAGCCCAGTCAAGCCATATTCCAGGAAATCGTTACAAGCGTTCAGAATATGGAATGTTTTTCTACTCGACGAGCGGGGCGGGGTTGTGACTTCTGAGCGTAGAAAGTGGGTGTGGAAGAGCCAGTGTGTCTGCAGCATGTCACCCTGCCCTCCGCAGGTGAGCCACATGCCCAGAAAACTACCTCTCTCACACATCATGCAGAAAAACTTAACAACCAACATTTGCGTGCGCAGGGAAGTAACCGCCTGCCCAGAGCTGCCACCCCACACACGTCCACACACATACACGCATACCCTGTTGGAGCAGTCAGTGTTGACACGTGTAAGCGGTGGAATTAAGGAGGCACTTAGAGCTAAACAGCAATCCAGCACGTGTTTTCTCAAGAAGAGAAAGCAAAAGAGACAGGGCACACTTTTCTCAAATGATTCCAGGTCCTTGAGAGGAAATGTGCACAGAATTACAGAGCAGACATTCTAATTATATTTACACCGCTTTGGATAATACTGCCACACACAGAGCAGGCATTTTTGACTTTGACTACATTAACCTTTTGGGTGGTATATTCACAGACCTGATACATTACAAGTAGCTTGATACTGACCCACAAGGTATGATCACAATCATAATGTGAGAATATCTGATGCAGTGTCTGGGTGAAGAATTGTGCGTGCAGGAAATGTTACAGTTGGCAGGTCTTCTTGGATACTTGACACAGTGATCTGATAAAAAATGAACAAGTGGTTCAAACTGTGAGCTAAATACGGGGGGGGGGGGGGGGGGGGGTACCAAAGTAAGCCTAAATCCATAAATTCTTTAAATTATTTGAAGAGATAATCACTCACTTATATTACCATAAATTAAAACAATTATGGTAGCTTTAAAGGTAGGGAAGATTGCTTGGTGGGTTTTTTCCTCCCTCTAGCCTGATTCATCTGAACACGCACACACAAAAAGCACAATGTCAGCCTTTGAAATTGTGTTAAAGTGTGAAAACAGTGACCGGCAACAACGTGACTGTTGCCCTCTGCGCAGTTTCTAGTGACTCAGTGGAATTCATTAACTTGTTCCGTTCCCCGCTTGCTCTCCTCCGTATCTCTAGCCACAGCATTAAAAGCCTTCTCCACTCCAAACGTGATCTGCCCTAGCGCTTGTTATGGCACTGCTGCTGTTGTTGTCTACACGGGACTGCGCAAAGAGCCTTGTGAGCCAGGCGGGAACTGTGTCAAGAGTCCATGTGAGCTCCTGGTCAGGTGGCTGGCGGATAGATGGGTCTGCAGGCCCGGAGCCGGAAAGGGGAGGGAGGAAGGGAGGAGGATAAGAGAAAAAGGGAGGGGGGAAAGGCGGAGGGAGTGTAGAAAGGACTCAGTTCTGAAAGCAAGCATGCAGGGAGCTGGCTGGCTCAGCCTGCACGTGAGGGGCAGTCTTTCATCTTGCGGGGAGGAACACTGTCTGCAAAGGAAAGGGCGGGGGTGGTGGTGGTGACGGAGGGGTTTGGGTGTTGTGTTTAGAAGTAATAGGGCATTTCCAACTTGATCTGATATCCATAAACAAAGGCCTGTTTGTGAACTCTCTGTGGCTCTCATTGTGAACATACAGTGACTTACTGTCATAATATGATATGATGTATTTAATGGTGTTCCCTATTCCAGAAGGTTTGGTGTGTGTGATGTGATATATCGTAGGCTATTTTATTAGTTTATGATTGTTTGTGACAGTTGAGAGATGTAGATCTTTAACTAGATGGCATGCTGTGTCTATTTCAGTTACTACCTCTCCTATTTTTCCATCACTCATCAGTAAAAGCATTGTCAAGCAGGTTACTTGAAGGTATGATTCGGCAGGACTTGGGCATTTTTTCCCTTATCTCATTCTTATCAGATTAAAAACTGAAAAGACTGCACAAAAATATCCCGGTCAGAGTTGTTGTTCCTCAAGCTGTCACTTTTCTTTCTTTCTTTTTTTTTCTTCTCTTTTCTAAATTGTTCATCGGATCAAATTTCTGTTGTCCCAACAAGGTCAGGGTTTTGTGTCTGTGTTTGCAAAAGTCTGCCAAGTAAGCTCAGATGAAAGCAGATGATTGCTCAACACTTCAACTCTCTACTAGTTTGTGCCTGTGCACTGAGTTTTGGACCCTCTGTGCTCTTTCAGGTGGTGTTATCTTGTACGCTGGCTCGTCTGGAAGTGCCAGTCCGAGTCCTGGCAGCCCGTCAAGTGGATACCAGACCCAGTCGCCCTCCTCCCACTCGCAGCCTTCATCCCCGGAGGGTGTCTCCTTTCAGGAGATCGGAGCCTTGAAGCAAAGAGGGGAGCCAGGGGGAGGAACACCTTCCCCGAAAATGGTCTTTCAGTTTCCCGAAGTTAACAGTGCTCCAGTTGCGCAAATTATGACGGTGTCATCACCGACCTACAACCATCCCACCGTTGCCAAAAGGCCTTGTGGCTTCACTGGCACGTTCACCAGTAAGTACCTACTCGCCACCCTCCTCCCGGTTCTCCTCCTTCCTTGGCCATCAGCAGTTTTTCATTGTGTTTCTTCACCTGACAACCGTTGTGACTTCCTCTTTCACAGAAACCGGAGGTATGGTGCTTCTGTGTAAGGTGTGCGGGGACATCGCATCTGGGTTCCATTATGGCGTGCATGCCTGCGAGGGCTGCAAGGTGAGACCAAAGAAAGGTTATATTATGCCACGTCTTTCCTTTTCATTGTGTACAAAAAACACAATGACACAAAAGACACCCTTCACAGCCTCTATTCTTCCTACCCTCCTTCCGCAGGGTTTCTTCAGGCGCAGCATTCAGCAGAATATCCACTACAAGATGTGTGTGAAGAATGAAAACTGTCTCATCATGCGCATGAACCGTAACCGGTGCCAGCACTGTCGCTTCAAGAAGTGTCTCTCCGTGGGCATGTCCAGAGATGGTGAGAGATCATGTCATTGCATGAAGATATTTAGACATAAGTAAATTCTGATGGATTTATTCCCACCAGTATTTTACACTGGCTTAAACAGTGAATCGTTTTAATCCGCTTTGTACAAGATGCGAAAACAAAGTCCAAATTCATTTCTGTCACAGCTTACAACAAAGGCATAATCCCACTGTCAAAGCCACTTGCCTTACTCCTCATCAAAAAGTTGAATTTTCTACTTATCTCCTTTCCACTATTTCCTCCTCTTGTCTTTGTCCTCCTCTGCCTCCCTTTCTCCTTGCGCTGCTCTCTGATTAATGGCAAGAGGAGCTGGAGAGTCCCAGTAGTCATCAGTCATGTAGAAACTGTGAAAAATACTAGTTTATTTTAGGAAACTGGGGCACAAAGTTGTTGATTACCCTTCCCGTTCGCAGTCACGTACGCTCTTTCCCGACACGGGCATTTCAAATCATTTGAGATTTAATGTTATTCTGTCCAGTTAATCACAAAAACATACACTGCTTCAATTTGAATATTAAACATATGATTGCAGGTAATCCGCTTTTGTGTGTTATTTTCACCTTCAGGAGTTAAATCTCCAGGGGAAGATGGCTAAACTAGGTGATAATAAATCACGTTTTTTTTTTTTTTCTTTCTGGTGCAAACATTTTTAGCTGACCCCCCCCAAAAAAGCCAGAAGCGAGAAATCAACTGCTAATTCATCAGATTTGAAACATTTATATTTTGTGAATAAGCACACAAAACACCGTAAATGAAAAATACGATAATAACAACATAACGTTCATGGGAAAGGTAGCTCCACCCACTTTCTGGTTTTCGGCTGATGTCTGCGACTCGCCAGCATGAAATTGATTTTTGATCAGCCGCCTTCGACCCTTTGTCTTTTCGGCTCTCTCACCTGCCTTTCTGTACCTCTGACCTTTCCACTCATCACCCACTGTGTCACTCTGCTAATGACACCACGTTTGGTGGTATTGACCCAGTGACCTACTTTTAGAGGAAAAAAAGAGAGAGCCTGCGCTTCACTGAAAGGCAGAAAGAGAAGGACTCGTGGGGGAGGAGGAGGTGGTGTAGCATACAGTGTACTATAAATAGGACTGTCAGTGGAGGTAGGGCATCGAGGTGGGGGGAAGGGAGGAATGTAAAGGCTGAAGAGGATGAAAAGATGGAGGCTTCTGGGTCTGTAGTATGGTGTAACAGCTGTGATGGAGAAAGAATAGTCAGAGACAGATGAGAGATCTTGGGATTAGTAATACATCTAGATTAGAGTTTGAGAGCCACATGTAGGATATTTGTTTGAATGTGAACATTTTACGCATACAAGTGTCAGTGCTGTAAGATGCTAACAGAGATGCTCGTTTCTGTCTGCTTTTGTCCTCAGCTGTGCGTTTTGGGCGTATTCCCAAGCGGGAGAAGCAGAGGCTTTTGGATGAGATGCAGAGCTACATGAACAGTCTCAATGAATCGGCTTCCATGGAAATGGAGGTGTCACCTCCTCCCGACGCGCCGTGCAGTCCACAGAACCAGACGAGTGAAGGAGCCGGCTCCATAATGCAGTCTTACCACGGTAACGAGAAACCACTCAAGATGGCTGCTGGCAACGGCAACCTTGGCGCTTCCTCTTTCCAGAACAGCGCGGCGCAGGAGCCTGCCCTGTTGCACGCAACTGCCCAGACGCAGCACGCAGTTCAGGTGGAGCAGGCGAACCTGACAGCTAACTACCACGTCCCCCCTAACTTCCCCGTCCCACCTACAGGCAGCGAAAGCACCACCAACGCAAACGTCGACAACGCCAAGTACACGTTCTCCTCCAATCAGAACCAGTGTCCTGTCAGCGGTAACATGTCGTCTCAGGGCTACACAGCCAATCAGAACAGTTTCCCAGCCAGAGAGTCCTCAAACCAAAACCAGTGTCCCTGGAAGCTGAACGGAGGAGCCAAGGTTCTGGTGAGTCTCCCTCTCCTTTTGACTCTATGAAAGCCTTTTTAAATTCCAGTCAATAAAATGCCCATAATGCTTCTCTTTCTCTGTCTTCTGCAGGCATGCCCACTTAATTCATGTCCTGTGGCTCCGGCCAGTCGCTCCAGTCAGGAGGTGTGGGAGTCTTTCTCCCAGTGCTTCACCCCTGCTGTTAAAGAAGTGGTGGAGTTTGCAAAGAGCATCCCAGGCTTCCAGAATCTCAGCCAGCATGATCAGGTCATGCTGCTCAAATCTGGTACTTTCCAGGTATGCCTCTTTGAATACGATTTGTGTCTTTGGGGCTTTTCTTTTTACGTTTCTTTTTCCCTCGATGCTGAACTGCTCTTGTTTTGCTGACAGGTTCTCATGGTGAGGTTCTGCTCACTGTTTGACCCCAAAGAGAGGACGGTGACCTTCCTCAACGGACATACATACTCACTGGCATCCTTGAGAGCCCTTGGTATGGGCTCATTATTGGATTCCATGTTTGATTTCAGTGAGAAGCTAGGATCTTTGGGTCTGGAACCAGATGAGATGGCACTTTTTATGGCTGTCGTGCTCGTATCTGCTGGTAAGAGTCACGCAGCTATGTGCATACAAGCTCATACTTCTCACACAAACACATTTCTTATGTCTAATGCTACTTTGTTTGCTCCTTTTTTCTTTTTTTAGATCGCTCTGGTATAGTGGAGGTTGGCGCAGTAGAGCAATTGCAGGAGAATCTAATAAAAGCTCTGCGTTCACTCATCACCAGTCGCCGCCCAGACGACAGCACGCTCTTCCCAAAGTTGCTGCTTCGTCTGCCGGACCTGCGCACCCTGAATAACCAACACTCTGACAAGCTTTTAGCTTTCCGCATAGACCCTTAAGTTCAGACAGCTTAATGGGGTAACTGCCTTTGGGAACCGCCTTACTCCATATGCAGGCCTGGCTTGCTACTTTCCCTACACCGGCCGCTGCATGATGGACGGCAATTTTGAGAGATCTCCCAGGTCTGATGTTCCAAGAGAGCCGGGGAAATATGAGTGAAGAACGCAGGCAGAGCAGAAGGTGGTGGAAGCTGATGAACATAAACCGATCTGTGCTCCAGTTGCTTCCAATTGGACTGCTAGAAAACTGTTAAAACTGTAGAGTTCTTCCTTGAGTTTTTCAAGACAAAATCAAACCACCGTCGCTTCTCCCTCCTGGAGTTTGTTTTTGATGTAAAGACCAAAAAAAGAAGGGCGAGCCCGTTGATCCTCACCAGACTTTTTTTTGTTATCTCACAAAGCTAACGGAAAGGAAGCACATACTTTTTTGCCCTGAAGAAGAAAAAAAAAAGGACAGACATTCACCAATAATGATCTCTTACTGTAAATTCCTGCCACAAATGTAAAGGCACTTTTCATACATTGAGAAACCTCTGAAATCAATAAATATATATATATATATATATATATATAGCAATAGAAATGTTTAACACAGTTTGTGTTTGCCCTGTTGAAATGACATAAGCTATTTTCACATCATGTTATCATGTGAGGAATCTTTATAGAAAAAAAATCACCCATTTGTGATTGAGAGATGTATACCATTTTTACGAAAATGAGACTGAGGTGCAATGTATTTGTACGCGGTGATCAGGGAGAAATTATTGGTCATTTTAGACCATGTCTGATGGCTTATATGATAAGATGTTCTGTTGTAAATTTTGTACAGGGCCGTTATTCTCGGTTTGTACCGGCGTTTGTTTGCAGATTCTTGGATATGTAAATGAAATTAGTATGGAGATTATTGTATGATGTCACACATGATTGATTTCTCTACAGGACGCAGCGTCTGAACGATGTGCTCCGAGTATAAACTTTTTATTTGAATATATAGCGTTGAAATAAATGTATTGTCAACGGACAGCATCGGCCTGTGAATATTTTGTAAATGTTTTATGGTTACGCCATAGATTACCATTATTAAATAATGTTATATAGCATCTTCTCCTTGTTCTCATCTCTTTTCATTTTCCTCCTTAATGCGATGCCGAGACATACCATACAGCCGTAGCCTAGCAACAGATGCAATGAGCCAATCGTGCTTCAGGTCTGAGAGCCACTGGGGGCTTTTATAATAACAAGAAACACCACTTGATTTTTGAGTGTGTGTGATAACAAGTGAATGTAATTCCAAAGACTTATGGGAATACTAGGTGTTATTCTTTGCTGAGAGAACACAGCGACCTTTTGCAGAGACGAGATGATAAGCAAACTGAAAGAGATAAACTGGATTCTGGTGAAGGATGAATGCAAATGTAGGACTAACAAGGCAGTTGGATCAAAATGCTCTTCATGAGTAAAGTCTTGTTACCAGACACGAGGAGAAATCATATTGATATAAACATTTAGGAGCAAGTTCCATAAACTGCAGCTCTGCCTTTAATAAGGCTCCATAATGTGCACAGTCACTGGCATTGCTTGTTTTAAAAGGAAATGATTTAGACAAGTGCGTCACACCCAGAATCATGCATCACAATAGCACAGCTTCAATTATATTTCTAGGTCTGACAGGCTTTTGACTGACTCTTGTATTTTTGAAACAAACATACTAAAGAAGCTGTGACTGCTTATAAGAATATAGCAGTCACGGATCCAACAGTAGTTCCACATTAGGTGAAAAAAATTAGCAATAGTACACATTTTCCTCGGTGCCAAAAAATGAAAAATGAGTACGAACCAGAAGCTATCTATCTATTTATCTACGAACGCACCTGCACTTTTACTGTCATTGATCCATCAGAAAGAAATACTGGAAGCCTGCAATGAGGAGAGCCTATAGTCCCTAGGGGTGCTTTGTTCCAGTCATGCCCATAAATCATGTTGGTCTACGCCTGCCGCCTACTGGACAGCACAGTAACGGCAGGAGCACGTTTTAGCCTCCCACTACAAGTGTTACAAGTTGTAACACATCTGTCATATGATAATCGTACAAAAATACTGAATGGGCTGCAAGACCATCACCAAAAAGCTTGGTGAGAAGGTGACAACTGTTGGTGTGGTTATTTGGAAATGGAAGAAATATAAATTCGCCCTTCAATCCCCCTCAGTCTGAAGCTCCATTCAAGATCTGGGGTGAGGATGATCAAGAGCAAAGTGGTGCATCAGCCCAAAGGAGGAACGAGGACCTTGCTAAAAATCGGAAAGCAGTTGGGACTGCAGTCACCAAGAATACCATTTGTAACACTACATTTTAATGCATTCAAATCCTGCAGCGTCCGCCAGGTCCCCTCAAGAAGTACAGATCCGTCTTAAGAAAATATAGCGGTCAGATGAAACCAAAATCAAGCTCAACACCATCATACTTTCATTTTTACCAGGCAGATTAATCAAATTGAAAGTGGGCTGTTGTTTTCCTTTCCTTTTTCACTTTGTTATTATGTAATGGAATTAAAGGGCCCACAGAAACCCTTCCACCTACAACTTCACAAAATGATGACTTTAGTCTGCTGATAAAATCGGTGCTTCCTAATCATACTTAGTAAACCCTGCAGGAAAACCGTATTTTCGTTTTACTTCCTTACTGTCAATTTCAATTTACAAACATCTCTGCAAGCAGTAATCACAGCCGAGATTTCCTTTTAAATGTTCCCAGTTGTTTCAGTAATAGCAAATCATGCAAGGCCAACAACATTAGAAGTCTGGAGGTTTAGGTTGAGCCTAGACTAGACTACATCCTCTCACATCACGATTTGAAACAAACGGAACATACTGTCTTACCCCCCTCTCTCTCTTTCTGGTTGACTTTTCTCTGGGGAATAAAAACAGAAAGCTTGTAAAAGTCTGGTATTTACTTTGTCAGTGATGCAGGTCTGGCCGCCACATGGGACATATTTCTCTTGGCTTCTTTCGCCATCTAGTGGTCACAGGAAACTTTGACGTTAGAATTTGTATGGAGTGAATCTGGGATTGTTGCCCCCAAGCGGCGGACAGACTGTCCTCTGTTGTGTCTTTGTAAACGACCATCTCTCTGTCTCTCTCTTTTTTTTTAGCATTGTGTTATTGTGCTCTGCTTTAGGGAATAGCAAAATCAGAACAGTTTTATTATCATGATTTTTTCCCCAAACATTTATGACATTACAATGCAAAAAAATATGAAACAAATTCATCACCATCAATCATCATTGGCTGCAGTCAAATAAGCTCCATCACTCTTAATATATAGTATATAGTGTACCTCCAACCTTTCTATTATTATATGTTTTCAAATGCTCCAGCTACCCATCTCACAGGCCCACCTTCAGACTGATGGCACTCCCTTTCACTTACAAACTGCCGAGAAGAATCTGCCTTGCTCTCATAATACTAGACTGAATCCAACTTCTTTTCTTTTTATTTTTTTTCTTTGTTTTATTTTTGTTGTTGTTCCTGCCTGCTAATGTAGCAATCAGAATTATTGTCTGACGGCCAAAAAAAAAATGCCATCTGAGATGTTCTGAGAGAGGCGGAGGTGGAGACCTGACCTGACACATAGACACGGACACAAACATGCATTCTCACCCTCACGCTCACACTTTCCGAACATGAAGACACACTCACGCTCCCCATACACACACTATACTCCCTGGTGCCGGCACCTACACCCCCAGAGGGGCAATCAACCTCCAGACTCCAGACAAGATGGTCCGCTTTCCTCTAGGGTGGAGACAACAGACCGACTTGGTCCACGCAGCAGCAGAGCAGCCCACCAGCCTGCATGCATTTGCCATCACCTGTCCAGTTTGACTCGTCTCCCAAAACAAACAATCAGAATTTTAGAAATCTTTCCCCAGAACTCACCTTATCACATGACCATAAACATGAATTCAATTTCTTTGTTTAAACTTGCGTCTCCAACAGTTTGCAGTAGGCCTTGGCGCAAGTCTCAAGAGTCTGGAGGGAGTCCAATAAAACAGATGCGTAATCTGAAACTGAATAACACATGTCCTGACAAAACAAGTTTTACCTTAATGTGACATGACACACTGCTTTGCATAGGTCTTCATTTACCCCTAACTACTTTTGCTAAGAAAATGGGAAGGTGATGCTGTCATATATTGAAACAAATGCAGAAACGCATGGACATTTAGTATATAAGACTAAAACAGAGTTAGCAAAGTACTAATGAGCTTGAAAGTCAATATTTTAGGTCTGTTTTTATTCACAATTTATTCACACAGCCTGAAGTCTCTTAGACAAGCTTTCTAAAATAGGTAGTCTTCAGGAATAATCCCGTGGGCTTCTTGGACAACATTTAAAGCTCTTCTTTAGATGTTTTCTGCTTTCTGTTCTCTGTCAAGATGAACAGAACAGAAGCGGCCTGGTCAAAGGCCCGACTCAAACCTGATAGAAATGCTTTGTAAGACCTCGAACACTTCGTTCATGCTTGAAAAAGATTTAATGTTGCTGAAATTAAACAGTTCTGTAAAGAAGAGTTCTTATTGCCACATGTCTTAATAACAAACAGATATTACGTTTAGGGAGAAATTACTTTTTCCACACAGGGTCAGACTGGTTTGGATAATTTTTAAAAATGAAATCACCATTGAAAAAGTGCATGTTATATTTACTAGGGTTAATTTTGTCTGGCTCCTTATTGATCTTGAAGGAGAGGTCAGAGGTCAAATGTGACATATCTTAAATCTTTAAATAGCACTTTCTATATGTTGACAACACACTTCTAAGAATGATACTTTCTAAGCTATGAGGCTGTCACAGGGCCGAGTGGCCTGTACTGAACAGGACTCAGGTGCAGAAACCCAGAGCAGAGACAGCAGATGATGTAACAATTTATTAGGCTAAAGTGCAAAAAAGAAAACGTAGCAAAGACAAAAAAAAACAATAAGACGTGGAGTTTGACGAGGCGTGGCCTGGGGAACGTGGCTAGGGCGAGGGAATGAGGCCTGAGATGCGGAGTGGAGCTGAGCAGGGAACAGTCACACTGAAGAGAGAAGATAGAGGAGTTAGGGAGGTAGTGGAGGCAGCTCTGAAGTGGCTAGTTGTAAGAGTAGCAATTCTTACTTGCAGTAGGGGACATGGAGTGTTGAGAGGGGGGTGATGAGAATCCAGGGGAGGCTGAGTGGCGTGGAAAGGCTGGTCTGAGATCCGGGGCTTCAGATGGAGTGTGATGGCAGGAGGGCAGGCAGGTGAGGCACAGAGAGATTTTCAGAAGGATTGCTTGGTATCTTGAGTTCGGAGGTGGAGCGTGAGCCAAGGTGAATACAGCAACTGTAGCACAAGAGAGTCGTGTTAACAAGATAGATCACAGCAAGAACTTGAAGTATAAGGCCTGTTACCAACATGTGTTGATGACAAACTGGCGGTGAATGAACTAGTGATGGGACGTTCTGTATCGAGGCTTCGGAGCGTGTGTCGAGTAATGGAGGGGGCGTTTCCGCGAAGCGCGTATCGAGGCTTGCTTCATTTATGGGAGGAGCTGAAAATGATGACGTCCGAAGCCTCGCTGCCCGGCTGTACCACGTGACTGGTTCATGAAGTGGTTCGAACTTTGCCGCGAGATATGACAGCGATATAAACCCCTCAGACTTCATTCAAAAATGTGGGTGTTTGATGGAGAGTTGCGGTTAGTGAGAGTTTGGAGACCGTATGGAGGTTTATGAGAGTGAGGAGAGAAAGTCAGGAGAGAATGGAGCCAGCTAAGAAGAGGAGGATGTCCTCCCCTGTGTGGGAACATTTTGATCTTATTCCTCCCAACAAGGTATGTAAATTTCTACAGAAGATGTATTTTCATGATACTGATGGTGCAATACAATTTATGTTGAGCTGTCTTGACTTTTGTACAAGGTGAAGTGTTTGCTATGTGCCAGGGAGCTGGGATATAACAACAACACCTCATCCATGCTTAGGCACTACAGAGCTTTGCATGAGAATAAGGGGAACACCGATTGTGGAGCAAGACCAGGTGAGCCATCAAATGCAATGATAATATAGGATGCAGTAATGTTACTAAATGATATAACAATATTATACAACTGTTATAAGTTACGTGTGTGATATTTATATTTGTGCTTTATCTTTATTGTCTTTCCTCAGGAGAACAATCTCAAATAGATGAAGACCTGGTCAGCATGGTGATTGAGGACTCCCAGCCATTTAGCATTGTGGAGGACAAAGGATTCAAAAGATTTGTTAAATCATTAAATCCTAGCTATGTTCTCCCCACTAAAAAGGTCATAAAAGCAGTGAAAATTTAGTTTTTACAGAATAAAATGTGAACAGGCAGGACAAAGCCTCAGTGTGTAGCTGTCCATACCTCAACGTTACAAAAGCACAACTACTGTCCACACCCCAACCACACCTCACCTCACAGTAAATGATCATTTCCATTTCAAGCATTTCCAAATAATCATTTCCCATACTGCCACTATAAATATACACAGTATACTACCATCACTACAATATACATGTTTTACACACTCCTTTTGTTGTTGACATTTACAGGCTGTGTGCAAAATGCCACACTCTTCAAATTCATGCCAGCTATTATTTTTACGTCCAGTAGGTGTCCTGCTAGAGCAAATGAAGCTTCATGAAGCTTCGCGTTGGGGTGAACCAATTGGATGAAAAGCTTCAGTGCTTCATGGGGCTTCATCTGCCCATCACTAGAATGAACATCAACGTGTGGTTTAAATCCCTCTGGCTTGATTGTCTGCAATAGGCTCCAGGTGTGCAGGAGCTGGAGTTGGCCCTGCCCAGGGGCGGATCCCAGGTCAGTTCAGGAGCCTTATGAAAATTCCAGCCACCCACCGCAGACCATGACAGAGGTATCATTAAGTTGACCTTGGCAACGTTGGTGTAAGACAGATTTTAATGGGTTGTCAAAATGACCCCCTCTACACCCGACAAAGTGTTCTCAGAATTCATTCAAAACTTTCTGAGCTGTTGTGTTTACAGGCAGAATGACATCTACACAAAGCAGACACCAAAAACCAGTTCTTGGAAGCACGTTATAAAATCTTGCCAAGAGCAGTTCAAAGTATTGTAGAGAGGCCTTGAGGTAACAGTTTTTTAAATTTGAATATTTATCTATTTATTTTTATAAAGATCTGTATTTATTTAAAGTGTACACATTCAGGGACTTGTTGTTGCAGCATTTTCTAGATCCTGCATGATTTCCTCCTTATGGGAGACAAAGTAATCTCATCCTACTGACTGACGATATTTAGTTTGTGGCTGGAAACAAACTTCCAGTTGTGCATTTGAGAAAATATTGAATATCAATATAAACATTTTAATAAAGTATAAATGATTACCCACACAACTGTGCTTATTAAAGAGGGGAACAGTACAATACATCTGAGTAAAAGCAGATTAGAGGTGATCACTTGCCGGTAAATCTCAGTGTATTCTCCATAATGTTCTTAACTCCATGCTAATTAGTGCCGTGTGTCTGTTACTAAAGCAGTGTCTTACATAAAAACATGATGTCATTTGTTTACCCAACCTGTTTGCTAAAAATAAGCAAAGAAAGAAAAGCTACTTCCAACTGTACCCTACTGTACTTTTACACCCACGCAGACAAAGATGTCACCAGACTGATGGACCCACATTAATTGATTGGTAGTTTTTGATGGGTATAATATATCTCAATTTTCCAAAAAATCTGTAAATATGTGTTTTTTAAAAATACATTTTTCTGTCATATCAACATTGCTGCACTGTTCTCTTTGTATTTTTTATACCTCAAAATGGATTAAAATAATAATGTAATATCATCTGTAGCTCAGACATGTAAATCCCTCTGCTTGCTTTGCACAATTATGAGTAATTGACCCTGAATACTGTTCAGAACAATTGTGTCCACCCCCCCTGTTAAGCAACAGCAGTGGCACACTCTGGTGGGATCTGAGGGTTATGGGCCTACCTGGACGTTGCTAGAACGACCTCTTTAGGGCTGGGACAGGGGTGGTGTGGGATCAGGGTTAGAGGCAGATTAACTACATGGCAGCCTATAAAGCTCCAGTGTAATCCGCACACTGCAGACAAAATCAGAGCAAAAACTACTGCGCAAACAACCTTTTTTTTCCCCCACTCACAACAGCTTTTGGAGCCACAGAAGCGACATCGAACGAAAGAAGAAGCCTAGGAACTGTACATATTTGGGATTTAACAGCTTCACATCATTAAATAAACAAACAAACCCATTTCACCAAGGATTTCAGAAGAGTGTTCCTTCATCAGAACCATAAAGGCGAAAAAAGGGAAAAACATGAAAAAGGGAAAGGTATGTTTTCATCTTTCCTGATTTAAAATAAAGCTGTAACAAAATGCCTTCATTAAAGTGACAGATTTGTTTACATATGAGACGTGTTATTGTGAAAGATTGTTAGAATTATTCATATTTTTTTAGAGGTATGCTCTAAAAAAGCTTACAAACTCGATCAAAATCCAACAAGATCAGAGAAACAGTTTAACAGTATGTCTATGAACATACATACATACAGTTTATGTATATAATCCTTTGAGTTAATCAAACGTGGGGGCTTTTATAGTCAGATCTGCAATGAAAAGTATCTCCTGTACTATTTTGTTTTTTATTTAAATGTGCATATAAAGCAATAGCTTTAGAATAGCTGGCACATGTGTCTAACACTGTACTGTGGCTGTAAACGCAGTTATTGTTCATTCATATACTAATTATGATTGCGTACCAGCAGGTGAGCAATGACAATGAGCCTCCCAGCTATCAAGAGGCAACAGCAGGTGAGTAAAGTATCCTGCTGGTTACAGATATGCGAACACTGGCTGTCCTCTAGTTTAGACCTGTAGTAGTCAAAGCTGCGTGGTAACAAGTGAAACAATGTGAATGAAAAATAATGTTAGTTTTTGTTTAGCTTCATTTTAAATGCAAATAATAATATTTTCATGACATTGCACTTAGTTATTAAAAATGATGTAGGTAATCAGAGCAATGCTACAATGTGATGTCATGAAGTTCAGCTTTGAAACGCCTCCACCCCTTTTTCAGGCTATGCTGAGATGGAGGCCCAGTTCGCCTGGGATGATAAGACCATCCGGCGGACTTTCATCAGGAAGGTACTGGAAGCAAAATAAACCCCAAACAAAACCCCATGAAAACATAAATTAATAAAAGGAAATGCCACATCGCTCTGACACAGCGTTTGTCCACCTGCAGGTCTACGCCATTCTCATGGTTCAGCTGTTTGTGACCGTGGGCGTTGTTGGTCTCTTCACATTTTGGTAAGTACGTCTGTATTTATTTGCTCAACTTTACTGTCATTTTCTAATAAAGCTTTTTCTACTTTATTCTATGAAGCACCAGTTTACTTTCTTTTTGGTTGCTGTTTTGATTTCAGTGAACCAGTGAGGTTTTTTATTCAGACTCATCCTGGCTTGTACTCGGCATCCTAGTAAGTAAAAAAACAAAACAAAAACGAAAACAACACAGATGAAAACTCATCTCACACTCACATAAATTTCATGTACATTTTGAAATTGTCTCTGATCCTTTTTTTCTTTTAGTCTCATGTTTTTTGCCACCTACATTGCACTGTCCTGCTGTGGAGACCTGAGGTAAACCGTCTTTGTAGAAATAAACAGCACAAAATGTCATTGTTACGCTGATGACCTGCAGCTCTATGTTCCTTTAACCATTGGAAATTGTGCTGAAGTCTCTAAACTAGAATGTTGTTTATGTGCAATTAAGGGCTGGTTATCGGATAATTTCTTGCTCCTAAATACGGATAAGACAGAGTTGACGGTCATTGGGCCACACACATTTCAGCACTTGTCCCAAAATTTCATCTTGAAAATTGATGACAGTGCCATAAATTGCAGGAACAAGGTAAAAAACTTGGGTGTGTGGTTCGACATGGTGCTTTCCTTTGAATCTCATGTAAAAGAGATAACAAAGATCGCCTTTTATTATTTGAGGAACATCGCCAGAATCAGACAAGTTTTGTCAAGCGACTCTGCAGAGGTTCTTGTCCATGCATTTGTGTCTTCCCCTATTGATTATTGCAATGCTCTTCTTTCTGGCCTACCAAAGAAAAGTTTTAGAGGTCTACAGATGGTGCAAAATGCAGCTGCTCGCATTTTAACAAGAACTGGGAAATTTGAGCACATTAGCCCTGTTCTGAGATCTCTGCATTGGCTACCTTGTCAGGTTCGAGCAGATTTTAAGGTCCTGCTGCTCACCTACAAGGCTTTAAACGGATTGGCACCTTCATACCTCTCCGACCTTTTACACCTTTATGTTCTATCTCGTGCTCTCCGATCTCAGGACTCTGGCCTTCTGAAGGTTCCTAGAGCCAGAAAAAAGACTATTGGAGAGCGTGCTTTTTCTTTTCGTGCCCTGTTTCTGTGGAACAACCTCCCTCAAGATATTCGGCAGGCATGCTCTGTGGTTGTTGAAGACACATTTGTTCACCTTATCCTACATGTCTTAATTCTATGGCTTTTAGTTTTTAATTTTTTATTGTTTTTAACTTGTATTGTGTCTCTTACCTGTATTGCTATGTATCACTTTTATTTTATTTATCCCTTTAGTTGTACAGCACTTTGTTTGAAAACGCTTTATAAATAAAGTTATTACTATTATTAAAAATTCAAGAAACAACTGAAAAGATGCTCTTTTGCAAAAACTCTATAAAATGTGTCTCTGTGTGCATAAATAACAAATCTACTGTCTTTTCTGTCATAACAGGAGGCAGTTTCCTTGGAATATAATTCTTTTAGTTCTCTTTGTGAGTAACATGCAGTGTAAAATACAAACCTTATACAATAATAAAGCCGTCACTCAGCCTCAGCCTCTAAGCTATTTTTATCAACTTTTCCCTACAGACTCTGAGCATGGCCTTCATGATGGGATTTCTGTCAAGGTAAATACACCTGCGGATGTAAGAACCATCCGTGTCTTTTCAAGCTGAAAGAGAAAATGTATATGTTTGTGCTTCCTCCAGCTTTTACAACACCAAGTCGGTGGTGCTGTGCCTGGGAATCACAGCTCTGGTGTGTCTTTCTGTCACCATCTTCAGCTTCCAGAGCAAGGTGCGAACTGCTTCAAACTAGAACTTCAAACTGCTTTGAACAAAAAAAGACAATAAAAGACACATCTTCTTCTTCTCTTGCAGATTGATGTCACCTCTTGTCAGGGAGTCCTGTTTTCTTTGTGTATGGTCATGCTCATCTGTGCCATCGCCATCTCTGTTGTCGTCCCTTTTGGATACGTGAGTTTAAACATGTACATCCTTCTAGAAGGAAACCAAATTAGCTGCAATTAATGAGTTAAACAAAAGTACTTGGGTTAATGCATCAGGTACTGCATTAATGGAAGAAGGATTAGCCTCAGATAATCTTGCACTCTGTCTTGCTTAAATTAGCATCCCTGCTAGCCTTCTTAAAAGTGTTTTGTAATGCATTTTATCTCACAGGTACCTTGGTTACATGCCACCTATGCTGTAATAGGAGCCATCCTCTTTACTCTGGTGAGAATCACACAGCCTACCCCCGTCTTAGTTTCCAGCTAAGTTTTCAAATGATTACCTCGTGCTCACCTGCTCTGCTTGTTTTCTCCATTTGTGCCTTTCTCTGCCACAGTTCTTGGCGTTCGACACTCAGATGCTCTTAGGAAACAAGCGCTACGCCATCAGTCCAGAGGAATACATCTTTGCCACGCTCAGCCTCTACCTGGACATTATCTACCTCTTCAGCTTCCTGTTACAGCTCACGGGAGAAGGCCGGGAGTGAAGCCTGTTTTACACGTTTCTCCTGCATACTAAAGATGTTTATCAGCTGAACTATTTGAACACTTGACTTGGATTTACCTCTCGACAGAACGACATGACTTCAAGGCTCATTGCAGCAACCTGTTTGCTCTTTCTTTAAGTGATGTGTTATCGATCTAACCTTTGTTTAACCTTCAAGTCTCTTCAGTTCATAATCTTCTTATCAATGGAGACCCTGAAATCCCAGCTTGAAATCCCATAGACTACACCGTCCAACTACTGCTAGGTGTTACCTTGGGAATCTATAAGTGTGTGTGTGTGTGTGTGTGTTTTGAATGGCACTTTGGACTCTTAAGTGGATAAAAGCAGGTACAAACAGAGTTGGATGCATCACTCTGTTTATTCAGCCTTGAGCCAATAATGGAGTTGAGTTTATTTTAATCATTTGTTTCACATCCAATATGTAGATGCACTTTTATACTTGTTTTTATTTTTATTCATTTCATTATATATGATAGGTTTAGTGTATTATCAGTATGTACTGTATGTGTGTAAGCTCAGACTGGGCATTGGTATTTCGGAAGTAGCAGCTACTGTATGAGTCAACAGACTTTAAGATGTAAAGAAAGCAAACAGCAACCACAAAGGGAAAATGTATTTAGAGTAAGTCAGAGTAAGAGAGTACATTTGGCTGTTAGAGATCTGTTTACACTGGTGTTGAGAATTTACCGTGGCCTTTCAGCTGTTATAGAAAATAGTTTTAGATTAATAAGTTATTAATGGGAACGCTGGAAACTGTGTGTAATGAATAAAAAACACTATACATTTCTTTGCAAAGAACACGGGCTATGGACTTGTAAGTGGCAATGTAATTAAAGTAACACATGAAACCTATAAAAATTGTTAATTTTAATGTTACAGAATTAAACAATAATAACATTTCTTTGTATTGTATGTTTCTACAGAGCAAACTACACCATCCTTGTGGGGTTTGAAGTTGTGTGTACACTGACCAGTATTAGATACACCAAGCTAATGGCACAGATTCAACAAGGTGGAGGAAACATTCCTCAGAGATTTTAGTTCATACTGGCATCAATGGTCTCTGATCAGTGGTTGTTCATCAATGGTCATAACATGCATATTAATGATCAAGAAACTGACCTTACAGCCCATTTTTCATCAGTGGTGCTAGTTTCAGTCATTGTGTAAAGGTTAGGGAAACCTGCAGTCAGCTGAGCCTGAAGAAGTCACTTGGACTGAGTGATGTGGTGACTATTCAGGCCATCTGAGTACAGTGAACTTATTGTCACTTGAGATGATCTGTGCTTCGTGGCATACTGCACTAACCCTCTTGGATCAGCCATCAAGATTGGCACACTGCTCATAAAGAGATGGAAATGGAAATTGCTATCCTATTAAATCAACTTTCTTTTCCATGTGTCAGAACATCAGGAGGTTGACTCGACCATATCTACGTTCCTAAATGCAGTTGTTGCCATGTTATTGGTTAAGTACTTATTTAAGCAGGTGGACTTTAGCTTCCTGCAAAAACTAATTCAATTTAAAGATTAAGAAAATAAGACTAATGATACTGCAAGATCAGGCATCCATAATATGTAATATACACCCCTAATTTAGCAAAAATTTAACAGCCAATAATAAATCACTCACAAAAACATTGAAACAAGACTTTTATTAAAAAAGAAAACTGACATATTCAAATTCAAAGAGAAAACCAAGAAAGAAGTAAAATCTCAATCAATTAAAAAACAAACAACAACAACAAAAGAAAAACAAAAACACAAGTTACAGACAATTTAGCAACTCTGGCACAGGAAGACAAAAGTAGCCAAATGGCATTTGCAAAATAACCAAATATCAAAACCTCTTTCCTCTAACAAAACTGTACAAAATGAGTTCTTGTATAAATAAGAAAACTATTCACAAACAGATAGTGAAATGCGCCAATCTGAATTTTCAAAAAGCTTGTGATCCACACAATACAGTTTATACAGTGTAGAGCTGTGTTTGTGGATCAAAAATGTTACTTTAAGACAGCATTTCTTGCTAAAATGATCGAATATTTATCTAGTTAAACTGCTCACTACTGCAACATATAGTAAACTGTAGTATTACACAACAGTATGACTCAACTGTTTAAAAAGAAAAAAAATTGCGACACTGGTATTAACCAAACTGAAATAAAATGAAACATTTTGAAAATCCAGATGTGACGTTATTAAACCAGCTGTTTGGAAATCCTGTTTTAGCAGCAAAATGTTTTGAAACTATGAAATAAGCCGTCAAATTGACATTAGGATGGATACAAATAGCATTTACAAATCTATGCGGACTAAAAATGCAAGTGCAATGAGTATTTTTTATTTTATTTCAAATATTGTGTACTTTCCATGTAGTCTTAGTATTCCTATATTTGTTATGTCATTTAAAAGGCCAGTTCCTTTAGTTTCCTGTCCTGTCATCTCTGCTTTAAAAAAATAAATAAACACTGCATTGTAACAAGTGGTCATTTCATAGTTTCAAAATCTTGTTTTGTATTAAAAGTGATGGCTAATATATGGAATAGCATTTCTCAGAACATTTTCCTTCATGGTGCGCTGAATCTGAAAACTTGCAAGTCACTGTGTTTTCTGGACAGGTTATAATTCATACTAAAAAATTAAAAATCACAAAAACACACAAGAAGAAAGGGAAAAAAACGGTGAAAGAAGTGCAAGGAAAGACAGGCTATTTACAAAATCTGCTTGTGTCTGAAAATGTTCGTGTTTGCACCAATCGTAAAATCTGTGCTCCGTTTTTCTTAATGTCCATTGAGTCAAGAGCCCGACCGATATAGGATTCTAAGACCGATACTAGTACCGATAGCTGGTGATTCGAATATCGGCTGATACTTTTTTTTTTCTTTCAACATAAATTTTTTGGTTTGTAGATTTGTTTTTGTGTCCTTACTAAGACAATATGACAATGCTATCTAAAAATAATGTTTTCTTATCACAAGTTGTGGATTCCTTGTTTATGCTGCTCGGATCAGCCGGTTGTTGTTTTGCAGAATTCCAAACATGTGCCCTCTGGTGGACAAACCATGCAGTGTCAACACATAACATGGTGGAAAGGTGTTTCTCTCGTCTCATCTTCGCTTAGCGGGCTTTATAAATGTTGACACCGACATATCGGCAATCAGTTAATAATATCGGCAGGCGATATATCGGTCGGGCTGTAGCTGAGTTCGGTAAAGTCTGCTCGCATGCTGTCCTGCACTCATTATGTAAGCTAAGGGGAACTAGGGTTAAGCAGCTGGATTTGTTCTTTTCAAAAACACTTTCTAAGACAGAGCTGAAAAAGTCCTCAAACTGTAGTCATAATTTGGAATATTGAGTGTACGTTAACACTCTTATTGCCATCTTTCTCTTTCTTAGAGTCAATAAAAGGCATTTTATACCATTACACAAAACATACGAGCATCTTGGGAGATTGGAGACAGCGGTGGGTGGCTAAAACATCTTTGGTTGCAGAAATGTACAACAGAAAAATTGCAAAAAAACAATGTAAGCCTTGGGGAAGATGTTATCTCGTTCGTCTTTTCACTGGATTCAAACATGAATGGTTAAAGAACAGGAAGAAAAGCTCCTGGTAATTCTACGTCTAACTCAACTGACTCAAAGTTCAAACAACCCTGCTGCCATTTCCACAGTATATACAAACTCATGTCAAATCTATGTGAAACCGGGCAGTTCGTCCAGAAGAAAAACATTAAGGCTTAGCTAGAAAGAGTTTTTGCAGACTTTTTTTTTTTTATCACTCACAAAGTCATTCAGACTTGCTGTCTCACTAAAGGCTGTAAGAATCATCTTTAATGGCACTTCCATGGTCTAGTGAGCAGTCCTTTGTAAAACCATTATTTCTATTATCTACATATGTACAGTTTTTGATATCCGTATAAATTAAAGTTCAACATGTTTGGATGTACGTGGTGACAGCTAAACTCGGTGTGCTGACTTAAAAAGCTGAAAACAGCCCAGGTTTGTGTGTTTATGAGCTTGTCCGAGCCCGATGCAGCAGCATCAGTAGAAGTGATTTGGATCAGCACTAAGTAAAGTCACTGTTTGGTTCAGCTCTCCATTCTGGAAGGCTTTCTGCTAAAGAGGCCAGACGCAATGTCGGGACAGACGACGCGAGGTTTGGAACGGAAATTCATGTGAAAAGAAAACAACGCGCACAAGAAAACAGCGTCAACAAAACAAACAAAAAAAAAACGACTCCATAAAAAGCTAAAAATCTACAGCTAAAATCTAATCTACTTGTAAGATTAACTCATCAAAAAATAAGGCAAATTAGCTCAAAGACTTTCAAGTGAAAGACAAAAGAGAGAGAGAGAAAAAACAGAAGACACTTAACTTTCTACAAACTAAAAAACAAAAATCACTGACAAAGAATCAAACTCAGGTGACAGCAGCATTGAAAAAAAAAAAAAAAAAGACTTACAGCTCCCTTTCCTCTCAAACTAATTATTCTCAGGGATTTTGTTAGTCTTCCATTCGATATCCCTCATTGCTCTCACTAAGCTACGTCTTAATTTAGTCACTGCATTTGCTCTTTGTTTTCACATAATCTCTCCTTTGTAATGCGTGCACACGTCACCACTTCAGGCAGAGGATGAATTCAATGATACCTGATGGTTCGCCACCACAAAACCGCTTAAAACCACTTCTCATGGACGAGGATGTAGTAAAGTATTAACTATTAACAGTAGGTGCAGGTTTTTTTTGTAAGCATATGTGGACTGAGAGTGATCCAATCATAAAAAAATAATTAAAAATTAAATTCATGAGCCAAACACTGGAGCTCAGCTAGGGGGGAGGGGGGGGGGGGGGGAGCTCTTTCATGTTTTCATTGACTACAGTATTAAATAACTCCTTTTGTATAAACGTATGCCTCGCTGATCTAGAACCTCTAAAAAATAGAACTATAATTCAAATATAAATATAAATAATTGATTGTCTTTTGTTCTCTTATGAAAGAATGATTTAAAGTTAAACGAAAAAACAAGAAAGAGAAGAATTAATTTGACTAAACTATAAACAGTCGATGTTTGTCATCATCTGTGCGTGATGAGAAATCTCTGCAGCAGTTACAGGAAGAAGTAGCTTTAAACGGTTTGCCTCCCACAGTCAGAGCGACTCGACACACCAGACCAGCGGAAGTGTTTGTAAGTTTTTTTTTGCTTTTTTTAAAATCTGTACAAATTGCCCCCCTCCCCGCACACCCCCGAACCCCAACCCGTCCCGCTGCTGCAAATAGAATGTCAAACAACAACAGACATCAGGAAATAAAAATAAACCTTTGCATATTTTACAAAAAAAACAAAAAATCAAAAAGACACATTGTGTTTCAACTCTTCCTTGAATCACTCTGAAACATCCAGAATGCTCAGTTAAAAATAAGAATTTGCTATATTACGTACACAAAAATAATGCTCTGTCTTTTCCTCCTCTTTTAATTGTTTTTTTCCAAAGAGTTTTTTAAACTTCTTTTTTTGTTACGTTCCTTTTTTTTTCAGTTATCAAAATAGATCAAAGCTTCTCTTGAAGAAGATTCCCACCTTTGGTTGATCAGCTCTTGAGGATGTGAGCTGAAAAGTCTGATGATGTTAAGTGTTGTCCTTTTTCTTTAAACCCCCCCAAAAAAGAACAAAACAAAAAACACAGAAATAGACAAACAACAGACAAACACACACACGCACGCACACAAACAAACACACTCACAGGCATACACGTGTTCCTTTTGTCATCCATGTTCAAGTCGGGTTGCTTGGTGATGGTATGGAGCACAGATCTCTTCCAGCTGAATCCTGTTCGGTTGGATTCATTTCGCAGCCTCGGCCCCACCCTGCCGGGAGCTGCAAAACACACGACTCAGCGTTGACACTCTAAACCCACTCGCGCACTTGCACTGATCATAGTTTAGAAAACATTGCATGAGATGCTTTTAGACCATAGCAGACATAATTAGCTAAAGTCTTCCTCTTAAAATCATATTATGCAATATCAAATCATTCCTTCCTACTCCTTATTTTGAGTTTTTTCAGCCGATGGATACACACGGCGTGACCGTCTACCTCTACGATCACTGAAAGCACGAACCACACCTGATTCCGGTTTGGCTGCTATTGAGTTTAAGGTTGCGTCACTGTGCATACCTGGACCGCTTCCAGCACTGCAGCGACCTTTAGATGCCTGACTGGAAGTCTGTGCTTAGCAACCGCTGACCTCAAACTTACCTCAGAGCAAACATAAACTTGGTGTCAGATAAAGCCGATGGTGATGACAGTTGGCTCCCGCTGAGGCAGTTTTCAAACCTTGGAGTGATTTATCACCTCGGGAAAATGATCTGTCATCTGTTTTCTCCTTTTCTTTCTTTTCACAATCACCGGTTGATGCACCAATGAAGTACCCCAGAGTGAGACGACCACTCGGTGCAAACAGCCTCAGCCGTGCTGCGGCCTGGCGTGAAAATGTTTTTTAGTCACAGCAGCACAATCTTCACTCACCGCATGCCCTGTGTTTTCAACCTCTTTACCATGAGGGTTGCAATTTTGACGCAGCAGAGAAGATCTGGTAACCACTGCGGATAGTTTAAAGTGGGAAGAATGGGGACTTCCAGGGTGGGATCTAAACATGGCAGCAGCAGCCCTGGATGTGGTGCACATGTCCAGGCAAGGATATGACAAACAGCATACAGGCTTATAGCTCATGAAAGTTAGAAATCCAGTATCTAATATCAGATTATAATCTTTCATAAGAGCAACTAAAAAAAAGGATTTACAATAAAATAATGTCCAGCTTCGGAAAAGCATGTTCATTTATACACTCTGTGCTTAGTTCAGGCTCCTTCCCCTCGGCTTACTGCATCAACGCGATGTGGCATAGAGGCGATCAGCTTGTAGCACTGCCACAAACAATTACATTTAAAATATTTGATATTTTGCTCTTCAAAGGCTCAATAACTGAGAAACGTTTAACCACATATGTAGGTGGAGTGTACAGAGAATTTCTCAGTTTTAAAGTCCCTATACAAAGAACAACACTCATAAACATGCCCCCATCCAGAAGCCACAATGACCATCATGTCTTTATTGTGACCGTGGTTCAGAGGGCTGGGAAGTTCATCTTGCAACCGGAAAGTTGCCGGTTCGATCCCTAGCTCTGTCTGTCTTGGTTGTTGTGTCCTTGGGCAAGATACTTCACCTACCGCCTACTGGTGATGGCCAGAGGGGCCGATGGCGCGATATGGCAGCCTCGCCCCAGGGCAGCTGTGGCTACAACTGTAACTTGCCTCCACCAGTGTGTGAATGTGAGAATGAATGAATAGTGGAATTGTACAGCGCTTTGAGAGTCTCAAAAAGCGCTATATAAATGTAATCCATTATTATTATTATTTTTCTAGAGTTTTTGATTTGTGGAAACCTCCTTAAAAAAAGTTATTTTAACTTAGTAATATTTTCACCATTGTAATCATCTGTGTCCCTTTTAACCACGACTTGTGTTTTCATTCATGCTCATTACAATTTTGCTAATTAAGCAATTTACAAACGTCTACATATTTGTAATTTGCAGGAAGGAGCGACCTTATCTACCTTAGCTTTACTTGGTGTGTTGGTATGAGTAGTTTGTGTGTTCTGTAGGAGTCTCCATTGCAACCTGCTGCTGCTGGCCACCGTTTTCCTGGGGTAAAAGAAAAGAAAAGAAAAGTCAGGTTTAGCAACTTAATAATTCATGACAACCACACAGATGTTAGCATAAAGGAGACAGACGATATTTTAAAACTCCCTTCCTAATCACATTAAATGCATCTTATCCTTTTGTGTGCATGCACAAAGAGCAAATATTGGATTTAAACTCACAGCCTCCCCCTTTCATGTGCTTTCTGTTGTACTTCATTCATAAATCATCCATTTTCTCATTCACAAGGTCACCTAAGAGGCCACCACTGCTATCACTGAGCTCCATTCAGCAAATGGCTTAAAAACACCCCACAGGTTCAGAGGCCCTACTGCAGAGCACTCTGCCTGGATCTGCCACAATACAGCCCTGGAACACACAGACTGCGCAGTGATGGCCAAAGTAAATAAAGAAAGACATAAAGAAATTGCCAAAGCTTGCCCGGTTAGGTAATAGTCTTAAATCTGAGGTTCGCATATGGCTGCATTCAGGTTATCAAAGGTTACACATGGACTCAGCCCAATGTTGGGCGGAAACAGAAGCAGACACTCCATTTATACAGGTTCTCCCAGCTGGAAATATTCTCTTTGGTTCAAGCAGCAAACACATGTGCTGACCTGGAATAATCAGTCATTCAACAGATAATCAACACGATGGAAGAATTTTTGCTGCTTCTTAAAAGCACTTTTAAGTGGTGCTGTTTACCTAATAAAGCAACAAAATGACAGATGCTTTTCAATATTTCATTATTTGACAATTTTTAATGAATCAAATATCTGGCAGATTTATGAATGAATAAGGAAAATGAGCAGTTGCAACCTAAACTAGGCACATTTGTTTCACAGATTAAAAAGAAGGCAGGACAGCACTGCTAAGTCATTTTGATCTCAAAAACATCAACAAAATGACTTCACAGACACAGGGACGTACGCCGCAGTTAAAGGTTTAGCTGGTAAATTCGTGATCACTTTAAAAGGGCTCTCGGGATATCGAGTGAATTCAATCAGCCAGCTGGCACCTTTGAACAACCACCTCCATTTCTTTAGCCACGTTCAATTATTAGTTACACAGCATGTCCCACAAAGGAGTTTTCATTTTGAGCCAGCCACCTCATGGAAAAACAAAACATCATTAAGACATTAGGAAACGTTTCATACCTCTACTGGGACGCTGGAAGGAGGCACTGGGGTGTACTGGGGGATGTAGGTCCCCTGCATAGTTGTATTGGCCGGAATATACTGTAGGGAAGACAGGGAGGAAAACGAAATCTGTGACTGTGTGTTTAGTATTTCACGCAAATAATTACACTTGTAAATGTCGTTAGTGACGGGGACAGTTGTTTGTGTGTCTGTTGGTACTGACTGTGCCTGTGCTGCCCAGAGACAGGTGGCTTAGTTGCTGGGTGAGAGGTCCCATCATGGATGTGGGCTGGATGGACATGGCATGTTCCATTGTTGGGGTAATAACTGTACCCTGCGAACGCACAGAGACACACACCTAAATGCAGTCCCAGAGTGTGACATGTATGACCTAGAAACTACATTTTGTTAAAATGCAGAGGTTAATATTCATCATATTTTATTAATAACACTGGTACACGTTTAATTTTTTTTTTTTTAAACTGTAGATATCTACTGATGAAACAAAAGCCCTTTCAGGTGTGCATTCCTCTTTAAGCTTTCCACATGGCTTCGGCACGCACCCTGATCCCTTTTCCATAAAAGCTGACCCAGCAGAAGATATTTTTCCTGTCATTTGGTTAATGCAAATCATAGCTGCCACTGGTCAAGTTCAGATAGTGGCAGCAATGCAGCTGATGCTGGGCAGCTACAGATACACTGTCCAGTTTAACATGCAGCGTAATTACAACCACAAAAAAGTATTGAGACTAATTCATGAATGGCGTTCCCTAAAGCAGGTCAATGCTTAAAGCGTACGCTTAAAGATCACAACTATCAGGGATCCAATAAATATTACAGCTTCCTGTGTGACCACTGAGGCCGCTTGTTCCTGTTGATTTCCATGTAACAGAAAGAACTATGTTCTTTTTCATTGCTGTGACACTTTGATTTGTATATCCTGCTTCAAGCGCTTTTTGCATTTACACTTTTGTTTATGCTTTTTTGCCCTGTGGGCCAAGTGAAAAGACCAGAAAGCATTGACCAGAAGGGATACTCACAGCTGGCTGCATGAGGTATGACTGATGGTGCATCCAGGACGGGTTGTGTACCTGTAGAGGCGGGAGTACATCGCAAAATTACTTTTCGATATTTTTCATCTGGTGCTGTCACAGTCCCCTCAGAGCCCTTAATGTGTAAGCTGGCACAAAAAGGTCACAAGAACAGAGACAGGACCTGGATGAAAGCAGCCGTTCTGCATGTTAACTTACATAACGTGACCTTAATGAGGGATTCGGTACAGAAAAGCAACAGAAAAATACATGATTCACTTTCATGCAGATTTTAAAAGCCAGCAGGGCTAAAAATGAACAAACAAAACTACTAATAATTTGAATATAAACAGAGTGAAAAGTCCCACCTGGTATGATGAGACAGGAGAATGCATGTAGGGAGAGAGGGAAGTCTGAGCAATCATTCGATTTGGAGCCAGACTGTAAGGTGAGGAGTAGAAGCTGCCAAACACACAGAGCAACAAGAAGAAAACATGAAGGAAACGGCAACATGTCCACAATTTCCAGCTAATTTAGCAACATATCTGAGTTCCTGCAATGTCCAGCAGAGGGCAGCCTTTTACCAGTCTCTGATTGCTATGTTTATTTTCCTGGAGGGCTGGGACTGTTTTTAGTCAGTCCGTGCATACCACTCACCCATTTTGTAAGGCTGTGGGGTCATATGCAAGCGTCATTCCTCCCTGGGAAAACAAAAAAGGGATTCAGAACCAGTGAGGTCATGCAAACACCGGTGCAGTACGTACTAAAACAGTCTGCTAGCACAGAGTGTGGACGATTAAATTCAAAACTTTCCAGTATGTACTTGATGTGATTTTTCTCCAGAATTTTAGAGGAGAGAAAAAAAGACGTTACCGTATCTCCGTCTCTAGCCCAAGGTCTTCCATTTTGGAGATATTTGCTCTGGTTCTGCCTCTTCTTCTGACCTCCGTCTGCAAACTTACATAATAAGGGCTCTGTGGGCACTGAGAAAGCAACAGGTCAAACAAGAGAGTGAATTCACTGATCACAGTGGGGAAGAAAACACACTCAGCTCCAGCACTTACAACAGTATCAGGTTTCTATAATACAAAAAAAACATTCCACGCACCGGGTATTCCTGGTGGAGTCTTGATGAATTTGCCATTGAAATGCTGAATTATGGCCTCGCACTTCTCCGTGGATTCCATCCTGAAAAACCAGACAGAGTTCAAATTAATCCCTCTCGAGAAGCGCTGTTTGCATTCGGTTGGTCCGTGCCAGAGCTGCACAAATTACACGTAATTGATAACAGAAAATGTGCTCAAGACACGATGGGCCACCATGCGAGGCCACAGTCTGACCTGGCAAATCCGACGCCGCGGCTGGTCCCATTAGCATCTCGGAGGATGCGGGTGGAAATGACCTGGCCAAAAGACTTGAGCATGCTCTCCAGCTCTTGCTCATCCATAGACACGGGCAGGTTGGAGATGTAGAGGTTGGTGGGGTCCTGCTCCTGTTGCTATACAGAAAGTGAGAAATGAGAATCCATTCGCTCGTGCATCTTCTTAAGCTTTGAATGAGGAAACGCGGCGCCGACTTTTTATTATTTATCTCAAAGCGACCGTGTCGGTGCAGACGCCGCTGCTTTAATCAAGTATTTACAGTTGCTTAAAGCGTGAAGTTCTCCCGGCTTCAATTTAAAAATATATATATTATAGCACACTTTCCTGGCACTCTTGCAAATAGAAAAATGTTGTCACTTTCAAAAATCTTTTTTTCCACACGGCACAAATTTTTGTGTAGGCAGCAGTGCGACCCGTCTTTCCATCAACACCTGCCACTGCACTTGGCAAATTGATTAAATTACATTTGCGTGTCAAGCATAATTTAGTAACAGAACCTGCTGAAATGTTTTTAAGCAATTAGTGACAGACCAATAAAGGGAAACCCTGAATAATCTCTCACCACTTTCTATGTGTCACTGCCACAGCTGAGGAGGATTTGAAAAACCTTGCGTGCACGCTAAAAAAAAAAAAAAAAAAAAACACTCTGACATTTGCAAAGCATTAATTTGTGCACAGGGGTAGCGAGTCGTGCTTTTTTTTTATAATTTTGACTAATGAAGAGATCTTGATCTGTGAGTAAATTAAGAGGAGAGATCATTTGGTGGCACTACTTGAAAGCGAAACCTTGTGTGACTATGCAGAAGCAGACAGGAAGCCAGGCATGAAGTTAAAGAGTTCACAGAGCAACAGGAGCCTGGCAACCATGAAAAAAAAAAGAGGCTGGGCTAAAAAACAGGGGAAGGAAAAAAAAACGGAGAGCGAAGAAAGAGGGAGGAAATTAATAACTCAAAAGGCTGATATTTTGTTACGGAAGGAGGAAACTTGCAGGGTAGGACCTACCCAGGCCTCTGCAGTCATTTGGGCAATTAGAAAGGAGAATGACAGAAAAAGAGTGAAACTAGAAAAGAAGACAGATGGGTGTCTTCTGACTAGCAGGCTGCTCTCTATACCATTTTATCTCCTCTTTTCAGTGCCTGCTGCATGCAATCAAACAGCTCTGCACACCACAAATAATAAAAGCTTTTTAAATTTGGATGGAGAAGAAGCTGTCAGAAGCTGTCAGCGAGCGAGGCAAATCGAGTTACAACTGTTTAGACTGGACTGATCCAAGCAACAACCAGGAGAGGACAGCCAGTACCTCAGATACTTGCCAAGCTGTTCGGGCACATTTGACAGAGGTGGCGATCTGACAATGAAGAATTCCTGAGAACATTTATGGAATTAAAGTATGTCAACAGCTATCTTAAATGTTTTATAGCCTACATGAGTATCTCCTACTCTCAGCCATCTGGTGGAGAGATAACCTATTTTCTGTGATTGCCGTCATTCCTGCTAACACAGCTATTATGCAACAGAGGAGCAAACCGCAGGGGTCATAGGCCAGCTGACAGTAATGGAATTCAAAGCCATATGACAAAACAAACACAAACAAAAAACTCCACCCCTTTTCCCTTTTTTTGTTTTCCTTTTAGCTCGGCCGGCGCACGCGGCAGACGGTTTGATATTCTAACAATTTTCCTCCTGCTGTATTAAAATGTTGCCGCGCGCAGCTCAGGCGCATGAATGGGATTTGCTGAGGTGTCACCGTGTATTGTCTGTGCCAGGCCTTCACCGAGCCGTGTCTGTTAAGGTGTGTCTGCGCGTTAGCTCGCTTGGGTGTTTGTGTGTCGAGCAGCGTGTGGGTGATGACGTCTGAGTTCAAACAGGGAGGTGCTGAGAAGTAAAAAAGAAAAAAAAGAAAAAAAACAAACAGAGGGGGTGGGGTGGAGGGGGCTCTATTTTTAACTTTGCCATTGTTTCGCTGCCCCTACACACGCAGCTCCTCTGGGCTTGCAGCCTGGAGGCTGGGGTGGCCCGTTCAGGGACTTAGCACACACTCTAAGGACATCTAGTTCAAGGTGTGGTTCATTGTGTTTGTGAATAACACTGCAGCAGCCATGGTGAAGCTGCTGGCAGGTGAACCTGCCCTTGATATTGATAATACCATTGACTATAGCTCTTTTTTTTTTTTGCTGACCTGAAATACCCACTGACTCTGAGACGGCGGTGTATATTTAGGTTTATATAGTGGTTATCAACACCTCTCACTGAGCACATGCTGTCTGGGTGAGTCAGGTTATGGTGTCCAGTTGCACTTGTCAAGTACAAAGATACGCAGGATTGTATGGCACTCTTACAGAAGCAGCTCAGTGAACTTAGACTCAGGTTTTAGTTGCACTGGACTGTTTCAGGTCAGCTGGCAGTGTGTATCCGTTACAGTTCTCCAGCGCTGCTCTGAGGGAGACCCTGGTGTTACATTGCTGCAGGTCTGTTTGGGTGCAAGATAGAGGGAGGAGGTAGGGACGCCGGCGTGGAGTGTACTAAGTGCTGGTGTCTGCCCCAGGCCCAGGCCCGGGCGATGGACAATGCCAGTCCATTGTGCCTGTCCCATTGACAGCGGGTGTAGTGGCACCCTCCCCCCCGGGTTCCTTCAATGGGGAGCCTCAGAGCCAGAGGGATCAGCTTAATGGGCCGACAAGAGTAGCTTTGACTTCAGACACTTGGACAAAGAGTTCAGAACAAGTGCTACAACAGAGTTCAGAACAAGTGCTACAACAGGAGCAGGTTTGTAACATACACAGCACAGAAATGAGGTACGTGAGGGGGAAGGAGACAGGAGGTAGTGCGGAGGACAGTGAAGAAAGAGGCAAAATGAGGATTTGAGAGGAGACCGAACAGAGCGGAGGAACAAGCAATAAAAAATATGATCAGCAAACTGTTTCTGCAGGTCTGGGCTGTGCATCACTGGGACATCTCAGTACACACACACCTCCCTATAGACAAGAGTTTACTTTGAACCCTTTCCAACAGCACAGTCGCTGCCAATTAGGCCACTGCATGTAACAGTTTTTAACCTTTTACATGATAGTGTGTGTACGTGCGCAGCAATGGGGCCATGACTCTTGAGCTGATGGCTCTCTGAAGATCAATACGGGTACAAGACGGGGTGATGGGCTAAACAAGGCATGTTTAAATCTAATGGTGGCTGGTAAACTTGGAAGCAACAAGTGGTAGATGGATACAAGATAGTTGGCTAATTCTTACCTTAGCCATCTGAGCCTGGACCCCAGTGGATTTCAGAGTTGTAACAGCTTTCTGTGCTGCTGCTGGACTGTCAAAATCCACAAAGCCATAGCCTGTAAAACAGACAAACTGATGGTAAAAATGCTGTAGCATCAGGAAGTACATGAAAAGATGCCATGCGCTTGCTGAATACAGCACTCTACAAAAGTGTTGAGCCACATTTCTTTACATTTTGCTGGAAAAATGGGAAATGAGTGCAGTGATTCATTGAAATGTGCAAGCAATTCTAACAAGCTTGAAAGTCAGTATTTGGTTTGACCACGTTTATTCTTACAAGCTGAATCTGATACACAAGCTTAAGTAGTCTTCTGTAATAGTTCTTCAGGCTTCTTGAAGGACATCTTCTTTGGATGTCGGCTGCCTTTTGCTTCATTCTCTGTCAAGATCATCCCACAGTGGTTTAATAACGCTGAGGTGTGGGCTCTGGGGAGGCCAATCCATGACTGATAGTGTTCCACTGAGTGTTTTCCATCTAGGCGCGCTTCTACTGCTTTTACAGCGTGTTTGAGATCATTGTCATTAAAACTGAAGCCGTTGCCAATCAGTTGCTTTTCAGATGGTATTGCATGGTGGTTCATAATATGTCTGTACATTCCTGCATTCACAATTCCATCAATATTGACAAGGTCCCCAAGACTACTGGCCTAAAAGCAGCTGCAAACCACGACAGAGCCTCCACCGTGTTTTACAGTGGGCTCCAAAAACTCACTGTTGTACCTCTTTCCTGACCTTGTCTGTACATTATGATGACAATTTGAACCAAACATTTCAAATTTGGATTTATCGTTCCATGAAACTGGTTTGCACTGATTTTCAGTCCAGTTCTGTGTAATGTGGCATACCTCAGCCTTTCCTCCATGTTTCCCTTCCTTAAGAATGGAAGCTTTTCGATAGCCATCCTTCCATTGAGAACATTTGTCTTCAAACTAAAAGATGCACTTTTTGAAACATGTTGGTAGCAGTGTTTTTTATTTGTAAGGTGAACATTCTCCATTTGTGGTTTACATTGCACTTTTTCAAGTTTCGCTACATCTCCAAGAGCAAAGGGTTTGCAGCCAAGTACATGCCTTCTGTGCAAACTATTGGTGACTGTGGCAGTCTGCTACTGACCAAAGCAATCCGGTGAGGTTTTAGGTGGAGCATCCTCTTTGCAACAGATTTTGCTTGTCAGCAGTCAGCAAACTCCAGCAAGCACATGTCAACTGATCTGGAGTCTTTAGAGCTATGTGACTGAGGCCTTATGAGCGATCGTGGCTCAAGAGTTGGGAGTTCGCCTTGTAATCGGAAGGTTGCTGGTTCGAGCCCCGGCTTGGACAGTCTCGGTCGTTGTGTCCTTGGGCAAGACACTTCACCCGTTGCCTACTGGTGGTGGTCAAAGGGCCCGGTGGCGCCAGTGTCCGGCAGCCTCGCCTCTGTCAGTGCGCCCCAGGGTGGCTGTGGCTACAATGTAGCTTGCCATCACCAGTGTGTGAATGGATATGTAAAGCGCTTTGGGGTCCTTAGGGACTAGTAAAGCGCTATATAAATACAGGCCATTTACCATTTACATGGATGTTCCATCTAATTCTGGGCCATACAGGAAAACAGTGTTTTCCTAACCCTTTGACAAATGGCATGCTTCGCCACAGCCAAAGAATGACTGAAAATGACATTCAAAAAAATATGTATATATAATAATAATAAAAATAAAAAAAAACATGACAACCCAGTCTTTGAAAAGATTATTAGAGTTTACCTTTACATTTGTTGGTAGTTTTGTCCAAGATGGCCTTGGTCGACACAATTTTGCCATACCTTCAGGGAAGAGACAAGAACACAGAATACAGGATGAATGAGTGGACAAGGTTACAACGAGGCAACAAGAGGAATCTGCTCCTACCACATGCATGCCAATATTTATAAATTTCCCCTGGCTGCCAGACTACAGGCGTAAACACGAATACAAAATCCTTTGTGCAACCATTTGTGTGCATTTAATGATCTTAAGAGGCACTGAAAACTTCGTCTGACTCCTCCCTCGTGTCTTTGTTCAGGCCGCCGTACAGTAACTCTGTTCCCCGACTTTGTTTTCGAAGACAGGGGACGGCACCCCAGGGCCAAAAACAATTTGTTCCCGGCCTGTCTTTACCAGACACACACACACAGACTAACACACTAACACCTCTCTTCTAAATACAGCTCTGCTTTAGGGTATTTTTGACTTAAATACAGCTTAAACGTCTTGTCACTTGCAACATCAGACTCTCAAACTGGGATATTAATTTTCAGGAAAATGCATTCTCATCCACCCATCTACAAACAAAAGAAGGAAGCGCGCGAAACACAAGTTCATGTCTTGACCTGTCATTTCGGTTCACAGCTGTCAACGGAGACGTACAACAAAGGTCAGTCAGTAAAAGATGAAAATCAGTTTCTGCATACATCCAGCCACATAAATATTGATAGTAGGAAAATCACCTTAAAGGCAGCAAATGAGAAGTGTTATGCAACATGCTGAGACTAATGGAATGCAGTGTTGTAAGACGGTGCATCAGCACTACAGTATAATAGACCTGCCCTTGTCTGGTGAATTTACCCAGTGAGAGAGGCTGGTGCTCCTCTGTTTGGGCAACATGGCGTCTGGGCGGAATGTACACTGTAACCTGATGCTTCACCCCTCCAGTTCGCCTTCCTTCCTTCCCACCACGTCCCGCTCTCTCTCTCTGTTTTTCCACCCTCACATGGTAGCACACTGCTGGGTCCTACACTCCGGCCTTGTTTCAGTGCACGTTTAACCACATGACTCAGACCAAGTTTGATGGTCACAACAGAGACGTGGGTAATGACTGGCAATTCAATTTAAAGACATCGCTACTCCTCCACTTTTGTCCTAAATGCAAAGACCAGAAGTTATATAGGAGCAACGTTTATGGCTCCACTCCAGTTACCGTGGTGGGGCATGACTGAATGTTTGCATTGACCTTATTAGCTTATGTCTGTGTGTTAAGTTTGATATTCAAATAAACGTATATATTCATTTCGATTATGATGAATTAAAATAATCTAGAAGCTCCGCTGCACAGTTTATAGTGGTAGAAAAGCTCCTTATTGCAGGCATTAATAATTCATCAGCCATTACCAAATAAACACAGGCTATGTTTATACTGTCCCAGTGTCATCTAACAGCTGCAAAGTGGTTGTTAGGCATGAATGTACACACACCCCTGATATAATGTAACCCATTCAAGCCCAAATGAAGTTTTACAGTTGGACCTCTGGCTTTCACATATGGACACAGTTGATTTTATGGTGGATTTTTGTTAGTATACAAAGCTGAACTGGTGCTGTGCTGTTTACAGCCATTCGAGAAACTGCAGAACGTGTCCAGTGACATTTTCATGTAATTATACTTCAAGTATTTCTATGTTGTGCTGTGTTTTACCTCTACATCACTTTATTCTGAATGCAAATGCCGTACTCTGTACTACAGGACGCTTTGGTCACTTTGAGGCTCCTGTGCAGTTCAACATTTCATTCCTGAACAAATATTCTGATTGCATGGATAATCACGTTAAGGTAAAGCACCCTTCTGCCATGAAAGCAGCAACCCCACCCACCTGGAGTTCAACCCTTGTGTTTATGAGAGGCAGCCAGTCAAAGGAAGTTGACCTACTGTAATAGGAGGGTGGCC
Source organism: Astatotilapia calliptera (assembly GCF_964374335.1). Classification (NCBI taxonomy): domain Eukaryota; kingdom Metazoa; phylum Chordata; class Actinopteri; order Cichliformes; family Cichlidae; genus Astatotilapia; species Astatotilapia calliptera. The sequence continues at coordinate 22,717,411 of NC_137426.1, read as the reverse complement.
AGCCCAAATCAGCTGATGGCTCAACTTCTGCAAAACACTTTGCAACCCACCTCCGCCTAATCTCCTCCTTTTCATGTTATTCATGCTCTTGCTGACTTAATCAATGTCACGTGCATTGTCAATGAAGCCTGCTATGTTACGTGAAGCATTTGTGGTGGTGCTGCTGCTTTCCCTGCATTACACAGAACAGTCCCACACCGCCAAATAAAAGAAAAATGGCTGCAGAAGTCATAATAATCCTATTTTGACAAACACGGACCTAACAGAACTGCAAGTTTCAGACAGCGGACAACCTCAGGGACTGCGCTAAGGATTTCTTTGAAATTTGAATCACACCAGGCTAATCTAGCAAGGTCCATGAATAGAAACAAGGAGCTGGAAATTTGAAATAACCAGTCACCTTTAACTAAAACAGACTTGAAAGCCACTGGTTTCTTTTTATAGCGGTGTCTTTTCACTGATATAAAGCCTCGGAAGTAAAGATGCCGTACACACATGCACGCACATCCTTCTGAGACAAATTTCATTAAGTTTATCCACTACTCTTTTTACAGAAAGCACTTTGTCACCTGTCACCTGATTATGTCAGAACAGTAAGCGTCTGATTATTTAGGAAAAAGCAAAAATGTTTGGCATTTACAAGCAAAGAGCAAAATTTAGATGAGAGATATAAGTGAAGTCTAGGTGAGAATCAAGTCTAAATATTTTTTATTATCAATGTGGATTATATGTCGGTACTCGAGGTATGAATATTGTCCGACTGAAACAACTTTAAGGTGAAATAAATGTGAGTTTGATCTTGAATTGTACTTAACTATCATTTATCTAGAAACCAAAGGTCTTTAGTGGCATTGCTGTGAGTTCATTAGGCACAATGAAACTACTATGTTTGTTGTATGGACAATAGAAATGTGCTTAAAAAAAACTGGTTGACCTGATGTTAGGTATCTCTATTTTTTCTGGTTTCGATCTGATGCCTTTAAACTAAAGAAATCTAAAAAACTCACTTAAGACTTACTGATCACTGAGTTATAATTAGAACCAAAGATAAAAATAAAAGCTGTCATTTATGACTTCCCCAACAACAATGCTATGAGTTTAAAAGGTCAACGGGCACTGACTGTGTGACCCTGCGCTTACCTCGGCTCCTTTGCAGGAGAACACCAACCAAGCACACTATGGAGCCCAAAGGGGCCTAAAAGACAGCCCTAACCCATATATGGTCATCTGACATTCTTTCCCAGCAGGCCATGCTACTTTTTTCCCCGCTCATTTAAGTTTCTCCTTCAACAGTAGCCCTCCCACCCTCCTCTAAAGTCTCCGTCCTCTTTCCACTTCTCTGCCAATCCACAATGGCTTCTCTGTAAATCTCTTTAACACTCAAACTTCCTGTGTTTCACATCTGCACATTTCTGATCTTCTTAGATTGCTCACACACACGACAATTCATGAGTGTGTGTATGTGTGGTCACAAGCCAAGTAAATTCTCCCTGTGGATTTTAATACTTCTGATACTTTTCTCTGTATGGGCAGGATGATTAAAATCAAAGTTTTAAAGATGGATGGTCTGTGATGTTGGAAATATTACCGGGCATTTTTAAATTAGAAGTTGTGTAAGCTTCTTCACAGGGATATGCTTTTACTGTGAAAGAGCCCTGATGGATGTGGGGCTGAAGTTCACTTCTGTGACGTACAGCACTCACTTGCAGCAGCCAAAAACCAGTTTGGGTGTTTAACTGCACGCTTGTCTGTAAAGCTAACTACACTGGCTAGGCTGTTTGTTTCCAGGTGTACAAGTCTGGCTTCACTGAGTTTAAATGAGGAAATATTGTAAGTTTCTTTTCTTTATCTCAGCACCTATCCCATCAAGATTAATTCAACTGACTTTAGTTGTGATAAGACTCACCCCTATCACAACTAACATAAGACAGGCATTTTTAAGTGCTTCATAGACCCAAACTAAGGTTACACCTTGGTATATATGAGCGCACCACCATAACTCCAACAGTCAGAATATGTTGGTTTAGGTTAGGATAAACTTAGCTTAGCAGCTAACCTGATTCTGTTTAAAGGCCAGAAGTAGCAGCACCTCAAAGGCCCCAATCAGCATTCAATACACATGTGTGTCCACTAGCACCGACAGATAAGTCTCGGTTTCTTCATTGTTATGAGAGGAACATGTGCAATGAAGAAAATTCAACCTGAAAGGCGTGCACCACGCATTCACTGTCAGCACGCACACACGTGGCCAATGGGACGGACTGTTACATACATGAGATTAAGTCTGGGGCTTCATCTACCACTGCAAGACTTAGATGCAAACACAGCATGTCAGCTAAAGGAATCAGAGAAACGTTGCAGGATGTTCTCTAATGTGTTTGCAGCTTCTTATCTCACACAAAGCAGCAAAAGTCCTTTATCACTGCACCCGTTCAAACACAGCATCTACACCTAATGTAAGCCCCACACCAACCTAAGGAAAACTCTCAACTGAACTGTGTAGACGTTGTATTGCAAGTCATACTGTCATCTAATCATCACACAGTAGAACAGTGTTATTGCATATCACAGATTGTAGTAGGTCTTCTGTCTACATACAGAAACAAACAAGAATTTGCATAGTGCATCTAGTTTACGATGGCTACAGTGAAAATTAGACTCTGGAAAAAATGTGAAGTTGTTTGCCAAAAAGTCTCCATTGTGTAACCATTTTTAGTTCTCTGTGTGTGTAAAATCAAAGGCTGTATTTAAAAGATGGAGGTAGCCTCCACATCTGGAAAAGGAAGCCAGTGAAGAAGTGCTTTCTTTCTAAGGTCCAGCAGGTGGCTGCAAAAAGAAGTCTGGTTGTTTAACACCCCGTGGCTGTCAAATAGCACTTTCCTGATGGGCTTATGGTCTCCGTCAGTAGTTTCCATTTATACTGAAAACAGCACAATGTTCCTTTTGTCTTTTTTTTTGGTCAACAGTAGGATTGTGAAGGTGGTTTTAGTGCGTCAGCTTCACAGTCAGATCTATCTAGGACTCGTGATCTATCTAGGACTCGTGACTGGTTACAAAAAGCTAGAACAGCACACTCGGCTCGAAACTTGAAACAGAACTTAGCTTATCAATCAGTGATGTCACTGTGGTCACGTCTAATCCTTTATATACAGTGTTTTTGGTAGGCGAGGATTTCATAGATGGAATAAAGGCAAGCTAGATTGTTCCTTCATCCAGTGTTCATGTTTTCCAAAGCTAACCCCAGCCGACCTATAGTTTTATGTTCCACTTGACGATAGATAGATGGTAACTCAAAAAATGAGAAAGAGGATGATTTTATAACTTTATAAAAATTCGACTTGCTGTGTTACGTACAAAATAACCAAAAGTTTAAAAATGACTTACGGTTGGCAGAGCTTGACCAGATCTTGGTCCGTGGTCCCCGGATGGAGGCCGCGAATATACAGATTGGTTTTGCTCAGCTGTTCCCCTCCACCGCCACTGCTGTTGCTACTACTGTTGGTGTTGGGACTGGGGGGTGCCATCTGGTGGCCGGAGGACACATAGGTCTGCTGCAGCAAGAAAGAAACATACCGATTATTTTACTGTGCACAAACATTTATAGGAAAAAACATCGCTGATATTCTCAAACGCCAGCAGAAACTACACAAGTACGCTGAAGTTTTTATTAAAAGTGTGAAAATTCAAAGGCGTGTTTAGAGATGTGGAGAAATGGAAAGTAATCCTGCATGAAACAGATGATTATGTGGGAGCTGCGAAAAGTGATATCACACAGCCCTCATGTCAACACTCACCAATAGCGCTTTCTGAGGGGAATGTGGGGCCTCTTGGCCGACTGCTCCACACATAGGGAAAAGGGGCCTCTTATGCTTTCTCAATGTTGGGTAACCTTTTTTTTTTAACTTCTAGAACCACACAAAACAATCCTGTGGTGCAAAAACCAAAGACCTAAAGATCTCAGACCAACATTTAGTTAGTCTCATGATGCAGAAATAAATAATAGCCTTGATGTTAACAATGTCTACTTTGTAGTGCGACTCGCTGCCTCGTGTTACCTCAAATGAAAAAAAGCAGATACGTCAAAAACGAGACACTGACAACGCTGCATTTATTTTCGCTCCCGAAACTCGCTGAAGTCTTCACTTTAACAGTGTAATCTTTTCCCCTCTCAAACAGTCATTAAGGTTAAAGGGTTAACAAGATCCCGAGCGGCTAGATGCAAAAACAGGGATCAGCTTAATCCACGATAATTATGAGTCTGAGAACCCCATCGGCTGATGTCTGATGACAGATATGTGGTTACAGAAATGACTCGAATCTAAACAGAAACAAGGAGAATTTAAAGAGATTAATAAACTTGGAGTTTATCACTTTATTAAAAAATATGAACAAACATGCTCATGAGCCAAACATTTGACATTTACTTCCGCTATTATCTTATTTTGGTTTGTTTTCTACAAGGATGCAGTGGCAGTGAATTCTGCTTGTAAACTAATGGATGACTCACAGCTAGGACCATGAAACGGATGTTGCGCAACAAAAAGTGCATCATCTAATCTCTCTGTGGGACCGTGGCTCTCCTTGGAGATATCAAACAAAAAGATTGTGTAACTGTGCAGATGCTTTCATTTTAATGGAATAAATATGATGTTATTATCGCTTTGCCAGTGAAGAAAGAAAAGAAAAAACTTCTCCTTTCGGGAATAGATCTGGTAGCTTTTTTCCAAACATGACTGGGGAAATAAACACAGAGCGCACCAGCTTCACCAGAACAGGCGAAACTGGCTGTCTGCAGTGAGAAAATGACTTCAATCGCATTCATTTAACAGTCCAATTTCTTTAACTTGCTGTTGTATAGGAACGAATTAGATCAAGCATGCTTTCTAAATAAGCTTAGCAGGGTGCTTCTGTGAAGCTGGGCAGGAGGACAATGGGTTTATTTCACGACAGAGGAATAAAAAGGGCTCGCCGATCAATCTGGTCGTGTTTAAAAAAGGCCCAGCAGGACGACACGGTCGCACCGGGATCACCGACAGCATCGCTCAATTCTGCTAATTAGACAGTATCCATAAGGGCGTGAGGTCCCTTTAAGACAGGCTTTCTGACCTGTGACCCCCTACTCCACCACCAACTTAAGCTTGAATGTAGACTTTTTTCATGACAGGTAGATGAGATGGAAGCACAGCCTCCCTTTTGTCCATTTTCGTTGTATCTTTTATTCCAGGGATATTCAAACATGTTCACAAGTGTGTTAGACTTCTGCCTACAGGAGTCGTCCTATATCATCACAGTGAAATTCTTGACGAATATGTTTTGCAGGCAGCTAATTTGTGAATGAAAGAAGAGGACAGCAGAGGCCTATAATCTCATTCAAACTCTCTTTACCAAAAAGCCAAGTCTCATTCAGTGAGCGTATCACTGCAACAACACCCCTTAAATCACCGGTCTGCAGTCACACGGCTAACTACGCACACATACCGCTGAAGCGTTGTTAAGGCTAAAAATGTGCACAGAGAGCTGCATAAAAGTTCATATTAACAATTGGACAGAGACGACTGACGCTCAGAAGCAAATCTCTGTCAGGCTTTCAGAAATTTCTCTTTATTGCAAAAAGCTTTAAATTCACGGTGCTGTAACTATGCTGTTGATGCTCGGTCACGTTATAGTGGTGACGTGTAATCTTTCTCTCGGGTCCTACATTAAAGTGTGCGGGTACATTGTTATAGAAGCAAAAAATATTAAACTGAAAAATAAAAAAGTTTAAAAAAAAGTCTCCACCCCCAACGGTTGGTAATTAGCTTTCACGTTATTGCAGTAATCATATTTTGTAGTCCTGACGCTGCATTTCTCCTTCTCTGTGAGACTGGAAATATAAATAGATTATTTTAAGGACCAAAGATAAAAATCAAGAACATTTCTATAAATAAAACCATTTCCTCTATTTTTATGCAAACCTGTATGAAGACTCTGACGCTGGAAGGAAGTGTCTATTTTAAATATAGCATACTGCAAGCATTTAACCCTGCCTTTAATCTTTCACAATATCAAAGACGTACCCCGTGTTGTATTAAACTCTCAGAGGCGATTCACGCACAGGAACAGCTCACTGGCTTAAGTGAGACATCTTACCTAATTGAATCGCATGTCTAACGGTTTAATTGTATCAGAAATATCCTCCACCAACACCCTGAAGACATTTGACACGAGGTGTCACATGAGTGCACCTTCTTCAACCGTCCTTTAAGTCTCACGCCACCTCTGCTTTTATTTTATTTTTTAAAATCTCAGCCTCTCAAGCTGACTCACACAAGTCCATGGACTTCCTGGTTGTGGGGGGGGGGGGGGGGTTGCCCACCTCCCCATGTCCTGCTGGCAAGAAAGAGCCATGACTGCCTGTGTATGGCAGCCGACTTCTATGCTAATGCACAGATTAACTAAATGAGGACACAGCTTCCAGCGTGTATAGAATTACACTGCTGAGCTGCCGCTTTACATCCGCCTCTCTTTAGGACCGACCAGAGCAATGAGTCATGGGAATTCAAAACCTACGATCCTTCTGAAGCATTAACAAACCTTCCGGAAGAGTTATCCGATGTGTGTAACCACATCTTTTCTTCTTTGCCATGTTGATAAAAACCATACAACCAAAAATGTAACACTTCATTATACACCCAACGGAACGCTCCGTCCCAGAAAACAAAAGTGCTAATAATCATAAAAACATAAAGCAGGTATCTTTAAAAAGGTTAAACAGTCTGTACGTGTTAGCGGAGGATAAGAACAGGACTGTACGTCTCATAAAGTGGTGAGTGACAGTATGGCAGTAGGCAGGAAATGCTGTGTGTCTGCTCCTGATCTTATCACACAGCCTTCTAAATGAGGAGCTCTGCATTCCAACCAGGTGACAGGGACACCAAACTCACGTCCAGACTCGTTCCTGAATCCTCCTTCCTTTCAGTCTGCAACGCTCCCCTTCCTTTTGTCTCTTTGTAGGCACCTATTAATCTTGGAATTGTCTGTCTCTTATTGTCGCTGATCACACCTATGTGCGCACGCACAGGCCAAATGCACATGCCTGCGTGGCTTTCAAGCCGGGTCAGGTGGCAAAGGATGGAGAGCTTGCAAACGGATACTCTCAAACACTGGGCCAGAGCTCAGCTAGAGATCTAACAAAATGTGAGACAGAGAGAGAGCGTCTGGCATCGGCGCAGGCCTCGGCATTGGATTTCTGACAGCTGTGCTTTCTCCAAGGACTCTGTCTCCCTCTCTACCTGTTCACCTTGGCCGGTTCATGCGGCTGGCACTCTGGCCAGGGACTGATCCAAAACATCTGACACATTAAACAAAGAGACAGATAAACATATACCTGGCATGCGACCAGGAGGACAAAGGTGGCTGTACAGAAAAGTTCAAAGAAAAAAAAACAAAACTCGCTGCAGCAAAACAGCTGGTTTTTTTACGCACAACCGTGTGGAGTCGTTTCTGATACCTTTTTCAGTAGTGTCTGATATAAAGGATTGGCTGATTTCAATACAATATAAATAATCCTGATTCATATTCCTCAATCTGCGTCAGAACACACGTGCATTCCTGTTTAAATAAAAAGGTTTCCAGTTGAAACGCATTCATTTAATTGATTATTGGTACCCACTAAAATCGTGGTATCGTGACATCCCTAATCCCTGCCAATATTTACTTTAATCTTTGTCTTTATCCTTCATTTAGGGATGGGCAAGTCATATACTGTGGGTTTTTAAGAGATTATTTGCCTGAAAACAGCTGCCTACTGCTTGCTGAAAATAGGATTAATGAAAGCAACAAGACTCCACAACAAAGTAAATGTGTGGGCTGTAAAAAGTACCCAAATAATAATAAGTATCATTTTAAAAAACCAGCCACCCAATATGTTTTTTCCCCTCATTCAGACTTCAAAAAACAATTGATCAATGGAAACTAAAGCCTTTGGGTGTAGCTATTTTCTAGCATTAGCATGTCGGTGTTTGAGCAGCAACGATGTTAAAGTTAATATGCATTAAAGTGTTTGTGTCGGGGCACACAGTGTAGAACTTTGTGTCAGTGAGACGGTTACACAGATGACTGGCAGCCAAGCAAACCGCAGTTTTCAGGCCCTCATTTAATGTGATTGCATGGAACGTATTTATGAAGCAGCGAGACATGTACCCAAAAAATTTAAATACAAATTGAGCCATGTTTGTGTGCGATGAAACCGTGAATTAAGCTTGAGACAGCCACCTGCTTTCTACCTCCTAGACATCAGCTGTTTTCAGTTCCTGTCACAGTGACAGGAAAATATGACATGAACGAGGACATGAATCATGTTTGACACAGCGCACAGTTGTAATGTATCAAAATGAATCCTAATGAACATTTAGTTCGCTCTACCTTCTTTCTAGTAAAAAAGAAAAGAAAACCCCAACACAGCTGTGTGGCAAAAATATTTCTTTGCACTGTGATTTCACGCTCTCAGTCCAGGTGTGCACAGTTGTGGCTAGCAAAATCTTCACAGTGGTTCTGCTCACTGCTGAGATCACCCATGTTTATTAAGATAACAGCTAATCCACCTTAAAGAGAAAAAAAAAGCTTGTATCACCTCTTTTTCATACTACATGCTATAAATAGTCAGGTCATTCCTTAAGCTGCAAATTAAAACAAATGAGGTGTGTAAGGCATAATATATTATTCTAATTTTATTTTCTAAATTACCTTGCCTGCAGTATAGGGGGGCAAATACTGCTCATTTACAATAAAATAAACAGTGAACAGTGTATATGGGTGCTATAAAGTGCTTGACTCAATAAGCTAAACACAAGCTCGCTATGCTGCACCAATTAACTTACTGTTTAAAGATGTTCTAATTATCATATGAAAGCATGATTACATGTCACTTTGTTATCCCGACTAACCCCAATCACTGTTTCCTTTATTTCTCCCAGAGTTACTGAGGCTTTCCATTTATTCTTTAACTCTAAGGCATTATTTTTATTTACTTTTTTACAATTACACTGTACAACAGCCATCAAACAAAGAGCTCGCTTAATGGAAAGGACTTTTTATTCACTATAATACACAAATACAGTTTAACAATTTAGTTTGGCTTAGATTTTTTAAATATTTTAGAAATCTTTCAATAAAAAATGTAAAACTAGATATTTTATTTAATTTATTACGCAAATAATAAACTGAAGTCATGTTGTTATAGCCACATTTGAGCTAGCGTACTGGAGTCAGTCAGAAATTAATGAAGTGTAACATTCAACCACTAAAACTAATTCTTCTGTTTAGGAATGTAAGTAAATAAATGTAATACGTCATCCTAATATAACAATAATAATGATCTTTACATTTTTTTCTGCTCTTTGCTTGTAAAACAGTACATGGATCCATGGATAACAGCAATAATTAGATTTTAGCATTGAAAAAAATAATTTTATTTCAAAGAACTTGGAGATATTGGTGCATTAAATATTACAGCAATGTAAAAATGGCAGCTGTGGCATAAACCTTCCATCGGATGCTGGTCTGCATATGTTTTATTGCTTTAGTGCATTTAGTGCAATCATTTGGGGAATTTTGAGCAGGTCAACTATTTTCCGCGTGCGACTAAAACCTCCACAGTCACGTTAAGGAGAGAACACGCCGTACCAAACAAAATCAAACTTCTTAAATGACCCAGTTTACTCTGAGCACGATGTTACAGTGAGAGAGGTTTTCTTTAAACATCAGTGCTGCAAAGTAAAATCAGTTGCCAGCACAGGCATTTAATAAACATCTGTCTGGAAGTCTTAGCATAACTTTCTGACATCAACTCTTATCAAGGAGTAACGTGACAAAACTAAACATGCCCACTTAAATGTTGCTGGTTTACATAATGCTTGAATTCAGGAATGAATACTTGTGAAAGCGTTTGGAGTTCATGTGTAAAAGGATCAAACTACCGAGTCAGAAATGGATTCGAGACTTCACATCTGCTTATTTTCCATCAATGGCCTTTTTAGAGCAAACCTTTCTATCTGTGTGTGAATTTAATGCTCCAGTCAATGTGCTTTATTGATTTCTTTGATTTCTTTTCATATACATAGCTGTGCTTTGACTTAGCAGAGTCAATGTTGAGGCATCCACAGCTTTAAATCACAGCACTAAGCTGACATCTGTTGAAAAGGTCTCCAGCCAAGAGGGAAACAAAAATGTGAATGACAAGTACAAAGAAAAAAAAACCCACGCCATTCGATGCCGCCCTGACTGAGTCTCACGATACCTTAAGAAGCGACGAGCCGCCTCCTGTTATGTTTCCATGCAGGAAGCTATACACGGAAACCGACCAAATTTGATTTGAGAACATTAATTCTATTTATTTGAAGGAGGAAATGAGGTGCTGAGTCAGGGGAGGAGCAGCAGCCTTTAAGCACGACAGTAACCGAATGGCATTTAGCAGTCGCTAAGTCAGTCTCAGTAATCACCGTGCTCACACAAAGAGCGCTTTTCTCACCCCTGTGAATGGGTTTATTTCTCATTCTGTTTTTTATTCGATGCACTTGTATAGCTCAGGTACGGCAAAATGTGAGCAAGGGACCAAAAGAATGAAAGGAGGTGCGCGGAAACAAAACACAGGAACTTGACCCCTCTGTGAACTTTGGCTCCCCAACATAGAGGAGCTTGATACTACTAAAGCAACTGAGTAAATGTTTTGCCTATGCCTTAAGCTTCTTTTACATGTTGCTTTATGCCTTTTCACCTTAATTATTCCTTTGAGAAGTCTGAAACTAATCATTATGCACTGAAAACACAGATAAGCAAATTCAAATCAACTGAGTATCACACGTTTAATTCAGATGCAAATATATTAACTAAAAGAAGTGCTGATACTTATATTTGAAAACAAATTTGACTAATATTTAATGCTGATGTGTATTTTATGTGTATTTCATGAAAATCTAAGTAGAGATGAGAGCAACACTCGTGAAGCGTGCTAGGACTGTACATGTCGCATGAGTTGACCACAGGAGAACATTTCCCTGTTGTCAGCACACGTTTCATCTGAGTCAGGCACAACTAGTAAATAAATAACTACACATAACAAAATTTTATACAATTATTTAATGGTGCAAGCGTCAGAAAGAAAAAAATATCATCAATCAATCAATTTACGAGACTAATGGATGTTTAATATCATCAGTTATCGGTGTCCGTCTTAAAAAGCCAACATGGGTTGGACTTCTCCAGAGTATTCCAGCTCTTTATCAAATCATCTTTGCACCCTTTTTTTGAAAACAACACTTAATGCAACAGATAAACAAAGGCACCCGGCAAAGGCAGATGTCATATTTAGCTTTCATTATACTCGGACACGGTCAGCAAGTAGAGACCCGACAACCAAACAGACAAGCCTGTGTGTCACAAAAAATTGGTGGACATGCAGGCATCCACATGGACTTTCGCACCCACTGTCTGATGATGAAATTTAAGTCACTTTGAGCCAAGTGGACCGTAGCGGACTCGCAGAAGCAAAAGATATAATCAAGGCCTTTTATTTGGAGTCTGCAAGGGAAAATCAGCTGACATTTATGATCTGGTGAAAGCTTGTGTTAAACTTATCGAACGCAACAATTTCCTGATTACCAGCATTGTAAGTGATGTGGGGGGTTTGTGGCTCAAGAGTTGGGAGTTCGCCTTGTAATCGGAAGGTTGCCGGTTCGAGCCCCGGCTTGGACAGTCTCGGTCGTTGTGTCCTTGAGCAAGACACTTCACCCGTTGCCTACTGATGGTGGTCAGAGGGCCCGGTGGCGGCAGTGTCCGGCAGCCTCGCCTCTGTCAGTGCGCCCCAGGGCGGCTGTGGCTACAATGTAGCTTGCCATCACCAGTGTGTGAATGTGTGTGTGAATGGATATGTAAAGCGCTTTGGGGTCCTTAGGGACTATTAAAGCACTATATAAATACAGGCCATTTACCAATAAAATTAAGAAAATCAGATTAAAAAACACCAATCATATAGTTTTTGAAACATCAACACACATGAGAAAATTTAGTCTTAATTTGCCAGTGCACATTTTGAAACATCTGAATTCTTTTGAGAAAGAAAGTGGAAAATCTAAATAGTGTTGGCAATTCCCACAAGAATTTAGCACATCACCAAAATATCTGCTTATGCACGCAATGAATTAAATACTGCCACATGATCTGTTGTGTACATGTATGTCACTAGAAGACCAAATTAAATAAATGAAACTGAAAGTGCTGACATGCACACACTCCACTGCTCACACTTGTGTACTTCCTTAAAAAATTTTTGACAGTATCTCTTAGTCCCCAGTGGTGTTAAAAAAATGTAAAAAATAAAGTGGGTGTTGATAGTTTAGAGAATGAACCATTTGTCAGAAACAATATAAAACCCAACCTAGTAACAGCAGTGAATTTAAAAGTCTATTCAGTAACAACCCAGTGCCACTGCATCAAAAACAAATCGCTAATTGAGTTTGAGCCTGCACAACCCAAACATTTTAAGCTATTTGCCCCAGACAAGCGCAAGTGTTGACATCAGATCTGGTAGGATGAGCAGTCCGCGATCACAGAGAGACAATATGTCAATACACATTTTCAAAATGCCATTCGGGGTTCAGGAGCTCACAGCAACACGCTCAGTGAAATGCAGGAATATCAGCAGGAGATGAAAAACCACTGTTACTCTACTGGATGGAGAGAAAAAAAATCACAACACGATGCCTTCACGTTCAAAGGAAAAGCTTTTACCGTCACTTAGAAGTCATTAGGGTCCACAGGGAGAGGTCTGCGTGACTAAACAAAAACACCACTCTGGAATATGGATTATAGGAAGCGAAAAGTTCTCGAAAAGTAGCTTTGCTACTTCACTGTATCGAGACACTTTTGCTCATTTTTAAATGGCTTCTGTTACGGTGTATAGTGTACTACTCGAAGCAGAGTAGTCAGGCTACATTTGCCCTCACGTAGTGGTTACAAAAAGTGACAATGTCAACAGTGAACGCAACAGAGAGAGCGCAATTCATAATTCTGGGAATGTAGTCATCGGGGTCTGGTGGGATTTTTCAAGGGGTGGGGCATATTCCGCTTTCTGATGGGAAACGAGGGAAAGAGGGGGAAAAAACTTTGCTAACTTACGCGGCGGCGGAGACAATGAAGACCTGATTTAACACCAGATACTTGTGTCCGGAGCTCTCTCACGGAGGAAGAGGCAGAATTCATTTTGTAACATGTTCCCTCTCAGTCTGCGTTTCTCCCTACCCCCACTTCCACAAACACCATCCAGGCACTGACGCGCTATCCCAGCACCGTACAGTAAACCACAAAAGTTGCTCCCCACCACTGACTTTTCTCAAATGAGTGAGCAGAGCCATAATCGACATCCCCCGCTTGTAGTACCCGCACACAAATACTACTAAATAAAACAGCCAGGCGTCCAGCGTGACAGGGACCGAGCGGTAGAAGGAAATTTCCCACCTTGACACACACCACGGAGCGGGCCTGCTCTTTAAGCTGAATATTTGACTCCACGAAGTCTGAAGTTAAATTCAGCTCGTTTAGCTTCTCAAGGACACTGCAGCTCACTGTCACAAACCCTCTCTCTCTCTCTCTCTCTCTCTATCTCGCTCTCTCTCTCTCTCTCTCTTTTTTGGTCGCGACAGACGCAGGCGTGTTGCCCTGCAGGGCGAACAAGCCGAAAATTGGGGAAAATCCCGAAAGCGTTTACCTTTTTGCTGTTTCTGCTGTTATAGCCGTTGTATGGGTTGATTCCTGCCCTTGGCGATACGGAGAGCAGCATTTTTCTCGGCGCTATGTCCGGAGCGGCGAGCACAGCCCAGGCTGCCAGCTGACGTCAGCAGCTGGGGAAGTGAGAGCCTGGAGTCCCGCTGCTCGACGGCGAGTGGTGCTGCTGCTGCGGCAGGACAGCCCCCCCTCACCTCCCCCGACCTCCCCCACCTGCCCCTCACTGCTGGCCCCTGAGATCCTTCGGGGGTCCTTCACGCGCGCCTTTAGGGGTCCGCACAGAAGAAGGGCTTTACCTCAGATTCATTCACTCAGCAGGGGGATTTCGAGTAAAAATCACCAGACAAGAAGAGTCTCAAAAAATTAGCTTTGTCGGAGCAGAACACTTAAACAAAAAAACCCATCAAAGTTACAGTGTGCTTTTGTCTGAAGGTCCTCGATTCACTCTTGACTTCACAGGCATTCACCTTCTTCAGAATTCTCATTCACTTTTAAAAGCATTGACTTATAATAAGGGTTCTCGATCTTTTGATGACTGGGTGGTAATTAAGGAAGCCAGCAAATGACTGAGGCCAGATAGGAAATGCACTATGCATCTTTCATCTGTGAATTATTGACAAAGTTAAAAACATCCTGTCTCAGAGTGATCCTGACAAACTAGTCCATGCATGTGTTAGCCATCACTTGATCCAAAACCCTAAGTGGGACTATGAGAGAGCACATTTCTGCTACATTAGTTTCTTCTCATGGACTCCTTGTTAAATCCAGGACTGAATTTAAAATGAATCCTGAATGATAATATCCCAATGATAGCTTTAAGACCTTGCAAAACCATGTCATCCCAACAGAGCACTTCTCGCTCAGTCTGCAGCCTTACCTAGACTTTCTGAAAGTAGAATGGGAGGCAGAGTCTTCAGCTATCGGGGCCCTCTCCCGTGCAACAGCTCCCAGTTTGGTATCAGGAGAGAGACACCCTCTCTGCTTTTAAGTGTTGGCTTCAAGTTTTCCTCTTTTGATGATGCTTATAGTTAGGACTGGATCAGGTGAAGCTTAACCAGGCTGCAGAGGGGCACACATGGTGCACTGAGCATTTCCTGTTCTCATCTCACCTCTTTTCCCTCTGTGTTTTTATATTATTATCTTTTGTCTACCCTCTCCTTTAGTTTGTAGTTTTTCTGTTACACACATCTTCCAGAAATATCTACTTTCACCTATTTTTAGCCTATATATAATTTATACTACATTATTCTCCTCATTTTAACAACAGAGACAAAAATCTAAACTTTAAGTTTTGCGAGAGGTGCCATACAGAAGACAATAAAAGCGTAGTAGAAAAGCAGATGCCATCATTTATTTATCTTAGATGTAAGAAATTCATAACACCTCCACATCCTTTTAACCCACCTGAAGGGTTGGCTATTTCCCGTGGGTGTTTTTTGTGCTGTCTCTCTGTGCTCTCTTTTCCCTCACCCCCTTAACCAATTGTGGACGATGGCTGACCCTGATTCTGGTTCTGCTGGAGGTTTCTTCCTGTTTAAAGGGAGTTTTTTCTTCCCACTGTCACCAAGTGCTTGGTCATATGGGGACATCTGATTTTTGAGGTTTTCTCTTTAATATTGTAGGGTCTTTTTCTTTCACTATAAAGCACCTTGTGGTGTGATTTGGCACTATAAACATGAAACTAAATTGAACTGAACTGAAGCATATTTAATTTGCTGCTCCTCTTTCCTTTGTATGTGTGGCTTTCTCTCTCTATTTGTTTTTTGTTGTTGTTGTTGTTGTTTACTGATAACAAATGCATTTTAAACTTTCTTAAGTACATTTGCAGTACAGCAACTCCTATGAACTGAGAATGGTTAATATTTCCTCATTAAATACTGAATGCAAACAATCAGCCAGTTCACATAAGTCAGTCTTTTCTGGATATCATTATAAAGATGACAAGACATACTGTTTTATAGTTACAGCTCTCTGCTTTCCATTAACATGTTCTCATCACTCCAATCAGTTTTATCCGTGCCGTTCTCCTGCTGCATGCCTTCAGATGCCATTTATTATTATCTTACTTTGCCCAAGAAGGAAAGAACCATTTGTGATAACTCCAGACTGCTGATGCTTATAACACAGATCCCCCAGAGTAGCTGGAGCTTCGAGGATCATTGCATGATTTAACATGCCCCCATTTAGAGCATCTTGTTTGAAAATGTCTAAACGTGTAAAATCTGCTCCTAAAAACCATTTTTAAAAAAGTGTATCTGTCTTTTTTCCCCTATGATTAATATCCAAGCAACATGTCTTTTGAAGACATACAGAGCCTTAAAACCTTCAGTCTGGCACAAGAGAAAAATAAATGAATACATTTTATAAACCCAGACTTATAATGTCATTACTAAGGTTCTCCTTCGCTAGTGCCACCTCCATTGTAGTCATTAGTTCATCAGAAGCAAGATGAAAATAATTTCATGGGCCAGGGAAGCAAAAAATAATCAAGTATGTTGTGTACAACTTGAGACCTTCCTGTTTTGGTCATCTGGAGGGAAAGAGACATATTTAGACATATAGTCAGTTTCTTGCTTGTGCCGTCACTGACCCAATGACTTGTGACCAAACAGAAACAAAGCTATTGTTTGTATTGTTTGTGTAACTCAATTAAGTATCTAGGACTCACCACTAGTAGAAACTATTGTGCAACACTTAAATTGTGCTGCTTAGAACTTTTAGTTCTGGTGTTTTAAATGGTCGGAAATAAACTTTTGTGCGAGGCAATGATGTGGTTTTGTCACAGTGAAATGGGTCAAATGCAACACTGTGTTGTTTGTTCTGAAGGTCACAGACAAATACTATCAAAGAGCAGACACACATGAGGTGCTAACCCTAAAAATTTGACATCAGAGTGTGAATGAGCATTGTCCTAAAGTTACCTTTAACATGTTATCCATAGCTGCCTAGTCACTGACTCTGGTTTCTTATCTACTACTACTATATTTGAATGGCTTTTCACTTTCTCTTGTTGCCAGCAATTGGCTGGAAGACATATTCCAACACAGATGGCAATTGAAACCTGATTCCTAAATTGCAGTGGCATTCAGTATAACCAGCACTGACACAAAAAACCCAGCCCTGCTGCTACTTTTAATCTCACACTGCAGCCATCAATTATGAAATTAGCAATCTATTAGTTTCATTTCAGTGTTTTGGACAGTACATCAATATCGAGTCATGAATGATTTATGAGTCAATGTATTTTTTCAAGCATGGGGACTCTTTGCAAAATCTCTCACCAGAAGAAGAGTGATTTGTGTTTTTTCCAGCATGTACACACCAAAGCACAATTTCTGCTGCTGATACAAACACCAGAGATGACTTTTAAGAGCAATGCATGTGTTCGACATATAAAACAGGCTACAACTGGTAGGCAGAACTGACTTTCCCTTAGGATTGTGTGCCTTCTGTTCAATAAAGCTGTAGCTGTTAGTCTCCAAATTCTCTGTGTATTTTGCTTATAATTAGCTTTGTTTAAGGTAAAGTTAAAAACCACAAAAAAGTTTCCTCTGCTATCAATTTGCCTTTTGTAGATTTTACAAAATAGCTCTACAGATTGCAGACTTTGTAGAAATGGCACATCCCTGTATAGTCTAGTGAGCAAAAGGCTTTCCTTCCTCCACAGACAGCCCACTCTGCCAGCTGTGAGCACTGCATGTCCTCTGTGTGGACAATAAAATGACAAGTGCAGCGGTATGGTCAATATTTCTAAGAAATGAACCATAAGCACTTTGTGTTAGTCCGTGTATCTCTGGCTTCAGCAGCCTGTGTGTGTCTGTTCATTCATTTCCCTTTAGGAACACACCAGCAAGACTGCTGCACCAGCAGCAGAACCTCAGTCTGTTACAACCAGCCGCTTTGACGACATGAACATTGTTTGGACATCAACAGGCTAGTTGCTAAGTAACCCAGCCCCCTCCACCCCAAGTGTTATAGCCTGTGAATCCATACTTATTACCTCAAGAGTAGCTAAGCGGTTCACATGTGCACACGGGCATGTGTTTATGCTTATGTGTGCATGCAGGCGTATGTGTGGGATAACCGTAATGCTTTATATTAGAGACAAAAAAAAAAAAGAAAGAGGTGGTGCATTGCCTGTTTCTTTTCCTTAAAAAAAACCTTTAATTTATCGTGGCCTCAAAGTGGGAGTGAAACTATGTTTTGAAGCATGGGTCAGAGTTCTTTTCATAAAATGAAAGCTGCATCTGGTACAGACTTGCATTAAAAATGTTCTCATTTTTTTTAATTTGTCTTCTAAAATAAATCAGCCTTAGCAGATACTTTTTATTTGCAAGTTTATTATGAAATGCAGCCATATAGCCACAGCTATTTTGCAGTGTGGAAGCCATTCAGGACAAAGGCAACTGTTTAGGAAATTCCACCCTGTGGTTTGCTATAGAGAGCATGAATGCAGTGGGGGTGAACCCCTGTCATCAAAGTGGGTTGTTGTTTGGGAGGAAGGGAGCCTGTGTGTGGTGGAAAGTGGATATGAATGCTGTGAAAGGGTTCAGGTAGTTCATGTGTGAGGAAGGGTCTGGGTCACTGAGATTGTCAATGTGGGGTTCAAGGTCAAAATGGCTGAGAGTGGTAGAAAGGCAGAAAGTCACTGCAGAATTTCTAGAAGTGGGCAAAAAGAAGAAAAAGACAAAGGTGTCATTCGAAAATGACCAATGAGCACTATGTGTTTAAGGGTGAAAATTGAGAAGCAGCCAGTCTTTCTTTCTTTAAAATCTTCACCTCTGACAGAGCAATCCCTTCACCCAACACCTGCTCCACACAAAGAAACAGCTTACTGCATATTGAAGCAATCTCTGCAGATATGTGCAGCTCGAGTTTCATAAGCTATGGCTTTTATTATTTATGTTAATTCATGTGTTTGGTTTTCATGTAACATAAACCATTCACACAGCAGCAGCAGCAGCAGCAGCGAGAGAAATACACTGGTAGTCACGAAATAAACTCTTTTTAATTACAGTAAACAATAAAAAGTGCACTATCTCACAAAATAGCTTTTTGCCATTTTAATTAAAACCTTAATGAATTTAATTACACATGTGCGTGTTGCTTGTTCTCAGTGCGGGTTAAGCAGCGAATGAATGGCTACAGCTCTGTTGTAGTGAATAAAAGCCATAAAAAAGATGCATTATCAGAGGCACAGACAAACAAATGGATGCATTCGCTTGCTTCACGTGAGAGTAGCTACTTAACACGTCTGCCGAAAAGACCACACACACACACACCCCTAACACTCATCAAACAATCAGTCAGGCATTCCCTGTGGCTGGAATGTGTTTTTGAGGGAGAGTGTGAAAAAGGAAGTTTTGAGGGGCGAGGCGGCTTGAGGGGAATGGATGATGACTTTTAGGTTTCAGCGTAAGATATTGTTTGTGTGCACATGTCCATTAATTATCTTTTTATAATGATAATTAATCTATTAGCACAGTGAGTAAAATTTTGCAAGCATCCCGGACATCCTGATTCTTCTGAGGCACTATTTCAGATTGTATTTGAGACAAACGGGAGCAGTTTACAGCTCCTATTTCATTAATTCAAATAGGAAATGAGAAAACTATTAAGACAACTGACCTCAACAATCTTCACCCTAATGTCAACTCTATCACTGACCTAATATTAGCATAAAACCTACCTGTTTAGGACCAAAAAGCTCTCCAGAGAGTGATCCGTACAGCAGAACGCTGCTGCAGGATTGCTCTCCCCCTGCTTCAGGACACCTACACCAGGAGATGCCGGACTAGAGCAGCGCAGATACTGAAGGACCCGTCCCATCCTGGCAACAAACTGTTCCAACTTCTGCAATCTGGTAGAAGGTTCCGCATCTTCCGGACAAGGACAGAGAGACTCAAGAGGAGCTTCTATCCCCAAGCCATCCGTGCCCTAAACACACACACCCGCCCTCTCACATCACCTATAATTGACTGAGACAGGACTCTCTTCCAGACACTAAACCAAGGCACAATGTACATTTCAATTCCTTTAATTTTAAATATGTATATATTGTCTATCCTGTAAAATAGTCAGATGTCTATTCATATTAATGTACAGAATTCACCTGCTTGCTGCTATTACTGCACATTCACCCAATGTATATACTACATATATAAAAAAACACCCAGCACGCCCCTGCGGGCGGTTTATCCTTCAAGCTCGGGTCCTCTACCAGAGGCCTGGGAGCTTGAGGGTCCTGCGCAGTATCTTAGCTGTTCCCAGGACTGCGCTCTTCTGGACAGAGATCTCCGATGTTAATCCCGGGATCTGCTGGAGCCACTCGCATATATATATATATATATATATATATATATATATATATATATATATATATGTCTATATTTTTTTAAATTCTGGATTCCTTTTCCTCTCGAGTTCATGATTACTTGTTTTGTTTTGCTGATTGTTGTTGTGAAAGACTTTCTGAGCCTTATCTAAAAAGGTACTATATAAAAAATGTACTTACTTGCTTACTTACTTAATACAAATAAAAAGTATAGATTTTTTAATAATTAGCCATATTGCTTGATTGGTACACATCAGTTTAACAACATTTCAAAACTCACCATCTGAGGATGTAATTAACAGATTATCACTGAGAACCTATTTGGTGTTAACATGCATAAACATTGGGCTCACTGTCATGACACCACAATCTAAATGTTGCACGATTTATTTTTGTTTCTCTTGATTTGATTTTTTTTTTTTAACCCCAAGTCCCAGCTGCAAGTAATGTGAACAGATTCTGAGTGTAAAGAGGCAGAAAGAAAGCCTGATGATGGAGTGGGAGGAAAGGAGAGAAGGGGATGAGGGAAGGGGGAAGGGGAGAGATTGAGCTAAGCGGATGGGGGAAGGGCTGTTTGTGCATGCCTCAAATTCCTTAGGTGTTATCAGCGTTGCCCGCTCCATAATTGTTTCTTTCGAGGAGGGGAAAAAAAATACACAGACTGTACAACATTGTAGAACTTCCTCTCGTAGGTTAGAGGACATAAAACAAGGGGTAGTTTTTGACTTAGCTACACTTGTATCACTGTAGACTAACATTAAAAGGGCGGGTCTGACTTTTAATGCATAGCACGGAATAGAAAGGGGAAATGGGCTAGATTCTTCTAATCAAGTTAATTGCATTTTGATTGTGTATTGCAAAAATCTTCACAGTTTTGAAGTATTTAAAACTTAAAAATACATTCAAATAATACTGCATAATCTTGTCTTCTCTGGTTGTTTACAGAAATCAGGCCATATTTCACTGCTCAGCTTTGGAATTCTACGTACACTTGTCAAATTAAAAGCCCTTGTCCCACCTACAAACAAGAGCACTCACATTATTTTGATTGTGTCATTTTGTCAGCTCAAACAGGCTTTCATGCATGAAGAAAATGAGCTGCTCCCTGTGTATAAGCAGATGAAGAGAAGTGAATGAGACAGAAAATTTCTTTAAATATCTTTTTTCTCTCTCTCTTCCTTAAAATGAAGACACTGTAGTGTTGGGACACATGCGCATGCACGCGCACACACAAACATGCACAGACGCACACATGCACAAGATGTGATTCTAGGAACTTTGATTGATGAGGTAATCCATCTGGCTCCAAAGCAAGGGAGGGGAGGGAGAGAGCATCAGTGAAGGGAGGAGGGACGGGTGAGTAGAAGATGAGTGATGATCTACTTCAGAGACTGATGCATCCCCGTCTCCATTTGCGTGTGCGCGTATGAAGGAAAGTTAAAAAACGCTCCAAGTTTTAAAAAACACAAAACAGATATTGACGTGAAATCCTAAAATCAATCCATACTTTATTCATCAGTTTTGGAAAAAATAATAATCCAACATCTTAACATTAACATGCTGGAGGGGAGCAAGTACAGACTGCCTCCTCCGCTCTGCGCTTCACCCTGGCTTTCACCACAGCTGCAGTAAACTGGGCGTAGGTGCACCAAGAGCCTTAGTTTGAGGATGAAAGAATGACGCACAAAATCCTTGTTCCTTGCTCATGACACAGAGCAGATGAATGGCGTTTTCACTTACTTCATCAATAAAATGTGCAACGGAAAAAGACATACCAGAAGCCCAGCACAGCTCTCAGAGAGTTCTCCACAGGTTAGTGTTTCCATTAATACGGTAATTCAGTGTCACTCACATCAGATACATTTTGTAAGGAGAAGAGATGTTTTCCCACTGCACAGTGTGGACACTTTACTTCACATGCACAGTTGCAGTTGCTTCATCCATCCAACTATCCTTTGAAGGGTGGCTGGGAAATTAAAGCATGTCAAAAACATCAACCAAGAAAAGCTACAGGCTATGATGGCTTTACTGGCAACTAGACCAAGAGAAACAAGTGCTTCCAATCCTGATATAGCCTATCATGTGCAGGACTCAGAAGCATGGTGTTTTACAATATGATGGTGGTAATGGTAAATGGTAAATGGCCTGTATTTGTATAGCGCTTTTACTAGTCCCCCCTAGGGACCCCAAAGCACTTTACACATCCAGTCATCCACCCATTCACACACTGGTGGAGGCCAGTTGTAGCCACGGCTGCTCTGGGGCAGACTGACAGAGGCGAGGCTGCCATATCGCGCCATCGGCCCTTCTGGCCAACACCAGTAGGTGAAGGACACAACAATCGAGACTGTCCGAGCCGAACCTTCCGATTACAAGGCAAACTCCCAACTCTTGAGCCACGATCACATGATCGGTGCAGAGATACAGAATATACTGGAGCTACAGGTAGAAAGGGAAGTGCTGAGCAAAATGTCATTATGGTGAAAGATGCGTGGGTGTATATATGCACAGCATCGGAGTCACTTTAGGATTGCTGCAGGGATAAATATTACTGTTAGCTGTTAGAGCAGATCTCTAATGTGTTTCTCCATTTGTTTCGCTGTCACACATATAATGCATTAAAACTGATTAGAGGAGAAAAAGTGAAGATCCCCAGAGATGGATCTAAATCTGACAAGTAACACATGAGACTTCTACAAGGTCAAGAGAAGGGTTAGAGGGAATTATGGAAAGAAATCATGAGCGATGTGTTAATAGCAGCATATTCTTGATTACTTTTTCCTATTTTACTGTTGTTTTTAGATTTCATTCATTAATTCCTGCTCAAAAATAGTTAAACCAAAAACAGTAATTTAGTCTAGTCGTTGCTTTTACCACACACAGGGCTGAGGGTAACATGAAAGTGATGTCTGTGAGTGCTGTGGACTCTACAGGCAAGCATGCCACCTGTGTTATGCTTCCATCTGCTGGTATAAATTGAAAAACAGCAACTGATACCTCAACATTTCCCCCATAAAGAGCCTTTTTGAGAGCAAAGGAAGCAGTGTTACGGGTCAACACGCTTGCTATAATTTTGCAATGTGTGGGTTATATGTTTACATGCACAAACAATGCTGCAAGTAGGTGATGTGACAGCTCACTCCAAGACTGATTTTCCCTTGTTTCATTAGTTTCACTTGAGTATGTTTTCCAGAGCTGATTAACAAGAAAGAGCAAAAAAAGAAGAGAAAAGGGAAACACAAAAGTGAATTAAAACATGATCACCTTTTAGAGAACTTTAGAAAACTGAACAAAATCATTACACAGCAACTAATATCTCAAGAGTTTAAGTATAGTCTAATTAAAAATGAGGACAAAATCATCTTTTTGCTGCGCCCTTTCCCTCTCACCCCATCAATCCTCCTCTGTCACACTAACTCTGCACGTCGTCCTTCACTATATCCAGGAATCTCTGTGGTTTTTCTCTTTTCTTTCTGCTTGGCAGATCCATATATATCTACTCCAAAATATCCACTATCCCTACTCTCTACATCTCCAAAGCATCCCAACCTCACCTTGATGCACTCATTTCTTTCTTTCTTTCTTTCTTTCTTTCTTTCTTTCTTTCTTTCTTTCTTTCTTTCTTTCTTTCTTTCTTTCTTTCTTTCTTTCTTTCGTCCGGGGAGCCCAGTGGCTGTGAAAATACATTCACAAAAAAAAATTCGAAAAGGGTTCAGACAAACATTTGCACTGTTACTAAGCTCCATAAACTGGGAAAAATGTGCCATCGTGGGACAAGGTGGTCGCAGAATGATGTAAAATGGCTGTATTTATCACACGTACATGTCTGAGGTTTGTGTGTGTGAATTTTCTAAAGACTACATGTTTTTTTTGTAAATATATCTCAAGTCTTTTTCCCTCTCTGTCCTTCCATGCTTTTTCAGTGAATGTCTGGTTTTAGTTATGTAAGCACTGCACAAAAGCATTTGGTATGAGGACATCTTTGGACTCAAACACAGCATTAGATAAGGTAAGAACTGGTATGTGGCGCTGTTATACTGTTAGCTATGCTGCATGCACTAAATAAAGCATTTAAACAGCTATAAGAGGACGATCTGGGTGAAAAATGTGGAATTCCTGATTGAATTAACACCAAATAATAGCTTGTTTAACACTAACTGTAAATGAAATTTTCAGTTTTATTTAAAAACAAACCTCGTTGCTCATAACTCTTCCTGAAAGGTTTGGCTTCAGCAAATATAATGACCCTGAAATCAAGAAAAGACTGAGGTTAAAAGCACAAGTGGTATTAACATTCTCTCTTTCAGAAACATCTCGGTCAAGTGTTTTGCTGGATATTCTTTGTGGTCACGCTTGCAACTCATTTATTTTCTTATCCTTGTAAGAGTCTTGGGGGGACTGCTGACACAGAACAGAATACTTAAAGCTATGCGTCACTTTGGTAGTATTTTAAATACAGTCTTCTTCTCTCTTTTTTTTTTTCCACTGACACAAAAGACCTTTTGTTCTTTGGCTTTAGATAATCTTGCACTGTAGACCCTCTAGGTGTCAGTGCTGCACAGCATTTCACAGATAGATTCTAGAGGTCACTTGATATTGTTGCTCTAAACTGGTGCACACACACTGGGGATGCGTAAGTAAAAGCCAGATTCATTTGTGCTGTCAGGAGCATGCACAACCTATAAAAACATAGTTATTATTAAGGCTCAGTCTAAAGACTCCACACCTGGTCTTGTGTTTCTTCCAATTCTGCATGACTGTGCCACTTTTTTTTGTAAATGAATTTTACACTGTAGTTGGGATTAAATTAAATATGTAAAAAGTCACAGAATTTAAAACCAAAATACAGTCACAACAAACATAATCAGGGTTAACGAGAATAAAACTTTGACTCATCAGATATCAGCGTCAGTAGGACTGTGACCACGAATGACTTGTTTTAATAAAGAGGAAGTAAACCATTAACATATAGCCAGTGTCTTACAAGCTGTTTGCATGATTTTTTTTTTTTAAAAACAATGAAGTTAGAAGGGTTCTTAATAGAGGCTGCAGGCCTTACTTTATATATTTTAAAGAGCAGTTCAACATATGTCAGACAATAATCCCAGCAATCTGTTTGTAAATGAAGAACGTTTGTGTTAAGACAAAGTCTGCTCTCTGCTGAGCCACAAATGTTGAAATGATTCACTGCTTAAGTCTAAATTAATCTAAGCCATCTATAATTCACCTTATACAGTCACACTGCCATTTATTGTATGTAGTCTTTCTGTGTATTCATCAGATGTTATCATCGACGATTATATAAACCAGGTAATCTAATCCCAAACCTTTAGCTTAGGCTTTTTCTCTGGCATTATAGTCCCAGCTCCCCGGAGTGCTCTTCAGTAAAATAAAATATGTGTTTCAGGGTGTTGCTTTTGTTAAATGATCCAAGTAAACCTATTGCCTAACATGTTCAAGTAAGCAGTTTGTACTTGATGAATGTAAAGCGATGGTAATGATCCAAAATATCATCAGTTCTCCGAACATTTCTCGATGTGCTGGAGTATCAGTGGAGAAAGCAGCAGCCTCAAAATAGACAGGATGAGCTTCTCCATATCTTGAAAACCTTAAATTAAGACAAAGCCAAGGAAACCCTCGTGTCCGCCGCCTGGCTGTCGTTTTGGATAGAGGTTCTTGTAGGCTGGTTTAGCATCCCAACAACATCAGCTGTCATCATTCAGGGTAAAAAAAAAATCCCCACACATTTTTTGATGTACAGATGGGTGTTTCCCTCCATACTAGGCAGTTCACAGCTTACAAAACCGTTAGTGTGTCAGCTTTGTCTACGATTGGTTACCTTTTTTAAATAGTAAAATGGTTGCTGTGGTAATTATGCCTCTGCACACTATTTTCTAACACATTACGTGACTTTCTCCTCATTATCACAGTAAGAAGCTTTTTCATGGGTACTGTTGAACCCTGTTGAAGGCAGAAAGCAAGCATCAGATACCAGTCATGGCCACACACATCACTAAAAAGTATGGCTCTGATTCTTGAGTAAAGCATTCTTCCACTAAAACGTCATTCCATTTCAAGGATCATGTCCTTCAAAGTTGTGATTTCAAGACTATGTGCATCATAATAGGTTTATGGGGTCATGTGGGGTCTTCTTCAAATGTCGTTAAACTTAGTTCTGTGAAGGCTGCATCCAGAAGGTAGCTGGCTTGGGGGTCTGAAAATCTGCAAGTCATTGGGCCCTATCAAGATGCAAATTGTTTGCTGTGCTTAGCAAATTTATTAGACCACCAGTCATAAAAATATGAAAGCACAAATATTAGAAATCTGTCAGAAACTTGTTTAAAACTAAAGATTTTTATTGGGCAAATAGCAAACTGACTTAATGTTGTTAATCAACATAACATTCAAACGCCAAAACTACATATCCTGTTCAGTGATGAATTTGGCATCTTAAATGAAATAATACTATTCTGCTTTTCATCTTTTTTGTAAAACAGTACATTTGAATTTTCGTGGATAACGACAATAATTAAAGTTTAGCATTAAAAATGTCATTTTGAATTAAGGAGCCTACATGCTGGTGGATTAAGCATTACAGAAACATAAAAATGATTTAGGTAATTAGCAGTACTGACAAATTTAGGGCAGCCGCGGCATAAAGCTTCAACTGGGTGGCTTGTTCAATACATTTGTTAAGGATTGACCGCAACTTCCAATATTATTGCGAAAATTCAGATCAAATCAACGTCAAATCCCGATGAAGTTGCAAAGTACTTGAAAATAACGACAATACTGGAACGATCGGGTGTTTTTTTATGTCACAATCTAAATGTCAAATCCGTTTAATAAGGTGGACTGAGAATCCCTACCGTGGTAGCAACTGCAGTTTGCGAGTTTACATGAGTGAGCCTAATTTGAAGGAGGTGAATGGTGGTGGTGGGGGTGTCGGGTGGTGCTGGAGGGAGAGGAGAGGGGAGGGCCAGCTGAGCCCCCTGATGTTGCGACGTCACTCAGACCGCTGACTGACTGGGCTCCGGGCTTCAGGCTCAATCTGTGGCCAGCAGCAGCAGAGGTGGCGGGGAGGAGAGGAACATTTGATCCACTTCTTATTCCCCCCCTGTGACTTCTTCTCCATCGGGGCAGGGAGAACAAAAGGCGGACAGCTGCATGATTACAGGCGCCAGCGAGCTCCTTCATCTCGCCTACAAGCCGGGCTAGCTTGATGCTCAATTCAGCCTGCTAGCCTTTGTGGCAGGGCTCTCCATGCATCCGAGGACCCCTTAGGCAACCCGGGCTGGGAGAAAGCCTCGGCTTTTTGCCTGGACAAGTCTGGAAGACTTACTCTCCGAGTGTGGGCAGACAGCAAGCAGCAGCCCTGTCAGCACTCACTGCGCACCCAGACAGCGGATTTCCAGCAAGGAGCATCCCCGCCGGGGCACACGGTTACACGTCGTCGCCTGTCTGCTCTGCAACCTCCAGCTTTTGACAGGAGCAAGAAGCGATTGATGAGTAATATTCTTCCAAGATAGGCTACAATGTTGCGCATCGCGGCCAACATGCTGGCAACAGGATTGCTTTTCTTGGGATTCATACACAATTTGGAAGTAATCGCTCCAGCCAGGGCCATTGATGGTAAGCAGAGCTGATTGAATGTTACCCAGAGTGTTGTGCCAATTGCTCAAAAGATCTATAGCCGTTAGGTGATGTGTGCACAGTGATTAGTGCGGGATTTATTTTGCTCTGTGCCTGCGTTGCAATGAGAGTACACTGCACCCGGTGGAAGGGGTAATGCCTGCCCCCACTGAGCGGAGCAACGTGGAGGGGATGAAACCTAGGCGAGACAATTAAAGCGGTCTTTTGTTACTGTGTCCCGGTGAAGCGTGTGAATGTTGCAATGTCACAGCACCCCACCTCCAAACCCTCCATCAGCACCCCGCCACCCTTCACTTGATTCAGGCGCTCGCATCCCAGCATAGGCCCCGATAAGAGCTCAAAGCTCATGTTTACGTGTCGATACCTTCATTAGAAAAATGTGTCGACCTGCAGTCTGAGGCGTTTTTTTTAAGCTATGATAGTACCACGTCTCATTAAAAAAGAAGAGAGCTGTGAGCACCTCTGCCGCGCTGTAATCGAGCCTATCTGATGTGTCTCGACTTCAGTCAGTTCACGTTCAACAGTTTTCCCCGAGAGCGCTGATGCGATGACAGCAGCCGAGCTACCCCTCAGTCAAACCGCACTGCCACACTTTTGTCCCATCCGTGGCTGGATCGTGCTTTATTAAGAGCAGAGGACCCGTTCGTGTCCATCACTGCACACTTGGTTTTTTTCTGCATCTTTAAGCTCCGAGGATGTGCTGCCATCAACAGGCATGCGTAACGCTGTGCACTGTTGCTGTGTGTCGGTGCCATTATTCAGTTTGTTGCGTATCTGTGCCCCCGAAATGCCGACAGTCATATTGTGATCTGCAGGTAGACAGTGAGCAGCTCTAAACGCCTCTGCTGTACCCCCCCCCCCCCCCCCCCCCCCGGACTTTATGAACACACACACACACACACACACACTGGAACAACTTCTGGAAACTATTAAGCTTCACAGTCCCACTCAGGGTTCCTGTTTTTGTGTAAGACAGGAAACAAGTATTCATTCAAAGACAAAGATTTGCTGACAGACTTCTTAAAATCTCTGCAGGTGGAAAGTAAATCTATAAGCTTGTTCTTCAAACACAGCTTTTTAAAATTTCATTTCATGTAATTTTTGAGGGGGATGTCACCAGGGTCAGCAGGGCTAATCGGAGGTCCTGAATTCACAGTGTCATTAAATTCAGCAAGACTTGGATTCAAATCCCAAGCTGCATTTTGAGATTATTCATCGAGCCACAAATGGCTCCCTGTGTCTTTTTGAAGTCATCTCATCTCACTTGGCAGCCCAGTGCGGTGAGGTTCTTAAGGAGCACAATCCCCCGCATAAAAACACCACCTTGGAGATCGATAGCCTGCAATCACCTGTAAGTTGAGAGAGACTTGAGAGCCTGCATTTAAGCGTTTAAAACAAACAGCTTCTGCCTCAATTCACAGTGATTGTTTTAGCAAAAATCTTCTTCCCTCTGAGTCTTTTTTTTCCTTCCCTTCATTTGATGAGTCAGACCAGTGCAGTGGAACAGAGGAGATCACCAAACCTGAGTTTTTCCTAAAAATCCACTGAGATGCAGAGCCTGCTGTGCTCGACGGCATCTGTGAGCAAAGATTCTAATTTGTTTACAGATGAGGTGTTTCATTACAATTTATTGGTTAGACTGACTGTGAGATTTACCAAATAGTCTCTAATTGTAACTCATGCATTTGGAAGATTTCTTCACTACATTGCCTTCTTTCTAACGTAGTTAAATGGCTTTTATTTTTTAGGGCCCCTTCAGTTACACATGCTACTAGTAAACCCCCCCTGCCCCCCCGACTTGACTTCAAAGTCTTCTTCCTTTTTTTCCATAAAGGTTTTTCTTTCTTTCTTTTTTTCTCATACACTGTAGTCAGTGTAAAAGGCTCTGGGTACCAACAAACCCCAAGTTTAATTGGGTCTAAATTGCTCTTTGTTTCCCAGAAGAGACCTCCATGAACAGTCTCAGCTTGTTCAGAGCTCTGCTAATTGGAGGCCCAGTGGAAAGGGCCCTAATGAAAGAATTCCCATCACTTCGGTCTATGAAAGTGATTTCACTCTAGAAAGAGATCACTGGCCCCTTACAAATAGACAGTGTGCCCCCAAACCCCGCCCCAGGCTTTCAACGATAAATATTTTGTTCAGAAAATGACAAAGCAGAAGCGGTGCCTTAAGATCAGTCTCTTCAACTTTTGATAATTTCTTTTACTGCTTTTCTTCCTTGATGATGAAAGTGGCACGGGTTCCTTCCTTCTTAATGAACTCACGATGCAGCGATTATCCTGGCAGTTCCCCTCTGTGCATCTCTGTGCTGCAACATTTGGTGGAGGCCTAAGAACTGCCCCGGCATTTGGCTGATAGCCGGGTGCTACTCCCATGACAATGACAGCATAGGGCCAAAAGGCTTATTGTTTACAACTGTATAGAATACAGAGTAGGTTTGTGAGAGCTTCACAGCTGTTGACCTTATCTTACCCTAAAACATTTAAGCGCAGCAGCTAATGCAAACAGCAGATGAGACATATATAGAAGTCTTATATAAATTTCTAGGTCAGATCAGTTCATTTGTTTCTGAAAATACTTTCAAAGCTACTCCAGCTGGATGAATGAGGAGCTTAACCAGGGGAAAACAATCAGGTGGTTACATAAAGCTCATTCACATCATTGCATCACTTACAAAATCTTGCCGTTTTTTTTATTTTTATCTTTAACTCTTATAGATGCTAGTAGACCATGACCAGAACAATGGTAGCTGGTCACATTTAGGGGTGGGGGATATAGCCTCATAATTCTATTGTGATATTCTGAGGACATCTGTAATAACAATATTTTTAAAGATATATAGAAAAAAAATACTGAAGAACATTTTATTGGTGATTGTAGCTCGCAGGCAGCAGCATTTCTTAGTGCAAACAAAATGAAGGTCATTCGCCGTCCTTCGTTTCAAATAAGCTGCTGTAGTTGATGCTAGGCGACCTGATTCAGAGTATAAATGCAATGCCATGAGGTGCCAGCAGCAGCAGTATTAAATGTGAGCACAGAAGTAGCCTAGGTAATGTGTCCCCTAGAATTTTTAAGTAGTGTAACAATAAAGCAATATCAATGCTAAGCAGCATACTGATAAAATAGTGCAATTTCACTATAACCAAGCACAAAATAGTTGGACAGATTGTGATGAGAGGTCCATCGTAGTGGTTTCAATACAATGGAGGTGAGGTATAGCAGACACCTATGGCTGCAGATGCCTGTGTGCAAACATGCCATTCAGAGTGATGATGCCCATTGTGCATTAGAGTCTATTTGACTGACTTGTTTTGGAGCCAGCCTCAAGTGGCTGTTAGAGGAACTGCAGTTTTTGGCACTTTGACAGGTTCTTTTTCCAGCTGCAGAGGTTTTGCCAACACTAGTCTTTATTTAAAGTTAATGTAGCAGTCTCCTGAAGCTCACTTATACTCAATAGGTAAATATAGACTACAATGCTACCAGCTGGTTGTGTACAAAATCTTCATAATTAGGCGGTACACTGTCAAAATCTTTGAAATTGCAACGTCTTTCTAGCCACTCGGCTCTGGGTACACGTACACTTTTTAGAGCAGTCCTGTGACCCACTTTAGGCTTGTGACCCACTGATTGAGATATGCTATCTATATGGAGCTATTTAAGGACTGAAGATGCTGAACAGAGGCGACAGAGCGGAAAGTTGCTCTTGGGATGTAATGATCATGACATTTCTTTACATTCGCAACACATTAGCCAGCAAATGACTTAACAACCGTCACCGTACTGTATGTGAAGGTGATGATATTTTAAGAAACTGCGTATGAATTGAAGCTTAGTTAAAATACAAGTCCATCTCATGTCAGGATCCTTTGATTTGTACCTCAGATGAAATATAATCCCTGGAAAATGTTAGTCTTATTCACAGGTCACCTCTCTTTAGAAACAATAGCAGAAATACTCCTGCATTAAGACCAAAAGCGAGTACAAAGTAATACTACAAAACCTTCTAATGACAGTTAGAAGAAGAGAAGGATGAGCGCGCTTCAACGTGTTTCAGGAGAGAACAGGATTTTGGGGCAGTAGCGATGAGCTGCAGAGAGCTCCATAGTTGACCTAACATAGTGTTCAGGATTGTGAGTCAGTGTCCAGTTGAAATTTGGCTCCGGTGTTTGCAACCACCTGCAAATATTCCTAATCGTATTTGATGTGAAGGCTAGGCTCAGGCTATGCAGCCTGTTATTTTTTTATAAATTCACATATCTGCTTATTTACTGCACTTGTTTTGTTTTTTTAGGAGCAAAGTGGTGAAACACAGATGTTTATTCTGCTTTTATGTTTTTTTGCTATCTGGTCTTAAGATTTACACCCGTGTGCAAGCCTGTTTGGCTATTCACCAACTCCTAAGGGAACAATTTGTCTGTTTCTGCAGATAAATTCTCGACCGCGTCCAGTAGTTAGTTGGCAGTTTTCTGAGGTTTGTTTTTTGTAATCTGCAGTTTTTTGCCAAGCAGGTAGGTTGATTTGTAGAGCTTTAGGAAACAGCACAGTGAGAGCGACCCAAATCAGTAAAGTCTCAGTCTGCAACATCAAAAACAAAGAAAATCTGATTTTCAATTTTTCAATCTGAGTCAAAGTGAGGAGGACTTTTTTTTCTGGGGCAAAGAAGACCACTCTGATGTTGGATCTGCTTTGAGTAGTAGCTTTAAATCCAAAGATGGCCTGTAGATAAAAGTATAGCTATGACAAAGACAGTCATTTCACTCTTGTGTTATACTTGTAGTCTCATGTGTAAAACTCATCAGTACACCTTCCCCCGATATGTACCAGGGCAAAGACAATTAACTTCACATCTACTGCCGCAGCTACTTTGTCAAATTATTGATTTTTCCATACCAGACTTGAAAGAGTTTTAGTTTTCATTTCCTGCAGTATTGATATGCTGATTTGAACTGCACTTCCTTGCTCTCTTCTCTCCCCACCGTCGAGTTCGCACGCACACAGACACACATTGCAGTGCCCACACAGCCCAGCCGCCTCTCACTGACTTACTGCCTTGCTGTCTTCTTCTTCATTTTTCTCATCCTCTCAGGTTAAACAGCATTTTTTTTTAATAGTATTAGAAAGTGCACTTTAAATCAAACGCAGCTTTTGGCCGTATTATAGCCTTAATATTTTTCTCTTTTAATAAAACTCTAAACCTGCAGCGCTCTTAATGTTGTGGCACTGATTCCCCCTGGTACTTGTTTGAAATACTATTATTGCATCGAAGTATGTAACTCCTTTATTATTGCAACACTTAGTGGAAAGCCGTGTTATCTGCTGCTAGATGCGAGCACATGTAGGAGTGGGCTACGTAAGTAATCAGGCTGCCTTGAAAATTCAACAAAATAAAATATTAGTCTAAGTGTGTGTGTGTGTGAGAGAGAAACAGTTTTCATAAGAAGTGGATGACTAACCTTTCATAACAACCCAATTGTCATGATAAAACAACAAAAAAACCCAAAAATGGTGACACAAAGGTGCTTAAATATTGTGTAATGAGTCCAGTTTGAAGGGTTTTGCCAGATTTGCAAAGAAGCTGTCGTGCTTTATAGGTGTGTAATGTGCATTATTCATCAACGTCAACAACAACCACGTCATGCTGATGCGAGGCAGTGCCATGGTCAGGCTGTAGGATTTGCTGGGACCCTTTTATCACCGATAGCAAACATGAGGTAAACTCACTCCTCGGGCGTCAGTCTGAAAGGATGTCTGTTATATTAATGACTCAAGCTGTGACCTTCTCTCATTTTCTTTTCTCTTTACCAAGTTTCAGATTTCGTAAAGCACGAGGGAGGCAATGTGATAGATTGTCCCAGCATAAGGCAGAATTTGTGAATTTATTTCTTTTATCAGTTTGCTAGATAAATTGCTTTATTTTCCTGTTGTAAACATTGTTGAATTTCAGCTCCAGCCCCAGGGGAAATGTCTTTTTTATTTGTTCGAAATGTTCCCAGTCTTGGTTGCACCAGCAGATATAACCAATATGTAGTCTTTTTTTTTCTTTTTTTTAGCACTAGGCCTCTAACAAATATATTTATTAACATCCATTAAGGCCTTTCCTAGAAACATTGTTTTTCACTGACATCCATTTATTCCGGGATAGAGTGGACACGCATCCAGAGGTCTACACAAACAGACCTCATCCTTTTCTCCAGCCTTTGCTGATACATCACAGTTTGTATCTAGGCTCCACAATGTAATAAGAGTCCTCCGGCTTCATGCCAGCAAACTCTTCCTAACTCGGGTTCAAACAATGAGCGCTGAGCCACAGGCCCAGACGCACCAGCACCGAGGTTATAATTCATAGCACTGTGATTTAGATTCATTTACAAACTTCTAATGCAAAATGTAAATAACAATAACCTCAACATAGGCCTAATTGCAAAAAAAAAGAGCAGACAGTAGCCTTGACTCTGAGGTAAAAAAATATTTTTAAAAAAATCTCCTGACCTGGTCTGTAGTGGAGAAACAAGCCTGAGGAAATATAGCAGTCAACTGGGAGATTATTTATGTAGCAATTCCTGGCAAACATTTTACACATTTACAGTTAGGTCCATATGTTTTTGGGCAGTGACATATTTTTTTTTCATGCTCTTGTCTCGGTACACTATCACTGTGTATTTTAAAGAGAACAATATGTGATTGAAGTGCAGAGTTTAAGCTATTCTTGAAGTGAGGCCGCAAAACTGACGAGCAGATCTGGAGTTGATCCCAAGTGTTGAAATTGCATTTCATAGCTTCTTACTGGAACTTTCAATATGATGTCCAGTAAGAGAACCAAAGTGAAACTATCATAGAGACAGCAAAAACGAATCAACAGTGGCCAGCTCAGCAGCACCAAAAGGCCTGAAAGACCACAGAAGACAAGTGCATGAAGAATTAACTCCATGGTTTAAAAAAAAACAACCCCAACTTCAAATCTAACTAAATTAACACTCTAAACTGTGCATTGTCAAAGTCTGCATTCAAGACATTCCTTCGTGAATGAAGGTTTTATAACAAGGTGCAAACCACTGGTTATTCTCAAGAATAAGAAGGCCAGATTAGACTTTGACAGAAAATATCCAGAAGAGCTTGCACAGATCTCCTAAAAAATAATCTTTGTACAGATGAAACCAGAATGAACTTGGAAGAAAGGATGGGAAGAAAAAAATATGAAGAATGAGAGAAAAGGTTCATGATCTAAAGCACGCCCTAACATCAGACACGGGGGAGGCAATCAGAAAAGGAAGATAAAAAATAGAAGCGCTCTGTGGTATCTAAAGAAATACATGCTAAACAGGCGCTCCTCAGTGGGATTAAAAAAAAAAAACAAGTCAAAAAAGCAGAAAACTTGCAGAGACACTCTGTTAGTAAGAATTAAAAAAAAATTGATAAAATTTGTAAAAGCACAGCAAGAGACAAACTTGACCTACATGTATCGACTAAAGAGTTTTAGCAGGGTCTGATGAGGACCTTGATGAAGGAGGCAATGTTAGAGCATGGGCATGCATGGCTGCCGATGGAAGCGGGTCACTAGTGTTCATTAATGACGTGAGTGCTGATAGAAGTAGGAGGATGAACTGTTAAGTGAACAGGGCTTAAGTCTCTGCTTAGATTTAGGCAAACTCTAAAAGACTGATCACATGTTGTTTCCCAATGCAAAGCAAGAAAAGCACGAGAGAACAGGCCTTAGTGACTGTGTCTAAAAAAAATAGCTGTAATTCCCTAACAGCTAATTACTAAACCCCTTGAATTAAAGCTGAAAATCTGCACTTCAATCACGCCTTGATTGTTGGATTTAGGATCCATTGTTGTGGTGTGCAAAGGCAAAAATACAAATCCAAAAACCTGTGGAGCTAACTTTATGAGCCACACTGCAAATGCTGCACGCAGTTTTTAAGCAACTGGCTTCTTGCATAAGATTTCCCACATTCAGATGTATGTGTGTAGGCAATGTGGTCTCTCTGATTATGTGCATTGTGTGCTTCTGGGAAAAGAATGGGTGGCTGTTTGGTCTGCTGTTATTAGCCTACACACACTAAACTAGTTGGAATATATTTGGTAAATATCCCTGAAGACATTTCCTTATGTATATGAGGTATTTTGGAGTGTGTGCAATTGCATTTTTAAATATATGAACTGGCTGAAGGAGTGATTTGGCTTTCAGATTAAGATTAGGATTATATCACTCGCTCACAGTCTTTTCTCAATGTGCCAAAGGCCAAGAAACCCACCTTACAGCACTCAGAAAATGTTCTTATTAACAGAGATTTTTGAGCGACTGTGTTGCCACATGACAGAGTCAGGCTAGTGGTTTTCCTTCTGTGTCCATTTTTAGGCATAGTTAGGTTAACAGCTGCTGTCTGCTTAAATACCACAGACATGTATTTACAGCGATATCAATTTCTTACATTTTCATGCAGACTTGTTTGAATTCCCAAATTTCCCCAAAAAGGAAATTTCAGCAACCTTTAGATTTAAATCTGTTACTTTTTATGCAAGAGGATTTCTTCCGACTTTGCTTTTTGATCGTCAGTGTCTCGTTGGAGTCTCAGCCAAGGTTGCTTTAGCACATGGAGGTGAAAAAACATTCTGGAGAATCAGGTCTTGTTGCATAGAGCTCATGCGTCACACTGAGACTTGAAATTTGTACTGGTCTTACGAAAAGGCACTAAAGAATTTCATATAATCTTCTTTAATATGTTCCCCTCGGCAGCATGCTAAGCAGGCTTAATTGTCATTTCCCCCCCCTCTGCTGCTGCATACGGCGTGTGCTTCGGTGCTAGTGCGGCAAAGGGATTTGTCTAAACTGACTAAGTTGATAATGATGCATCACACCTTGTGGTTTTCTGCTTCGTCCCTTTTTCTTCTTCTTTAGAAAAAAAAGATTAACCCTTATGATGAAGCGAAGGAGTTCATGACCTCCTCCCCCCCTGAGTTCTAACAGTGACTGTAGTAGCACAAATAGCAGTCATGGTTGATTACCACACCGGGGCTGAGACATGGTGAAATCTCAGCCAGACATCCAAATAGCTTTTCATTTGATTACTCTGCTTTAACTAATAGGTTCTTGTTCACAATACTACAAAGGCTTGCTGAAATTTGTGGAGTTTTTTTTTCTTCTCAGATTTGACCTGTAAAAATCACAGTCACATTCAGGAGTGTGTTGCCCTGTAAATTAAGCCTCATTTGCCTTTGCAGCTAGCACCAGACTTGAACATATTCCTCGTGATGGCTCTCCTGAGCCTAATGCATGCATGACACACACTTTCATGCATACGAACGTACACGTGGCACAAAATTTACATCCATCCAGAAGGCGGTTGAGTAAGTCTGCACGCACAAGCCAAACTTTGACTTGGATTGTAGATTTTTTTTAAAGGCCTCATTACCTTAATGTAGGTGACAAGTACAGTGGGGGAGATAATTATTTGATCCCCTGCTGAATTTGTAAGTTTGCTCACTTACAAAGAAATGAACACGGTGATTTTTATGGTAGTTTAATTTTACTGGAAAGAGAGAAATCCAGAGAAAACACATTACGAAAAAGTTCTTTGCATGTCATTGAATGAAATAAGCATTTGAGGCCCTTGCAAAACATGACTTTGTACTTAGTGGAGAAATCCTTGTTGGCAAGCACAGAGGTTAATTTAGTTAGTCTGTAGTTTTGCCCACTCCTCTTTACAGAAACTCTTTAGGTTTCTTGGCTGCTGCTTCATCAGTTGAAGCTTCACCTCTATCCACAGGTTTTCTATAGGATTTAAGTCTGGAGACCTTTTTTTCATCATGCCTTTGTTGTCTTGGTGTTATGTTTTTGGTTGATGGTGGAATGCGCTGGAAGACCCATCTACAACCCATTTTGTTTAAGAGGCACAGCTGGAGCCTTTATCTCTTGTTTTGTAACACAGGAACTTTTTCCCTCCCTCTTTCTTCTCCTCCTCTTCCATTACAAAATTCTGAAGTGTTTATGGCTCAGCTGTGGAGGTGGATGAAGAGTTGGCAGACTGCAGCCAAAGAGGCCGATATGCTCATCCCTCAATTTTGGCACTTAGCAGAACCCCCTCAGTTCAGCCCATAGGCCAAGTAAATAAACCCATATCCCATTTCTTTTTCGCTCAACCTCAGTGTTTTCTATATCTATACAAGTTTGTCAGATGCCATTTCTTGAGAGTGAGAAGCGTGTTGCCATGAATCCACTGTGAAATTTTCTATTTATTTTTTGTTGAATTCTGTCAAGACATTTAGCTCCAAGTCGATATCAAACCGGCTGGGTTGGGTTCTTTCCTCAGTGGGTGACTCAGTAAAGATCAAATCCAACTCAAAGTTTTCCAGAGTCTGTGTCAGGGTCAGGACTTGCAGCACACAACTCAAGATGTTAAACTTCCTTGGTTAAATATTAGAAAACATAATGATGACACATATTTTGAGAAGCAAAAATGTTTAAATTAGTGACAGCATCTTAACCTTTGAGAAACTATTGAAGTGTTTCATTTGTGCGAGTACATGCTGTCTTCTGTAGACTAAACTTGGCGTTTGTTTCCCATTAGACATTTCAAAACTCTCTGTAAGTGTTTAAAATGACTTCACTGTGTGTTTACTTCAGCCAGCACGCCCTCCTGGTACTTTTATGCCCCCTGGCAGCTTTCTTAGTTTCAGTTGAATTAGTTTTCTTTTGTATAAAGATTTTATATGATACTTTTCCTGCTTAGTCTCAGTGTATGTGGATGGCATGAGTGACTTAGGTTCGGAAAAGTCAGGGGAAAAACCCAACTCTTATTTCATAAAGACAGTCAGATTCCAGTCTTGTGAGATGAAGCTTGGGTAGCAGGTCTAACAGTCAAATAACAATTGTTTTATTGTATACTTTAAAACAGTTTGCTGTTAGTTATTTTATGGCTCACCTGGTGGTATGGCCACATGCATTGCAATATATTTATAGCTTTAGAGGTTTGCTATTTTTTTTAAAAAAAAGGTGAATTTCTGATTTACCATTTTTTCCCCAACTTGTGCAAGCAGGATAACATGTATCAACAGCTCAGTCCAAAGAAATCTGGTATAAAGAAATGTGCTCAGTGTCATTTTTTCCCCTCAAACACAGTATCACCATCCCATCAGCCTCATCAGCTTCAGCTGTGCTAACACACTAAGCCAGTGGTTCCCAAACTTATTTTGCTAGGCCCCCCTTTGTTTTACAAGAAAAATGTCCCCCCCCCCCCCCGGGGGAGAAACACAAAAAAACACATCCTCCAACCACACACACCCATATTTTGCTCAATTGCGGTTTATTTCACACCTCAAACATTTAGTAAACAATTAAGCAAATACAAGTAAACTGCAATAAATTACAGGTAGTAATAAAATAAACTACTAACTCTAACGCTACGTCCGCACCTACACGGGTATTTTTGAAAACACAGCTGTTTCGTCCACATGTAAACGGCGTTTCGAATCACCGAAAACTGAGATTTTTTAAAACTCCTTTTTTTGCTTTTACGTGTGGACGAGGAATACAGAGTTTGTCAAAGGTATGTGCCTTTTTTCACGTCACGCTGTGCGCCACGTTATTGTTTACATGAGATGAATTGCAGAATGGGAGATGGAGACAAAATACTGTTAATCTGACTATCTGCAGGTTTTACACCAGTTACTGTCCCTCTATTTACAAAGGCAGAGGCGTTGCGGTGTGATTATTTTACATGTAGTTGCTTTTTTCCTGTGTAATAATATTCAACATTGCTATCAATACATTTTTCAAAAATGCCTCTCTGTGCAAAATGGGTTTAAAAACATAAGCAGCTGTGGGATACTGTTTGTCCGTGATTTGAACCGGGGGAACAAATCGTGGCAGGATCAGCCTGATATTATTTGTATCCTGCTGTAACTTTACTGTATAAAGAGCCAACATCTCCAAAATGTCAGGAGTAGTTATTTATTACAAGAAGTGTTTGTGAACTAAAAATCAAGAATGTGGGATACTGTTTGTCCGTGATTTGAAGAGCCCAACGCCTGATCCCAGTAAGGGAAAACCAATTCTGCAGGGGAGACCTACCTGGCACTTGTGCAGGTGAAACCAAAGGGAAGATATGCTTCACCATATTTTCTAGTCTTTGGCTTGGAAGGAAGTTGGTTTGGAAACATATTCAGCGATGCTTCATCTCCTGCTTTGCGTTTGTGTGGGCGGCCTGTGCTAGCAGTGTCCAAGCCTTGTTTTTTTGTTTTTTCCCCTTTTCATACCGCGCCCCCCCTGCAATGGCTCTGCCCCCCCCCTTCCAGGGGGCGGGCCCCACACTTTGGGAAGGTCTGCACTAAGCTAAGATGGTGTGCATAGTAAATATTTTACCTACTTAACATCAGCATGTAAGGCTGGCCAAGAAAGCTGATTCTTAGTAAGCTCAGAGTTTGGCCTCAGAAGGTTCTATAACCTATATTAATACTAATAATAATACTAATCTGTATTCTATCTACTGTTGGTCTTATCACAGTGGTGGGTTTACTACACTGAAATTCTCATTTTTTGATTTCTAACTCCACTCTTTGATACATTGTCACTATCCATTTTAAGGAAAGTACTCCTGTGATGTGATTAGCAGTTTCAGGACTGAACCTGAGGACTAGCTGGTGGTTAGTAACTACTGAGGAGGTGCCCCAGGAACTAAATACCTTCACATCTCTTTCTTCCCCCGTTTAATTTGAAGCTATCTAAGATCTACTAATTGGAATGCTGAAATGATGCAATAGCTTCCCAATGGTCAGGATGTATGTCGTATCTTGTGGACCTTTATTTTCTGTGAATTTGTCAGTAAGATTAGAAAAGTACTATACATTCACCAGCCTTTTCTTTGCTTCCTCAATTACTTGTTAACTTAAATCAGTACTCAACCAATAATGTGGCAGAAGATCTATACATTGAGGCAAGTAGATTTAGTCAAGGCGACCATCTCTGATATTCGAATTGAGCATCAGCATGAGGAAACCCAAGGGAATTAAGCCACCTTTGTTGGTGGCAGATGTGACTGATCTCACAGTTTTAGAAACTGCTGATCTATTGGGATTTTCCTGCACAACCACAGTATGTAGAAGAGCATGTCTGAAAACACGAGACATTCAATTTTGAAGCAGAGAGGCTAAAGCAGCAAAAGACAGCAAAAGAGGAAAAATGTTGCCTGATCTGACAAATCCTGATTTCATTTGGACAATAAAGTCAGAATTGGTCAAAAGCAACATGAAAGCACTGATTCATCATGAATTGGTAGCAATAGTGCACTTTGGTGATGGTGTAATAGTGTGGGGGACATCATATTGGCACACTCTCCGCCCCAACTGATCATTGTTTAAACAACAGAGCCGACATGAGTGTTGTCCATGCCTTCGTGACCATAGAGCACCTTTGGGATGTGATGGAATGGGACATTAGCTTAATGGATGTGTAGCCACCAAAGTGCAGGAGCAGCGTGATGCTATCATGTCAATATGGACCAACATCTCTAAGA
The DNA here is from genome assembly GCF_964374335.1 of Astatotilapia calliptera. NCBI lineage: Eukaryota > Metazoa > Chordata > Actinopteri > Cichliformes > Cichlidae > Astatotilapia > Astatotilapia calliptera. Next base: position 22,676,155 of record NC_137426.1, on the reverse strand, counting down.
AATGTTTTCAGGACCTTGTTGAATCTAGGCCATGATGAATTAAGGCAGTTTTAAAAGCAAAATGGGTCTAAACCAATGCTAGCAAGGTATAACTTGCTAGCATTGGTTTAACCAATGCTAGCAAGGGGCGATCGTGGCTCAAGAGTTGGGAGTTCGCCTTGTAATCGGAAGGTATAACTACGTCACTTGGGGTTCTTCATAGGCTGATGAAGTATCTAAATAGTTAAAAAAGAACCACAATGGTCTCTAGTTTCTACAGTGTAGACAGAACAAAAGTAGGTACCAAATGCAACAGTTAGAGCCCTTAAACAGTTCCTGTATTCTTAAGGACCCTTTAAACAACTAACTTTGAAACTTCCTGCTGTTCAGAGTCCTTTCAGCCCCACTGTTGACAGTACTTTAAGTCTGCCTTCATCTCAACCGCTGCTGAGCAGTGTGTGATGAGGCCATAGTCTCAGTGTCTGCTGGAGCTTTGTCCTGGTTGATCTCAGAGGGCAGACTTCCAACTTATTTATAGCTCTGCTGTGGGTGTCTGAGGAAATGCTGCAGTGACTGGGGGCAAGGCTTGTGTTTGCCTTAGTATAGGTCTCTTCCTCCCAAGCAGACAGAGCTCATCTTAGAGGGCTCGCGGGCAGCGGCGGGGTGCAGAGGGCAGTGGGTTATAAACCGTCCCAAATGGCGACAATTCAAAACATTTTCCCGCAGCCTCCGCTTTAGTAAGCACACAGGCAGCTCATTGATAGCAAGTGTTACATTCCTCCATCCCATCTCAATATCCCTGCCCAGCTCAGTGTGCTCTCTGATCTTCAGGCCTGTCCTGAAAGCTGAGATCACTTCCCCCAAGGAGTTGTAGCTCACTGCCCACTCTCCATTTCCTCTCGCATTGATGCCGTACATCTAATTTGTTCTCTTATATCATCATTCGGCCTATCCATCTGTTGACCTCATTTATTTGCTTTTCAGTTAAAGCTGTCCTTGGATCCCTTTAAACCCTGACTTTTAACCATATTAATTCAGATCGTGCCAGCAGCAGACTGCTTTCACAGCTAACAGTAAAGTGGTTGTCACTGGCAGCTGTCTTCTATCTTCTATGACTAAACAGTTTTACCTCAGTTCACATGCAAGTAAACCTGCATATTCAAAATACGATTGATTCTTTTTCTTGATCTCGCCAAAATTAAGTATTTTGTCATTACTTGTCATTGCCTGCTATTTAGATTGGGTAGCCCAGGACTTACTTTAATGGTTTCCCTTTGCCCATCCCAGACTGAGCTTCACTTTTCCTTAGCTAACCTCTTGACCTACTTCTTATTTTCCCTGATATGATTCTGTCAGCAGCCGCTTGCAGCTGAGCCTGAGGTGCTTGTTAACTCCCCCCACAGCCATTTTGAAAGCGGAGTTCACAGCAGAGCGTGTCAGCATCTACATAAACAATAGACAATAGACAGATACACCACAACTGCTGCCTGCTCTGGCTGGTGCTGATATCCCTAAACAAACAAACAAAAAAACATGATCGCACACACCGAAGAAGAGGGAAGAGAAGCAAAGAGGAAACCCTTTAACACAAGCTTGGTTGCATTTCATGAATAATTCAAAACCTTGTGACTTCTGAGAGAGAGAAAAAAAAAGGCGACCCTTTACACACTCATACACACACACACACACACACACACACACACGGTGATCACAGCGGTACAGAGCGGAGGATAAGTGGGGAGCGTGTGAATGTGCGCAGCAATATGTCAGGTTGAATTCATGGTTTTTAGGTTGAGCCCCATTTGAAGATTCCTTTCACTGCTGGAGTTGAAGAGTAGCTTTACATGTAGATGCCGTCATCCTGTTTATCCTTCTTCATCCCATAAGCCACTCCTATGCTATCCTACACTCCCCCACGTCCTGTTCGTCATGCTCTCTATCTGACTAAGTTGTAGCTCTGGTAAAAATGCCCATTTCTGGCCTCGCATTCTGACCCAAAGAGGCTGACTCGTCTGCACAATGGCGTTACATAATCGTCTATACAACACACTTTTTAAGATAACACTGAAAATGTAAATCATCAGTCGTGCCGCGGGACTGAGGTGGGTGGATCGCTTCAGTGAGGCGATGCTGTCAAAGATGTTGGAAGAATCACCCTCAGACCACTATATTCGAAATAATGACAGGAAGAAATAAAGGAGTCTATTAGAAAAACAAACTTTGAACTCAAATGATGGAAAAACACCAGCCTCGTGATGGATATTTAAACACTGAATATCCACAAAAACAGACAAATTTTAAAGTGTCGGTTTGTTCCATTTAAATGCCATGAAAGACTTTTGCAAAATGGTAAAAACAACACTTCTCGGTCATGTATTAAGCTAAATCTTAGTATATTATTTACCGTATGGTCCCATCTTACTACAATGCATGAAATCGCCATCTGTGTGTTTGTTTCTTTGCTCACAAACTCCTCCTAGACCATCAGGAGCTGAGCAACCAAACCTGGCATGCAGGTTTATCTTTGGTCCTTGAAGGTTGTTATCTATATCAGATCTTACAGTGCCATCAATTTGCCTAGCAACAGTTTGAAAATGGCCTGTTTTTAGAGTTTATGCACCCGTAACATCTTATAAAATTATCATCTGATGTAAGATCTAATTTAAACCTAGAAAAGCTGAGTTATGCATGCATATTGTTGATACTCTAATGCCATCACTTTGCCTGGCAAACACCTAACAATGTGCTAAAATGACCCGTTTTTACCCTTTAGACATCTACAGCACCTTGCGAAAGCATCCTATCATTTTAATTTCACAACAGTAACATCTCATTTATATCCTCAAAAGCTGAATGATACATGCTTAGCAACCACCTAGCAACGGGCTAAAATGACCCATTTGTAGCATATAAACAACATCTACTGTCTCTATTTTTGTACTTTTCTCAGTGTGATAAAGTGCCAACAGCACAAACAAGCCAAACAATACTCTAACATGGGCATTACTAGTTAGTTAACAAAAATGTCTGTAATTCTACCTTTTTTATTACCATGTTAAGCAGTTTATTATATCTTTAAATTAACTAGAAAATTATATTTTGTTTGTAACATAATAAAAAAACCGTTTTAGTTAAACTTACTATTAAAATGAATTAATTTTTTGGGGGGGAATCAAGTAATTATATTAGTTACCAGTATGCCAGTAACTCTAATATAATTAGAGGAATATGTTGTTTGGTTCAAAGTCATCTTAGTCTCTCCGTCTTCAGCGTGGTCTGGTATGTCTTAGCTTAGCACTGTGGCTTGGGTTGTGCAGCTGCAAGCATAGACTGTATATAAAAGTCTAGTTTATGTATACAGTCTTTGTTCAGAAGAGGAGACTTCAGCCTTCTGGTATCAACAAAGTAATCTTAGCTAAGCTAGCCGGTTGCCTGCTAACAGCTTGCGTTCACATATCTGCTGGGATTTTTGAACCTTGTGGAGCGAGTACTTATAAGATGTTGCTGCATGTGGTCATAATGGCAAATGTTAAGCTAGCTGCTGACAGACAGTAAATACCATAGACTCTGATAAACATCCACAGATCGTAGGCTGCTGTCTGTAAAACCACAAAAAAGCATCACTTCTGTATGATTTCCTTACAGTTAGGTAGAGCAACTGAAACGTACACATGTTAAGTAATGTAGGAATTACTCTTTCTGATGACGAATGATTTAAAAAGAAACAATTTAGCAATTTATTTTGCAGTGATTACCTTATGGGAACTTATCAAACACTGGCAATAATAAATAACATCTGCTCTGTATAAAACACAGCTTTACAAGAGGACGTGAACAAAGAGTGCTCGGGACAATGTGAAGAGCAGTCCATGTCAGAGTATTCATTAATCCCTGCCTTTATTTACACTTCAGTGACAGCTGAATACACGTTGAATGAAATATGGTTAAAAAGCTTAGGTCAGTGTTTACGTTTTCCTACTAAGTTTGTAAAATCTTGGAGACCGAGATTATTTCTTCCATTTGTTTTAACGTATTTTCAAAGCCAAAGACTTTGTACTCCATCGTCTGTTTTTTGGTCACCGCTCAACAGTAAGTCCTGCTCGTCCAAAACCAAAGCTGAATGACTCAGCTTTGTTGCTTCTCTGTGTGTATATGTGTTGTTAAAGTGTTCATGTGCTGCACAGAGAGGACTTGAATTAATGTGGCTTTGAATATGCGCTGCCATTTGGCTGTGGCTAGAGTGGGCAGTTTTTCCTCGCCCTGGAAGTTTGGACTGAAGGGGGGTAATAGAGGGAGGGTAATTCAGTGAACAGGATGTTCTTTGATATCCTCCAGACGAGCTGCTTCTCTGCCACCGGCTTGCAAATACTGACCTGGATATTTAGGTGCAGCAAGTTTATGCAAAGCTGCTTCCAGGCTTGCTTCAGTGCTCATTTTGCTTTTCTTGTGTGTGTATCCATTCTCTATTGCCCTCCGTCATGTAACAACGTTCCAAAACCTAATTAGGGCCAGTGTGAGCTTCTATTGACTCACAACAGACACCGCTTCCTAATGAGACCTCAGGAATAAAGATCATTGACAAAAAAAAGAGCTGCTTTTATTTTTCTCCCAGAAATCCTTTTAGTCTTACTTTCTTTTTCTATCTCTTTTTAGCCCCAAGGACCTGCAGCCCAAAGCAGTTTGTGTGCAAAGATGGGGTAACGTGCATCTCAAAGGGCTGGCGCTGCGATCGGGAGAAGGACTGCCCGGACGGCTCTGACGAAGAGCCTGATGTTTGTAAGTCTTTCAAAAAATAATGAGTTTAAAGGCTCAAATATGCTGTATCCAAATAAATCATCAGGTTATTGAGCATGCTGCATCTCACTTATTCAGCAGAATAAACTATCTGGCAGTTAATCATTCAGAGACAGATAACTGTTGTCCTGAGAAGAGACATTAAAGACTAGTTATGTTGCTTCTCTTTCTTGTTGTATAATAGAGTCCAGAGTGAATCATTCTGTGCTCAGGTTACTGCTTATCACATTTGATAAGAATAAGGGTGTGTTTGAGGCAGGTTAAGACAGGGAGCATTTTCACTAAATCAGTTAAAAATGCAGTGTTATGCAGACCTTACATTTTATTCAATCTCAAATTAAAAATGCGAGCTCACTTGGTCTAAAGAACATCTTCAGCTTCTCTGTGCAGAATACATTCTTTTGGCAATGTGTGAATTATGCACGTAACCAACGGTCACCAAGTGTGAAATTGGCTTGGAAATTGATCAGAACCTGCATGGGTAGATTTGTAAAATGTATCTTCCTCTGTATCCGGGGTATGCCAATATAATACTGCAGCGTTTGTTCTCTCAAACACGCTCTAACAGCAGTTGTTGACTAAAAGACCGAGATTGATGCACTTTTCGATTTATTTGGCTAACCACCGCCAGACGAGAGAAAACAATGGGATGTTCTATCAGCAAATGAGAGGAGGTCGTTCTGCCGTTGAGTAGCTCTGTCACGGCCAATTAGAAGATCTACAAAGTTTGTTTTTCCCTGGTAAATGTGATTTTCCACTAACACTCAGACCCACAGAGGACACAGTCGTGACACGAAACCAAACAGAAAGTGCTAAAAAAACAAGAAAAAAAAGAAAAAAAAAGACAGCTCTTGTTTCAAAGTCCTCAACTAGATGTTGAGATGCTTTGAGGCCGAATCCCTGGGGTGAGGATGAAAGTAGCAGTGTCTTTTTGGTCATCCTCTGAGACTAAAATGCCTGTAGTTATCTAAGAGGACAGAGGGCTCCGGGTGGGTTTGGGAGTGGTATGTGTCTGTGTATGTGTGTGTGTGTGTGTGTTTTTGGAGGGGCTGACCTGGGAGAGAGAGAGAGCAACTGTGTGGACAGAGAACTGTAGCTGCAGTCTAGACGCATGAGGCTGTATGAGAGCAGGTCTGGAAGTCATTAGAGACTCGCCCAGAGCAATGGAGAAACCTGCTGTTTTTCACAACCTGCCTAGGCCAAACACACACACACACACACACACACACACACACACACACACACACACCCTCCCCGCTTCTCATCTTGGCCTTTCTTCTTCTGTGTCTATCTGGGACAGGAAGAAGTGATTTGATCCTCTGTTTCTTGCTACTCCATCTATCGTATGCCAAACCTCTCAACAGCAGCAGTCATAGGACCTATTGCCTCCAGGGACCCGATTTTATACAGTCAGGGAGGAAAACTCTAGAAGTGAAGCAAGGTCAGAAAATAAACAGGTGGTTAAACCATCTGGCACAGGAGGCTTTAATTGGGATCGTGAATTTCTTTTATGCTCAGTTAATGCTATCCTTGCCGTAATCAAAATATACCAGCAATCAGGTTTTCCAAATCTCAAGAAAACACCCAAACCAACAATGAACGGATGCTATCGGCATGTAGTCACAAACAAACATAATTATTAGCCACATGCAACATTAAGAGGTTAGGACTAATGTCTCACAGCAAGAAGGTCCCGGGCTTGAATTCACAAGCTGCTCGGGCCGTCCTGGGTGTCCATATTCTCCCAGTGCCGGCGTGGGTTTCGCCAGAGGCTCTCGGTCTTCCTCCCACAGTCAAAAGCCATGCAGGTTATGTTAATTGGTAATTCTAAATTGGCCGTAGGTGTGAACATGAACACGAAAGGTTGTCTGTCAGTATGTGTTATAGTCGTACGACAGGCTGGTGACCCGTGCTCTCACCCCATGGCACCTGGGAAAGGCTCCAGCTTCACCATGACCCTGAAATGGATAAGTGATAACAAACAAATTGTTTTTCCTCCGTTTATGAAATTTGACAAAAGCATGGGAGCTTAAATATGCTGTGAGTCTGTAACCCCAATAGGCATGGAAGCAATACTGGGCTTTGCAGCTGATGTTGATACAAGCCACATTTTCTTCCTTCACACACACATTCATACAGCGCTTTATTCTGTGCCTTTAAATACTTTCTATTTAACTATCACGCGCACACATTGACACTCCGATAGATGCCTCGGGGGCAATTTGAGTTCAGTATCTTGCCTTAGGATACATCAATCTTTAGACTGGATGAGCTGGGGCTCAAACTGCAGATCTTCCGAAGCCACAGGCAATATATGAGCTAGTTTTACGTTAAGATGGTCAAAATTTTTAAGTAAGAGTAAAAATAAGGATGAGCGACACTGCGAAGGTCTTGCCTAACTCTGAAACTCGTCTGCTTAGTTGTGATGCATACTCTACATGTGCCGCATACAACACTGAGAGTCTGAGCCGCTCCCCTGCTGGATGGTCTCTGCGATGAAGCAATTTTTAATTTGCTGCAGTACATTAAATTTTAAATGACGGCATAACGGCCAACATAACCTAACCGCCTAAAAAGCTGCTCTAAACCAGAGTTTTCAGAGAATATGACAAGAGATAATAATGGACAGCAAAAACATCATATACTGACAAACCTGCGTTTTTATTGTTTTGATTAAAAGTGCTCTTTGTTGAGGGCCTTTTGCAGATGCTTCTGGTTGAAAGATGCATGAGGTAGTTTATTTATTCACTCATGTGGACGGAGCTTCACAGTGGGCTTTGTTGAGGTGTTGGCTATTGCCAGTGAAGTCAGCCACTGTCCAGTGCAGCTGCTTTGCCCTGCTGCGTAACCCCTACAATGCTGTTCTTTGTACTCCGGGGCGCTGGGTCAGACTGGCATAGAGGGACACTGAATGAGTAAAACAAAAATAAAATGGTCTTCTGGGCGTGAGGCCTTTATATAGAACTTTGAACTACATTTCTAGTCAATGAACAGTTAAAAGCCAAAAGATGAATATTAGTGTGGTCCGCAGCCTTCAGGTAGGGTGTCAATTCCTGCCTCGATAACACAGGAAGAGCGTGATGCTGAAATGATGGCCCTCCCTGTAGCCTCTAAGTGCATTTTTAGACTGACATTTCCTGTCTAGTCTGCAATTAGCTTTTTAGGAGATGAAACATATTTGTAACAGCCACTTTTAGAGTGGGAAAACAACTGATGTAGTGGAGCATCTCACTGATGCCTATCAGAAGAAATGAAAGACTGTCGTGAAAATAAAATCTAGTAAGTTTCATCTTTAACCTTGGAAGGTAAAAGCGGTTATAATCTGCTGATATACAGTTGACTGTTGTATAAGACAGCAGTTATAAAAGGAGCAACAACCAAGGTCATATTAAAGCCATTAAATTAGATAATCCTAGGTTAGTATAAGTGTCTGTTGTTCCTACAAGGATTAAGGTATAAGTACTTCCCCTTTTTTACACACATTTTTACCTCTCATAATAACAATTTTAATTATTAACTAAAGAAGATGAGGAAAATAGGTTTCAAAGACCATGGATCCATGCCAAATGAGTGCAGCAACATAATTAGACAACACTTTAACCGACTCAGTAAATCTGATTCTCGCAGTTGGAGGAAATTTAAGTTTTAATGCAGACACGCGTGACAAAGAGGACTCATAGTAGTAATAGTTAAAAAAAGGTGTAAACGTGACATCTGGAATCTCTTATTGTTTGTGTGTTATTGTACCTATAAATGCATTCAACAGATAGAGAGTATCACTAGAGCTGATCTGAAGAGCACTTGTAGCATTTATATTCGTAGGTTTCATTTATATGGAGCTTTTTTCACGCTTTTACTATGCAATCAAATAGAAAATGTTTGCAATTATAAAAACTGAGCAGAAGCTAAAATTCAAAAAACTGTATAAATGTATTTACTGTTATTAAAACAAATCTAAACATTTTGTTTTTCAAGTTTAAAAGTTGTTAATGAATCTAAAACATGCAGTTCAGTGGAATCTGAAGGATTTCAGTCATGGCTCTTAGCCATAGGTATGTAGTTAATAGGTAATTCTAACACAATTATTTTGCATCATGACCAGGTATCTTACCTGACTACAGCTGCTAGATTTAATTGACATTACACGTCTCTGCTTGACACGTTGCTGCTAGTCTAGTCTGTGTGTATGCGCAGTAAACTGTTACCATGGTTGAGACTCACTGATAGACTTGCTTTGCATCTTTTAGTGTAGGTTATGCCTGTGAAATTAACCTCAAAAGCAAGCAAACCCCTTTGCTTGGATTTGCAAGCAGAACTTTTGGATTCACATTTTATTGCCTAGTCTAAGATAACTCTTGTTTCATTGCATTACAAAAGACTCCAGTGTAACTCCTGAGGGAAATTTCCTGCTCCTTACCTTTTATATATTCTACTGATGTCGTTTTCCCTGCCATATGCCCCATAGGTTTCTCAAAATTCACTGATATTATTCTGCAAAATAACATTGTGTGTTATATTTAAAGTTTCCTATATTTAAGAATAAACTCTGCAAGGATTCAAACCATTCCCTTTTCAGTTATTTTTAAAAATATTTCCAATATGTATGGCTACATTCGTATTATCTTTCAAGGGTTGTGTAAAAGTTCAAATTAATAAGTCTTATATTTGATTTTTAAGCAGTCCATAGGTGTAAAAAAAAAATCTAAAAATGTGCAATACATGTTGTATATACATGATGCATATCAAAAAATGTAAACATCTTATAGTTATAGGTAAAATGACCCAAATGCTCCAAAAACAGGCAAAAGGTAACTGAACACCATTTTCTTACAGGCAGCAAAAAGTCCAAAAAACAAAGTTGATAAATCCACGTTTCCAAAGGAAACGGCAAACGTAATCTCTGTAAAGGCAGAGTGGTTACAATGAGGGAAAAAAAGACACAAAGTAACAGGGGAAAACTAAACACGGGTGGACATAATCAAGGTAAAGAGCGGACAGTAAATATATCTAAAGAAAAGACACCAGAGACAAACCCTGTAATGTAAAAACAGGAAGTAACAAATTGAACACAGAGGGTAAAGTCACAGACAGGATACAGGGACACTAAAATCCCAATGGCCACAACAAAACGTGTACATAGCCATTCGTTCGTCTATTTCCCCCCCTGCTTATTCATGTCGTACTGTAACATAGGTATGTTTTGAAAACATAATGCCGAAGATATTTTTTCTTATATTTCGGGTACAGTTACACAAACTGCAGGAAAAAAAAATACTTCCCCTTATAAAACCTCAGTGCAAGGTGCACTTCTGCAAAGTTTTTCAAGGTGGTTGGCAAGAGTAGGTGGTTTGAAGCATCTTGTTTTGTTGATTTAAGCTCCTTTATTTTCTTCAGTCTCTTTATGTAGACTGACTCTGTGATGCTGAGATCAGGGCTCTGTGGGGGCCTTACCATCTGTTGCAAGCCTCCTTGTGTTGCTGCAGTAGACAGTTCTTTATGACAGGCTCATTCTCTTGCTGCAGAAGGATTTTTGAACCCATTATTTGACTTCCTGATGGTATTTCATGATGGCTAAGATCTGCCCGAATCATTAGAGAAATCACTAACTCCGACCTAAACCCCAGCTGCATTTGCACAAATTCTGCCTCTAACGTGAGTAAATGGCATCATCCTTTCCTGCTTTTTACATTAAGACTTGCTGTCATTTATTTCAGTGCAGTTCCTTTTTTTTATGTGTAAAATAGAAACCTGTGGGTCTGTTTTCACCTCCGCGGAACGTATATTGTGCATTTACTGTAATGACTATATTGAAGGATGTGGCGAGCCAGATGTGACCCACCGACTAAGGGGCCGTTTTTAGATGAGGGGTTGAGGCTGGGGCAGCGAAAAAGGGCAAAGCTGGCGCCCGAAGCAGAGCCCTGCCTATGTTTAGCCAAAAAAAGCATGTCAGGCGTTTCAATTTTTAAAACGCTATTATGTAATCTGAGCTGCCCCAAAAAAGGTGCGGCAGGCCATAGGCACCATAAAGCGAAAGCAAGCCTAAAAAGAAATATACAGCATGCTTTTCGGCTCAAAGAAAATCAGTAAATTGAAGAAAAAACAAAAAAACAAAACTCTGCATTTTGAATGTACAGACAGATGCTGAACACCTGGCTTTGCCTTGTGGCTCATCTTTCTCACCACCTGTGTCTGATTAGTGGCAGCAGCGAACGACTGCAGCCTGTATCCTGTAGTGTGCATTATTGAACACACAGCTTGTCTCCTGCAGCATTTGTTTAACTTCACACTCCTCTTACAATGAGGATTACTCTCATCCCGACCCCTCAACCCCCGACCCTTGTGTTTCATTTATCTATTTCTCAAGGTGATAATTAGTCTGTAACAAATTTAAAAATAACTGTTCGGTTTGGGGTTTGGGGCTCGGTGCTCGATTTGTGACGATTAAAGTCAGCCTGCTGCTCTCTGGGTAAGAGGTCTGAGCCAAAGTGGACTGGAATGCCTTTCAGATATTTAGTCATTCTGGGCCAGCAGTAAGTCTTTGAGGAAAATGTGAACAAAACTGAGAGTTAAGCCTCACACCATGGTGAGGAAAGAAGTCTTTTCAATCTGAGAAAAAGAGGCGCCGCGTAAAAACCTTATTTTAGTCAGCGACGGGTCTGTTCCTCTTCTTTCAAAACTCCAAGAGAAAGAGTGAAGGGTAGGGAAAGAGCGTCTCGTTTGCTGTGCGAGAGAAAGACGTGTTAAACTCCTTTCTGTACTTTTAAAGCTGAAGTAGAGCAAGTGTGTTTTGGATCAATGCCCCCACATATTTAAATTTCACACCACACCAGATTTGTTTGGGTTTTTTTTTTTGCCTGTATCGTTGACTTTTTCTCTCTCATAACCAATACCGGAGTTTGTCCACTCTGTCTAGCTGGTTGGGGTATTCTGATGATGTTGTCCTGTTTGAATCTTTCAATTTAATGCGCTGACAGCACTGTTTGCTTAGTGGTTGCTCTGCCCCGAGGAGCAGTGGTGCTCGTGTGTTTGGAGAAGGCTCAGTTTGTTGTGCTTTCGAGAGCTAGATTTAGCCTTCCTGCTTTGCTTGTCCCCTTGCCAGCCACCCTAGAAGCCCACCCCCCCACAAGAAGGAAGGAAAATGCAGTCTTGATATCTTAGAATGAAAAGAGTGAGCAAAGAGCCAGAGAGCTAAGATCCAACCATTAAACAGCAGGGTGGGGGGAGAGGACACACAGTCAAGCTACATATTACTGAAATAAACTTTTATGATGTAAATTTTTGTAAAAAAAAAAAAAAAAAAAAAGCACAGCTAATACTCAGATGTGGTTGCCTGTACAAAGAAAATTCAGATAGCCTAACTGAAAATTGTCCCACTGTGGTACTTGTGAGTCACCCACAGGTGCGCTTCGAGTGGCAGGTTAATGTGTTGTTTGCCACCTGCGGAGCAAAGTGTTTATAGGATGGCTGTCAGAAAGAGGGGAAAAAACAGCTGTGAAGTGCAGCATTGTTCCCTTTGCCGCTCGGCTGCCTGCCGTTGCTGTGCCTGCTCTTTTGCTGCCCATCATCTTTTTTTTGACAGGGCTGCGTTGAGTAGCCACATCATAATACAGACCCCCCCTCGCTGTCCCCTCTCTGTCCTCTCTTAGCCTTAGCGAAGGCTGTGCTGTTGCTGTGTTAATTTTTGGTGTCCTAGTTGTTTGGGGTTTTGTTTTCCTTTGGCAGGGCAGGCAAGGGGGGTGTGGGGTAGGGGAGGGTCGAGGGTCAGGATCTGGGCGCTTCATCCAAGAATATGTCATGTGGCTCAAGAGCATCACCAGTGAGGGCCCGTGAGGACATGGTCATGAGTTTACATTTACAGTATATGTGACGCCTTTGATTAGATTCTTCTTTTCTGTACAATTTGCTTTTACGTTCTCATTTTTAAATGTCTGAAGTATTTCAAATGTAATAAAAGGCAGTGGGGTAGAATTGGTTTTCTCTGCAGTGAGCCTCATTCTGGCTCGCATAAAACTCCTTTTATCTTTTATTGTAGCACCGGCAGGATCTCGTTATTTGTATTTGTGTTTTTATTGGTGCATTAAGAATCCATTTGACTAGCAATATGGGGGGAAAGTGTGAACTATTCAGTGGAAAACCCTTGCAGCCAAACAGACTTTGGGCTCTGGGACAGCCTAATCCAGACCCAGATCATGACTCCCTCTCAATCAGCTTGTCTCCTTTCTACTGGTGGAGAGGGAATGCAGATGAGGAAGCAGTTTCCAGGATGAATCATTCAGCATTCATCTTGTGAAAGAAAAAAAAAAATCTTAGTTGCAAAATTATGAGAGAGTCCTAAATGACACATACAACATTCTCCTCATAAATCACAAAGCGCCAGCTGCCCTGTCATCACTTTGCTCCTGTGCCCCGTGGCCCTTACCCTTTACTGTTACCCCAGCTCTCCCTCCACGTGGCTGTACCACAGCTCAGGTCAGGCTTCGCACGTGACACTGCTTACAGCACTGTGGCTCAGCCTGTTTTGTAGGGGGTCACAGCCGATTTGTATGATCCAAACAATGGCCTTAGTTCTTTGTTCACCATCCCACTACCATTGCCCCCCTCTGCCCTCATTCCCTTGGACTGGAAAAGTCCATGTGATCTACCTCAGTGTGTAGCGGCTTAGAGACTCCACTGGTACAAGGTGTATGAAATCCTGTATGCCTCAGCCTGCTTTTGATTGGTGCTTAAAGAAGAAAAGCTTTGTTTGGCTCCAGCTGTGACCGCCAGGTGCTTATACTGATTCTGCAGATTAAAAAAGGGGTAAATCATAAAATAGATGGTTACTTCAGCTCTCATATTGCATTGCAGTTTTAAATTTTTAAGGCATATGGAAGAAATGACATCTGTCCTGTATCTGCTGATGCCTCCGTGACGTCTGTAGTGGAGAAACTAGGTCTTGGAACAAATTCTGATTCTCCACAGGAAAAGAATAGTCAAACTCCCCAAACGCAGTTTTTAACCACCGTCAGCATCACAATGCAGGCACTAAGATACTTTTTCTTTTTCGTGGACCCCCGTATTGAGATAGAGAATAGTTGAATCTGTACCCAGTAGCCCTGTGCAGGTCTTTCAGTGAACTAGTGAATGAGCTCTGTACAAAAATAGAGCAGAGGAAACTTCTTAAAGGAAAAAAGGTTCGGGCCTGCTAACTTGGCTCACTCACTGTAGAGGAATGTTGATTAAAAAACCCTGTTTAATTCAAATTAGAAATGCCTTTTCTACCGCGGCACCTTCGCCTGGTGCCAGCTTGAAGAAGAATTGAGCCTTGTGGGTTTCTGGCCACTTCCTGTGGATGAGGTGTTTCACATGGCCTTCTGTGTCTTCTCTCTCTCGCTCTCTCTTTTTATTTCTGTCTGCCTCTCTGTCTCACTCTCTCTCTCTCTGCCTCCGTCACGTTACCTCGCCTTTGGAGGACAAATCATTTTTTATGTGCTGTTTAAAGAAGGAAAGTGAGTAGGCATAACAACGTGGAAGAAAGGCAGAGCCAACAGTTTAACTTTTCACATATACAGAAAAAGCATCTGTAGCATATAGGCAAGCAGTCTGGTTGAAGTCGGTGCGTTAAGCGAGGAACAAAACTTAATTCCTACCACTTGTATATGTCATAACACTAAACACAAGAAAAATTTTTTTTTTCCCATTTTTAGGTTATTGTTTTATTAATGAACGAAACTTAAAGGATCAGTTTGAAACTTCTTTCTTGGCATGAGTTGATGGGAAATTTGATCCCGGTCTCGAGTGTGTTTGTGCTAAATGCAGAGCTGGGACAGAGCTTCGCATGAAGATTTGAAGCAGAGGGAAATTTTTACAGTAGTCAAGCTGTCTCAAAAAATGTCCATCCATCCATCCATTCACTTCCGCTTATCCTTTTCAGGGTCGCGGGGGGCGCTGGAGCCTATCCCAGCTGTCATAGGGCGAGAGGCGGGGTACACCCTGGACAGGTCGCCAGTCTGTCGCAAGGCTAACACACAGGGACAGACAACCATTCGCACTCACATTCATTTGCACATTCACACCTAGTGACAATTTGGGTTATCCAATTAACCTATCCCCACAAGCTGCATGTCTCGAAATATCACTAATCTTAACTGGAAAGTAGTTTAAGCAACTCGGCTGGAGCTTCATTCTGGTATTGATTTTCTCATTTAACTCTTGGAAAGAAGGAAAAAATGCTTTCTAAATGCCAAACTATCCCTTGAGTAGAACCGTCTCACCATCTATCACATTTCAAACACAAGTATGAAATCTAATTAAAGCATTTGTTCTCAGCTATAGCCTAATTCTGCTGCAAACTGGATGTTATTACTGTGATGATAAAAGTTACAAGAGCTGCCGAAAGTTGTGGATTATTGCTTCAAAATATGCTGAAAGGAGTTTGGAGATACCAGCCAAAGTTCTGGGCACACATAGAGGGTTTGTACCGGGGTTATGCTGAGTCATTTAGTCTGTGGGGGGAAAAAAAGTCTGGTCAGAGTTACAAAACAGCAAACTCAATCCCCAAAAAAGGAAAAAGGGGTTCCTTAGCAAAGGGGTTTGTCAGCATATGTTCTTTCTATATCCAGTTAAAGTTTTATGAATTTACTTTTCAAAGGTCAACATGTTTTCCTTCCCAGAAATCCCAAAGTTCTTTCCTTAGCACACACTCACATCGGGACTACATGCCAGAGCTCTGGTGTGATTATTGTTGCTGTTTTGCCTTTTGGAGAGAGCTGTGTGCACACTGCAGATTCAGTGAAGGCAGTCATTTGGCTAGTCCAAGCTAGGATAGTGGTGTGTTTTTATAGTTCCTCCTACTTTTCTTTAGTGGCCATCTTTTGCTGCCTCAGTGGTGCTTTGGATGCTTGCTGTGTCTTTCTGCCAGTTAAGTTGGCAAGCAGGAAAAATGCATGGTCATCCACGATAAAGAAGTACTAGAGGAAAAAACATTAGATTTTTTTAAATGTAATCTTTCCTGTTTGCATTACACAGAGGAGACACTTAATGTTTCACAAAACAACAGCCAGTGTAAGAACAGGATCTTATGTAGCGAGGTTTCCCAACTCTAAAACCTCAGATATTACAACATGCAGCTCTGATTAAATCATCAATTACTCAGCACAGTGACTGGGTCAGGTGTACTCTACAGTGTATCTAGACAAAAGGTATTCTTTAAAGGTTATAAGATATAATAGTACCTATATAGGTTGATTCACTGAAAGCCAGACTATGGATTCTTTATTCTTGTAGATGTTTTGTGTTGAATCCAACAGCAGTGGTACTCTCCACAGACATTTAGGAATGGATAGCTTAACTCAGGAGGTGGCAGAGAAGGATTTTGTGTTCCTTCGGTCTGACAAATGTAGTGCCCGAGGACTTTGTCAGAAAGTCTGTCATCTACTGCTAGAACAAAAGGGCAGTATTTTTGTGAAGACTGATTTTAAAGCATTCCTGCTTTACTGCACGGTTTATAGTCGAGAGAAAATTGATGAAAGAGATAAAGGGACAAGGCTTATGATGAAGATCCAGAGGGTAAGATTATTCTTGGGCTGTGCTGTATGAGCCTCTGTGGCTTGAGACAAAGCTGCTTTCAACAAGTGTTTGCAATGGCACAGCTGAAGGTGTTTTCACAGATGAGGTGATACAGTACAATTTTGGTATCCATCACACTTGTGTTTATTCCTGCCGTGAGTGGTTCGTTCTTATTGGAAACCCAAGCAGAGTGACTTCTCTTATTTAGTTTAACTATGTAGGCACTAAATATACAAGTGATACCAATTATAAATGGAACCAATTAATCTTTCTTTGGGTTATATTCCTATGTTGAATAAACTAAAGTAGATCTATCTATATACGTACAGATTATTCAGTACAAATCATTCATGCAGACAACTAATCAGCCAATCACATTGCACCATCTCAAAGCATTAAGGCATGAATACATGAAAGAAAGAAACGTGATTTGAGTGACTTCGAACACGGCACGATTGTTGATGCCAGATGGGCCGGTCTGAATTATTTCTGCTGTGATTTTACCACACAGCCATCTCTCAGGTGCGTTGCTGATGTCAAAAGACAGAGGAGAATGGCCAGACTGCTTCCAGCTCATAGAAAGCCAATAGTAACTCAAATAATCACTTGTTACAACCAAGATATGCAGAACAGCATCTCTGAATGCACAACAGGTCGAACCCCGAAGCAGCAGAGACATCACTTGGTTCTATTCCTGCCAACTGAGAACAGGAAACTGCGGCTACAATTCACAAGTTTACCCAAACAGTAGAAGATTGGTAAAAATGTCATTTGGTCTCATGAGTCTCAGTTTCTGCTGCGACACTCAGATGGTAGTGTGAAAATTTGGCATATACAACGTAAACTCATGGAGCCATCCTGCCTTGTATAAACATTTGAGGCTGCCAATCTGTTATATTGGTATCGGGGCTATTTTCTTGGCACACTTTGGGTCCCTTAGTAGCAACTGAGCATCATTTAAACACCAAAGCCTACCTGAGGATTGCTGATGATGATGTTCATCAATTTAAGACCACAGTGTATCCATTTTCTGATGCTTGCGTCCAGCGGGATGTGTCACTAAGCTCAAATTATGTCAAATTGATTTCTTGAACATCACAATGAGTTAATTTTGCTCAAATGGCCTCATGATTCACCAGATCTGTTTAGTAGGGCAACATTTAGGATGTGGTGGAACAGGAGACTCTCATCATAGATATGCAAATTTACAGCAACTGCATGAATCTATCATGTCGATACGGACCAAAATCTCAGGAATGTTTCCAACGCTTTGCTAAGTCTATGACTAACCTAAGAAGCCTGAACCAAAAATCCAAATTTTCTGAAAATGGAGCATTTATTGAAGCTTCCGACAAATGTTATATATAAAAAGAAATCATATTTGCTACATCCCAGATTTTGTCTGCAATTTATTGCTATTTATATAAATTAATTCATAGAATATGTATTAGTGGGAACCTTCTGAAAAGTACTGTCAACTTTGAAATTGTTTGGATGAGAGGTTATTAAATTCAGAGTTTAACATTTACAAAGTGTACTTGTACTGCATCTGCATCCATCTGTGGCATTTACTTCCACAAACTGTGACACCAGAAATTTGACTTCCTGTATGCAGAAGGATTTTCAGCCACCACTGGAAATTGGAGCAAACTGCAGCGAGCGCTAAAATTTGGGAACAAAAATTCAAAGAAGGATGTTAGTAAAACACATTGTTACAGAAAAAGGAGAATGAAACCGACATGTGGAAATAGTAAAGACTAAGCTGGCATTAACAACTACAACTTAACATTGTCAGTCAACCGTGTTTGTGTTTGTCTTCCCTCAGGTCCACACAGCACGGTATCACGATGCCCTCCCAATGAATACCAGTGTGGGGGAACAGAGCTGTGCATCCACATGAGCAAACTGTGCAATGGGGTCTCAGACTGCACTGATGGCTGGGATGAAGGACCACACTGCAGAGGTATCACTTAAGCCACATTTTTATACCCCCCCCCCCCAAAAAAAAAAAAAAAAAGTCCCTACACACACAGATGAGGATAAAAACTTAGCTCCCTATGAAAGCTTTTGTCTTTGGAACGCATAAATTATTTCTATTTGCACACAATAACCGAATTACTTCAGAAAAAAAAGAAAGATTACTAAGGTCCGTATTATTAGCCTCCTGAAAAACTGACCTTTTTATGGAAAGCTGAGGGTTATCTTCCAGTTTACACACAGTATAAATAGGTCATTAAGACTTGAGCACTGACCCTGGCAGTTTCTGGTTTTTGTAAAGTGAAATAATGAAAGTGTCCAAAATTAAACTTTTTTTTTTTTTGGATGTTTGGAAAACTATGTTGAAAACTTCTTGTTCTTAACTACATACAATTTTCATAGGGAAGCTCATAATTCTGCCCTCGTCTATGATATGCAATATGGTTGTATAAGACTGTGTAGGTTAATATTACAGGTGTGGATCTGTGTGAAACTAATGGTGTCTGACTGTCTTTTTACTTATTTATTGTACAGTCTTCACCCATGATATGTGCACGCCGTGAAGCACCGCTGACATCGCAGCAACATGTTGATTTACCACATTCATGTTATAACATTGGATTGTGCTGCCATCTGCGTATGTTCCCACCGGTTCTGTGTGCTGTATTTTGCGGCTGTGTGTATTTTTAGAGCTTTAAAGTCTTTATGATTTGAATTAGGGAAGCAGTCATTTTGAAACCAGAAACTGGGAAGTAATTTATGATGACTCCAAGGAATGTGACATTTCTTTTTTAAGAATTTGCTGATTGAGCTCAAAAGAGCTTCAAAAAATAGAATTTAATTGTGCAAAACACTTTTACATTATTGGAGGAAAGGGTAAAGATCTAAAAGGAACTCAACCTGGGGACTTTAACTTAAAGGTCAGCAGAGGAACAGAATTGATGATGGACTATCAATCAGACTGCTTTATGTGGCGCTGGTCAAAAGTCAGCACACATCACAAACCCAGCATCACTCACCTGTCCTCTGGAGTGTCTTTAATAATCGTAGCTGTCAATAATGGTAGAGTTTTACTGCGGAGGACACACACCGAAACCTGCCATTCTCACATCCAGCCTGTACAAAAATCCCACTCCTGCTGGATGAAAATATTTAATTGATATTTCAATATTCGTTTCAAAGCTGTGAGATTTGGCTTCTTAGATTCTGAACTAAATATCTAACCTCGTCGTCTTGCTCACCACCTCGCTCACCTAAGAGTCCGTCTGTCATTCTTTTCCTTTATTCTTTTCTGGGTGTCTCCAATACTCTTAGTTAAAAATGAGCTGGGATTAAATATTTATTGAAGAAACACAGAAAGAGCCACTGGGAGAGGCATCAAATTTTCATGCGCTTTCAGGTTGGCTAGACTTCGTTACGGTGTGTGTGTGTGTGTGTGTGTGTGTGTGTAGGTGTGTGTGTGTGTAGGTGTGTGTGTGTGTGTGTGTGTGTGTGTGTGTGTGTAGGTGTGTGTGTTCACCTCATAATTGTGATGAAACTCTGTCAACATATGGGATGCCCCTGTATCCAGGGGTACCTTCTGCACTATTAAAAAAAAGAAAGAAGAAGAAAGAAATCATTTTGGGGCCTGTGACTTGGGGTTAAAGTTAAACTTAAGGGTTAAAGTTGGAATTGCATCTTTATTTGATGACTTTTTAAGCTTTTTTTTGAGACATCAGGTGTTACATTTAAGAGTCATCTGACTGATTTTAAGGTTGCATTCTGCATTTTATGTAATTCAAAATAAATATTTTGCCGTGTCTGTCACCGTAGGTTGTTTACATTGTTGCCCATGTTGGTTTTCTAAACTAATCTCAGTTGCTCGGCGCTCAGACTTGTTTTGGAAAATTCCGAGCATGTCTGTAATTTCAACTGTGGCTGTCCCAGCAAGTCTCTTGAGAGCAGGAGAAAGACTGCTGTATTCATAGGATTGTCAGCAGGACAGTGGTTATACGGGGGAATTCATCCCTTTCTCATGTAGGGGTCTGGGGTAACATCTTTAAAAATGCACAAACCAAAAAAATCTGCTGATTTGTGTGGTTTCTTCTCTGTTTCCCGCTTAGTGCTTACAGATGAAGTTTATTTTTTATTTAAGAAATTCATTCGGTCAGTAGTTCAGAGGTTTGCACAGCACTGCGACAGACTCGTGGGATTTTGTCTCAGAAATGCGACACTTTGACTGCGCCTCTTCTCTTTCTAGAGGTGTTTTTTTTAGTGTGAAGAGTCTTCCAGTGTTTCTGGGAAAAGTGAATCACTTGTGACTGATAGATCTCAGCTTGGTTTGACATGGCTGTGCGTTTGTTTGACTATGACTCATGTCTAGATTTATATCTCATGGCGTGTTCCCTGCTCTTTTGAAAGCTCTCCTGATGTTATGTTTGTACTCTTTTATCTCAGACGTGTACGTAGCCTTGGAGATGGTCTGTGATAACACTGAGACATTGATTTTGAATGCTAGGTGGGAATATTTGGTTATTTTCTTTTATGTCTCTTCTCTTACTCACTTAGAACTAAAACAATCAAACTTAAGATCACTAGAATATATATGTTATACTTTAGTGATTTGAAGCATTACCTTTGAGTTGACCTGAAGATTAAGAGTTCCAGAGAAATAACTTTAGTGAAATGGGTTACATTTCTCCCAATTTAGAGTTTACTTTGCAGCTACCCCTGTAATCATTAGTATCAGTTCGCCACTTGCACTTGGCACTGCTGTTAAATTTACTTTCTACTTTTGAATTACCCAAGGGTAATGTGACAAACCATAAAGTCCAAACAGCATATAGGCACAGATGCCTCATACCAACAGTAAAGCACAGTAGTGGATGGATGGCGATTTGGGCTTGCTGTGCAGCCACAGGACCTGGGCACATTGAAATCATTGAGTTGGGCATGAACTCCTCTGTGTACCAAAGTATTCTGGAGTCAAATGCTTTGTGAAAGCTTAAACTTCCCCAGAATGGGTCATACAACAAGTCAATGATCTGAAGCACAGCAACATATCTACAACAGAATAGCTGAAAAAGCAAACAATGAAGTTAAAATCTACCCAAAGTCCAGATTTCAACTTGACTGAAATACTGTGGCGGGTCCTTAAACGAATGCCTCCAAACCTCAATGAACTGAAGCAATGGTGGAAAGAAGAATGGCCCAGTATTTCTTCACTATGATGTGAGAAACGGATGAAGTCATATAGGAAACAACTCTTCCAAATTATTGCTGCCAAGCTACTTAAACATGGAGTGTGCTTAGTTTTTCACAGGACTGCACAGAGTCGTGCGAAAACCTTTTTCATATGACTGTATACGTATGTTTGAGTTTTGTCTCTGTAAGTTTAAAACATTTCTCGTCATATTAGGGCGAGGCTGGTACATTAGTTGTTACTAGATGTTCGATACATTCGTTTGACCAAGTCTCATGATTCCTCCGTTGAGCTGAACAGTCAAAGTTTGATCCTGAAAACTCCTTAATGCAACAGCAGAATTATAATGGGAACCATTTGTACCATTTACACAAACACAGTCATATTTTGAATAAACCCCCCTGTATCTATTTTTCTACTGAGAACCACTTGTTGTTGTTGACTCTTTTTTTTTTTTATCTTACTTCCAGTTATTGTTGATTTGATTTATTTTTGAGGGGTTTTTTTGGGTTGTTTTTGTTTTCAGGGACATGTTGAGGCACAGAGCAGCCAAGGAAACTGTAGATCACGTCTCTGTCAGTTCTAGTGTCTTAACTGATGATATAACTGAGCTGACTATAAATTTTTCATGCCCATTATTTATGTTCTTCACAGTCGGGAGGAAGCCACAGAGGGTGAAATTGAACAATTTAGCAATGCACATCAAGATTTTATGCAGTTAAGCACCCTGCTGAGCTCTAAAAAGAAAGCGTACGATAGCAGATTCAGCAGCACCTGTGCCTGATACCTACAGGCATTCTCTAAGCTCTGTGTCTTCTGATAGACAGTACTGAGCGAGATGAACGGAAGCTGAGTGATCACAGTATAATATCTGAGTGTATAGTGATATGTTGAAGGGATTATTGCATAATTATTACAAATCCCTTTCCCCGTTAAAACCACCGAGGAAGCATTTTCAGTGCAGTAGCAATATAAGTAACAGGAGACGAACATGATTAAAAGCTGTCGTTTGTTTTTAGTGTTCATTTATTCATCATTCCTCTCTTCCGTTGCTCTCTTTCCTTTTATTTCAGAGTATATCACCAACTGCTCTCACATGGGCTGTAAGGAACATTGTGCCGTTACTCCGGCAGGGCCTGCTTGTTACTGTAAGACTGGCTATGAGATCAGCCCAGATGGAAAGACATGCAAAGGTGAGTTCCTATAAATTCCGATAGTCAAGTATGGACCGCAAGTGTCTAATCATCGTGTCACGGCAGAAAAACAGTCTGTGATTCATCTTTCTGTCCTATGCGCACATTTTTTTAGTAATAAACATGTTGTTTACAAAGCCAAACCAAAGTTTATTCAGGTTTTATAGAAGCCAAACTGAGTGCGGGTGGGTTGGGTGCTGAGAAACATGTGGAGCATTTCCTGCAAAAGTCTGTCTTGAAAATGTTGCATTTTGGCAGGTTTTTGGAGGACTTACTGGCAATGATGAGCAACACTTGTAAATCCCATTTATATCATGGTTATTTTTGCAACAAACCTGGTGTCTATCTACAAATACTCACACCTTTAAGAAATTAGAAGCCAGTGGGAACATGAAAAACAAATGAGAGATGTATTTGCCAGCTTAAGGAAACTGAAAGTAAATATTAATCAGCATTTTTTCTTAAAATTATACAGTCAAGTTTTTATCCTTTTATGTTGTCCTTTCATTTCTGAGCTGTTGATGCTATTTGGTGTATTTACTGACTAATAACACCATCTGCGGTTTCTTGGATTCAGACTTTGATGAGTGCAGCCTGTACGGGACCTGCAGTCAGAACTGCACTAACACCGAAGGATCCTACACCTGTTCCTGTGTGGAAGGCTACCTGTCTCAGCCAGACAACCGCTCCTGCAAGGCCAAGAATGGCGAGTACAGTCAGGCAGCAGTAGAACTGTAGAGTGAAGCAGGTTGTCTCAGTGCATATTGATGATCTCCTCGCGTTCCTTCTGTTTACTCTTAGTTATGTCCGTCTTTCTTTCCAGTGCCAGTAGAGCGTCTTCCTGTCCTGTTGATCGCCAATTCCCAGAACATAAACGCCACCTTTCTGAGCGGCACCACAGTCAACAATCTGCTGTCTACCAGCACCAAACAAACCACCGCCATGGACTTCCTTTATGCTGAGGAAAAGGTCTGCTGGATCCATGTGGGAGACTCCCCCTCGTCCACAAACCTCAAATGTGCCTTCATCCCCAATCTGAAGAGCTTCACGGACGAGAGAATCATCAATATCTCCTTCAGCCTGCACCGTAAGTACAGCGCAGCATCACAGCTAAACCATTTAATGTTTATAATGTTTTCAAATTACGCTTTAAATGCTTTTCAAATTATTCAATGAGCTACAGAACTTGCTCCAAAAACTCAGCACAGTATTATCTGCATAGTCCAGAGCGTGCACCAGAAAATGGTCTTCTATAGCCTTCTCTCACACTTTACTCACACTTTAATATGGGAATGTATTATTTATGTGTTTGTATTGTAATTCTGTTTCTGACAGCAATTCAACGTAAAAATGTTTTGCTGTAATTGCTCAGTGTAATTAGCTCAGTGAGGCACACTTTACACCACCTGTGGCTACATAGCAATCTGCCAAACCACTTGGGATCTTTTAAGCTTTGGCTTTTCAGTTTTCTTCTGTAGGCCTTTTGCATAGTCAAAAACACAGGCGTGCACTACACTCCAGAAATGATAATTAGACTTTTTCTCTTGGTTTATATGAAGAGGAGGAGGGACGTTTCAGCATTTTTGTAGCTTTGCATAGAAAAGTGCTTCCGTTATACATGCAGGTCTTATTAAAATGAATTGTTGATGTAATGCGTGCATTAGCTGTGACATAGCAGATATCCATTACTACTTACTACTTACTACTTCTCCTGCAGCAAGGTGGACATTGTTATCTGGGAGTGATTTAGGCGTCTTTCTGTGTGATGAACATACACGCATGTTTTTGTCAGATAGACAAATAAACATCCATCCACTTTTTCAGATGGCAGTTTGACAGAGCTTGTCGTACACCTTGGGGCAATTTAATCCGATTAGTACGGTCCCACCAAAGTCAGCCACAGGTTCTCTTAGTTCTGGTCTCAAGCCCAGATAAACGGGAACACTTGTGTCACAAAGTGAACCCGGCATAAAAATTTTTGCCAAATTAAACATGTGACTCATTTGTAAGATTTCCATACCGGATCAGCTGAGGGCCCAGTTAAATTCTTGTCTGGTCCTGTTGGCCAGCAGGGTGCTGGTGGAAACTGCCCGGCAAAGACAAAGAAAGAGGAGAGGAGGAAGGAATGTTCGGGGCAGCGAGAGAGATGTCTGCTAGAAGAAGAAGAAGAAAATGTTTTCAAATGGGGGTTTTTTGGTCATTTTTTTTTAAAGGTTAAAGAACATGAAAGTGTATATCAGAGGGGTAAATAAATACTTAAAACACAATGTAAATAGGGTAACAAAAAAATGTCCGGAAACTGGGCCAAAAGCTGGGCTGAGCTTCTCTTGGCTCTGTGCACAGTCAGTCATAGATATTATGGCAACACATTAGAAGCAGCTGTATTTTTCCATGGCTTAAGTCTCCTTTCAAAAAACACTGTAGAGTCCTTACTTGTGTAAAAATGAAACTAAAAGTCAAAACCTGAGGAGAGTCACTGAATACAGACATGAGAACTTGCATGTTCCTGAGTGTAGACACCCTGCAGGTCAAGCAGTCACACCGTCTTTCTTACCGTCTTTTTCCCCTTTATCGCTCCTTTGCTTCGCACCCTGTTTCTAGTCATACTGTGGCTTGGTTTCGGGCAGCTTGTCTTCAATGAGTCAGAAGAAAACAGAGCGACAAAAACAGAAATCTCATCTTGAGAAAGCCACCTGCGATGCCTCATTACAACATCTTTTGGGAAGTTGGTCGACAGGTGGTTTGTAATCATTCGTAGCTGCAAACATTAATCGGGGGACTTGGCCCTGAATCAGTACAACGCCGAATTTCTCCCTCACTTTGCCGTTCCGTTTATTTTCGGAAAATAAACCGCGTGCTTCTCCCCACAATCTTTTACCGTCACCTTAAGGGAAGGCTAAAATGAAAGCGAGCCTATTTTGCGAGTGCACCAGAGAAAGTCGAAGAAGTACGCGACGTCTCATTTGTACTTTATAATTGCTGAGCGGTGCCAACAGAGCTGTAACTCGATGAAGGAATGAGAAGTATTGAAGAACCGGCTGGGAGAGATGGGAGGGCGTGCAGGACTTTTGATGAGCTTAGCGAGCAGACCTCTGGATATTGGTTCTGATGAGAACTGGAGGGGATCTGACACACTAAGTAGCTCCTTACAGCAGCAGGGGAAATGAGGAGTTTTAAAATTCAACAGAAGGAAGATAATGTGCTCACGAAGGTCGTGACAAAATCGAATCGGTTTATGGGAAATAGGGGAACGCCCTCAGTCCGCTGACTGAATTTGAGCGGAAAATGAGAAAGAGGGTGCACATTAAAGACAGTCTTCCTTGTGTGAACTTTCACATATTTTCACTTTACTTTTGATTTCGGGACTTCAAGCAGCCCTATTGAATAATGTAGCATGTAGATTTGTTCTTCTCCTTTTCCTCCCCTCACATCTGCTTGGAGTGCAACCACTTGTCTCTCACTCTCTCCACATTCCTTTTCCATGTGACTAAAAGAATGAAGTAACATGACAGAAATGACTTGCTCAGCGCCGACCGTCATAGAAAGTTTAGAAGCAGAATAGTGACAGAGAGGCGAGCTCTGGTTTCCACATGCACACACAATGTGGTGCAGCTGTCTTTTGGAAATGTGCTAGTTGTAAACCAGATGATACTAGACAAGCTTAGAGCAGGAAAAATGGGGGATTTTATCATCAGAGTAGAAAAAACTAAATAAAAAAGCATTTCTCTGTGTGTGTTCGCTATTGCTACATTCGTCATGAGCTCATTACTGCACATCAGTACATCATAACGCCCATCTCAAAATTACAGAAAGTGCCACATCATTACAGAGCTTGCCTTTAAGGATACAGTATTTGAGAGTAGTAATAATAATAATTATGATCAAAGTCATTCAAAAACAAGAATTATCACAGTTGCTATAATTGTGCAGCTGTAACCAGAACCTTACAACCGACTTGCCAATTTAAGAACCAGAAGCATTTTTTATTTATTTATTTATTTTTCCATAAAGGAAATTCCATCAGCCTCAGCTGGTTTCCTCACGCCTGTCCTCCACGCACATGCACGCCCACACACACTGCAGTGTTCGTTTGTAGGCACAGACACATGTGTGCGCACCCACGCACTGACAAGATGGAGCACTGGCTGCATTGAAGAGCAAGGACAGGATGTGCATGACAGATGATGCAGGATTAGAGATGCTGTAAATGTGGAAGCAATCGAAGGGCGCTGCTTTTTCTGTATCCTTGTCACCGTATTGTGGTTTCTGTGTCATTGTTGTTGATGGAAAATGCATTTCGGTTGCTAATGAGGCAAATCAAAATATGCTGAATTAAAGCAAGCGTATCCGAGGCACAAAAGGGTTGCTGGGTATGAGCTACATAATATGGAAAGATGTGTAGATCTTTATGCTATAATGACTTTAAAAACAAACATTTATGGCTGTGTACTTTGAGCCGTGTAAAGAATAAACAGTACAAACGGGCAAGAGTTTTTGTCATCCGTTCCACATGATGATTTGAAGGGACTGCCCATCAGACTTCATCTTTTGTACAGGCTGGAAGGAGGAAGGAGCAGATTTACACTTACAGTTAACGTCAAAGGAGCCAGCAGGCTCCAGTAACAGGGATTTACATAGGAAATGACGCACATGTGATCAGAGTGACTCATGACCTCACTATTTCACAGATGAGTTGTCCAGATGTGTCTCCACCCGCGAACACTGTCACTCTCTTTAGCTACATTGCCTTTTTTATTTTTTTTATTTTTATTTTTTGTACTCTCAAATTTCTGAAATAAACAAATTTAAAATCAGGCAAACTTTTAATGGGATGACAGAACAAGTCTATAGCCATGATGCAGCACGTTTAAAGTGTGCTATAATAATTAGCATTCCTATACACAAAGCACAAACTAAAGCATATAACAAATATGCATATTGATAATCATACTACTTCAAAAGTACTACAAAGTAATGCTGCTACTGCTTCACCCTGCTTCACCCACAAACATCTGCCTCCTGCTCAGCTTGAGGAAAAATCATGGGATTTTGCAGTGTAGGATCCATCTTTCTGGCACATTAATGTCCGCACTAAATTTCATGGCGTTAATCCCTGTTACTGGAGCCTTCCAAATAAGATTTACATTTTTAGAACCTTTGTTCCTGTTTGATGTACGATGATGGAGGTCAGAGGATTGTTTAAAAAGGAAAGTTGCAAAAATACCTCCTTAACATTTGATGATTTTTTTCCCCCGTTTATCTCAGCACTTTCTTATTTAATAAACTGTATGTTGTTCTGCACCATTTATTCTACACCGTGGTTCTGCAGAAAACAACTATCCTTTTAATATACAGGCCGAAAAAACACTCAGAAAGCTGAGTAAACTTTACTGTGAGCAAAATGTTAATAAAAGGAGCTGCCAAAAAAGATGACAAACAAAAAAACCCTAAAAGCTAACTAAACTAACAAAGCTGAATTAAGGCTTAAATAGAAATCACAGAGAAGCTGAGAGCATGAGCTATAGAACACTTTTCCTTGACCTCAATGGGAAATGTCACAAGGTGAAGGAAAGGTGTGTAGGAGACGTGATAAGGCTAAGTCTACTCAGCCTAGGTTCCTTAACAGCACGATGTCAGATATCTGCTGTGTCGAAACTACAACATCCAGTAGATGGACTACAACATGCACGCCTTACCTGACCCTTTTGTTTTGCTTCTGTCCGGTAAAGGATCTACTACGAGCCATCTGAATGTTTCAATATGTAACTACCAAGAAGCAGCGGCGTGGCATTCAGAGATCAGCTGCGCGTTTATCAGCCTGTTCAAAATTCAAACCATATCAATAGGTTACGGCACGAAATGGAAAATGCATTTATAATTAACATGCAGGTGATCTGCGCAACTTTGTCAATTATCTATGAATGGTGGGATGGCATTATCCTCTTTCATGAAGGATGGTCCAGTGTATCCTCTGCTAAAGGATGTAATAAAGGAAGCACAGACAGAAGCACCTTTCCTTAGTATTTATTTACAGTTCCTCTTATTATGACTGCGACACAGATACTTCCACGTCTACTCTCTCAGTTAGAAACCTTTCTAAAGGAAACTGACTTGACAAAACTTGTGGTACACACAAGCTCTGTCAAGGAGACATGGTAACATGAAAAACAAATACCAAACATATTTCCCTTTTTTAGGGAACACAGAAAGACGTGACAGAGGGAAGGACAGACGGAAACAACAAGGACACTAAGCAAGCAAATATGAAACTGAAGCGAAATACAAATCAAGTATCCAGAGCTAACGCTGGAGCAGCAGGACAGTCTAAACTGGTACCCAAGAGCTCAAATGAAATCAAACAGAGATAAGTTTACATTTACTAAAAATCAGCCTTTGATGCTTCATGCTATGCACAGGAGGGCTGATCCCGGAGCTGCCAGTAAGCCCCCCTCATCTCAGCTTGTACTCTAAGAGCCAAAGTACCTGCTACCCTTGCACAACCAGCTACAGTACGCTGCTTAGGACAGACACTGGCCTGAAATCTCCTTAAAGGGTCATGTGCTGTTAAAAGGCAAGCCAGTCAGCACATTTTTAAGTCTTTCCATTCAACACTTGGTCAGCTTTAAGTTTCCCTCGCTCCCTTTCTGCTCCTTTACCCGCCTCACTCATTTTAGTTTGCACATTTTTTCTTATTTAACACGGGGACTGGGTTGTGCAGTATGAGGGACTGGTGTTAAAGCTTCAAACATTTCAAATTGACAGCCATGAAGTCTCAAAGCCATATCCGCCGCTTTAAACGCGATGATACTTATAGAAGCACGCTAATGCGTCCTTCTGTTAGCGGCGTAGTACAATGCTGGGCCCCGTGACCGCCCTACTACGTGCGCAGTTGCTTGTGTAAAACGTTGTTGAGCTCCTAGAAATAAATTTTAACTCCATTAGCTAGTCATGCACTTGTTTTTCTTAGACCAATGGGGAGCAGCCTACGAACAAGAAAACACGAAGAAAATGAGTTGTTTAGAGAAAGGAAGGCTAAATGAATAAGGCAGCTGTTTCTGTTTTTTCAATTATACGGTGCTGTTTTTTATAGCATAGTTTCAGACAGACAGAGCTGCAGTTAATGAATCCAGACTGTTTTCCCACCTCTGGGGAACAGACAAAGGGGAGGAATGGGGGATGATGCATGGAGGAGGAGAGAGAGGAGAATGGGAGGAGATAGAAAAGTCTGTGGCTTTGCTGAGGCCATTTCTGCTCAGCAGAGGTGTAGGAAAACCTTTTTTTTTCATGGTTTTCAGTAATCTTGCACAATCTCCTCTTTTCTCCCTCAGTTGTTTACCCAGGGTTTAATCTGGGAATCGGTGTTGTGAGGCAGCTGGAAGCATTTAAACAGAGAACTCTGTGTTAAAAATTAAGAGCACCTTTGGGACTTACGGCCGCTGATTCCATAAACCTCAGAAATGCTGCTGCACAATTGCCAAGTTTCCCTAGTGGAAATCAGATCTCTCCCTCGCCATCTTTCTTCTCTTCTCACTTTTTTTTTGTCTTTCTCTTTCTCTGTACTGCTGCATTTTTCTTTTATCCCTTTTCCACTTTTGTTCAGGCTCAAAATATTTGAAGGTGGTCCGTTTGCCTTCCTTTTGTTTTTTTAAGCTCTTCACAAAAAATGTGAGTTATGTTTTTTTTAAACAAGAGTTTAAACAGATTTATTGGTTCATTGCTGGTGAATTTTCACTATGGGCACTTTTACTGCATTCTTATACTAAGGAATCTGCTCCATCATTTCCCGAACCCAAACGTTTCTTTCCTGGTTGAAAAAAATTGATCCTCAGGTTTCCCCTAAAGTCAGCACGGGGACCTGATCACTCTGGTAAACATACTGCCATGTTACACCACCACCCAAACCTCCGAGCGCTGCGTGGCCAAGGACCCCTACAGTATGACTTTAGCCCTACATATGAAGTGTTTGCGTAGAGTGTGTTAGGATAGTTCTGTGGAGAGCTGAGCCAAAGCAGCTGTGAAAATACAGGCTTTGTGATATGTGAAGCCTGCCTCACCAGGATTTCTCTTACTTTCTCCCTAGTATATGCATAGTTTGTATCTGCCATGCCAAAATGAATATTTACAGGTACGTTTGCTGGTGCTGGAAGAAGTATTCAGCTGTTTTGCATAAGTAAAGGTAAAAAAGTAGCAAAGGGTTATGTTCACAGCTTGTTTCTGTGGCATCTCAAGAGACTAAGAGCAAAGAAAAATAAATTTATGTTGGTCGGTTGCATGAAGATGGCTGATTTCATAGTCAGTCTTCTGTCATATGTTCCCCCTGCACAGACTGCATAATATTTGGCCTCCATGGAGCCTGACTTTCAGATTTTTGAAAGTGATGAGCAATAGGTCTCCAGGCTTTCAAGATGTCTTTGACAGAGAATCACAAACTAGTATTTCTGCACCAACAAGTAGATTCCCAAATTTGTAGAAGACTTGGCACATTTCGACATGCAGTCCAGTATGTCCTAAAAAAGGATCTGAGGAAAGTGGACAAGTAGAGGACAAAAAAAGAAAAGTGTAGGGGCTTAAGAAAAACTATCTACATAATATGAGGAGTAACTTAGTCATTAGGAAACAGACACCTGACACAGGACCTGAGAGATTGCAATTTCTTTAAGTATTTTTTAGGAATAGTTCTCCAGGTTTCTTAAAGGACATTCAAAGCTCTTCTTTGGATGCCGGCTGCCTTTTCTGTTCTGTTCTCTATCAAGATGATCCCACATTGCTTTGATATTGAGGTCTGAGCCCTGGGGAGGCCTATGACCCGTGGCTGATAGTGATCTATTGTGTTTGGAATCATTTCTTGCTAATCGGATGTTTTCCTTTTTCCACATTGACAATTCCATTGATTTTGACAAGATTCCTAACACCACAGGTTGAAATCCAGACCTAAACCATGACAGAGCCTGCAAAATGTTTTACAGATGGCTTTAGACACTCAGTGTTGCACCTCTCTGCTGAACCCATCTTTAAATATAGATTCATCACTCCATAAGAACTGTTGCCGTTGATTTTTCAGCCCAGTTTTTTGTGCAATTTGGACAACTTTTCAGCCTTTTTGCTCATTTTCCTTTCCTTAGGAATGGCCTTTTCACAGCCATCCTTCCACTGAGAGCATTTCTAATTAGGCTTTGGCAAACAGTAGATGGATCAACTAGATTTTATTTTGGCTGCTTGTTTGTGTCATTGTTACAATTTTTTCTTTTTTGCTGTCTTTAATATATTTTTATGTCTGTGAAGACTTTTGAACCTTTTGCGTTATACAGATAAAATTCACTTGACTAACGCCAACAAACTCAGTTACTAAACTGCTTCCGCAAACACAGATAACTGCTAATTAGTGCTGCGTAACATCCAAATAAAATACTGTAATTTCCCTCAACAAAAATGAAGCACAGACTTTGCAGATTGGCTGTTAGCACAATTACCCACACAGCAAGCCTTATCATTTGTCAGGTAATTGCATAAAGACACCAGCACAAACAGAGAAGTCCAGTTCAGTGACTTGAGTAAGCAGCCTAGCAGTCATTTAGGGGCAAGTTCAGCCTGTGTCGACGCCCACCTGTCATAAAGCATCCCCACGTCTAATAATGCTTAACTTTAAGGCTTAATTTAATCCAAACAGGTATGTAACCAATAAAACCCCTATGTAATAAAGGTGAAAATCAGACAAAGCAAAGAAATGTAATGTGAGAATATTTTAGAACTGTGTAATGCCATCTGGCACTGGTGATGTCATTTCCTGCAAGATGTTTGCAGTAATGACCAGGGAGTTCCGATGCAGGACTGAGGTTCTGGCTACAGCTTCCTCCGAATGTCCAAATGTCAACACACAGACACACACACGCACACATACCTGCCTTACTTTGAGTATGACTTAAGAGCTTGCTGTAAACTTGGCATGAATCAAATATAAACACCAGAAAAATTAAACACACATGGTGATGAGAAGCACTTTACTGTGAGGAAAAAGTATTTGTTAAGCCACATCTTTTAAAACAGTATTGGAAATCGACTTTATTCATTTACCAGCAGTTCAAAAGGAAAGAGACTAATCATGTTTTACAACTTTATATGATGTATACTTTGTTAAAAGTATAGAATTAACAGTAAAAAAGTTACAGCACTCATATGAAAAGGAGTATAGTCTGCAATATATAAAATATATTATTGGATTATTCCTTACTTAATTATTTCTGGTCTGAGCTTTGAGCTTTTTTCCAACCTGCCAGATAAATGAAGGTATTTGAAAAATATATCCATTTCAGCATTAAGAGTACGTATAAAAATGCAAAATATAAAGAACTTATGCGTAATTCTCTTGCCCTTGTGCTTCACCAATGCACTGTACTTAAATTGGTAACAGTGAGAGTAACAGGTAGTGATAATTCCAGGCCTTTAATATCCTCCCATCTCCATTCATCTTCAACAAAAGCTTTCTGTCTTTGATTGTTGGCTCTGACTCATTGCGGCCGTGCTGCTGTTTGATGAAGAAGGGGGTCTGTTAATGTAACGTTTCTTTTTACTCTATTTTCTCCTTCCTCAGACCCCTCCCCTCTTCACCGCATTCGGCACAGTTTTGATAGGGGAAGGGACGTTACAGTCTTTATGTCGGTCTGAATTTGAGCTTCGGTAGGCTTTAAATGTTCCATAAACTTTGCGTGTGGTGCTGTGCTGTGCGCTGTACGTGTTTGATTTTTGTCCCGTATGTGGGGAGTGGAGCCTGGGGAAAATAAACCCAGTGAAAAACCACACAGAGCCGTCAGCTCTGAGGTACCACTATGGCAACATCACATAACCCGAAGCAACAAACAGGCTCTCTCATATTTTGCTGAAGTGATTTTAAGTGACAGACACAGTACTTAGACTCTGGCTAATTGGCGTTAGCTGTCGTCTTGTTTGTCAGTCAGGGAAAGCGATCCGAATGCGAACCTGACGTCCTGGACTGTGTGCGAATGTGTGCATGAGAGAGAGTGTCTGCAGCACACTGCTGCAGACGAGCCAAACCTCTTACCCATCTCCTAGAAATAAAAACAACATCATCGCACGCCACAAGTTCCATACTAGTCACTGAATCATTACAAGTACAGTTTTTGCTTCACCTTGCTCCCTCTGTGTCCCATCTTCTCCCCCAACCCACTTCCAACTTTTCTATCCAGATGTGGAGCAGATGGCCATTGACTGGCTGACCGGAAACTTCTACTTTGTGGACGACGTGGATGACAGGATCTTCGTGTGTGACAAGAATGGGCAGACATGTGTTACCCTCCTGGATCAGGAGCTGTACAACCCCAAAGGCATCGCTCTGGACCCCACCATGGGGTGAGTGTGGTCACTTTCTTAAAGTACGGAGGGAAGGACATCACACAAACTTTGTCCAGCAACTGCATTGTGTCATCCATCGCTGTTATTCAACTTTAAAATATGTGGAAATAGAGGGAAAAAAACAGGATAAATTGGATGTTTGGAAGCTGGAGTAATTGAGCGCAGATGTTGGCGGTATGCTGACTGTATAAGGTTTTGAGAGGAAAAGCATGTTTTTGTTTTCGGCTCTTTTGTTTATGACCAAACTTTCCAGCTGAATTCCTGAAAGTGCGTCTGTCTCTGCGGCGCGTGGTCGTGATTCTGAGAGATCGTTCTTCGGAGAAAACTGCGCGAATGCAAGAATGTGCGTTCGCGTGCACGTATTTGCTTGTAGTTTTCCTCCCACACGGCTTTCTCTGCTGTAATTGGTTCGTTCAGGAACAGGTAGAGCTGCTGGAGCTGGCTTTTCTTTTGGTAATCGGCAGTGTCATTAGAGGGAGAAAACAGCAATAACAAACACTGGCACAGCAAAAAAAGTCTTAGTTGTGCTTTTAATCTGCAGGCTGATTTACTTTGAGTGACATACAAGTAAAAGACAAAATTTTATAAATAAATAAATAACATCGTTCTATTTTTCCTGCCTTCATCTACTCATTAACAGTTGCTCCGTTTCTCTGTTATGAAAGGATTTTGAGAGGTCTACTTTAGAGAAGGACTCACAGCTCGCTTGTGTAACACATGTTTTTCACAGTAGACGCTGTTTGTTAACACGTTTACAGAGACTGTGAGCAGGATTTGATGATTTGATGTCATAAACAAGTTATTTTATTTTATTTTTTTATATTTCTGCTCTGGCAACAATGAAAACTTATGGTCTAAAAAACTGGTTTTGGAAGGAAAAAATGTTATCAGATCTCAAATATCCATCAAAAAGCCCAAAATAAAGTTTTCAGTATTTTTTCCAACCAGAAGTTAAAGTCTGTCAATCAGCAGCATCTCTGGGAGCGGGCTATAAGGTGCTCCCGACACCTCCTGAAATATGTTTGGTCTCCCTGGCACCCCCCACCCTACTCCCACCCAAAAAGCCACTGGACTAGAGTGCTGTTAATCTTACAGTACCCAACAGTAATAGGTGAGAGCACAGATAGGACCAGTAGGAATGTAACCGAGTACATTTACTCAACTACTTTCTCAGGCTTTATGTACTTGTAGTTCATTTACAGGTGACGTCTTGCTTGTAAATGAGACATCTAGTCTGTGTGGGATTACCTGTATAAATAAAGGTTATAATAGGCTATACTTTTTAGTTACTGAAAAAGTCAGAATACTTTTTCTATTTTAAAAAGTATCTATTACAAGATTATGTTTACATATTAAATCGGCAATATGACACAGGGCTGCATATAGCCTTGAAAACTGTGCTTTGCAGACCAATTTGCATCTTTGGTGCCCCCTGTGCCCCCCTTGTACTCCATTTAGAAAAATCATGAAAACACCCCTGCTATCAGTCCATTTCTTCTCACTTCTTTCTATAGGAAGGTGTTCTTCACAGACTACGGACAGATCCCCAAGGTGGAGCGCTGTGACATGGATGGCCAGAACCGCACCAAGTTGGTGGACAGTAAGATCGTCTTCCCCCACGGCATCACGCTGGACCTTGTCAGCAGGCTGGTGTACTGGGCTGATGCCTATCTAGACTATATTGAGGTGGTGGACTATGAAGGCAAGAACCGGCACACCATCATTCAGGGACTGCTGGTAAGAAAATAATCTCATTATTATCTCTCTTTAGCTGTAAGAAATTCCCCATAACGCCGTCTAACATGCTCTGGAGCTCTATACACGATACGTTACCCCAGTGTGCGCCTTTAATGCGTTTTTAGCCAGTGAGTGATTAGCAGGGAGAAGATGGTGGACATTTGGCTTTTCATTAAATAAGCTGATTAATCGTGTCCAATATTGAGGCTGTTGATGTTGCTGCGCTGTTGAAGCACATTGGCTCTTAAACCTGTTACCATGGCTTTTACTGTGATCTGTGGGGGAAGTAACAGCTTTCATTTACTCACTGAACCTAAGGGCACAGACATGCACACACACACACACACACACACGCACATAAACTGCCACCTCTTGTAATATATGTGTGTGTGCGCACCTGTGATAGACCATTAGTACATGCACATCCTTCACTTACAGGATAAAAAGAACCGTGGTTATGGATGGTGCTGAGTCAGGGCTGTTTTACCAAGTCGGTGTATGTGTTTGCTGAGACTTAGCACACACTCTCTTAAAGGTGCAAGCTGCGTAAAAAGTAACGTTCAGATCACACACTCTGGCCAACACAATCCGTCAGTCTGGTTTGTGTTGTCTACATGTGGAAGCTAAGGTGACCTAATGCACTATTGTTAATTGTTGCCTGAATCCAGATTATGATAGGAAGCAGTATGTAAATGTAATCTTTAAGGTAGTCTGTGTTTATCAGCGATATCCACAATGACAGGCCTCAGTTCCATGTCAGATTTCGTGTTGTTCCGGTGTTTTTGTATTTCCTGCTGACTTTGTCAGCTAAAGGCAAGTGCTGTGTGAGCAATCATCATGTTTGAGAGCTCTGGACTATTTTCGGTCTCGGTCACACTTTGCACCATGCTGACCACGGGAAATTCTACTTTTTGGACAAGTGGCTTTTTAAAATTGTATATTGGGGCACCTCAAACAGCTTGACCACTGTTCTACACATGTGCGCATGGTTTATTAAACTAAAGGTGACATAGCAACACAGCATTTGTTTAATGGTAAAAGAGTTTTTTAAAAATCTAACCATCGGAAATGTCACCAAGAAGATCACAAAGAGGAGAGAACTGTTTTGTTTTGGTGGTAAGTTGCCATGGAATGAGGAAAATAATAGCTACCAAATTGTCCCCATACAGAGAAAATAAAAGACTCGCTCAAGGAAAATGTCACAAAGCAAGGAGTGACAGATCCATTGTTGTATATTGGCGATGCAGGGGAGTGCACTACTAAAAAAACAGCTCTTGGATTGCATTTATTTGTTCAAATTTATGAAAGTTAAACCCCTTTTTATGAGGTTACACACAAAGGCAAGACTAAAGTGTTTCTGCGTAGACGTCACGAGGGCTTAGATGATTTTTTACAGTCTCTGCAGACTAATAAAGCGCTTGTAGGTTTATTTTTTTGTAAAGACTGTTAGTCAGAGAGACTTTGTTTATGGAAAACTTATTTTGTATGAGTATTTGTACATGTAAGTTTAACAACAAGAGACGAAACACATGAAATACTGAAAAAAATAAAGCGTTTTTTGTGCTTTCCTCTCCCTCTGATTTGTGTTGTTTTTAGATTGAGCATCTGTATGGGCTGACTGTATTTGAAAACTATCTCTACGCCACCAACTCAGACAACGCTAACATGCAGCCCAAGACCAGTGTGATCAGGGTGAACCGCTTCAACAGCACAGACTACCAGGTGGTGACCAGGGTGGACAAGGGAGGAGCTCTGCACGTCTACCACCAGAGACGGCAGCCCCCAGGTAGACATGCCCGCACATATACATCATTCCTAGGTGGATATTTTATTATGAGACTCATTTTTTCCCTCTTTCTTGGTTTCTAGTGCGCAGCCACGCATGCGAGGAGGACCAGTTTGGGAAGGCTGGAGGTTGCTCCGACATCTGTCTGTTGGGGAATGGCCAAAAGACGCGGACTTGCCGCTGTCGCTCTGGATTTAGCTTGGGTAGCGATGGCAAATCTTGCAAAAGTGAGTGGGAATGAACGGTGACTGTACTCCAGCGATTGTAAATCAACACATCCATCAAAAGTTATCTGCGTGTCAAACATTCACTGTAGCAGTATTCCCAGACGAGGGTGGGCTCCTGAATTTCCCAGTGGGTGTATGGGGGGCATAGCTCAAGTAATATGAAATTTTACTAAGAAAGAAACAAGTTTGTTGAATTGTGTCGTGCATAAGATTGTTACATGTAGAAATGCCATTTTTTTAAGAATTTGGACGGTCTTTTTAGACTTTCTACATGTGCCCTATGAGAAGGTATTATAAAGGCCTTTCTATGAGAAGAGCTGCTTTAAGTGTATTTTGGTCTCAACTGTTGCCTTGGCTCGGATCCATGTAGATTCAGTTTGAAGTCACCAGATTAACAGATGTCTCGAGCAGTTGCTGTCTGTCTGTGTTCATTCTCCTGTAGATTTAATCCTGCTATCTCACTGTTTGAGTTTAAGCACAACTCTCTCCCTCTACCTCAGTGACTCTATATCAAATGATCTGCGAACCAAGTTGTACAAGTCATTTATCGATGTATGAAACGATCTCTTCTGCTGTCCTGCATATGCAGTCTTTCTGTTCTCAAGTTATTTGCAGAGTTGAGTTTTCTGAAAGTAACGCCGGCACTGAGCTCCAGCATTTGTTTTATGTATTTTAACAGCATTGCTGGCTCTTTGCTGGCCGCTCCACAAAGCTGTCAGTGTGATTCAGCTTATTCTGAGAAGTGTTTTACTATCCACCAATAACAGCTTTATATTGATCTGCCTACTGAGAAAAGAACGTCCTTGAAAATGGCAATATTGATTGACCCAAAGGGCACCCATCCTCTTCTTTCGCTGTCTCATTAAAAATCACTTAATTTTCATTTTTGGGCTTTTGTTGAACTTGCATTTTTTTAACATTAATAATCCATATAAATTATTCAGAAATAACTGTGTCAGCATATGAGTTGGCCTCTAATTTTGATTCCTTTAAAAAAAATAAAGTAAAGAACAGTAAATGATGGTCTAAGTTGAAGTGTTTTACCTTTATTCCCTTGTTTTGCCACAGAACCAGAGCACGAGCTCTTCCTGGTCTATGGTAAAGGTCGCCCGGGGGTCATCAGAGGCATGGACATGAATGCTAAGGTGCCAGATGAGTACATGATCCCGATCGAGAATCTAATGAACCCGAGAGCGCTGGATTTTCACGCCGAGACCGAGTTCATTTACTTTGCTGACGCCACCAGCTACATGATTGGGCGCCAGAAGATTGATGGAACGGAGAGGGATACCATTCTGAAGGAAGGTACGGCAACAGCAGCTGACTGGAGAGACCAAAACGACATGCCAAGATTATGAGCTAGTTCGATGATTTTCCATAATAATCTCAAAAACGCATTTCTTAAAATAAAATTTGTAGCCATATTGTAAAAGACTGTTTTTGTTGATCTGGCTTAAAATTATTTGAGATAAAAAAGTGCTTTACAATATGACTCTTCTATTCAGTCCAGTTTATAACAAGTAGCAACTACAGCCTCTTTCAGTACCTTACTTATAAAGCATGTGATATGCTTTATGCTGTGTAGAAAAACTTCACAGCCACTGTTTGTGTTTGTCTAAGCGATCCACACGGTGGAGGGTATAGCTGTGGACTGGATGGCTGACAACTTGTACTGGACAGATGACGGGCCCAAGAAAACTATCAGTGTGGCTCGACTGGAAAAGGCTTCACGCACCCGGAAAACACTGATTGAAGGGAAAATGACTCACCCTCGTGCCATTGTAGTGGATCCGCTTCATGGGTAATATGGATAAAGAGATGAAGGGAGGAATAGAGTGCAGAGAGAACAGATATCAGTAAAGAGCAGTAGAGGAAATGATGGTAATAAGGTACAAGTGAAAGCAGATAAGAGATAATAATAATAATAATAGGTGATCGTTACATCTGGTTGTCTGTCTGATGACTCAAGTAAAAAAATACCCACCCTGCTGCTCCCCTGTCAGTAAAACCAAAGCAACATTTCTGTCTGCTCTCTTTGTTTGCTTTTATCTTTATCTGTTGCTTTTCCTTGTAAGCAGTATCTTTGTATCATCCAGCCGAAGCCCTTTGATCATTTTTCACCCAGTGCTGCTGACCATTTTCCCCTCGAATTGGCGAGTCCTTTCTGATTACACCTATCACACCTTATTTACTAAAACAGATGGAGCATTTTGTATATTAGTTTCATTAGCTCCATTTCATTTGCATGCAGCCATATTGCTCTTTCAAATAATTCTTTATAATGGTGTACATGGATGTGTCTTATTGATAAGACCTCCTGTGCTCTTTCCTGAGAAATACATGCTCATAAACCCACGCAAAGACACGCACACACATTGGATTGCTAGTGACAGGGTGATGTGTGTCCACACACTTCCCTGGGGAAAGGCACTCACTTCTACTAATGCCTGTAATCAATCAGGCTCAGCAAGGAGGAGGAGAAACTAGCAGAAACCACTAGAAAGAGGAAAAGGCAAGGGAACTATAGAATGCCACTGTTAATGTCAGTCATATTATGGCAAGAAGGGACGTTTCTAATGTCGCACAATAGTGTAGACATCAGTGGTTGACAGGACCTAGAGTACCTGATGACAAACACCGGCATGCCTGTGGGCATATCAGCTGAGACACACTGCTGAGCATTCCCCACTGGTTGGTTTGATGAGTATTGGGTGCTTTAGGGCAGCTAGATAAAATGTCACTGCTTTTGTTAATCCTAAGTGATTCTTTACGATGCACCAATAATATTTATCTTTTCCTGTCTTGCTATCACTTGTACCCATAACAGTTCCCTTGTTATTCCTCAGGTGGATGTATTGGACAGATTGGGAAGAGGATCCTAAGGAAAGCAAGCGTGGAAAGATCGAGCGGGCGTGGATGGATGGCTCAAACAGAAATGTGTTTCTGACCAGTAAAACAGTGCTGTGGCCCAACGGCCTGAGCCTGGACATCCCCCAGGGAATCCTCTACTGGGTGGATGCCTACTACGACCGCATAGAGATGGTCTACCTTAACAGTTCCGGACGCAAGGTCAGAATTAAAATGGTTTAAGAATTGAAGGTTAAAACTGTTTTACTGGAGTCTGGTAACTTCAGACAGGAGTTAAAAACGGGTGTCAGTGCACTAATAAGGAATGCGCTTTAAAGCAGTGGAATAATGTGGGTGGTCTATCACTGTGTAGTACAAACAATGTGGCCTTGAGTTTTGTTAACACTGGTTTCTCCTTGTGTCTGAACTGATATTTTGATTTCACTGAGCTGTGGTGCTATTGGTGCTGTTTTTATAATGCAGAAACTGGAATGGAATCTAAATATTATGCGCACACACGCGCACACACACACACACACACACACACACACACACACACACACATTAGTGAAACAAGTGCCAGTCAATGTCTAATGTGCATTTTTATATTGCTATTGCCTAGACACTTATGTTACTTAACCCATGTAATAACTAGTAAAAAACACCAGTCATTGCATCATACTTTATCATCACCATGAGCAAGGTTTGAACTACACTGCTCAAAAAAATTAAAGGGAAAAAAATCATGCTGGATATCTATACTGATGCCGTTGGGTGGACTGAAACATAATGTCCCAAGGGTGTTCGACTGATTTTAGGAGAGGTGAATGTGGGGGCCAGTCAACTCTTGTCACATGAACGCGGGCATTTTCAAGCACCAGAAGGAACCCAGGACCCACTGCACCAGTGTAGGGCCTGACAGTGGGTCCAAGGATTTCATCCTGATGCCTAACTGCAGTCAGGGTGCCACCCTATACCATCACTGAGCCATTATCAAACAGGTCATGTCATCAACTGTGCAGAAGGTGAACCTGCCGTCATCTATGAAAAGCACAGGGTGGCAGTTGTGGACCTGCCAATTCTGGAATTATAGGGCAAATGCTAATCAGGCTCCATACGGCCCACTATGAGTCTGTCTCTCATTGTCTGTGATGGTTAGACATGCTAACATTTAGACCAGTGGCCTGCTGGAGGTCATATCGTAGTTCTGGCAGTGCTCATCCTATTGACACCGGTCCAGCTGATGGGTTAAAGGCCTTCTACGGCCCTATCCAGCTCTCCTAGAGTAACTGCCTGTCTCTTGGAATCTCCTCCATGTTCTTGAGACTGTCCTGGGAGACACAGCAAACCTTCTTTTCCTCTACTGTAACTGTTATTAATTTCATTAACACCAAACCAGCTGAAACTGACCAACAACCCCATCTGTTACCTAACTGACCATATATATGCAGTAGCGGTTCATTATAAAAACATGCTTTACAGTCTTGCCTCTCTTCTCACATCACCAGACGGTGTATGAAGGTCAGGAGCTGAACCACGCCTTTGGTCTGTGCCACTATAAACACTTTTTGTTCTGGAACGAGTACCGCAGTGGTAGCATTTACAAGTTGGACACCACCACAGGCACTGCCACTCTACTGCGCAACGAGCGACCTCCCATCTTTGAAATTCGAATGTACGATGCTCAGCAGCAGCAAGGTACTGGGAAAAGCGTTATACATAACATCCATCCAAGCATGCTAACTTAAAAAGTATTATTGTCCACAGAGACAGCATCTCATAAGTGCCCATTCATCTACAGGTTCTAATGCATGTCGCGTAAACAATGGAGGCTGCAACAGTCTCTGTCTGGCCATACCAGGAGGGAGGCAGTGTGCCTGTGCAGAAGACCAAGTACTAGACAAAACTGACAACACCAGCTGCAGAGGTTTGTGCATGAACTCATTGTACGTGCTTGTGTGCGTCTGCAGGGTGTTTCTAATGGCACCAGTTTTGCTCCATTACCCACAAGGTTAAGCTTCTTGTATGTCAGACAAGATGAGTCAAGCAGTCTGACTGTATGTTTTCTAAAACTGTTAGTCCTAAAATGTTTGAACAAATGCAGACACACAAGAGCAGGCTACAAGAGCAAGCAACATCTACATACTGTAATGCAATCCAGTGCAAACTGTGCAAAAAACGCTGCCTTTGTGAAGCGTTGTCTTCAAGGTGTTCTTGTTGTTTTGCAAAAAAACCAGAGATTACAGTCTTTGTACAAGTGGTTCCCTTCTGGTTTTCTTGATTGTTATGCAAGCACCAGTCAGCTCAGCCTCAGCCTGCTATGGGTGGGTTTTGACTGATGGATTTCATGAATGTTCATGTAATTGTGCTTTTTCACAATTACATTTTTCCCTTCTGTGGAATATTTTCAGAATTCGTTGCAAACTCCTGCTACTTTTATGTCCCTCAGGACCTTTGTTTTTATGTTTTGTTTTTACCCCCACATTGTCTTTAACCTCCTTCTTCTCTTCTACAGCAAACCCCTCTTATGTACCTCCTCCTCAGTGCCAGCCTGGAGAGTTTGCCTGTAAGAACAACCGTTGTATCCAAGAGCGCTGGAAGTGCGACGGAGACAACGACTGTCTGGACAACAGCGATGAGGCTCTTGAACTGTGTTGTGAGTTACTGCCCGTACACGCAAACAAAACAGCTGCCCCTCCTTTTGCTACTGAGTCAGATGGTGTCCTGAATTTGTAGTGGAGCCAGAATGAAATGAGAGATTTTGAATTGAGTGGGCGAGAGTTTGTGTGTGTGAATGCCCGTGTATATGCGGGTACACGATTTCTGCGGCTCGGGAAATGCTCTCTGTCTGTCTCTCCGTCTGTCTTTCTGCCTGTGGTCAAAAGTGCAGACAGGTTTCCCTTCCAGACAAAACAACACCCCGTCCAAACCAGCTGGAATATCTACCCTCTCTTGTATTCGTTTTCACCTCACATCTCCGAACTCTCTCACCTTTCCGTTCCCCATCTCCACACACGGCTTCTTGTATTCCTGTTTCTCCCTCGCCCTTCAGTGCGCCCTTTTTTTCCCCCTCTCCAGACCAGCACACTTGCTCCGCAGACAGATTTAAGTGCAAGAACAACCGCTGCATCCCTCTGCGCTGGCTGTGTGACGGGGATAATGACTGCGGGAATGACGAGGATGAGTCCAACACCACCTGTTCAGGTAGACAAAGACTCATTTATTTTGGGTCGTTTCGGAGGTTTTTTTCTATTTATGACGTGAACTCTGCTATTTTGTGTTTTAGCCCGAACCTGCCCGCCCAATCAGTACTCGTGTGCTAGCGGGCGCTGCATCCCCATCTCCTGGACATGTGACCTGGACGACGACTGTGGTGATCGATCAGATGAGCCTGCTTCCTGCGGTTAGTCAACTTAATTTCCACCCGACAGCTCGTTGTACAAATTGTTTTGCCATATGAGCGCCACGTGAGCTAGCGCTTTATATCTAAAAGTCTTCCTCTGTCCACAGCCTACCCCACCTGTTTCCCCCTCACTCAGTTTACCTGCAACAATGGGCGCTGCATCAACATTAACTGGCGCTGTGATAATGGTCAGTTTCTCTTCTTTATTATCTCGTCTGCGTGTCTTTTATGTCGACGTACAGTAGCAACTCGTTGTTTGTCTTTGTCCCAGTTATCTGTGCATGTTTGGCCACCAGCCTCATTTTTGCATACGCTCTTCTTTTCATCATCTTTTGCGTTTGCATGTGCGTGTCTGTGTGTGCATGTGTGTGTGTGTGTGTGCAATTGGTTTTGTTGTCACGTGTTGTGCTGTTAGCCCAATCTGCTGTCTTCCATTGGTTCTGTCTTTCAGAAAAGGATTGTGAGGACGGCTCTGATGAGTTGAATTGTCCAAACCTGACCGGTTAGTGCATAGATCAACATGCACCACAAAAGCCTTGATGCTAGCCTCGCTTTAGGACTGACCAGGCAGGATTAGAAACAGTTAGGGCTGCTTTTCTGCTCATTAAACATGGCCACAAGCTGAGACCAAAACTGCTAGCATTGATTAGTCCATTGTGCACAAATT
This sequence comes from Astatotilapia calliptera, assembly GCF_964374335.1. Lineage (NCBI taxonomy): Eukaryota > Metazoa > Chordata > Actinopteri > Cichliformes > Cichlidae > Astatotilapia > Astatotilapia calliptera. The sequence continues at coordinate 22,631,450 of NC_137426.1, read as the reverse complement.
TGACACCAAGTAAACTATTCATTAAAACAAATACATTAAATAATCAAAGTGTACTTTTTGAGGAATTACTGGAAACCTTAACTAAAGAATAAATGCTATTTTCCAGATGACTTCATAGTCAAATTGTTTAACAAATACTGAACATTATGTATTAGGTTGTCTCAAAAGTGCTCAGAATGCTCTGCTTCCAAGCTCAATGTATCAGCGCTGGGTACATTCTCTCATGGTGCATGGTCTGATCTATGCAGTTTCTGTGATTACTTTGACTCTCATCTTTGATGTTCAATTTAATTTGTGTTAAGTTTTTTTTTAATTTTCTCTGTCGTAATTGAGAAAAGATGATATCTATCTATCTATCCACCTGTCTATCTATCATCTGCACTGCATGCCTCACAAAGTGAGTAAGTTAGCGTTGCTTCACTGCATTTGTTTTCCAGATAACGACTGCGGGGACAACAGTGACGAGGCAGGTTGTAGTCACTCCTGCTCCAGCGCTCAGTTCAAGTGTAACAGCGGCCGCTGCATCCCAGATTACTGGACCTGTGACGGAGACAATGACTGCGGAGACTACAGTGACGAGACCCATGCAAACTGCACCAATCAGGGTCTGTATCTAACCTCCATATTGTCTCTTGAAACTTTTCCACTGCTGCAGAATATTGCTTTCCAATCGAATGCACCTTTAACTAGAAAAAGCAGTGTGTTAAAATATCCTTTAAAAAAATCAGTGTGTTAAGAGTCAAGTTTTCTGTTTAGATAAAGCCTTGCTACACTTGTGCGAACAAGTTTTGCCTTGACTTCAACTTGAAGAGGTTTGTTTCATCTCTTTTCTGAACTTCATGTTTCTGTTCACGCAGCACTCCCAAGGATGTTATGTGATGTTATTCAGACACTTGAAGTCGTTTAAATATCAGGCAGGGAAATCTGACACAGTACTTAGCGAAGTTTTATGGTGTATTGCATTTGGAAGGAACAAAAAACAAACATGATTTAAAAAGTAGCTATCGAACGTGACAATTGTACTATACAGAAATAAAATAATACAATAAAAGGACCTGCAGCTGATGGAACAGACTGCATTCTATTACCAACCTCTGTTGTACCCATAAAAATGTATGATAATTGATTTCCCCTGACAAAGAATTTGCATTTATATACTATATAATTAGTATTCATATTTAATAATAAAAGCTTTAGTTGAAGAATGGCTAAGAAGGAGTACTGGCAATAAATGTGAGGAAAGGGGAAAAAGACATTGTGCACTAAAAGTTACGGGCCACTGGCTTACCATAGAAGCTACTTTCGGCTGCTCCCTTATTGACAAGGCGTCGTCACAGCGGGTAGCTCCACATGTTTGATTTGCCAGAGTTTTTACGCTGCATGGCCCTTCCAAAGGAATTTGAGTCTCCTCCTGGGACCAAACCGTGGAGGTTTCGCTTGTTAGCCACTACGCTACAGAGCCCCTACGAAGGCTACTGGCTAAAGTAAAGTGTAAAGTGTGCGTGTTAGTCCCCATAGGGAAATAGTTCCTCTGCATTTAACCCATTCACCCAGTGAAGCAGTGGGCAGCCACCAGTGCAGCGCCCGGGGAGCAGTGTGTAGGGACGTAGGGGTACCTCAGGGTAGCCGTTCAGTGGAGTCGAACCCCCGACCTTCCGATCATTGGGCCACCACTCTACCTACTGAACTATCCCTGCTATCCCTGGCTGATAGTATAGGTTGGATATTTTGCAGTGTTTCTTAGTTGAAACAAACAAGACTGAATGAGTTTACAGAAGTCAAATTTATGTTAAACATTCAAGCTCATGTTCAAGCTGGTGTTTATGAAGCACAGGTAGCTGTTAGTGTCACGGATGGTTCTGCATTAATTTCTTTATTTAATCTCTTTCTTTTGTTTAGTTGATTCAATGGGTTTCGTGTCCGTAAGTCACTCTGTCTGTTAGGTACAACCTTTGACACCCAATAATTCAGATATACCTACTTATACTTATAAGTAACTTCTCTTAAAAGCAGCGAAATAAATCAAATATATTTTGCTGCTGTAACGAACTGCCTGCTGATGTGTAGAAAACAGTGACCTTCTGAATTCACGCTTAAAGCTTTTCTGTCAAATCTGTCCTTCTGCGTGCTAATTTCTAACGGGCACCTCATTAGTTTTAGTTCTCAATCTTTTGAAGTCGCACATTGTTTTTGCTCAAGGCTGCGTGTCCTAATGCGAGAGATGTCGCAAAACGGCGTCACTTTCGAGTGATGTCTTTTTGATGTCTTGTTTTTTGGTTTGTTTTGTGTTTTTTCAGCCACTCGCCCGCCTGGAGGTTGTCATACAGATGAGTTTCAGTGTCGGATGGATGGCCTGTGCATCCCCTTGCGCTGGCGCTGTGATGGGGACACTGACTGCATGGACATGAGCGATGAGAAGAACTGTGAGGGTGTCACGCACATGTGTGATCCAGCTGTCAAGTTTGGCTGCAGGGACTCCGGTGAGGAATCCACACTTCTTAAAATGCACCGACTAATTTCATTCTGCTTCTAATGACATTTTATGCAACGTTCTGACGGACGTTGCTCGTGAAATAACCCTGCCTTCTGTCTGTAGCACGCTGCATCAGCAAAGCCTGGGTTTGTGATGGCGACAGCGATTGTGAGGACAACTCAGATGAGGACAACTGTGAGGCACTGGTGTGTAAGCTCTCTCACCATGTGTGTGCCAACGACTCCACCATCTGCCTGCCCGCGGAGAAACTTTGCGACGGAGCTGACGACTGCCCAGATGGTTCTGATGAGAAACTCTGTGGTAAGGAACAACACCACCCAGGCTATGTCTCATTGCAGGGAACGCAACGCAGCAAGTGAAGGCCTGCATTTAAAATGATCGCTAAAATAAATCAACGGTTAAGTACATCTGTTCCTTTTATCTACAGACTTGTGTTCGCTGGACAACGGCGAGTGCAGCCATAACTGCACAGTGGCTCCCGGAGAGGGGGTCATTTGTTCCTGTCCTCTGGGCATGGAGTTGGGGGCTGACAACAAGACTTGTCAGATCCAGAGCTTCTGCGCTAAACACCTGAAGTGCAGTCAACGCTGCGAGCAGAACAAGTTCAGTGTCATATGTTCGTGCTACGACGGCTGGGAACTGGAGCCTGACAAGGAGAATTGCAAGAGCACGGGTAAGGGATCATGGAAACAAAAGGCAGATTTAGGGAAGTGAGCAGGGGTGTGTGTGTGTGTGTGTGTGTGTGTGTGTGTGTGTGTGTGTGTGCGCGTGCGTGTGTGTGTGTGTGTGTATAGAATTGAGTTACACAGGAGGGGGAGAAGAAGTGACCCTTACTATACCTCATCACTGCCAAAACAGCAGAGTCGAAGGGTGGTTTGGTTTCGGGATGAAGGAAATGAGAGGCAAGCCAAGCAGGAAACTGTGGTTGGAGAGGATGCATATCGCCAGAATATGGTATTCTTTTTGGACAATAGACAGTACACTGGAGACAGGAAAGGGGAACATATTACATTGTTTTAATGAGAGTATATGACATGTAAAAAGATTCATGAAGAAAACCTAGCTAGTGTTTTCTGACTACCAGTTTTAGTTTATGAAAAAGTGATTATTAAATGTCAAAGAAAAAACTAAAGAGCTGATGTGTTTTTAAAAAAAATTATTAAAGTCATTAAAAGTGCAATTTGGGAAAGACAGAAAATACTTAATCACTTTATATCAACTTTGAATTTTGTAATCCACATAAAGAATGTAGCTATCTCCCTGCAGCAACGAGGACACAGATTTATGATGCTGCCTCTCACTGCCAGGTCTTAGAGACTAGCCACCAGCACCCTGTCATTCATCCTGCTGCCCGTATGGCTGCCTGTTAGGTACAGATAACTCCTGTCTTATTTACACTGAGTTTTAATTACCAGGGATTAGAGCCACTTTCATACCCCCTCCTTTGCTGGTCAAGCCACACACGGCAGAGGAACAGGGCTGCAGGGTTTTCCATGCTGCACAGCAGAGCCATTTTGGAGCGTTTTGAGTATCAATCAACGGTGACCAAGCAAAAGTTTTAACCCTTTATGATCTGGTTAGCTCCATATTTTAGGATATTGTTTTTTTCCTCTTTCCACAGATCCTTTCAAACCCTTTATCATTTTCTCCAACCGCCATGAGATCCGCCGCATTGATTTGAATAAGGGAGAGTTCAGCGTGTTAGTTCCTGGGCTCAGAAACACCATAGCCCTGGACTTCCATCTCAACCAGAGTGCCCTCTATTGGACTGACGTCGTGGAGGATAAGATCTATCGTGGGAAGCTGTCTGAGAATGGAGGTGAAGCCTTGTACTGTAACAGGGTTTTATGCCTAAAAGACCTAAAAGCACCACCTCTTTGGTTTGTTTTGACAATCGAGGGTCCGCTAAGTTTCATGCCAGAATGCACGATCTTCATCAGTGAAAAACAATTCTATTTGCAGCTGAAAACATCTGGAAATTGGCCTTCCAATTGCAGTGCAATGATTAGGTTTTCTAGGATTTTATTGAGCTGAAAGGAACACATTGGAATGCAGGGCCCCTTTTCTGTGCTTAAAAGCAGAATAGACTGTAGAGTGTGTACAGCTATGCTGCTGGAGCTGTGGCTTCTGGGTAACAGAACATCAGATACTTCATCACATAAGGTCAGACCGGTCAATCAAGACCTGCTGCATCAGGCAAGCAAGGCGTCATCATGGCTGCAGCAGCAATAATGAGGAAATTATGTGCACAAGTCTCCACTTATATTGTGCATCTTACTGTATGTTTATTTGCTTGTTGTGTGTCATGTTTACTTACACAGTCCATAGGCTACATGCAGCAGTATGTGTATGCTTTCATTGTGGCAGAGAGGATAATGACTCGTGTAATTAGACCCTGATTAGGAGCCCAACGGAAAATGAAAGGGTTAGAAAGGGGCTGGAAAATGTGTCTCTTTGCTCCTGGAAGACACCACACATTTGAGACCTTTTCTGCAATTGTAGCATCACCACCCATGCTGAACAATACTACTGTATTTACCATTTGATTAAAGAAAATCGCAGAGTTAACTTCTTATCCAAATAGCTCCATTGCATTTACATAATTTGTCAAACTAAAACTGGATTAGCAGTTAAGATTAGAAATGTAGTCGTCAGCAAATCCCAGCCTCTGCAGCCTTTAATGCTACATGTTGAGATACTGTGTGAATTTAAAAAATGTAAGCACCCCAGAGGAGTGTTTATTTTATTGAGTAGTGAGATGAAATATGATGTTTGAACATATGCCCTGATTTTTTTCTCTTCTTGTAGCTTTAACCAGCTTTGATGTGGTAATCCAGTACGGGCTGGCGACACCAGAGGGTCTGGCAGTCGACTGGATAGCGGGAAACATTTACTGGGTGGAAAGCAACCTGGATCAGATAGAGGTAGCCAAGTTGGATGGAACCATGAGGACCACGCTACTGGCGGGGGAGGTGGAGCACCCCCGAGCTATTGCTCTTGACCCCCGGGATGGGTAACAGCTGTTTATTCCGCCTCCTCCTCATATCAAGGAGAACACGTTAACATCACGTTACAATGGCTCTAATTGTTTTGGCTGTAACTACGGAGCTTTTTCAGTTATAAACCTTGCTGACTGTTTCATTTCGTGTTATGGTTCTTTAGGATTCTCTTCTGGACAGACTGGGATGCCAGTTTGCCAAGGATTGAAGCTGCATCCATGAGTGGAGAAGGCAGGAAGACTATCCATAAGGAAACGGGCAATGGAGGCTGGCCAAATGGACTCACTGTGGATTATTTAGAGCGTCGCATCCTGTGGATTGATGCCAGGTTGTACAGAGGGAAAAACATGAAAATATTTGCACATAAATGTTCAGTAATACTCCGAAACATAGCTAAAACTTGTGCTTTATGCAGGTCTGATGCCATCTATTCAGCCAAGTATGATGGTTCTGGACTAATTGAGGTTCTGAGGGGCCACGAGTATCTGTCGCATCCGTTTGCTGTCACCATGTACGGTGGAGAAGTTTACTGGACAGACTGGAGGACCAACACGCTGGCCAAGGCAAACAAGTGGACCGGGAGCAACGTCACAGTGGTGCAGAGAACCAATACGCAACCCTTTGACCTTCAAGTGTACCATCCATCCAGACAACCACAGGGTAGGAAACAGACACACACTCATGTATGCACCACCATTCAATCAGTATATGGAAAGATTACAATCTGAAATTATCTACAAGTTTCTGCCTTCAAAGTTGTTAATTGTACATTTTGAGTTACTGACAGTCATAAACTGAATCACCCCACAAGAAAGTTTGTGTAAGTCAAGACCACTACAGTCAGTATTTCCATCTGCAGTCATTTATAGTTGGCCGTTCTGAGACCTCTCTGACCTCCATCTGCTTATAATGAAAGCCTAAGGCATGTGACGAGACACGAAGGCATCGATAAAACTGTCAGAACAGTAATTAGACAGGAACACCATGCAAGGGGGGAGCTGATTTTGGGAGGGGGGCTGCAAAGTGGCTTGCAGAATTCACGGGGAAAAGAAGTTTTACACTATGCTGAATTTTCTTGACCATTAGGAAGTATAATTACATTCGATTTTAAGCACACATTAAAACATTTTATTGACCTTCATACTTTTAAAATAAAACCTTTTCTGTGCTCATGTCTCCGTAGCTCCTAATCCGTGTGCAGCTAAAGACGGCAAAGAGCCCTGCTCTCACCTGTGCCTCATCAACTTCAATCAGACGTTCTCCTGTGCTTGTCCTCACCTCATGAAGCTGGGCCCTGACAAACGCACGTGTTACGGTAAGGCTGAGCTCACGAACACAAATGCAACCACTGTGGAAAATAGACTCGTTGAGTCTTTCTTAGCCTCCACGCAGTCCTGTTCTTTTCTTGTTTCAGCTTGAATGTTACTGTCTAATCCCTGTCCTTGCAGAATTGTTTATTTATAATTTCTTTTATTTTTCTCTTGGAGAAAAAGAGAGAGGATTAAACAGACTTTTTTTTTTTTTTTTGTTGCTTTGAGGTCTTTTTGCTGTGACAGCTTTGGAGCGTATTGAGGTGTCCGTCTGTAAAATAGTGAAAGCTGGCCTGTTTATTCAGTGTGTGAGTTTAATATTCAAGGCAGCACTTTCTATTATCTTCGGCGGTAATGGAATGGAGAGCCCCATTCTGTCTGATGCAAGCATCAGACACATCCCCCAGCTTCCACCACCGGCTCTGGGATGGCCAATACAGCCCGGCGCTGTCATTACTCTGCCCTCTCCGGCTCTCTTTCCCTCCTTTGCTGTCTATCATTTAAGCCGCACACAGTTAAATGATACTTGACTGTTGAGACCAGTGCAATTGCAATGTATCTTCACTGATTGAATTCGCTCGCTCTACTCTGGCTGTGCTATTGAGTTAGCCAGCCAGACACAATCATTAGTCAAAAGATGCAATTGGATCAACTGTTTGTTCAAGTGGTAGGAATAATGCGTGGATGTACTGATCCATGCTGTAACCATCTATCCGCAGCTCTGACTCATGCATTAGTGTGTACTCGTGCATTTGACTTGAAGCTACATTTAACTCCCGATTACTCACATTGAATACCAAGGGTCCACGTCAACATCTTGTGTCTCCCGCAGAGTCTCGCCAGTTCTTGCTGTACGCTCGGCAGATCGAGATCAGAGGAGTAGACATCGACAACCCGTATTACAACTATATCATCTCCTTCACTGTGCCGGATATCGACAACGTGACTGTGGTGGACTATGATGCTCTGGAGCAGCGTATCTACTGGTCAGATGTCCGTACTCAGACCATCAAGAGGGCGTTCATCAATGGCACTGGAGTTGAAACTGTGGTTTCTGCTGGTATGATGGAGGCAACACGACACATTACAGAACATAATTAAAAGGCTCATTATTTAGAGCCTTACTTTAAGAAACAAATATAGCAGGGTAATTTTATCAGACTGCACCAAGATTTTTGTCCAGTAGTTAAAAATTAATGCTTCTCTCACTTCTAGATTCCTAGTATGCAGATGCTGTTATGTACAAGGGCTCTACACAACAAAACTCATTAGCTTGGGGAATGGCGATCTTTTGCCTGAAATAATAACCTGAGTGGGCACGTTTTGGTGGATGATCTATGCCAGCTAACTCTGTCTTTAAAAAAAAAAACAAGTTAGCTGGAAACAATAAAAGATTCAGGTGATAAAATGTGTCATCAGTTGTCCTGTTAGCCAACAAATGCAGTACTGCATTTTCTAACCTATGGACACGTGTCCATAGAAAACATCTGTTTTTTAAAAAAAAGGCTGATTAATAAGAGTTTGTTCGTGTTCTTCATCTTTCATCAGATTTGCCCAATACTCATGGTCTGGCTGTCGACTGGGTGTCCAGGAACCTGTTCTGGACCAGTTATGATGCCAACAAGAAGCAGATTAATGTTGCCAGACTGGACGGCTCCTTCAAAAATGCTGTCATCCAGGGCTTAGACAAACCCCACTGTCTAGTGCTCCATCCAGTACTGGGGTTGGTCTCGCACACAAATGCACACACACACTCATACTATAAAGCTGTCATGTGTCGCCACGCTGAAGCTTTCAGAAATTGCTCACAGACACCCTCCTGGCTTCACCTATAACTTGCAACAGATACAAGCAGAAGTCTGCACAAAGACACACACAAACAATCATACAAAGTCTGTCTGGCAGGTTCCCCTCTGTGTGCGCTCACAGTAATTCAGTTCCTGACCTCGGAGTGTTTTGTCACTCAGGAAGTGGTTCCAATCCTTCTCCCCTCATGCCGCCTCTCTCTGTCTTTTTTTTCTATTTCTGTTTCAAAAGTTTCTGTGCTCAGAGTATAAATAATTTACAGCAAGTGTCTCTGTTGTTTTGTGTTTCTTTTTCTGTTTCTCATCACTTTCTTCACTGTGTTTATCTTACATCCTGTCCGTTCCTGTCATGCCTTGCATAAGTTTTTCTTTTTTTACCAGCTCCATGAACTCAGTCTTTTCTCAGTCCATCAGAGAATAAAAAAGTCCATCTGTATTCATATACTCAGTTTTGATCTGCCGGAATATGCGGGCTTTTGTGTGTTTGAGGTCAGTGAAGAAAAGATATTTTCTTAAGACAAGTCTCTGCCTCTGTGTGCATTATTTCCACTGTACTCCTTCCTCTCTGTGAAAGGCTTTAGCCTCCTTAAGAGGAGGAATGTTTCCGATCTGAGCATTGTTGGCGTGAGAGAAAATGAGAAGCAGATGTGAGATCTGTGAGCTCTCCCCTTTTTCTGGCACACAAACACGCTGACCCCACCAAAGGTGGGTGGGGTCAAAGAAAGTTGAGGCGGGGCAAAGAGTTGGGAGGGAAATGTGTGTGCGTGTTTGTGTGTGTGTGTGTGTACACAAACATGACAATATAGGGGTTTATATGCTTCAGATGCTTTATTTAAGGGTAGTTAACAAACAAAGGAAGGGCGTGGTGGCTCTGGCTGGATTTAACAGAAAGTGAATGAGCATAGAAAATGTGCAGTCCAAACAAAGTGGCACACACACGTATATACATGTTACCCTCTATACTCTGCATATGTGCATTTCCTCATGACAGTTTGAGAAGCAGTCATTTATGTGAGTGCATCTGGTGTGGGAGATTAAAGCTGTCAGCGGTTGATCGGGACATTAATTAACTGCTGAACTAAACGCACTGAAATATAGTTTCTTATTTGTCAGGTTTTTGCCAGCTTTATTTCTGCCTCACTCATCGTCATTACAGTCTGTTGATGCGATTTTGGCTTTGAAATGAAAACGGCAGATTGCGTTTTAGAAAAGTCCAAATAAGCTCGCGTGCAGTTCGGTGTTGCTCACAGACCTGATGCTCTCATTTCTTATCGATAACATCACTGTTGTTCATGCTTTGAGTACCTATAGGCTTTATGGTTTTCAGTGGCGTACTACCACGGTTGGTTCAAGTTTAATAGTGATGTAGTAAAATTTCTCTCTCTCTCTCTTCCTGTTGCGCATCATATCTTTGTGGATTCTCTGCGCACCTCCATCAGGAAGCTGTACTGGACAGATGGGGACAACATCAGCATGGCCAACACAGATGGCACCAACCGCAGCGTCCTCTTCACCAACCAGAAAGGCCCTGTTGGTGAGTTAGCGGCTCTTTTCTGTGACTGTATAAGCGACAGCACCCCCTAGTGACAGGGCAGATGATTACAACTCAGAGCTGTCTTTTTTCTTTTCCTTTTTTTTTTTTTCAGGCCTCTCCATTGACTTTAAAGCTGAGCGGCTTTATTGGATCAGCTCGGGAAACAGCACCATCAACCGCTGTAAACTGGACGGCTCTGGACTTGAGGTGCTTGAAGGGGCCAAGGGCAAGCTGACCAAGGCTACTGCTCTGGCCATCATGGGTAGGTACCCAGAGTGCATTAAAACTGCATTATTCATCTTGCGTGATACTACTCTTATCTGGCTGTGTTGCATTGAAAATTGCTCCGGTTAACACGGTTCTTGTAGTGTGAGATCAGGTTTTAATGGAGAACGCTGATCATCCTCATGTGCGCTGTGTCCTGTAGGAGACAAGTTGTGGTGGGCGGACCAAGGAACTGACCAGATAGGAACCTGTGACAAGAAGGACGGTGGAAACTGGAAAGTCCTGAGGAACAGCACTTCTCCCATGATGCACATGAAAATTTATGATGAAACTGTGCAGAAAGGTGCAGAGTTTGGTGCTGCAAGCCAATTTTTCTGGGGGTTTTTTCAGTCTTTTTTTGCTTTGTGAAATTGCTCTGCAAAAAAAATAGGAAGAAGATATGTCCTTGTTTCATTTAAGATCTGCTGTGCAGACTGCATGTAGCCCAGAGCTTATGTGTGTATCTAAAGCACATCTGTTTATGCCTCTGTTACTAGTCTTTGATTTGTTTTATTTGCTCTTTGCTTTTGTATTTCCAGGCACCAATCTTTGCAGTAATAACAACGGAGACTGTTCCCAGCTGTGTCTCCCCACCTCCCCAACCACCAGATCCTGCATGTGCACTGCAGGATACAGCCTGCGCAGAGGGCAGCAGTCTTGTGAGGGTACGATGCTCCCATACCCATGCCATATGCCTGATTTTAGACAATCCTGGATATATGAAGTGATGAATGTGAAGTGATGCCACGCTCAAAAATGAATATTTTATTTGTTTGCTGTAGGTGTCGGCTCTTTCTTGCTGTACTCTGTGCACGAGGGCATAAGGGGTATTCCCTTGGACCCATCAGATAAGTCTGATGCCCTTGTACCAGTGTCGGGCACCTCCCTAGCAGTGGGCATAGATTTTCATGCAGGTAAGAAATTCTCTAGTTCTCTAGTTCGGACCTAAACTTCTGGTCTCAGATTTGCTTAAAAACCTTTAAATTAATTAAAAATCCCAGTCTGCAATTAATACAATACAAAATACTACATAGAGTGCACTATACAGGTCATCGGATGTTCAAGATGGGCTTTACATCTTCCAACAACTGCTCACACTGTCAAGGCAATACACCAGACAATTACATCCACGCTCTTTGGTTCTGTCCACCAGTGCAAAAGTTTTGGCGCGAGATATGTGAAGACTTATCAAAGTGTCTGAAATGTAACATTCCAACCTCCCCCTTAGTGTGTTTGTTGGGCAGCTTAGATAATGTCACTTCAGAAAAGAATATCGCCCATATGGTTTTCACTGCCCTATGCATAGCCAAGAAAACAGTCCTCATGAACTGGAAAAATAAAAATAATCTTAATTCTAACCAATATAGAAATTATCTATTAGATTACATTAGTCTTGATACAGCCTCTGCCACCACATCAGATCAATTGCTCTGGACTCCTTTTATCAGCTCCATCACCTAGTGGGGGTGGGGGGTCATAATTTGGTCCCACCTTCACTGTTGTGATTGGTGTGGGGGTAGGGACAGGCTTAGGGCGTCGGGGGGTTCCCCGGAGGCATCTTCCTTGGGGGGCTCAACCCGGGGTAGCGGTCATGTCCGGTTGGGGGCTCTGTTGGCTCTCAGGTGACTGTTTCCTCGCGGCTGCGTGCAGCGGGGCTAGGGGAGGGTCTGTGCTGACGGACGTGGGTTACTGACCTGGTAGCCTGGCTGGCCCTGGGTGGGTCCCGGATGCGCGTGAGGTTCTGGGGGCGCTCCGTCTCTGGGCTGGGGCCCGGGCCGGGCCTCGGGGGCTTGGATCCTGGTTGGTGTGTTGCCGGGGTTGTGGGCGGGTGGGTGCATGGGGGCCTGGCCCTGGAGCAGGGCGTCGAACCGCCTGGGGGGCTCTTCAACTGGTGGGGGAGATGGTCACATCTAGCAGGAGCTTTCCTCTCTTCAGGAGCTCCCTCTGCAGGAGGGCGAGATACAGGAGAGGTGGAGGAAGATCTCAGCCTGGGCGTTTACTGTCTTATGTAGTCTGGAAGATGAGTGGATGGTGGGGTGGGTGCAGTTTTCTCTGTGGTGGGGTTGGGTGGACTGTCCCGGGCTCTGTGGAGCCGGGAGGCGCTGCTGCACTGGGCCTGGATGGGCCTGGGCCCCCTTTCCCTGGCGGGTCGCGGAGTGTGGGAGTGCCTACTGGGGTCAGCGGGGGAGCTGGCCCCAGGGAGGGGTTACCTGCCCCTCCCTTCCTTCCCTCCCCATCTCCAGCTGCCTCTCTCTTCCCGCTCCACCACAACCACCCACACATGCAGGGCCTTGGAGTAGGGGTATGTCACCAGGGTGCAGAGGAGGCTACCCCCCCCTCTGTCCCCTTCTGGCTGCCTCTGCCTCAATTTTATCCCACAACTTAGACATTCACATTATTCACACTCTCATTACACATACATATAGGATCTTGGGGGTGGGCACAATCACGGAGTCCAAATTACCATCAGGGTGTACACCCCACCCCTGGCGTCGTTGCCCACCTCTCAATTTTAAATACACTTAGACATTGAGGGCTATCAGGAGGGACTATGCGCTTACCTGCTGCTCCTTGGCAGGTAGCTCCATGCCCTCCTGGGTTTTAATTGCACCTTACAACACACATGCATCAACACTACAATGAGCGGGTGGAGGGAGGTTTGGAGTCTTCTCCCACCCCCATTCTCTGCGGCCTGCTGGAGCGGGAGGGCTAGGTGGAGTTGGCCGTCCGACTGCGGTCTGGAGTGTGGGGCCTCCCTGCTGCTACGGAGTCGGGGTGGTCTGCCTCTCCCCACCGCAGGGAAAAGGGTAACACCACCTGGGTCTGGGTGCAGTTCCCCCCTCCAGGGGCAAGGGTACCTAGACCCGGTTTGTAGAGTACGCTTGGGGAGTGTGATCGTGTGTACAGCGTCTCTTTATGTCTGTCTCCACGTTGGTTGAGTGTGGAGTGAGTGCATATGAGAGGATGAGGGTGGGAATGGATGTTTGTATCTGTGGGTGCCTGTATGTCTGTGTCTATATGTCAGATTGGGTATCAGACACCACCTCTCTGGGGACACCTCAGGCCCTCCAAGGTTTGGAGGCCTATCTCCACCTACCACCACTTCCCCTGCCGGTGGCGGACTCCCTCAGGTGTCGGTGCGTTGGTGGTTCTTTGTGTCTGGGGGTGGGCGTCCAGGTACACACCGGCTCACTCCTTGGCGGCCGCTTATCGGGGCCTGGAGCCTGGGGCTCGCTCGGGCCCCTTTGGGGGTGGGGTGCCCCCGGCCTCTCGGCCTGGGGCTCGGTCACTCAGGCACAGCTGGCGGCCGGCGGAGCTCACGGGCGCGTCACTGCAACTCCCCCTGGCTTCTGCTCCGCGGCTGCTGAGTGAGCCCTCATCTGGGACTCTCCTCAGCTCTTACTGGAACAGTGGCGCGGCTGCCCCTCTGTTGGTCTTCCATGGTTTCTTGTGTTCTGGGGGCCTCTGGATGTCTGGAGTTTTGATCTCCTCCATACCTGCTTCACACCCTGGAGGACGGGGCTGTGGCCCCCCCACACTCCCTAGCAGATCGTTACATGGAGAAACCTTTGGAATACAAGCACGCTGATCCACACAGGTATGCACACAGGTGTACACTGCTCGTAGACCCAAATTACACCTTTCTTGGCTGCTACTTCGAAGCACATCTGTCCTGCGTGCTGCACAACAACATTGAATAATTAGTATTTACTGCTGTTTACACTTAGCTAGATTAATGCGATGGTGTTGTGTTTAGTATGTTGCTTTGTTTCTTTTTTTTTTTGTCTTTTTTTTGCTTGTTTTCTATTCTTCTCTCAACAGGTGATCCAGGAGATTTTTATTTTTTTTCTCCCCCCCTTTCTCACTGTCCCTCTCCCCTTCTGTTTTTCCTTTCCTTCCTCTTTCTTTCTCCCTTTCCTATCTCTCACTCATGTCTGTCCCGTCTGTAACATCTGAAAATAAAATATAATAAATAATAAAAACAAAGATCGACCAAATGGACCAATACGGCAATGCCACAATGATCCATTTGGCAAAGTAAATCCATTGGGTATCCTTGTTGGTCTTCAGACAACAATTCTGATGGCTAAAGAACAGGCGGAGAAAAAAAAAAAAAAAAGAAAGAAATTCTCTAGTTCTGCATATTTCGTGTAGCTGAATTCACTGCTCCATAAAATATTTGTTAAAGCTACTAGCTTCCTTTTTTAGTCCAACTCTGTGTTTTACTTGTTCCCACAGACAATGACACGATCTACTGGGTAGACATGGGCCTGAGCACCATCAGCCGGGCCAAGAGAGACCAAACCTGGAGAGAGGACGTGGTCACTAATGGCATCGGCAGGGTAGAGGGCATCGCTGTGGACTGGATTGCTGGTGAGAGAAACTGCGTCCCGGCTCATGCGTACTAAATTTAGATAATGACAGTTAGACATACTGATAAAGAGCGTTTTGCTTTTCCTCTCTGCACATTTATCATGCTTGCACATACCGCCTGTCACTGTTAAAAGCAACAGTGTGGACCTGTTGCACTAAGTGAGAAAACAGAAAGTAGATGCAAAAACAGAGAGAAAAAAGTATTATTTCCAGGTCAATGCGGTTTAAAAATTAGGAAATTGTTTCTCCTTCATCCTCCACAGGAAACATCTATTGGACAGATCAAGGCTTCGATGTGATTGAGGTGGCCAGGCTGAATGGTTCCTTCCGCTATGTGGTGATCTCGCAGGGCTTGGACAAACCTCGTGCCATCACTGTCCATCCTGAGAAAGGGTGAGAACGAAGGACTGTGCCAGGTTCCTACTTTAGCTTCTCCTTCTGTGATTTATCTCAGTGTTGATTTCTGCGGTATTTGGTTTTCTGTCTTTGCGTGCTTTGGCGCGAGCAGCTACCTGTTCTGGACAGAGTGGGGCCAGTATCCCCGCATCGAACGCTCTCGCCTGGATGGATCTGAGCGAGCCATCCTCGTCAACGTCAGTATCAGCTGGCCCAATGGCATCTCCATCGACTATGAGGTACACCGCAACAGATCATTTTGTACATTTATATCGCTGACTTGCAGCACAGAGAGTGGGCCTAACATTACTTAATGTGGGAATGCAGGATGGTATGCTGTACTGGTGCGATGCCAGGACTGATAAGATTGAGCGCATCAACCTGGAGACTGGAGAAAACAGGGAAGTGGTGTTGGGCAACAACAACATGGACATGTTCTCTGTGTCTGTGTTTGAGAGCTACATCTATTGGAGTGACAGGTCAGATACACCATTCCTACTCAGTCTTATCCCTCTTTTTGCGAATGGTCCTAATGTTTATTTATAAATATATATATTTATATCAGCAAATGTCAGCTTGTGTTTAATGCCGATAATCTGTCTGGTGTCAACCAGGACGCATGCTAATGGATCCATAAAGAGAGGCAGCAAGGACAATGCCACAGACTCTGTGTCACTGAGGACTGGTATTGGGGTCCAGCTCAAAGACATCAAGGTTTTCAACAGGGCCAGGCAGAAAGGTAAGCAAAGTGTGCTTTAAAGGTGACCTGTTACGCTCATTTCCAGCTCCCCATTTTTATTCTGGCACTCCCTGGAATAGCTTTGCATGAATCGCCTTTTAAAACACTCCTTATTTACTCTTTAAAGGTTTTTATGGAGCACCTCAGTTGATCATATCTTTGAAACTTATTTTAGCTCCTGTGTCCTTAAGCTGCTTCTTTCTAAAACCCAGATTTTCTTATGACTGGCTGTCCTTGCAAACAGGACGCAGTGCTTGGAAATTCATGCTGAGCTGACGTCATCTAAGCCCTGAAGTGGAAAAACAAAGTTATAGATGAAGCATGTGTGAACCCTGAGCTTATCACCTTAGAACACATATGCGTTATTATTATTTAATATACAGCAGTGGAGAGTAAATTTTCCCTATTAAGTTTTAATTTCCTAAATTAAAAATGTGCAATAATGAATACATCGACATTAAATCTGAACAGAAAAGTGGACAAAATCGTGTTTTTGTTTCTTAAAATTTCAAAACTTCTAGATTAATGTGCAAAAGTAGTTTTTGCAACAGTGCAAATACATAAATACTTACAAATCCATAAGGTTTACACTAAAGCATTGATCAGTCACAGTAAGCACAGTGTTACCACCACACAAAAATCCCCAGCATCACTAAAGGGGCAAATTTCACTGACGGATTGGCCAGGCATCCCTGGGCATGTATGAGTGCGCTGTGCACGGGTTTCTCGTGATAGCTGAGAAGCTTGTTGGAACAAAGACCTGGAGTAAAATAGCGCACTGCTTACTTGGAGTTAACATGTCAGAAACTGTTTGATATACTACATTTTTTTGTGACATACTTTTGAGAGCTATCTGCAGACAGCAAAGCTAAGATAACAAACACAGGAAATGCTGGAAAGTCTGTTCTCGACGACATCATTGCTTGGCTGCACCGCATTGTCTGCCTTCACATGCCGCTACATATATTCTATAAAATGAGTAAAAGTATAATAAGAGTCAGGTGAAAATATATTATCATTCAAATGTATATTTAATTGCATTTTGTTCTCTTTACAGGAACAAATGTGTGCAAGGAAAACAATGGCGGATGTCAGCAGCTTTGCCTTTACCGTGGCAAAGGACAGCGTACGTGTGCCTGCGCCCATGGCATGCTGGCTGAAGACGGCCGCACGTGCCGCGACTACGATGGCTACCTTCTCTACTCGGAGCGCACCATACTGAAGAGCGTTCACCTGTCCGACGAAAACAACCTGAATGCCCCCGTAAAACCATTCGAGGACCCCGAGCACATGAAGAACGTCATCGCACTCACTTTTGATTACAGAGGAGGAGGAGGCAAAGGAGCTAACCGTATCTTCTTCAGTGATATTCATTTTGGCAACATCCAGCAGATCAGTGATGACGGGTCTGACCGCAAGACTGTAGTAGAGAGTGAGTTTTCCTGATTCTTAAGTTAGTTTTCTTAATGCTTTGTGCTCCGTCCAAGTAACTAACATGACATGGTGATCTGGCCTAAACCTCCCACCCTACCCCACCCAAGGTTTATGGCTCCTGTCATTTGTCCAGTCATAAGACTCCCTGATAAGAAATCTTCCTGGAGAAGAAATCTGCTGGCTTTTCCCTAAAATACTCATATTTATTCTGTAGATGTAGCCAAAGTAAAAACAAAGGAAAAGCATTTTTTTAGAACAGAGTGAGAAGCAATACAATCAGGCTGAGAGACAGATAGACTTTCATTCACCTTATCTCAGCACAACAGAACACGGGTGCACCGTTAATGTTTTACTTTAATCTCTTTTACAAGGAATGCGTGATATTCCCGCTGTGCATGTAAAGCAACAAATCCCAGAGCAAAGTTCCCGCTCAATTCAAGAGCAACTGTTGTTCAAAGCAATGATGCCGACTGTTGCTGTGAGAGCTCTTGAGTTGACTTTGTTCATGAAGGCAACGCTGACGTCCAGTTTATCTGTAGTCTTTGATCACGTTTTTTTAGCTTGTGTTTTTTTGTCGATCCCAGTTGCCAGCAGTTCCTCGCTGTGCGCAATTAAAATAGTCACGTTATGTCAAGTTAGCTACTCGTAGTAATACTGTCAGGCAGCAGCCATAGCCACATCCCTGCTGTCTCTTTGTCCGTCCCTCTTGAACAGCCTCAGTAGGTCCTGCCTGAACTTTTCAGACATCAGCACATAGAGAATAGGGTTCATCA
Source organism: Astatotilapia calliptera (assembly GCF_964374335.1). Classification (NCBI taxonomy): domain Eukaryota; kingdom Metazoa; phylum Chordata; class Actinopteri; order Cichliformes; family Cichlidae; genus Astatotilapia; species Astatotilapia calliptera. The sequence continues at coordinate 22,613,328 of NC_137426.1, read as the reverse complement.
CTGTAGAGGAGGTTGCCATAAAGCGTGCAAACACAGCAAAGGGGCCATAACGTGGTGAGGCTCCAGTGGCTCCTGTGCCTTTAGCCGCCAGTAAGGCCAGCGTCATGCCGTAGGACGGCAGCCAGCACAGGGTGAAAGCCAGCACCAGCATAGCTGACGTTTGGGTCACTTTGCTTTGGTAACGCTCCACCTGGGGGGCTCTTCCAGCATGCCGACTCCTCCATAGGAACATGTAGATGCTGCCATATGCCACTGCTATGGTAACTAGTGGTAGAAAGAAGGCCACAAAGAAATGAGACAGTCCATAGATCAGCTGGTCACGGTGGGTCTGGAAAGCAAAGCATGCAAGCCCGTCAAGGGCTTTTTGTGGGGTTCCTACAGAGCGAAAGACTAGCTGTGGAACAGCAAGGCAGCAGGCTGGGACCCAGACCAGTATGGCAGCTACAGAGACTCGGCGAGTAGTGAGAAGGGAATATGCTCTGGCAGGCTTCACCACAGTCAGATAGCGACACACAGCCAGTGTGGCCAGAGTAAAGATACTGGTTGAAGAGCAGGCTGATCCCAGGAAGCCCAGCAGACGACACATGAAGTCACCAAATGGCCAGTGCTGCATGGCTATAGCAGCTGTGTGGAAGGGAAGCATGGAGAGCAAAAGCAGGTCTGAAACGCTCAGGGCCAGAAGCAGGATGTCTGTCCCCATACCCATCACAGAGTTTTGGGGAGACTGTCCAATACGTCCCACCCCTCTCCTCCATCGCTTACATAAGATTACTATCACTATGGTGTGTCCGCTAACTCCCAGCACCAGAATTAGTGAATCTAGTATTGGGACTAGAACCTGTTCCACATTGTCCAGTCCAGGGTCACTGCTACTGTTACCCAACAGATCCTCTGAGCTTGTAGAGTTCAGCAGCAGCATTGTGTCTTCAGTTTTGTTGGGTCAGTTTGTTCAATCTGGTCATAAAACTTCTGATCATAAATGTAGGAATGATTAAGGACATTCCAGTAGCAGTGTTCTCAGAAATGACAACGCACAGATTTACAGTTCAAAGTTTAACATGAATCGCCTCAGACTGAATCATGTTAAATACATAAACACATATGACTGTGCTGACTGTATAAAAGTGTACAGTTAAAGCTGCTTCCTCTCGATCTGTTCCACCTCTTATTGGCTTGGTATTGTAGAGGGGAACAAAGTGAGATCAGGCCCCTCCACTGAAGTCAAGACACACCTGATTTCTGAGCTGCTTGCCATTCTTCTGGTTGAACTCCTGTTAAGGGCAAGCGGGTGTTGAGAGGTGAATGCTGTAGATTGTGTGAGTTCAGAGCAGGCAGCTACTCCACATGGCATTCGCCTTCCACAATCAGTATTCCTCATATATCCAGGAAAGGAACTTCCAGAGAAAACCGCAACAGTGGAAAGGATAGTTGATAGTTTGACAGGAAGACAGGATGAAACCAAGTAAGCGGTAGGTGAACTCTGGACTGATTATGATAGAGCAGGACGTGGATGGGCTGTCCAACTCTCTGTGGGAGGGCCTATTGAGGCCCAACATATTTTTTTTCCCATGCTCTATTTAGTTTCTTCCCATTTTGTGGAAAGGCCTCTGCATTGTCTCGACGTGCATTTGCAGCACAGCCTGCACAAAAACCTGCGCTGATACAAAAAATAAACAAAGAGCGACACAGTGAGATAGTGTTTGCCTTCAGAATCGGGGTAATTATTGACTCCCGGCCTGATGGCAAACACTACACTGCTATCATACCTACTGTAGATAAACGGCCATAAAATCACTGTCAGCAGAGCTCAAGACCTGTATATTCAGCTTGCCTGTATTGGCACAAGCAGCGCGTGAAAATGTAGAGAATCTTTGGTAGCCCTAGATCAACAGTAATGTGATTTGAGCAGACAGTGGTGGCAGTTTGTGATTTAAAATTCATTAACACCGCTAAAGAAAGAGGAAATGGGGGTGAATAGATTTCACGGCGCTCTCTATCGATTGTTAGGTTAGGGTGTTGATTTATGAGTGCGAGAAGCGGGGGACAGTTGCCTTGCGTGTTGCGATGCTCCGCTTGATTTTCAGTCGCTTTGCTTCTCTCAGAGTCCCATAGCGTGCGCTGGACGCGCGATGATTCACGTCTGCGGTGTCGCACTGGAGATATTGAGGTGTAGTGTGAACTGTCCCACCTGGTGGTAAACCTCACCGTTGCTTTGGCCTGACATCTGATGGGATGAGATCATATCCAGTCCTAAAAAAAGGCTGCTTTAATCATTAGACCTGCACTGTTCCATTGCAGCAGCTGCAGTAACAAGTAGGGGACTATTACTTATTATTTGGAGCGGTCTCTGACTCCATGAAGCACAAGTTACAGTATTTGTTTGTGTCTGCGTCGCGTGTTTTCTCAATACCGGTGCAGCTGTTCTCCATCTGATGTTGCAGAACTTTGTGTTCCTCCATCTCTGCTGACTTTTGGCTGTCCTCTGGCCTCCTTTCAGCCGTGAAGCTCCCAACTTCTTATTAATTTTAAGGCTGGGAAAGCAGAAAAAAATGACCTCTTGCTTCTCATCTCTTGATGAGGCAGTCCAGTGGAAAGTAATATGCTAGCTGGTAACCGTTATTGTGACCTTTATCCTCCACTATTTGCTGGATAAAAGCCTTGAATCACACAGTGTTCTTAGTCATTAATACTAAGCTGTCATGCCCAGAGCCCTGACTCCGGGTTGCCACACAGCAGTCTGCCAGCTCTGAGCTGCTGCCAAACGGTCTACACTTGGCCTTTTAACACAACCCCGTAGCTGACGTGCTTCTTTTTCTTCTCCCTTTTTCCTCTTCTATCTACTCCGTCCCCCACCTCTGGTCGTTGCCTTCTCTTACTGTCTGTGTGCTCTTCTCTCGACTCCTTCATGCTTTTTCAGATGTGGGCTCGGTGGAGGGGTTGGCATACCATAGAGCCTGGGATATGTTGTACTGGACGAGCTACACTACCTCGACTATTACCCGCCACACTGTGGACCAGAGCCGCTGGGGTGCCGTTGACCGGCATACAGTGGTCACCATGTCAGGAGACGACCACCCGAGGGCCTTCGTTCTCGACGAGTGTCAGAGGTAAGAACTGATTCAGTTGTTCACATCGCCGATTTGCAGGCCATTCTGCTCACGCCAGTTCATTACACCTGTTTGTATCACTGATTATTATGTTGTTTTTCCACAGCCTGATGTTTTGGACCAACTGGAACGAGCAGTCTCCCAGTATCATGCGCGCCACTCTGACTGGCTCCAACGTCCTTGTGATCATTGGCACGGACATCCGAACCCCCAACGGCCTGGCCATAGACCACCGTGCTGAAAAGCTTTATTTTTCCGACGCCACACTGGACAAGATTGAACGCTGCGAGTATGATGGCAGTAGGCGCTACGTGAGTGACAAAAACACTAAAAATATTTCTAATGCTGCATGGCTGAGCAATGTGACTGTTTAAATAGCAACCGTCAGCTTTTTACTCTTTCACTGGTTTGATAGAAAAAGACTGGGGTTCTCATGACTGTGGTTTTGCTTCCCCCTGCAGGTCGTGCTGAAGAATGAACCGGTCCATCCATTTGGCCTGGCGGTGTATGGAGACTACATCTTTTGGACCGACTGGGTGAGGAGGGCTGTGCTCCGGGCTGAGAAATACACCGGGGCAGATATGAAGGTCCTGCGTGCTGATATTCCTCAACAGCCGATGGGTATTGTCGCGGTGGCCAATGACACTAACAGCTGTAAGTCTTTGCACCAAATGAGGAAATTCAATGTAAAATTGATTTTCATCACAGTCCTCTGTCGTAAGACTACGACTGCTGGACTGTTTCATGTAAATGTGTGAAGCAAATCGATCTTACATAAAGCCTGCAAACCAAACATTGGTTGAGTTGAGCCGGTAAAACATTCAACATCTTTTTCACATTTATGATAAGTGAAGGAATCCTGAATTTTTCTACTATTTATTTATTTTTTATTCCTCTCTGCATTTATCATTGTTCGTATCTTTTTATTTCAATCAAGTCAAGCATTTTTCCACTCTACCGTATCTTTTCCCTCGAGTTCCCTTATTCAGTAAACAGTTTTGCACCAATACCCGCAGCACCGATGCAAGCCGAGAGCCCGCTGTAACAGCCGCAAATCCTATTTAGATAGAGTCACATTGTGCATTCAGCTGAGGCAGAGCCATTGCCGGGTTCACCCAGGTGTTTCTGTCTGCTCGTGATGTGTGTTCGCCTGTGTGTCAGGAGATTGGATGCGAGATCAGAAATTCTCAGGTTTGTGTGCTAACTGTCCTCCTGTTTGCACAGGTGAATTCTCCATGTGTCGTGTTAACAACGGGGGATGTCAGGACCTGTGTTTGCTGACCTCTGAGGGAAGGGTCAACTGCAGCTGTCGGGGCGACAGGAAGCTATTCGAAGACAACACTTGCATAGGTAATTCAAGAATAGGACACGCTTATATGGAGGAAATGTTTATACACAGGAAACAAAGCGAGGACGATTTCAAAATTCGGACACATTTTTTTTTATAGCTCCATAAGTAAACAGAAACACTAAATCAGATCAGTGTGCCTTTAAAACACAACATCCTCGAGATAAATTTGTACACTGATTTTCAAGGTACCTGGCAAACAGGTTGCTCCCATCTTCTTGGAGGACTCATCACACTTCTTCCGTGGATTTAGGCTGTCTTCATCTAATCTTGATAACTGAAGAGAAGGGGGCTGGTCGGGGACTGTCTTTGGTAGAACTTGTTATTGTTTTTGCTGAAGATGGATATTAAAAACTCTTGGCTGAGTGTTTGAGGCCGCGCACTGCCGAATGAGCTGAGACTGAGCAGCATTACTGTAGATGTGTCCCAGATGGTACTGTTGCGTGGTGATGCTGGTGATGATGAGCAGACATTCTTCTCGGGCAGAACTTGATGTGATAAAGTAACAAGCAAAGACAGATATCGGCTCTGTGCCTGCTCTGATTGTCTTGGGTTAGGCGACTCTTCCTAAGTCCCTATTTCTCTCTTTTTGCCTGTCAGCCCTCAACACGACATGTAACAGCATTGATGAGTTTGAGTGTGGAAATGGAGACTGCGTTAACTACACCCTGACTTGTGATGGCATGGCTCACTGCAAGGACAAGTCTGATGAGAAGCAGTCATACTGCGGTGAGTGGAACCTTTTTTTGCGCGTCGAAACACTATCAGCCGTGTTTTTTTCTTGTTGGATTTTGTAGTTAGAATCCATCCTGTCTGGTTTTCAGCCAACCGCGTCTGCAAGAAGGGCTACAGACGCTGTGTGAATGGCCGCTGTGTGGGTCACAGCTCCTGGTGCAACGGGCAGGATGACTGTGGAGACAGCTCAGATGAGCTCTTCTGTAACAGTGAGTCTGCTTTTCCAATTAATCAAACATTTTTGCATTCGCATTTCTTAAAATATTGCTCTCACTAACCGCCGCCTCTCCTCTCGCCAGCCACGCTGTGCTCAGCCGATCAGTTCCAATGCAAAGACGGAAGCTGCATCTCCAACTCCAGCAAGTGCAACCAGAAAGTGGACTGCGAGGACGCTAGTGATGAGATGAACTGCAGTAAGTTAAGATCATCAGATTTGTTCTTAAAAATTAAATGTTGACATTTTTGCTACTCTGAGGCAGTGGTAAAATGTTTTGCTTCTCTCTTTGTTAAGCCGCCACAGACTGTTCCAGTTATTTCCATCTGGGAGTGAAGGGAGTGACATTTCAGAAGTGCGAGTTCACCACACTCTGCTATGCACCTTCTTGGCAGTGTGACGGTGCCAACGACTGTGGAGACTTCTCAGATGAAAGAAATTGCCCTGGTATTTTAATTACATCTGACAGCTAAATCTACTTGGATTGAGTTTTTTTGTTTGTTGTTAGAGTAGAAAGAACTATTTGGATTATGCCACAGGGAACAGGGAAAAACGATGAATGTTTTCATCCATTAAATTGTGTTTTGGGAGGTAATTCTCCTTGAAAAACACAGCAAAGTAAATGTAATTTGTTTTTCCTCTCTTCATGCTGGATTAACTCTTTGATGTTTCCTTTTCAAACTAACCTCTTTTCTGCTGCTCTGCCAGGGAGCGGGAAAACAAAGTGTCCAACGCCCTTCTTCGCCTGCCCCAGCGGACGTTGCATCCCTATGAGCTGGACCTGTGATAAGGAGAACGACTGTGAGAACGGTGCGGACGAGGCTCATTGTGGTAAGTTCGTATACGCTGTACAGGACAACAGACCGTTGCTTTGTTTCAATGTCTTTGCTTTGCACTTTACGCGTTCTCACTTCTCCTTTAGACAAGTTCTGCTCAGCCACCCAGTTTGAGTGTGGGAACCACCGCTGCATTCCTAACCGCTGGGTTTGTGATGGAGCGGATGACTGCGGGGACAGCAGTGACGAGGACAGCAAGTGCAGTAAGTGCTGAAGGCATATTTAGACATGGACACATACTGAACTCCTAAAGTTGAGTGAATATTGCAACAGTTTTTAACCTGCAGCACTGATTAAATGTATGAGTCACCCCTAATTTCTGTATACTGTGAACTTTCATAGTCAGTAAGATTTTCTTGCAATTTTTAGTGTTCTTGATCAACAGATCTCCAGGCTTTCAGTTATTTTCAGTTATTTTCAGTCGAGTTCTTGTACCTGAACATTTTCTGAGAATTTCTTTTTGTTTGTTAAGCCACATGACTTGATTTGACTCATGCGTCAAAGTTAAGCATAAAAAGGCACCTAACTCAAGGTATGGATCAGTCTACACATAACAAACAACTTAGCAAAGAACCAATAAGTTGTATCCAAGGAAACTGGAAAAGCAGAGTACAAATGCAGAAGAGGCATTGAGTATCTACAGCAGATGAACAATATCTGAAATCCATGTCCTTAAGAAATAAGAAGAAATCCAGACATAGGAGCTGAGATAGAAAAACACACAATGGAACACTGTTAGTCATGGATTGGCGTCCCCAAAGCTCGGACCTCAAAATGATTTAAACAGTGTGCGACAATCTTTACAGAGAAAGCAACAAAAAGCAGCCATCATCCAAAGAAGAGCTTTGAATGTCCTTCGAGAAGCCTGGAGAACTGAATTGTACCACATGTTTGCATGTGCTTTGCTGCACCTACCTCATATTTTCTTAGCAAAATATAAGGAAATGATGGGTGGTCTTCTGCGCACTAAACAATATGAATTTAATAAGTGCAAAACATTAGGCTGTGTACAAAAAATTTGATTTTTTTAAAAAATTTTTATATTAAAATAACCATTAATAGACATTCCAATCAGTCACCTCTTTCTATTACAGAGACTAAAACCTGCAGTCCAGAGACGTTCCAATGCCCCGAATCACACAGGTGTATTCCTAAACGCTGGATGTGTGACGGAGATAAAGACTGTCCTGATGGAGCTGACGAGAGCATGAAAGCTGGCTGCTGTGAGTGCAAGCTGAGGGCTGAGTTTGATCAAGATAAATAGATTTTAATAACTCTCATAGACTAAGGAATATCTGTCAGTTTTAATGATCTCACTTGTGCGCCAATTATTTCTGCGCCTCAGACTTCAACAACACATGCAGCAGCAATGAGTTCATGTGCCAGAACCGACAGTGTATACCCAAGCACTTTGTGTGTGACCATGACAACGACTGCAGCGACGGCTCAGACGAGTCCCAGGAGTGCGGTGAGTGGAGCCGTGACCTGTGATTTGAAACACTCTCCCTCCTCCTGAGTGTGTGGGGGTTTTTTTGGGGGTTTTTTGGGGGTTTTTTTTGAAGTAGCATGTACCGTTTGTCGCTACAGAGTATCCGACGTGTGGACCGAACGAGTTCCGCTGTGCGAACGGACGCTGTCTCATTAAAAATTCATGGGAGTGTGATGGAGACTTCGACTGTCATGACCACTCAGATGAAGCTCCAAAAAATCCCCGGTGCACTGGCCCAGGTTAGACACACAGAGTCTCTCCAGGAGTACTTTATTTATTCAGTTCATGTATTCAGTATATTTATTGAATTAGTGTGATTACAGGACATGTAAAATTCATTTTTAACCACTGAACTTGCAAAAAAACCTCCAAAATAAAAATAAAGGGACAATAATATTATAGCATATATAAAGGAGGTTCCAGGAAAGAAAGGGAACAAGGAGAAGTCAGAGTCTTTATATTATAATTAAATACTGTATGCTAACAAGCCTAAAAGAGAATAAGACTCCACTATCTTTATCTTTTTGGCAATTGTAATCCGCTCTCAGCGTTTGCGACTGAAATTAATCCTGAGGCTTTTATATCAGCTACGCCGGCTGACATTTTCTCTTCATTTGTTTCTCATTTCATTGCTTCACTTTGCGGAACAGAGAAGAAGTGCAACGACACCGCGTACATCTGCAATAATGGAAACTGCGTGAACGAGACGTTGCTCTGCGACCATAAAGACGACTGTGGCGACGGCTCTGATGAGCTCAACTGCTTCATTAACGAGTGCCTGAACAGCAAACTGAGTGGCTGCTCCCAGCTCTGTGAAGACCTGAAAATAGGGTTTAAGGTAAGTGAACAGCATGAAATTAGGACTTGAGTTCTTAAGTAATGGATGTGTAAAAAAAAAAAATTGCACGGACTGCTGCTTTACCTGCTCTATGCTTTGCTCCCCCACAGTGCAGATGCCATCCCGGCTTTCATCTGAAAGATGACAGGAAGACTTGTATTGACATAGATGAATGCACGACCACTTACCCGTGCACGCAGCGGTGCATCAACACGCACGGCAGCTTCCACTGTCTGTGTGTGGAGGGTTTCCAGCTTAGCCCCGAGAACCCCACAATATGCAAATCCACTTCTGGTAAGAAATGTGACAGATTATTAGCATTCAGGGATGTGTTTAAGGGAAAGCCTCTCATAATTTGTCATATCCTCTCTTCACTCCTTGCAGATGAAGAACCCTTCCTCATCTTTGCCAACCGCTATTACCTGAGAAAGCTCAACTTGGACGGCTCTAACTACACCTTAATCAAACAGGTGAGCCCTGCAGTTTCAGTCCTGCTGATGTGATTGGAAAGTGCTGGAGTTTATCTACACAACAGACTAATGCAGTTCCCATGCCTTGACAGGGCTTGAACAATGCTGTCGCTCTAGACTTCGACTATCGCCAGCAGATGATTTATTGGACAGATGTGACCACCCAGGGCAGCATGATTCGACGCATGCACATCAATGGCAGCAATGTTCAGGTCAGCATAGAAGCGTCTTGGCAGAGGAAGAGAAATAAAATGTGCTGCTAATAAATGCTAGAAATGTAAACTATATTCAAAATGATGAATGTGTTCATGTGTGTGTGTACATTGCATGTGCAGTGAAAGCCAAAGACACGCTTTTAGTTTCAGAAAATAAAAACTGCCTGTTCATTTGTCAGGTTCTTCACCGCACATCACTCAGCAACCCAGACGGCCTGGCAGTCGACTGGGTGGGAGGAAACCTGTACTGGTGTGATAAAGGACGGGATACTATTGAGGTGTCGAAGCTGAATGGAGCTTATCGAACAGTTCTGGTCAACAACGGCTTGAGGGAGCCTCGTGCTCTGGCTGTGGATGTACGCTACGGGTAAGAGTGACACTGCAAAATGTTCCTAAAGTGCTAACAGAGAAGGTTTTTTTTTTTTCTTTTTCTTTTTGGAAGAAGAATTTTTAGGTTTCTGTTTGAAGTGAAGGGCTCACTTTACCAATATCTGTTGTAGTCAGTAACCTACATCTGTAGGTTACATGAGGTGAAATGAACATGAGACTCTAAATCAGTTTTTCTCAAACAGGGTAATAATACCTCTTGTGGTGCTTTGGAGAACTGCAGGCAAAATAAGATTTCTTTTCAAAAATGTTTTGTACAATTCCTACAATTAGTAACATTTAAAAAAATGTAAGCTTGATAAAGCTCGCTTACTAGATTCATGTGTGTTCCATCCTGATCTTGTTTGATGAAACTCCTGTAGAGCACTTTGTCACTGGTCTCTTGCCTTAAAAAGCACAATTTTAATACATTTCTCATTCTTACTCTCTAGTAAGATAGTCTTCCTGTTTTCAGTGAAAATTTGTATCTAGTTTAACCAGTCAGCTGCTGTAAAAGCTCACAGAAATGTTTTCCATCTTTTTAGTTGTGAATTTTAATCCATAGAAATGAAGTATTTTTCAGTGTCTTCAGACATTAACCATTTTTGATGGTCAGCGCATAATTGTCAGACAAAATATCAAAGGTTGACAAAATAAGAAGGTTGAATGTCTAGGACATCTTGAACCTTGTAAATGTTAAATTCAGATTTGCTATTAATCAGTAAACCTTATAAATATCCTTCACAGGTACTTGTACTGGTCTGACTGGGGTGACAACCCCCACATAGGGAGGATTGGGATGGATGGCACCAACAGGAGCGTCATTGTGGAGGATAAGATCACCTGGCCCAATGGTCTAACTCTGGACTTTATTAATGACCGCATTTACTGGGCTGACGCTCGGGAGGACTACATTGCGTTTGCTAGCCTGGATGGAACAAGCAGACATATAGGTAACATACACATAAACGCACAAGAGCAACTTCAGGTGTTGATTTTGTGGCTAAATTCTCCGTCTTTATGCTTGCACGTTGTAGTTCTGGCCCAGGATATTCCCCACATCTTTGCCATGACTTTATTTGAGGAGTACATCTACTGGACAGACTGGGAAACAAAGTCCATCAACAGAGCTCACAAGACTCTGGGGACCACCAAGACCATGCTGATCAGCACCTTACACAGACCCATGGACATCCACATTTACCACCCATATCGCCAACCTGATGGTAGGACAAAGATACCCGTCATTAACAACCACATGTTAATCTTCATCTGTGCTCTGGTTCTGTCTGATTTGCTCTGTGTTCTCCTTGTTAACATGTCTCTCCTCTTCAGTGGAAGGCCACCCGTGCCAGACAAACAATGGAGGCTGCAGTAACCTGTGCTTGCTCTCTCCTGGAGGCGGTTACAAGTGCGCTTGCCCCACCAACTTTTACCTAGCAGCCGATGGCAAACACTGCTTGTCCAACTGCACCGCCAGTCAGGTAAAAGCATATCTGCCTGTATTAAAACATGATGACACATCACAATACCAGATATTAAAAAAAATCATCTGTTTTTCTTCTTTTCCTTCAGTTTGTTTGTAAAAACGACAAATGCATCCCATTCTGGTGGAAGTGTGACACTGAAGATGACTGTGGTGACCACTCAGATGAGCCCGCAGACTGTCGTGAGTGATCCGACCGTAGCAGTCGTGACACATTACTGTTGTAGGCTGACGTTTTGATTATGCTGGTTAATAATGCGCCACGTATTCTCCCTGTAGCTGAGTTTAGGTGCAGACCAGGCCAGTTCCAGTGTGGTACGGGCATCTGTACTAACCCGGCCTACATCTGTGACGGAGACAATGACTGCCAGGATAACTCTGATGAAGCCAACTGTGGTACAAACACCTACACATATCTAGAAAGTCTAAATTAGAACTGACAGTCTTTATCCCATGTAATCACTATTTATTGTATTTGTTTGGGGGTTTTTCAGACATCCACGTGTGCCTGCCAAGTCAGTTTAAATGTTCCCACCCCAGTCGATGTATCCCTGGCATCTTCCGCTGCAATGGGCAGGACAACTGTGGAGACGGAGAGGATGAGAAAGACTGCCGTAAGTCATTAGTTCCTCTGCTATTTTCTTAGTGTCTCCCTTTCCTGTTCACTACGGTGTGACTGCCTTTTTATCTTAAACACTTTGGTTCGGAGCAAGCTGTCTCCGTCACTTGTAGCAAATTTGTCCCCAGAGGATGAACCAATCTGATTGCAGAGAGGCCATAACCGTCCTTCTTTTGTCTCACTTAGGCCACTATACTATTAAGCAGATGGGAAATTGCTAAACGCTGTGTCCCTCCCCGGAGGATCTCTGTCCTTTTTGACCTTTCCTTTAGCAACGAAGCCCTTGGGCCAAATTATGTTGCATAATGTAATTGGGATGGCATTTGCTAAGGACATTTCATTTTCCCTAGAGAGAGATTACATGAACTGTTCAGTTGTAGTATCCAGAGGTCAAAATGAGCATTTTAGCACCTTTATAGCAGGATCTCCGTGTTTGCAGTTTGAAGGAGCCGGTAGCAGAACCCAAACACTGCAGCTTTTTAACATGTGAATTCTTCAAATGGAGAGCAGCTTGTCTTTATGTAGTGTGATGAAGTAAATGGGCCCATCTGTTTGCCTCATATGCAGCGGAGGTAACGTGCGCCCCCAACCAGTTCCAGTGTACCATCACGAAGCGCTGCATCCCACGGGTGTGGGTGTGTGACAGGGACAACGACTGCGTGGATGGATCTGATGAGCCTGCCAACTGCAGTAAGACATCTTTCTTTTTATTACAACACCAAAACAATTGCTCTGCTTATGAAGAGCGTCTCCTCCGCATCGAAATGAAATGGCTCAGTAATAGAATCTGACCAATTATACTAATGAGACGCTGTGAATGTCAGCACCAGAGGAAATCTGGATGTGGAGAATATTGCGCTGGAGTTTAAAAGAGAAATTTAAAACTACGGAGTGAAACAGAGCTGCATCTAGACTTTTATCATGTCGTCGTTCACCCTTTTATTGTCGAGTTTGAAGCTGATTAAAACCCAGGCAATTCTTTTTACAGCATCAGTAAAGGAGGCATGACCTGTTTATCCGTTAGGAGGGAGTAAGCCTGTAAAGTCCCATATCTACTTTTGAGGGTCTAATCCAGTCAGTCTCCTCTGTTGCAGCTCAGATGACATGCGGTGTGGATGAGTTCCGCTGCAAGGACTCGGGCCGCTGCATCCCGGCACGATGGAAGTGTGACGGAGAGGATGACTGCGGGGACGCGTCGGATGAACCCAAGGAGGAGTGTGGTAAGGAAAGAGTTTTGGAAGGTGAATAAAGATAAAAGATGCTGGCGATGAGGGGAAACTTGTGCTAAATATGTATTTTGTACAGATGAGCGGACGTGTGAGCCTTACCAGTTCCGCTGTAAAAACAACCGCTGCGTGCCTGGCCGCTGGCAATGCGACTACGACAATGATTGCGGTGATAACTCAGATGAAGACAAGTGTGGTAGGTCACCCCAGCTTTTCCTACTTTTGGATGGGACGGCGCCCACTAACACTCTCACCCACCCTCGACGCACAGTGATTTGTAATATAATTGTTAAGTAATCTGTTCCATTAGAGTGGGTTTTAGTGGTGAGCAGGGTTTCGCTTGTCACTCTGCGTTTGTGTCTTATATTTATACACGCATGGTTGAGATTTAATTTGTTTTTAAGTTAGATGGCTTTACGGCCATTTGCACATCTCACGTTCACATCATCTCATGTCTGTTTTGCATTTTACACTGGCCAGTTGCTGTGAGCCAGAGGTAGGTGTTATCACCAGTTACCCAGCCCTTTGTGTGCCCCCGGCTTTTCTTTTAGTCCTGCCAGTATTTTTTTTTCCATTTTATTTGTTTATTTTTAAATCCCCGTAGCTCTTTTAGCTCCCGTGTTACACATGCCCGATTCTGTACCCACCGAGCCAACCCTGTGATATGAACTATCTGACTTATTTTATCCACGTACGTCCGGCTCTCAACAGAGCTTCTTGTGTTGTTTTTTTCAGTCTGCTCTATTCCCGCCTTTTCTCTTCTATTTTCCTTTCCTTACACCTCTCCTTGCTCCTTGCTTCGACTCTCCTTGCTCCTAAATCATGCTCACACCCATTCTGAGCGCTTGCCCCTGTGTCCTCAGTGCCTCGCCAGTGCTCCGAGAGCGAGTTTTCCTGCACAAACGGGCGTTGCATTGCAGGGCGCTGGAAATGTGACGGGGACCACGACTGCGCTGATGGCTCAGATGAGGTATCGCTCACATTTTAACTTCTGATGGAACTTTTTGGTTTAAAATCTGACGTGCTATAATGAAAGCAATTCATTTTTTTTCTTTTCAGAATGGCTGTGATGTGAAATGTGACAGAGATCAGTTCCAATGTAAAAACGGCCACTGCATTCCCCTCCGCTGGCGCTGCGATGAAGATCCCGATTGCATGGATGGCAGTGACGAAGAGAGCTGTGACAGTGGCGGTAAGAAGCATGCGTCATCGTACCACCACTGGATATTTCTAACAAAGCTAATTCTTAAAATATCAGCATCTAAGACCGATGATAACTGAGCGCTCGCCGCTTTGTTTCAGCTGGTAGACACTGCCCCCAGGATGAGTTCCAGTGCAACAACACCCTTTGTAAACCACTGGGCTGGACGTGTGATGGTGAGGATGACTGTGGAGACAACTCTGATGAGAACCCAGAACAGTGTGGTGAGAACCAGTGCATTCCTCACATTGCTAGAATTACAGAAGACCATTTGATAGCCTGCTCTTATAGAGGTTTTCCTGTTCCTTAATGCTTTTTCTCCTTTGGTCCTTCAGTTAAATTCCAGTGTCCACCCACAAGACAGTTCCGGTGCCATAACGACCGTGTCTGTCTACCTGTATCAAAACGGTGCGATGGTGTGAACAACTGTGGGGACAACAGTGACGAACTCAACTGCTGTAAGTGTGCTTTTTTGAAAATGAGTATTTATTATTGGATTGATAAGGAGGGCAGGGTTTTAGTAACTTACTGTAACGTCAGATAAAAGCTGCGTATTGTTTTGCAATTGGATGTAAGACTTTTGTTATGGTTAATTTTTCACATGTAACATGTTAAAAATAACTTCTCTGTGACCCTTGTTCTCTTCCAAAAGGGAGTACCTCCAAACCAGCGTGCCAAAAGGACGAGTTCGGGTGCTCGAACGGCCGTTGCATCAGCTCAGTTCTGCGCTGCAACTACTTCAACGACTGTGAGGACTATGGCTCTGATGAAGTCAACTGCAGTAAGAAAGGTATGTTGGGCCACAGTGAATTTGTCACATTGGCAGTGTTCACCCTCTGACCGCCTGCTGCCCGTTTCCTTTCCCGCAGACACAGTACTGAATGACTGTCACAGTAATAGGACGGTGTGTGGAGATGGAGATGAAGCTCACTGCGTGGTCAACGGCACCGACTCTTTCTGCTCCTGCAAACCTGGCTTCACATCCAGTGGACGTAACAGATGTCAAGGTACCCTGGCTTCATTTTTCATGTGTCTTTTTACAACTCTAAGGCGTTTTGTGTTTGCGTTGTGTGTCATGTGGTTTTTGGGGTGTTTCACAGATAAGAACGAGTGCAAGGAGTTCGGAGTGTGTTCCCACATCTGCAACAACACTAAGGGTTCCTACAAGTGCAGCTGCCACAAGTACTTCAGCAGAATCAATGACACATGCAAAGCTGATAGTAAGTACTTCTAACCTAATCCAGCAATGTTTTGGGTTCGTTTGTTGTTTTGATTGACAAGCAAGGTTGCTGGTTCGATTCCAGCCAGAGACACAAGTCCCATTTGGGGTTGCATCAGGAAATGTAAAACTGCCACATCAAATATGCAGAGTTACTCGCCGTGGCGACCCCTTGTGGCAAGGGAGAAGCAGAAAGTAGCTTCTATATACACACTGTACATTCTTTGTGTTTATTTCAATGCCTTCCTATACCAGAACTCACTTTGCTCTTCATCACCAGCTCAGAGACAAGTCCTCTACATCGCTGATGACAATGAAATCCGCAGCCTGGACCCTTCCATGCCAAACTGGCACTATGAGCAGATCTTCCAGGGTGATGCCAACGTGCGCATTGATGCCATGGACCTGCACGTGAAGACGAATCGCATTTACTGGACCAACTGGCACACGGGACGCATTTCTTCCTACGATTTGCCTTCTTCCTCCTCGTCCCCCAACAGCAACAACAACCGCGACCGACGCCAGAGTGACTCCAGGATCACCAGCCTTGAGGTAACTTTGTGTTTCTTGTGTGTTCTTGCTGCGTGCTTACAGAAATCTGGCATAAACAAAGAAAGAATATTTGTCCAGTTTTATAGATTCTTGTTGCAGTCTCAATTTCTTGTTTGTTTTCAGATTCCTGATCTGAAAATGCCCCGGGGCATCGCTGTGGACTGGGTGGCAGGGAACTTGTACTGGACTGACTCTGGTAGAGATGTGATCGAGGTGGCCCAGATAAGTGGAGGACGCCACCGCAAAACCCTGATCTCAGGCATGATTGATGAGCCTCATGCAATTGTAGTTGACCCCCAGAGAGGGTAAGTGGTTTGTGGGAGGCGTAATATGCAGTCATATCGGAGAAAGGAGTTTGAGGAATGCACACTGTGTTTTAATTGTGTTGACATCAGAGAAATTACTTTTCATTCATTAGGAAAATGTACTGGGCCGACTGGGGCAACCACCCCAAGATTGAAACAGCTGCTATGGATGGAACCATGAGAGAGACTCTGGTTGAAGAAAACATTCAATGGCCAACCGGTAAACCACACAGCTATACAAAAGCAACACTTTCTTTTCATCTTGCCTGCAGTTAGTATCAAGTTTGAGTATTTCCTCTTTTAAACTTTCTCTAATTTACTGTGTGTGCATAGGCCTGGCGGTGGACTACTTTAACGAGCGTCTGTACTGGGCTGACGCTAAACTCTCAGTGATTTGCAGCGTGAAGCTGAACGGCAGTGACGCCATCGTGGCTGTAAACAGCATTAAAAACAGTTGCGTGGCATCTATTTGCATTCTACAGCTCCTCTTGTAATCACTTCTGATCGATCCGTCTTTATTAGTCAGGAATCCGTTCCAATTACACCTTTGTTTCCACTCAGAGCTCCATCAGCCCTTCAGCATCGATGTGTTTGAGGACTACATCTATGGCGTCACCTACATCAACAATTACGTCTTCCGGGTGAACAAATTTGGCAAAGGCCCCATCGAGAACCTGACAACCGGAATAAATCACGCCACAGATATCGCCCTGTATCACCGTTACAAACAACCTGAAAGTGAGTGTGAGGAAAAAAGAAAAGAGCAAAAGTTCAAACAGCAGCAGCAGTGTTTAATCAGTTAGTGCACTGAAGCAGCTGTCGCCCCCATTTTTAATTCTTGTTCTCACGCTCTCTTTCTATCAGTGACTAATCCCTGCGACAGGAAGAAATGCGAGTGGCTGTGCCTGCTAAGCCCCAGCGGACCTGTGTGCACTTGTCCCAACGGACGTACGCTGGACAACGGCACATGTGTAGAGCTTCCTACTCCCACGCTGTCTCCTATCTGTGAGTCCACAGACAGAAAGTACACACTCGCATACACAGAATGTACGCAGGCACTGCCTTGTATATGTATGTATATGCATGCTACTGAAGGATTTTGTCGCCTACAGCTCCTCCTAGCGGTCCCTGCTTAATCCAGTGTATGAACGGCGGCAGCTGTTTCCTAAATGCCCACAAGCAGCCCAAGTGCCGCTGCCAGCCTAATTATGGAGGAGATCGATGTGAGATTGACCAATGCAGGGACTACTGCAAGAATGGAGGCACATGCACACCTTCCCCTACAGGTTAGATATGAAAACGTAGCTTACTTTGCTATATTTATAATGCCCGATATTGCAGTTAACAGCTGGGTTAAAATATTGCTTTATAGGCTACCTTCATGGTTCTGTTGGCCCAGTAAAATATTGCACACTTTTCTCCATTCTCCACCCATCCTTCCCTTCATTTCTCTTCATGTATCTGTCCTCCCACAGGCTCTCCTACCTGTCGTTGCCTGACAGGCTTTACAGGACCAAATTGTAACCTGCACACTTGTAAGAATTACTGCCGGAATAAAGGCAATTGTACGGTCAGCGCTGGAAACCAGCCAACTTGTAACTGCCCCTCTGGCTTCCTTGGCGACCAGTGCCAGTACAGTGAGTGTTTGCGTTGTCTGTGTGACGCGACAAGTTTCAAACTGTTAAAACTGAAATAAAGAAAAAGAACAGTTGAAATGAGCCTTTATGATGTGGCCAGGAATTAATGCACCTACGTTATTTGTGTGCGCCCGTGTGTGCAGGAACCTGCGAAGCCCATTGTCTGAACGCAGGAACGTGTCTGGAGAGCGAAAGCGGCACCAAACTGTGCCGCTGCCAGCCCCAGTACACCGGTAGCACATGTGAGATTGACAGGTGTCACTACTGTCGGGATGGCGAGTGCATCCGCAGCAATACTTTGACATCGGTGGTGAACTTCACCTGTCGGTAAGAGCACTTATAATTTGCCTCAGATTAACGGAAAAGAAACATAAATGCGTGAAGCTGTCACATTTTGCTCAATTTCTTTCTTTCCATAGCTGCACAGATGGCCGAGTCCAGCCCAGCTGTTACACGTGCGATACGAACGAGTACTGTGCAAATGGCCAGTGCTCTATAGACTCCAATACTCGCCTTCCAAAGTGCATGTGAGGAGTGCATTCATTCATATTTGTTGTCTATCAGTCTTGGTTAAATCCTTTGCATTGTTTCATAGTGTGCATGAATATTTCTGTTTGCATATATCTCTGTCATTATAATACTGCATAGATTACATATTTTTTATTGTGTCATCTTGTATTGGTGTCTGTGTTCGTGTGTAGATGTTCACCTGGCTGGGAAGGGCATCGCTGTGAGTCTGTGGCCAGTAGTGATGCTTCAGGTTCAGGCGGACGTGAGTCAGCTCTTCCACTGTGACGTTGATAACAGAGGTTTCTTGAGTTTTGTTTGATGAGGCTGTTTGTTTTTAATTCTTTGTGTGCAGGCACAGTCTCCATACTGATTGCAGTGCTGATGCTGTTGCTGCTGATCCTCCTGGCTGCAGGAGCGTTGTTCTGGTACAGGAGAAGGATGAGAGGGTGAGTAACACGACATTCAAAACTTTGATTTACTTTGACCTCTTCTTTTTGTTTTTTTGTTTCCTTTTTTCTTCCCCCTTTTCTTCCTCCTTTCCGTTCTTCGATCTGCACTTTTACCCTCCTCCTCTGTAATGACATCTCTTCTGCTCCTCAGGTCTAGCCGGCCCGGAAAAACCGGCTCCAGACGCTTGCGGTAACGGCTGCCAGGGTTACACTTTTCTCTCCATGCCCTCTTTCAGTTCTTCATTCTGAGGCTCTCTCTTTCCCTGCCTCTCCCTTAACCATGAGTTCCTGTGCTGTGTTTGGTCCTTAGTGTTGTGCCATTTTTTTCTGATGGTCATTGAGGCTGTAGGTCATCCCACTCCTACAGTGTCCGTCCTGTGTAGTTATTCTCTTTCAAAGCAGGGCTCCAGGGCAGATCTATTGAAAAGATTAAATGAATAGATCTGTCTGTGTGTTAGCCAGTGCTGTAGGTCTTTCATATTGTTGTCCATCATATTGTGCCATAATGTACTGTGTTGTGGTTTGAGCTGTGGTAGTGTCTCTTGTAGCGAGACATGGAGAGTCCAGTAGCATTGTTCCAAGCTCTGACTGGAAAATGCAACTTCCCAAAATCCAGCATTTACTTAGCCATGGATACTTCATTCGTATTTTAGAGGAATGATTGTGGATTTATTGGGGGTCTGGGAAGATATCCAGGTCCAGTATGTCTGGATCTGACATTACCTCCTGTACATGAATGCTGGGTTTGTGTTGGTCCTTGTGCTGTGGCTTAGCCTGGATGGTGGTGAGAGTCATGCAATGCCTCTCCCCTCCCGTCGTAATGTGGCTGTGTCCCTGCTTGCACTCTTCAGGCAGCTCTACTCTTGAACAAAAGATGAAATTATGACTGCTCTCCTTGTCATTTTGTATAGGGCCAAGGGCTTCCAGCACCAAAGGATGACCAATGGGGCAATGAATGTTGAGATTGGAAACCCTGCTTACAAGATCTATGAGGGCGAGCCTGATGACGATGCTGGGGAGCTGCTAGATGCAGACTTCACTCTGGACCCAGACAAGGTAGAGAAAAATATAGACGTGTGCAAAACTTCAGTCACTCTTCATTTCTTTATAGTGTTCTTGCAAGTTGCCAGACTATTATAATGCAGTTTTTATTTAAAAAAAAAATGTCCTGAGTAATAGTTTAATAGTTAGTATTTTCAGTCCAGTCCTTGTACCTGACTATTTTCAGAGGGATGCTTTCTTGTTTGTTAAGCCACTTAACGCCAACCTATTAATCATTGAAGGGTTTAAAAAAGGTGCGTAACTCAAGTGATGAAGCAGTTTTCTGTTTACACATAACAAGCAACTTAGCAAAGAACCAGTTTTATCTTTAGCCACTTTGTTATTTGCAGACTGTCGCAAACATCATCATCAGACAGCACAGACAAGCTTAAAATAGTATTGTTGCACCAACAAGGCGATTCCCAAAAAAGCTATTAGCTTGGCATCTCTCATCATGATGTGCAGTGTGTCCTTAAAAACACTTGATGAACAGCAGGTCATGTAATTAAGAAACAAGAAAGGTTCAGCAAAGACCTGACACAGGACCTGAGAGATGCAGGTGAAGCGATTAATCCAAATTTTCAGTTTTTTGATTCAAATTGTCATCAGTGTGCATGGAAGCGAGCTTTGAATGTCCTACAAGAAGAAGAAGCTTGCCTAAGAGAGTTCTTGGTATGTTGAAGAATAAAGCTGGTTATACTGCATTTCCATGTATGTTTGCACAATAAATCCAGCATCTATTCCACATTTATCTTGCAAAATATAAAAAAAAATTGGAATGACTGAAGACTTTTGCACAGCACTGTATATTCGTGATGCTAAACTTCAGTGTTTTAAACATGATGTGATGGATCATTTTTCTTCCTTCCAGCCCACTAACTTCACCAACCCAGTTTATGCCACTCTGTATATGGGAGCTCACAACAGCCGCAACTCTCTGGCCAGCACAGATGAGAAGAAGGAGTTGCTATCCCGTGGAGATGAGGAGCCCCTTGTGGACCCACTGGCATAGACCTTGGTGCCGGATCACGCTATTCCAAACACCCCCCCATTCTTGCCTTTTAAAGAAAAATTGAACAAAAAAAATCAATAAAAAGTGTGAGAGAAAATTGATAAACCATGTGAACACTGTATAAAATGTACAAAAATG
The DNA here is from genome assembly GCF_964374335.1 of Astatotilapia calliptera. Classification (NCBI taxonomy): domain Eukaryota; kingdom Metazoa; phylum Chordata; class Actinopteri; order Cichliformes; family Cichlidae; genus Astatotilapia; species Astatotilapia calliptera. The sequence continues at coordinate 22,592,315 of NC_137426.1, read as the reverse complement.
AAGGACTACTTTTGTATGTGATTGCAGTATTATATTTTGTTCTTTTGAGATTCCTCTGGTCAAAAACAAATAACATTTTCTATGAGAGATTTTTAATTTCCACTTCGTCCCTTACCCTTTACCTAAATAGCCACTACCTCTGTGCAAAATGAAATGGAAACATGGAAATCATAAGAAAAAAAAAAGAAATGCTATCATTGGAGCAATTTTAATTTTTTATTTTTGTATGAATTGTATAGAAAAGACAAAAACATTGTTCCATTTCACCAGTGCCAACTGTCTGTTGTTTGTGTCGACTTTGAGCGGGAAAAGGCAAAAACTCAAAGTTTTTGAAATCGGTACATTTGTCATCTTGTCGAGCTTCTTGGCAAGAATGTGTGAGACAGATTTGTGATAGCACCGTTTGTGTATAGCACATGTAAAATGTCAATACCAGATGGCAACTACAGTATTTCCACGTATTTTTCTTTCTTTCTCAGAGAACAATGTTCATAAAATGATTGTGTGGTCTTCCTTGCACAGAATATCACATTTTACGGTATAGTGTATACTGTAGGCTTTATACCTTAAGATGTAAAGAAAATGTTTGTTTTTATCACTTTGTGTAACAGCTGGAGCTGATGTGTTGCTGTGGAGAAAGGATAAAGAGGCTTGTTGGTGCGTGATTGTGCAGTTATATGAAGAACGTGGAAGGTGGTTATGGGTTAAACATTCCAGGCAGAGTGATGGATGGAGATTACGGATGTAAAGCAATAGATGGGGTGATACTTTAATGGGTGGGTAGCTGGCTGTGTGTACATGCCCAGAAAACAGCTGGCTAACAATGGCGGGGGCTTTTTTGATAGAAGACTTATAGATAGTGTCATGTTTGCACTATTTAGCGTCTGTTTTCTGGTCTTCCTGTAGAGGCTGCAATTATGGTCAAATGTAAGGAAGGAAAGATTTCTTTTCTATGTGTGTTCTGCTTCTCCAGCCCTGGTTTTTGTTCTGTAAAGACCAGGTAGCATCCATCTGGCTTTGTGAGTAAATTTGCCTTCAGAGGATCAAAGTCTGTATGTTCACAGTTGTGTAATGACTCTGTCTTAAGTGCATTATTTTCATTTGATCCTTAGCGTTTTTCTGTTTTCTTTCTTGAACCCTTCCCAATCTCTTCTCTGTGCCCTGCTGCTGCTAATGCTACCATTCTGGTTGCTCTGACACGTCCTTACGCTCAGCCTCTGTCCCAAAATGCTGCTTCTGTCAGAAATGTGTCAGCCATATCTTAATGCATGTGAAAAGTAACACAAGTCTTCAGTGTAACTACAATAACAAGTTTTTATTTTGCTTACCTGTCAAGCCAGTGTTATTTTATGCCGTCGTGTATGTTTTGTCTTTAATTGAGAGAGAAGTACAATCATTTTACCGAAAGGACATTTTTGCTAAATCATATGTGCATTTCCAGACTTTTGTTTTGATTAGTCCTTGGTTTTTTAAAATGAAAAATGACACATAGCTTTTATAGTACACAATGCATGGAGGCGCAGACTTTCTTCTGAAAAGAGAATAATGTTTAATTTTTGCTGGAGTACTTTACAAACTAAATAACAGATATTGTTATAAATAAAATTTTAAAAATTGTACAGAAAACAAGCCACAGTGTTCTGTGTTTTGTTCACAACCGGTCCTGATAAAAGGAGGAATTCAGTGTGGAGGATTTAATCATTTATTAACAGCAACTCAGACCATCAGCACTGTAGACCTGAGATTATATAAACCTGTTTATGCAAATCTACATTTTATATTGTTACATGATGAAAATTTTGACAATCAACAAAAAAATGTAATCACCCAATATTTGAAGATAATATATGTGGCTAATGAAAAAAGTAAATTCTAACCCCTACTGATCATTTGAAGAATTAACAGAGAAAAGAGAGCAAAACAGAGTGTTTGAATTTCAGTGTCTGTTTAAAGAGTCATCTTGTTTTTAGCCTCTTTGAGATCTAATCCACCTGCACTTTGTATCAAAGTCTTCACTCAATGCCTTTGGCCTTTAACTCTTCTTTGACTCTGCTCAGGTACTCAGGGTCAGGATACCCAAAGCTGTGGAAACAGAACATATCCAAGGTTAACATGTAGTATTTTATTAGAGTAAACTGTGAAAGAAAACATATATCAAAACGCTAGTAAGGAAATTGGTTACCCTACCAATCTGGTCCTCCAGATGTGGATGTTTTGTGGTGAATGTCGTTCCAGGTCACTTGGCCGTCCAGTCCAGTTGTTCTGGATGTACCAACAGTAAAAATGAGCTTCTGGTCAAAAGCTTTTTTCAGCAGTCGCAGCACTTCATTGCCCTCTTTGTTGTCTGGAAGATATGCTGTTCTACCAATACCATGGAAGCGCTGTCCAGGATTGGGATGTTTTTCCTAGAAAGACGAATGGAAAGTAAACAATATTAGAAAAATATATACATACAACCACAAAATGAAAACACAATCATGTTTTATTTTTTAAACAGGGACATAGGCACTCAGATAAAATTGTCACTTACCGTCTGTGTTCCACTTGGAATCTCATAGCTGATCTTTATGGTGCCACAGTCTGAGTATCCAGGGAGGGGAAATGTGAGTATCTGGTGTGACATTCTTCCATCTGGTTGGTCTCCGACTATCTTACCAAAGACGACTCTGCATATAGGACAGATGGGCCCATTCGCTTCCTGCGCTCGTCTCAGGCAGTCTTTACAAAATTCATGTTTGCACTTGAGCTGTTTCTTATTTTCGAATTTATCCAAACATATAGGACACCTTTCGTCCTTTTGGTCACCTGCTGTTGTCCCACTGTCAATTGGTGGGTCAGTGTTGTGCTTCGTTTTTTCTGATTGGCCATTCAACATACGCTCATTGGGGGGACCCTCTGACTGAGAAATGGGTGTGCCACTGAATCCAGTAGCACCATGGAACTGGAATGAACTCTTGGGGGATGCAACAAACTTCTGGTATAGACAGAGAAGTGCTCTTAGAGCGTGGCTCTCCATTGAGGCATTTCCTCCTTCTTTCTGGTAGAAAGCTTTGACATTGACTTTGCCATGACCAATGTCATATTCTTTCAATTCCACATTAAACTTATCTTTGATCCTTGCTACTTGCTTATTATCATAGATAGTCATCCAAAAGGTCTTCTCGATGATCAGTCCTGCATGTGGGAAATCGTCTTTGGTGGTCATGTCAATCTTCAGTGATGTCTTTCGAAACTCATGAGAAGCATCTGTGTTTCTTTTCTGCTCTGTATCTGCATTTAACAACTTACTGAAAACATCTTGACTATGTGCTGGCCCACGTACAGTCATTGTTTTAGAGGTCAAAGTAACCAAAAGCTTGTCTTCTTTTTCCTGGATGGTTTTCAATGCGTTACTCCACTGATCTGGATCTATGAACTTGAGAGGAATAACTGAGCCATTGGATTCAACAAAGCTGTTCTGGAAAAGGTTTTCAAACTCCTTGAGCGCATTGTCTGGGTTCCCATGTTTTCTATCTACTTCAAATGTCACCTTAACGTCTGCCTTTATTTTAACTCCATTGTTTTTCTCTATATGTTTGATTTCCTTTTCGTACATGTGGTTCACATACCAGAAAGGAGCCACTGGGACAGAACAAGTGCACATCTCTTCACCTGCAGAAACTGTGCTACTCTGTTTCCCCGCCTGAACTTGGTCCTGGTTTAAAAATAAAAATCATTATGCTAATTTATTAAAACATTTTTTATTTTAATATTAACTTTTTTGATTAATGACATACTACATACATGTTGTGGCTCTTGTATGAAAGAAGCGCACATCTTTTCTCCAGCTGTAGAACCTGCTTTACTCTTTTTCTCCAGTTGAACTTGCTGCTTTAAAAAAAAAACCAGTACATCATTTAATTCAATAGCATATAGTAATATTTGTTTTTTTTTTAAAGATATACTACATAGTACTTACAGTTTGTGGCTCTGGCAGGTTCACTGAAGCATCCTCTAGTACTTGTCTATCAAGCTGTGGATATAGCTGACTGACGGATGTTATCAAGACTGAATTTTCATCCTTACTTAGTGTTTCTTCACTAAGTTTTTTAAGTTCATTCACGGCTTAAAAAAACAGGAAATTGATTATATGTTAAAACCAATATATATACAGAATGAAGTCAAAATATTTTTATTACTGAAAAAGTTATAAAGATGGGAATTTAATCAGATAATTATGTAGGACTTTACTGCACCTGCAGCTGGTTTAATGCTTATCACAACATGCTCATTATCTAAGGTCCTTTTCACTGAGCATTCCATCATAGTTTTGTGTTTGTTGATCCAAGACTGAAGCATTTTCTGTAGACGAGACTCTAGCCTCTTAACTTTTAGTTCATCATCAGGCTCCACTGAGACCCACTTCACTGAGATCCACTTCACTGAGAGAACAATGTGAGCTTCATCTCCATCCTGTGACAAAATAAAACAAACAAATAATAAAACACTGGAAGACTGTGTAACCCTTTGAGATTCAGCTGAAAACACCTTTATTTAAAATGCTTTTTTTTTATCATTGTTGAAATATTTACCCATCTTTAAAACTTCTCTTTTTTTATTATAATGCAGATAAATAGTTTGAGGTTAGCTAAATGTCATATTTTTTACATTTGCCACATTAATGTCACCTTGCAGCCTTAGAACTTTACAAATGTTATCACTAATGATCACAGTTACAGTTTACATGTTATTACAAGTTTTTCCAGTGGTGACAACAGCTACACTAAGCAGCTTTACACATTCTGCTCATGATGTATTTCCTGAACCTCCAGAGCACACCAGCTGAGATTGTATTTTTGATCTCACTTTCACATACTCTTTATAAGAAGACAGACAAAAGCTGGAATGTGTTGCGTGTTATTGTGCACTTAGGCGCATGCAGGCAAACTCCCCAAAACACTTACTGCAGCAGGTGGGTGGCTAGGTGTTGAAGGTTGCTGGCTTTTACTCACAGCAGAATTATTCACCTATAATAATGAAGAAAGGCTTTTAGGTGCATAAAAAACAAAGTGTGGTGTAAAAAAGTAAAATTTAAAACAAGAAATAAATTACTCCTACTGATGATAAAACTCTGGATATTTAATGACTGCATTAACACCAGTGTCCCTGTAACAATTTTCTTTTATTCTGATTCGGTGTTAGTTTACGTACTTGGCTCATGTCGTCAGGTTTGTCGCTGTCAAAACTGTCGACATCCATGGGCTCGGGCTCGTCCACGGACTGTCCAGTGGCCATGTTTCAGATTTTGATCTTCTTCCTTCAAAACACACCAAACTCAGACGACATAATAACAGTGTGTTGCACCCCAACAACCAGCAATTCTCTATTTGGCGATTTTTTATAAAACCGTTTCCATAAATTAGCTAACATCGCTCTCCACCTAGCCTGCAGAGCTACACTCTCGGTTACACTCCACTTTAAGTTTCCTTATGTCTTACATTTTAATCAAACCTGTAACCGCCACAAAGTTATCTCACACGTTATGTGTATCTGAACAGAAATATATCTTGAAAATATTACTTTACTGCGCATACGACTTACCCTTGTCTCGCTACTTTAAACACTGGTACTTCCGTATAAACGAAAGCGAAAGCTTGCAGCTCCGCAATAAGGAGCTGCGTCACCCTCCACACGCAACTGCACCTCTGTCATTTCCAGCAGCGTGTTGGCTGGAGGTCTGTTAGCTCAGCTGACTGTGGAAACTAAATCCTTCTTCACTGCATGAAAAGGACAGAAATGTTCTTTAGGTGACATATAAGCTGTTTCCTTGATATCTCAGATATAGTTATTAATTATAAGCCAAGGTTAAATTTATGAGCCAAAATCCACTGAAAAATGTAGCTTAAGTACATTTTCTGCTAATATTTCCCTAATACTAATCATTTTTCCACTTAATTTGTGGTGCTGTGTTTTCTGTTTTTTTTTTTTAAATCAGAATCAGAATCGCGTTTATTGGCCATGTATATCCACACACACACAAGGAATTTGGTTCCGGTAGATGGTGACTCTCAAGCACAGCAGTATAAATAAATCTCAACAGTGTAAGCAACACAATACAAAACCAACCATAAATAACCAATCTAAATCTTATATACATAAAATACAGGATGACAGAAATGAGATTAAGTGAAATGAATATCACAGAATGTACATAAGGTGCAGTTGCAGTCTGGCAGTGGGAGCAGTGTGACAACTGTTTAGGAGGGAGATGGCGAGGGGAAAGAAACTCTTCCTGTGTCGGGTGGTCCTGGTCTGCAGGCTTCTGTACCGTCTGCCAGAGGGCAGTAGGTCAAAAAGTCCGGAAGTACATCCTCTGCTGCGTCTTTTTGAGGATGGAGTTGATGTTGGTCTCCCACTTCAGGTCCTGGGAGATGGTTGTACCCAGGAACTTGAAGATCTCCACAGTAGACACGGGGCTGCCTGATATGGTGAGGGGAGGAAGTGTTGAGGGATGTCTCCTGAAGTCCACTGTCATCTCTACAGTCTCAAGCATGTTCAGCTCCAGATTGTGCTGACTGCACCAGAGTACCAGGCGCTCAACTTGCCGGTATGCAGACTCATCACCATCCTGAATGAGGCCAATGACGGTGGTGTCGCCTGCAAACTTCAGGTGATTAACAGCCGAGTTCTTGGAGGTGCAGTCATTAGTGTAGAGGGAGAACAAACACTGCAACAAACACTGCAATATGCCAACATGAACACCGTAGTCTCAGCCTTAAAAATGCCCCCCGTTCTTTTCAATTATAATTAAATGAAATAAATCTTATTTATTATTTATTTAGTATATGTACAGGAAATCGAATAAACAGCATGGGTGGTTCCTTTAAAAAGCAGGAAGAAACAAAATAAAGGCAAAGTCATTTCATACAAAAACAAACATGAAAAAATTGTTTATTTTATGTTTCCATTTTTCAGCAAACATTGTTCAGCCTGATATTTTGCAAAGGTTTCAGAGAAACAATACAAAGATACATGATAACATGATAAAATTATATAAAGATTCTACTGTAAGCATGCAAATAACACAAGACATTAAACAGTAGACTGAGTTTACTGCCATAGCCATGAGAAACCCCACATTCCAGCATTGGACTGGGAGAAGTTCATGGGAGACATGGCAGTTTTCTGATACAAATGGAAAAGCTCTTTCATAGCATGGCTCTCCATGGAGGCATTTCCTTCATCTTTCTTGTATACAGCTTTGACATTGACTTTGCCTTGACCAATGTCTGATTCTTTCAGGTCCACATTAAACTTATCTTTGATCTTTGCTACCTTCTTACTGTAAGAGGTAATCATCACCTTCCAGTAGCTCTCCTCCATCGTTAGTCCCATATGCATGAGATGGTCTTTGGTGGTCATGTCAATCTTCAGTGATGTGTCTTGAGTCTCTCTTTCATTCTCTTCATGAGAAGTATCTATGCTTTTTTTCTGCTCTGTATCTGCATTTAATAACTTTTTCATGGCCTCTTGACTTTGTGTTGGCCCACGTACAGTCATTGTTTCAGAGGTCAGAGTAACCAAAAGCTTGTTTTCTTTTTCCTGGATTGTTTTCAGTGCATCGCCCCACTGATCTGGATCTATGAACTTGAGAGGAATAACTGAGCCACAGGATTCAGCTAAGCTTTTCTGGACGAGGTTTGCAAACTCATTGAGAGCATTGTCTGGTCTCCCATGTTTTTGGTCTTCTTCAAATCTCACCTTCACATCTGCCATGATTTTAACTCCGTTCTTTTTCTCTATATGTTTGATTTCCTTTTCGTACATGTGGCTCACATACCAGAAAGGAGCCACTGGGACGGAACAAGAGTGCATCTCTTCACCTGCGGAAACTGTGCTACTCTGATTCCCCACCTGAACTTGGTCCTGGTAAATAATAATAATCATCATCATCATCATGTTCATTTGTTAAAGATCACATTTTTCCATTTTTTATGATTAATCACACAGTACATACCGTTTGTGGCTCTGACTTTGGGGAAATGCCACTATCTTTTTCAGCTGTAGACCCTGTGTTACTCTGCTTTCCTGGTTGAATGTGCGCCTGTTAAAAAAATAAAGTACTTCATTCAGTTCAACAGCATCCACGTACGCACGCACGCACGCACGCACGCACGGACGCACACACACACACACACACACACACACACACACACACACACGCACACACACACGTGTGTATATATATATATATGCCTATGTGTGTGTGTATATTTTTAAATGATTTACTACACAGTGCATACAGTTTGTGGAGCTGGCACAAATGGAGGATGGTTTGTCGAAGCATCCTCTGGAACACCTGTTTGTTCTCCATCTGCTGAACCTGCGTTACTTTGCTTTCCCAGTTGAACTTGATCCTACAAATACAGTACATCGTTTAATCCAACAGCATTCATTTATATTTGTTTTTAATGATTTACTACCTTTTACATACAATTTGTGGATATGGCACAGATGGGGGAATGTTCATTGAAGCATCCTCTGGTACTTGTGCATCGAGCTCTGGAGATGGCAGTGTCAGACTGATGGATGTTATGGTGACTGAATTTCCATCCTTCCCAGTTAGTGTTTGTTTACTCAGTTTCTGAAGCTCAGTCAGGACTTAAAAGACAGAGACAAATTGGATTAAAAAAATCAATATAATTATACAGAATTTATTAAAAATAAATGTTTTTATTGGAGAAGTTATACAGATAGTAAAGTAATCAGATGATTATGTAGGACTTTACTGCACCTGGAACTGGTTTAGTCTTTATCACAACACGCCCATCTTTTAACATCCTTTCCACTGAGCAGTCCACCTTATGTTTGCATTTGTTAAACCAAGTCTGAAGCATTTTTTCTAGACGAGTCTCTAGCCTCTTCCCTTTTTGTAGCTCATCATCAGACTTTATCCACTTTATTGAGAGAACAATGTGTGCTTCATCTTGATCCTGTAATAAAAAAACACACACACAATAAAAATATGCAAGCCTATGATATTCATCCAAAATTACATTTATTTAAATATGTGTATATATTTTTTAATTGTTGAAAAATATCTTTTAAGAATTCCATTCTTTAGTATTATAGACAAGACTAAAGCTTGTTTTCTTTTTGGTCCAAACTAAGGTTTTCAAACTTAGGGTTCCTTAACTATTGTACTTATGAATGAATAGTGTGACGCTAGCCACTTTTCATATTTTCACATTTGTCACATTGATGTCACCTTGAAGCCTTAGATATTTACAATGTTCTCACTGATGATCACAGTAACGCTGATCATCTTCACGCACTGTTGACTTCTTCAGTCTCACAACTCTTACAATACAAAGCTGAAGCTTTGTATTCCATCTAGTGGCACTTTGAAACCTTACAAAAAATTTCACTCATGACAACAGCCACACTGAACAGCTTTACACAATCTTTCAGTATTTCCTGAACCTCCAGAGTTGATAAGCTAAGATTATGCTGACCTTGTAGTCTCAGTACTTTCACTTTCATATAATCTTTACAAGAATACGAAAAAAAACAAAAACAAACCCGGAACACATTAAGCATAAGCACACAAAATCACCAAAATGAAACGCTTTTCAAGTATAAAAGCAAACCGTGGCCTCAAAAGTGCACTTTAAAAAAAATGTAAGTCTCCAACTGGAGATAAGCACTGTGGATATTTAATGACTGCATTAACACCAAAGTTCCTGTAACAAATTACTTTATTCTGATTCAGTGTTAGTTTACATACTTGTCTCGTGTCGTCAGGTTTGTCGACCTCCATGGGCTCTGCACTGGCCATGTTCAAGATTTTGATCTTCTTCCTTCAAAACACACCAAACACAGACGACATAACAACAGCGTGTTGCACTCAAACAACCAGCAATTCTGTATTTGGTGATTTTATATAAAAACCGTTTCCATTAATAACGTCGTTCTCCACCCAGTCTACAGAGCTACACTCTCGGTTACACTCCACTTTACTGTTTTCTTACGTCTTGAATTATAGCCAAACCTTCAACAACCACAATGTTATATTACACGTTTTGTGCATGTGAACAGAAATATAGCTAGAAAATACGACGTTTCTGCATATTAGACTTACCCCTGCTTCGCTACTTGAAACTGTTTTTTCCTTATAAATGAAAGTGAAACCTTCACAACAGTCACGCTCAAGTGCGCATCTGACATTTAGAGGAGGTCTGTTTGCTCAGTTAAGATGGCTGTGAATACTAAACCTCCCTTTATTTCCAGAAAGGAAAGAAGATATCCTTTATGCGATTTTTATGTTGTTTGCTCGTTATCTTGATATTCACAGTTCGTGTAAACTCAGTTGTGATAACTATCTACTGTCTCATATGATTCTCATACAGCACTGACTTGTTTTATTTTGCACTCCTTCAGCTATACAGGATGACGCTGTAAATAAAATAATTTATTGCAGGCTATAACTCCTGCAACAGGTGAAATGTATCATTCAGAATACACTGTAATTTTCTGTTTGACATTTTAATTAGTCTAAATCAGAAATATTTTCGATAATATTTCACCAATTCTACTCATGTTTCACTTGCTATAGAGAATTTCTGGTGTTGTGTTTGTACTTTTATAAAAGAGCATTTCTTCCACCAAGTAAAAAAAAATGTGATGAACATTGTGGTCCCATCCTAAAAATGCTCTGCTATTCTTTGCATTTACAAATACATGAAATCTTATTATGTAGATTCAATATGCAACGGAAAAGATACTTTAATATATAGTATTTCACATTTCCATTACAGTATAGTATTATATGTGTGTGTGTGTGTGTGTGTGTGTGTGTGTGTGTGTGTGTGTGTGTGTGTGTGTGTGTGTGTGTGTGTATATATATATATACAGTCGGGGTTCCACTGTAATTTCAACATAAAGTGCAGTTTTTCTTCTTAAAAAAATAAAGCAGAAACATAAAAGGTTATTTTACCAGCTTCACTTTAGAACTGAGTAACCTTAGCCAAAATTATTTTGTACTTTAGGCTAAAACAGTGATCATCGAACATTTTAGTGCAAAAAATAACAAACCCATTGGAATCACAATAAATCCATGCTTATTTACTTTCCGTCTCTTTCAGCCAGTTAGACAAACTAGCCTGTTCACATTTTCAGAGCTAAAGGCAGCTCTCTTTTTTGTTACTATGTGACCTGCAAGTGAGAACAGTCTCTCACAGGGGCAGAAGTTGCTGGACTAATCAAATATTTGCGGCTTGGACATACAACTGTGGGTGGGTCCCTGCTCGACTGGACCACCACTGCAGCGGGCTGATGGTGGATTCTGCTCTGTACAAACTCAGGGCCCTGTTACACGGGACTTCCTCAACTGAATCAGAGTCTGAAGACAATGAAGAGAGGAGGAGGCTCTTTGTCTTTGCTGGGTTCTTAATGGTGGCATCTTTACACTGTCCCTGCAGCAGGGCCTCAAGGCTGGTCCAGACCTCTTCTCACTCTCCCCTTGCAAGACACTTTAAATCCTTAAAGCGTGAGTCAAGCACAGTAGCTGTCTTGATCCACTGATGGTTGAGCGTAGCTGCACGTTGGGACAGGTCATTTATGAAGGCAGTCCTAAATTTTACCATGTAGTTTCAGTCATCATCAGAGACCACCATGGTGTGATGCAGATGGCAGAAAGCAGGTAAAACCACTGAACATGAAAGATATGTCGCACCTCCAAGAAGCTTAGTCACAAACCTGTAGTAGACAGTCCAAGAAAGAAATTATTAATCTATACAATAACTGTCAACTATACAGCTTTTTGAAGAAACAGTAACAACAAGTTAAAAAAATAGTTTTACAGTGGCTTGCAAAAGTATTCGGCCCCCTTGAACTTTTCCACATTTTGTCACATTACAGCCACAAACATGAATCAATTTTATTGGAATTCCACGTGAAAGACCAACACAAAGTGGTGTACACGTGAGAAGTGGAACAAAAATCATACATGATTCCAAACATTTTTTATAAATAAATAACTGAAAAGTGGGGTGTGCGTAATTATTCAGCCCCCTGAGTCAATACTTTGTAGAACCACATTTTGCTGCAATTACAGCTGCCAGTCTTTTAGGGTCTGTCTCTACCAGCTTTGCACATCTAGAAACTGAAATCTTTGCCCATTCTTCTTTGCAAAACAGCTCCAGCTCAGTCAGATTAGATGGACAGCGTTTGTGAACAGCAGTTTTCAGATCTTGCCACAGATTCTCGATTGGATTTAGATCTGGACTTTGACTGGATTGCCTGATAAATGCTAATGACTAAATAGAGTGCGCCTGTATGTAATCTAATGTCAGTACAAATACAGCTGCTCTGTGACGGCCTCAGAGGTTGTCTAAGAGAACATGGATATGTTTTGTTTTAAACCATTCCATTGTTGCCCTGGCTTTATGTTTAGGGTCGTTGTCCTGCTGGAAGGTGAACCTCCGCCCCAGTCTCAAGTCTTTTGCAGACTCCAAGAGGTTTTCTTCCAAGATTGCCCTGTATTTGGCTCCATCCATCTTCCCATCAACTCTGACCAGCTTCCCTGTCCCTGCTGAAGAGAAGCACCCCCAGAGCATGATGCTGCCACCACCATATTTGACAGTGGGGATGGTGTGTTCAGAGTGATGTACAGTGTTAGTTTTCCGCCACACATAGCGTTTTGCATTTTGGCCAAAAAAGTTCCATTTTGGTCTCATCTGACCAGAGCAGCATCTTCCACATGTTTGCTGTGTCCCCCACATGGCTTGTGGCAAACTGCAAACGGGACTTCTTATGGTTTTCTGTTAACAATGGCTTTCTTCTTGCCACTTTTCCATAAAGGCCAACTTTGTGCAGTGCACGACTAATAGTTGTCCTATGGACAGATTCCCCCACCTGAGCTGTAGATCTCTGCAGCTCGTCCAGAGTCACCATGGGCCTCTTGGCTGCATTTCTGTTCAGCGCTCTCCTTGTGCCTGTGAGTTTAGGTGGACGGCCTTGTCTTGGTAGGTTTACAGTTGTGCCATACTCCTTCCATTTCTGAATGATCGCTTGAATCGTGGGATGTTCAAGGCTTGGGAACTCTTTGTAGCCTAAGCCTGCATTAAATTTCTCAATAACTTTATCCCTGAACTGTCTGGTGTGTTCTTTGGACTTCATGGTGTTGTTGGTTCCAATATTCTCTTAGACAACCTCTGAGGCCGTCACAGAGCAGCTGTATTTGTACTGACATTAGATTACACACAGGCGCACTCTATTTAGTCATTAGCATTTATCAGGCAATGTCTATGCGTAACTGACTGCACTCAGACCAAAGCCACTGTATGTACCTGCATGGCTCAAGGACAGTCACCAGCTTTTGGAGTTTTACCAGCTCTGATGGAGTTAAAATGACCAGCTTGTTCTTTTGTTTATCCAAAGCTGCAAAAACATCCTCTTGATTTCTTAGTATTGGAAGAAGAGAAATCATATCCAGCATTGAATTCCACAGTGTGGAAACATCCTGTATGAGTGGCTCTCTCTGTTACCCCAGTCTTCATTGCTCCTTGTGTAGTTCCTCCATATTAGCACGACTGTCTGTAATGCATCTAATTTTGCTTGCTTTTAGGTGTCATAAAGCTGTTAAATTTTACTTGAAATAGTCTGCAGTTGGAAAGTTGGATCACCCAATGCTAACTGTAACACATTTTCTAACCATACAAGAAATGGTAACACAAATATACACAATATAAAACGGTTACAAAATAGAATTAATAAAATTCATGATTCTATTTGTTTCTATTTGCTGTAGATGATTTTGACACTGTCACAACGTTTTATATGAACTGAGAATGTGGTTGTTTCTACCTTTACACACATCCTTTCATTCTTTATATTCTGAAATAAAATAAGCAAAAAATAAATAAATAGTTTTTTTAGATTCAGTTAGAAGAGTCAGAGCTTTTCATGTACAGTACACCTGCAGTAAACCTACTGTATGAGTAGGATAGCTGCCTCAAACAAGCAATAAGAAAGCAATAAAAAAATTAAAAGAGCAAAATACAAAAGATAACAAATTTATACAGAAACAGTCTTTTGTTCTGCAGAAATGTGAGCTGTGCAAAATCTGTTTATTTTTGTTGCCATCTTTTCAATAACATTTTCCCACCTGATCAATGACCTTTGCAAATATACACAAATTAAACCATAACTGTGGAAATATGTGTAACACATCCTTAGCTGTAAAAAAATAACCATACAAAAACTATTTCCAAAGGCACTCTCAAAAGCTGCGTGGCAATGTGAAATATAAAAAAATCCACCTTAAGCTGGTAAACAAAACAAGATTAAAATACTGAAATGGCATTAAAATTCATGAGTGATACATGAAAATCAACTAAAAGCTATAATGTTGCTGCACTTCAAACAAGATTTTAAACACTCTCACAGCAACAAGGAGCAAACAAAGCAATAAAATGTAACATGACACCTTCAGGCCACTTCATCCATCACTTTCTCTGTTCAGTCTTTAAATTCAATTTCTTCATATAATTTTCAATCATAACTTACTTACACCTTTTTTTTTAAACTTAGCTGCTTCTTTCTACTTATCTTTGGTGACTTGTATGTATGTGGTTGTATGTGAATACGAGAGCTGTGCACTTCTATACTAGATGCTATAACACAGTGAGCTGGGTGGATATAGGTAAGGCTGCCATGCTGGCACTGTGTGCAGAAGTACAGAGGAGAAGGCATCGGTGTGATTAGCAGCAGCAGGATTTGAATGATGACGTTTTCATCGCTGTACTACGGCATCAGCAAGCAGCGATTTCTATTCAGCTTCATCCTTGAGAGTGAACCTGGAAGATGAGGTGGAACAGTCATTGAATGATAGTAAGAGTTCCTGATGGTCAATAAAAATGGTCAGAAATAATGACCATCAAGCTTGAGCATTTGAATAAATGTAAATACAGTCTGGATGAAACCAGATCTCTTCTGCTCACCATTCTGTGACACCAGACACGAGGTTCACCTCAGCCAACTCGAGCTGCACCTAAAGAATGGGAATGTCATGTCAGCATCTGCATGAACACAGTTTCTGCCTGTATTCACAGCATTTCAGAGTGAAAAGATAAAACACATTTATGGAATCAATGCAATTTACGCTACCAGCTAAGGCACAGTGAGGAGATTGGAGTACATTTTACCCAACCGAATCTCAGTGTGCTGTTTGGCAGTATATTTAAAGCCATGTAACAGATGCAGGAAGAGCTACAAATATGATTTCAGTCTGACCTGTCCAATGACGTCTCGGCTTCTGAATGAAGAGGAGTTATTTTTCACTGATACACTGAGGCGTCTGAATCTTATCTCGTCCTTAGGCAGATCATACTCAAACCTTTAAAAAAGTACAAAAAGATTATTAAAACACTAGGTCAGATCTTTAGGGATAACAAAACCTACAAAGGAGAAAAAAGGTAGTGCAACCTTTCATTAAATTCTGGGTTGAGGTCTCTCTTCTTCACTCCTGTTTTTTTCTTAGTGGCCTTGCTTTTATCTGGTAGCAGCATGAGGGAGACATAGCTGTCCACACCATCTTTATGTTGCGACAACAGACCTCTGTGTGGATAAAAAAATAAACAATATAAAAATGAAATATAGCAAAGATGAACAAAAGTTAACTGTAAAAATGTTTTAAGACATGCCAGCAGGGGTGGGAGCACTTTGATGTTTCCCGGGAGCTATTTTGAGTTCATGAACAGTCAACTTCAAAAGCAAAAGTACAACAAGCAAACATGAGAAACTCAGATATAAGTATAAGTTGCAGCTCTCACTCCAAGTATCCACTGGACAGGGGGTGCATTTCCTAAAGATGCTTCATTGTGCGTCTATTGGTAAAGCCCACAATGTCTATGAATATATTTTCTACCTAACAGAAAATCTGCTACCATTAGATCACTCATACCCTGGATAACTCTATTAAAATCTAGCATCTGTTAAATGAACATAAAGCATTAGCCTATAAAATTAACGGTCTCACAGTTCGTGCGAAAAGGTTGTCATATCATATGATGGAGACATTATTTTTCATTTAGTATGTTAGAGCAATACAGTTTCTTCTTCAATATATGGAGCAGTCAACATAGCATGAAATATTCTTTGAGTTATCATTAATAATTTCCCTATTTGTGGGTTTTTCCTAAAGTGTTAGAGACCAACAGAAATGCAGAGCAGAATGTTTTTCAATGCAACAACATACAGGCATTTCTGATGGACTCAGGTGTTGTTTCCATCATGTGCTGAATTCAGTTTTCGTACAGCCACATCAGAAGATGTGCAAAATGAATTCAAAATGATCTTTCTGTCAGTATAAAGTTGGTGAAAATAAACATGAATTTCGTTTATGACCTGTTTTTGACCCCACGCAGAAACATGGTAAGTTTATGATGAAGTTATGATGAGGTTGTGTTATACTATTACAAACACCTTCCTTTAACACAGCCTCAGATGCATAATATTCATATGCAGCACTCATGCGATTTAAATGTTTTGTTTCACACACCTGCAGGCGTGAACGATGACAATGAGCTTTCTCTCTTGCGAGGCGTATGAAAGCGACAGCTTCACCTGCCCGTTTCCAGAACTGCACCCAGAAGCAGCACAGGGCAAAGTCCCTGCACCAATCAAATCCGTCATTTTGGATGCCAGTATCTATAAAACACATCCAGGATAACAGTAAGAGTGCGCAGTAACGAGTCAACTCATTTGCTTTTATCTGTCAGATGTTATCACCTTGAGTTCAGCCCTAAGCAGGATTTGACTTTCAGGTGATGCTCCATCCAGATGGAACCACTGATCCTGAACCAGCTGTGGCTCTGCAAGCAGATTCTTGACAGGAATCACCAGAGATCCCATTGGCTGGTCCCAGCCACTCGACAACTGCGATGCAAAAGAGCGTGAGAATGAAAATCACCCCAATATTAGTACTCTTACATGTAAGCAAATTAAATCTGTACACAGAAATGAATGCAAGAAGTATGGCAAAAGTTAAAAACAGATGTAGATAAATATCTTACTTTCACCACAAGCATATCATGCTTAGGATCATGGACCACAAAGTAGAAAGACTCATTCCACTGAGGACTGGTACTGCGGTCACAGAGCTGATAAAGTGTGATGAAATGATACGATTAATATAGCAGTAAAAAAAGCAATTATCACACTGAGTTGCAGAGCATCATGAGAGAAAGAGCCTCACTTTGGTTTTGTAGGCTGTTTCACCCAGAACAAGCTCAGCTCCGGCTTTTGGTTCTTTTCCACTCTTCTTCAACTATGAAGCAAAAGAGAGGCATTCAAGTTACACAGCACGTGGGATTGTTTCTGTCAACTTGTGCACAGTGTATCAATGAACTGCGGGCGACTTACAGATAATGAATGTGCTCTGTCTATATGGACAAAGAGCAGAGCTGCAGCAGGGACAGCTTTGTTCTTAAAAGCCTGGAGAGACTGAAGCTGCAGCACCTGTGGCATGGAGCACAGCCAGTTAGGTCAGGTGATTATTTTGCAAAGTGAATATACCTTGTGTGGTGCTATGTTGCTCAACAGCATTCTAGGAGGCCGGAGGCATATTACTCCATGTTTAAATGAACAGAGCGAGGCTGAACTGAGTGAGTTTATTAACACGGTCTGGGGGGCCCACCTGCTCCAGTCTGGCTGCATTTGACACTGCAGGAACCCACTCCAGTATCAAGTGAACCTGTCCAGATTTCACGTCCTTCAGAGTGTACCACTGCAAGAGAGACAACGTTTGTTAGAGAAACATGACAAACTCTTTGTACGAGGAAAACAGGCAACACTGAGTTAAAAACACACAGGGTGTGGCTCAAGGTTTGCATGACTAACCTGATCTGTGTACTGTGATCTTATGACCTCATTTAGCTTAATACTGAATCTGTGAACACGAATACAGGCAAATGATTAACAACAACACGAGTTTAAGTTCACATAATATGACCATGTTTACTTCAGGCTGATTTCCAGATGTCAGGAGTTTTAAGAGACAAACTTTGTGAAAAAAGCAGTCAATACTGGATTAATAACAATAATGTAAATGGTATTCTCAATTAATTTTATACAGGTGGAAATTTGTTTTAAATAAAACAAAAATGTGTTATCTTTCATTTTCCATGGCTCGAAGTGGAAGCTGCAATCAAGCTAGACCAGTGAAACACAGCACTGATTCTTTAGAGTAGGAAACACACCTTCCTAGAAAGTCATCAGAATCTATATCCTTATCAAATGCTTCAAACTTGATCTCCTGGATGCTGTGCCCTTTCACAACGACCTGTTTAAAAGTAAGAGAAGCAAACATTTGTCAAAAAAACTACTTCAGACAAATCAAAGCTCAGATAATAAACAACAACCTTAAACATCTTACCTCATACATTTCGTTCCATGTTGGGTTTAGATTCTCCTTGATAACATGGCTCTTGAATGCAACCTCGCCTACGTTGATCTTGACATAGGGATCGCTCTTGCCCTTCACCATCCCCCCCATGAGGTTATCCTTTGCAACCAGATTCTGGGCCTCCAGCAGGTGAATCCTCAGGAGCCCCTACAGCATGAAGACTGCAAGTGTTATACAGAAAGTACCACAGAACAGAGCAGACGTTCGTTGTCTGTGTATACATTTCAGTGTGATCCAGATCATTTCTGTCCTTCCCACGGAAGACTGGAAAACAGGAATTTCTTGCTTACTAGCTGTTAATCTGACATTCTTTTGTCACTTTCATAGATAAATCTTTAGAGATAACCATCAATCAGAGATTTGTTTAACTACTTAATGAAAACCTGCTTTTCTTGTTCAAATTAGCAAAGGATCCATCATTAAGAGTATCCTACATTATAAGTTGCGTTTGCAACATGCTCATTTTGTTTTAAGCCTCTAGATGTCCTTCTTCTTCCTTGAAGCTGGTATGACACAACAGAGGGGCCCATTCTAGTAGAGCTCAGAGTAAAATAACAGGAGGAAGAAGGAAAATCCTGCTGTGCAGAAAGAGACATGAGGGGCTGTTTAGAAACCCAAATGATAGGTTGAATCCCAGCAGCATCCATTTATCTAATTATCCCCACCGAATATCTGAGGACACATGGAATCGCTGGGAGGATATTGTCTAATGTGAGGTAATGAAAAAACACAGGCTTAATGGAGCCCTACATTTCAAAACATTAGAATTAGACCTCCAGAATGATCTGAATATGTATATATGAACTCAAAAGCAAATTACATGATACTGCTTTCCTTTCCATGCTGATAACAAACACAGAACTACACCCACCTCTTGAGCAAAGCCCTGGCTCGGGGTTGTGTGTGGTGGAAGAACCTGAGCAGGTTTGGGGATTTCAGGAACCACTTCTGGCTTTTTAGTGTCAGTGGGAAGACCTGCCACTGTGGCGTGAGCAAGATTGCCCAAACTGGAAATTCATTCATATCCAAACACACAGAAAATGGAGAAGATTTTTTTTTCTCATTATGTTTTTTTTTTTCAAATTGTTTGTTTGAGGCAAACATGACAAAAATATGAAAAACTGAAGGAACAATATAGTTGTGTTTGCTGTCACGTGGAGCTCACCCTTCTGTTTGCTTTTTCTGTGGTTCAAAGTCTCCTCTGTCTGCTGTGTGGGGCTGTGTGCGGTGCTCTTCTGCATCGGCTGGCTTGTCCACCAGCTGAGCAAAATTACATTAATGTTATGAAGACGAAAACAGACATCTGGGGCAGAGTAACAACTGACTTTTGTGTGATGTGACTCACTGCGGCAGCAGGGGATGGGTCATGTGCTGGTTCAACATGAGGAGCCATCTCTGTAGCAGTTGCAGGATTTGCTTCAGGTTCTTTAGTCTGGTTTGATACTGCAACAGACCTAAGAGCAACATTATTCTAAAAACATGAAAGTCTGGAATAAAGCTTGTCAGACATAATACCATCTGAATGATGCGTCCTGTGCAGTCCTAGTGCAACTATGTCTATATATTTAAGTGGTATATGACATCAAGGAGCACGTTTCCTAAACCTTCACTCACCAACAGGGAGCACATTTAATATCTTCTATTTATTAAGCTTATTTGTGTTTAAATTAAAGGTGTATGAACTGCTTATTTTCCTTAGCAGCACTTCTAACTTTGGTTTTAACTGTTTTTGAATAAGACTACAGTCTCGGGTACAGCAGCATTAGCTTCAACGTGAGATTATAGATTTCACACGCAAATGACTCACTTGTGCGTTGGCATCTCTGAACTTTTTTCCTCCTTGCCAGCTGCTGCGGATGCCTTTTCTGTGTGGGTGCTGGTGTCCTCTTTCTTTACAGTGGTCACAGTCGGCCGTGGAACTTCATCCATCCTCGAGTTAAGAATCTGTTAATGACACATTTTCAGTTGGGGTTCCTTGATGTCAGTCACAGTAACATTAATGTAGAGTGTACATATCTTCATACCTTGAGCTCAGCCCTCAGGAGGATCTCGCTTTCAGGTAATGCTCCATCAAGAGGCATCCACTGGTCCAGGACCAGCTGTGGTTCAGAGAGAAGCTGTCTCACAGGAACTACCAGAGATCCCATTGGCTGGTCCCACGCACTGGAGAGCTACACAGCGAAAGGACACATTTGTGATATCAGTCAGCACTTGAAATGAAGAGGGCAGCAGCAGACTTTAAATGCTATTGTACTGTACTGTGTATTGTACTGTAACAAATTCAGGACATTTACCTTTATGATGAGCATCTCCTCTTTGGGATTGTGTACTTTGAAGTAGAATCCTTCGTTCCACTGAGGAGCACTCGTGCGATCGCACACCTTCAGGCAGAAAATGGATAAAGAATGGTAATAAATTATTTCTCTTTTAAAAAAAAATCAGGTGTGAAGTTATAGTATATTATGTCACATATATTATTAATTTCATACCTTAGTTTTGTAGACTGTGTTACCAAACACCAGCTCAGCTCCAGCCTTGGGCTCCTTTCCACTTTTTTTGAACTGTACACAGAAATAAAAAAGATTAGATTACATGAATAGTTTGAATTCCTTTCATCTATTTTCTTAACTTCTCCAATTTAAGTGTGATCAGAGTTTATCCCAGTAGACATTATTCTCCGTAATTAGAATAGAATAGAATAGAATAGAATTCAACTTTATTGTCATTGCACATGCACAGGTACAGGGCAACGAAATGCAGTTTGCATCCATCCAGAAGTGCTTTAGTGATATAGATATATTACAATATATATTAGCAATAATATAGATATGTGAGTATATTACAGAAATGGGTCTATTATGGTATGTTATAATGTACACGGTATGAAGTATGTTGTGAATATTCTCTAACTATAAGTATGTACAGGCTGTAGTGAGTACAAGCTATGTACAGGATATGAACAGGATATAAATATGAAAAACTATACAGAATATGAAATGAAATAAATAACTTTACAGAATCTGGGATATACAGCTATACAGAAATGGGAACTATGCAAGTTGTAAACAGTTGTAGGATTAAAGATTATCGAATGTACAGAATGATTATTTACACAGAGCTATACAGTAAATGGTAAATGGCCTGTATTTGTATAGCGCAATTATGACATCCAATACTATCTTATAAAATATAAAGTGTTAAAAGTGGCAATTTTTCACTTTATGTGGGTAAACGAACTCATAATCAAACTGTCTATCATAATGATTTTCACTGTGCAAAATTACAAGGGACTCACAGGCAATGAGTGCGCTCTGTCCACATAAACAAAGAGGAGTGCTGCACAGGGAGTGGCCTTGTTCTGGTAAGACTGCAGAGACAGCAAATGCATTACCTGCAGCAGAGAATCAAATAAAAAATACATTAGTGACTCAGCACCGATGTGCACAGCGAATCAGAGAAGGAGCATTTTGTTTGTGTACAGAAACATGCACTGACTTGGTCTAGGGTGTTATTATGGGACACTGTTGAAACCCACTCCAGGATCAGACGGACACGGCCAGACTTTACATCATTCAAGGTGTACCACTGAAACAGAGGTGCTCAAACATTGGATTACAGTTTATAAATGCACAAGGCGTACACACATTTAGTAAGAAAATATCTACAATACCCACCTGGTCTAAGTACTGGGAGCTGATTATGTCTGCCACGCTGATTTTGAATCTAGTCAACAAAGAAGATTATGCACATTATGCACAATTCCTGTTTCAGCGATTCTGAATTTAGAAACAGTGTTTTGTTTTTTTTACTAGTGTACTGTGATAAACATCATATCATGGTCGACTGACACTGGGTTTTTTTGCCAGTATACACATTTGTTTACCAACTGCTATGCTCAGGTAGTTATCTTAGTGTGATCTGACTCCTCTGACTCAGTTCTGAACAAGTGTAGACCTCCACATTAGCCCCTACCTGCCCAGGAAGTCATCTTTGTCCATGTCTTTATCATACAGTTCCACTTGCATTTCCTGTCCTGACTGAGGCCTCAAAACCACCTTAGAGAACACAAACAAGTTTAGTCAAAGTCACAGATGTTAGGTGGTAACAGGCCTTCTGATTTTATGCAGCCCCTCATACACACCTCATACATCTCATTCCAGACCGGGTTGAGGTTTTCCTTGATCACGTTGCTCTTAAAACTTTCTTCACCGACACTGATCTTAGCGTAAGGGTCACTCTTGCCTTTTGCCATACCCATCACTTTATCTTTGGCAACAAGACTCTGGGCCTCCAGCAGGATGATCCTCAGCAGACCCTAAAGGGAGGGATATTTTCATCCATGCGGCTTTTTAACAAACAGGATTTTGTCGTGCCCTGCTTCTCGTATCTGCTTCTGTAGATCAGTGTGTTGTGATGTTACCTGACTGGCAAAGCTGATGTCTGGGGAAGTATGAGGGGGCTGTGTTATGGCAGGACTTGGTGATTCTTCTTCCGTCTCATCTGGAATTGAATCAGCTGCCTTTTTTTTGGCATCGGCATCTTCATGCGAAGTCACTGAAGAGACAATAGTCTCCACGGGAGGAGTGTCTATTGAGCTCGACCTAAAAACACAGCGATTAGAAATCAGTCAAGTTTAAGAGGGAAATCTGGTGGCTAAACAGAAATAGACTTTACTGAATAAATAATCTTACTTGAGCGTTTTTTCTGTCTCCTGTTTCTGCTTAGCAGCAGAAGGATCTGACACCGCAGTCACCTTAGTTTTATCAGCGGTAACAGGACATTTGCTTGGAATCAGCATCTGTAGTTAAATGGACATTGTTCTAAATTAACTATGTTATTTATTACACAGTCATTACACCCGTTGCAAAAACAAATTAGAAAAAGAACAAAAAAATGAGCAAAAAAGGAAATAAAAGAGAGAATTAAAGTCAGAGAAGGGGACTTATCGCGAAAACAAAAGTTAATGATATTCACTTATTCATATGAAATATGTTAAATATTTCGGTCTAAACCAACATAGTTAAAACTGAAGATTGATATTTGTATCTGCAGTGATTTAAATTAAGCATAGCTTTGTTCTGCCACCTCCTTTGGTTGCACTATGCTAACATGGAAAGCCATGGGCAGAGGGCGCAACAGCAAGAATAATAACAAGAATACAGAGCAGGCAACAGTGACAACAGCTATGACACCGATATGTCACATAAAGCAGGATACTAGGAGCTGGAGTAAAGGGGTTGCAAAGCAGCTTGCAGGGGTTCAGCAACTAAAGCGGCTCATATAGTGTGCCCTATATGAGCCCTCAGAAACTGTGGACTGGCACTGAGATCAACTGATATGTTGGGACTGAAGCTGAGCTTGATGCTCTGACTCACTTAAACTACAACTATGCTTAATTTAGAAGATAACAAAAAAACAAAACAAACAAACAAAAAAAAAGTTGAACTGAAAAACTGAGAGAGACAAAGACTGACATACCTTGAGTTCAGTTCTCAAAAGAATCTGGCTCTCAGGTGAGGCTCCATCCAGATGGAACCACTGGTCCAGGACCAGCTCTGGTTCAGAGAGCAGCTCTCGAATAGGAATAACCACAGAGCCCATGGGTAAGGTCCAGCTGTGGGAGAGCTGGAAAAACACAATATTTGGTATTAACAACTTCTATATGAGAGATCTGTTTACATGAGGATAAGTTTTATAATACACCGAAGTCATCTTACCTTAACAAGAAGAATAGCCTCTCTGGGGTCACGAACCAGGAAGCAGAATGCTTCATTCCACTGAGGTGATGTTGTACGATCACACACCTTAAGACGAGACAAAAGAGTCAATCCATAGAGTTCTTTGCCAATCTTAGTACTGAAAGAGAAGCAGAAGTATCAGGATGAGGGCTTGAAGTCTTACTGTAGTTTTTCGAGACTTTGCTCCAAGAGTTAACTCTGCTCCTACTTTTGGATCTTTTCCACTCTTCTTCACCTGCAGGAAGAGACAACAGTCAGTAATATTTATTTGGAGTCCAAAGGTCAGCTCCTAGTTCTACAGTCTGTCCTACAAAGCAGTATTAAAAGACTTACTGACAATCCATCTGCCTGCTCGACAAACACAAACAGCAGGCCTGCCGAGGGAACTGCCTTGTTCTTGTAGGACTGTTGGGAATAGAACTGAAGAACCTAAAGATGCAGAAAGCAACCGCAGAATATAAATCAAGCTCAGCACAAGGTGTTCATTAATCCGTGGCTTGTTTCGATATTACTGACCTGGTCCAATCTGTCTGACTCTGAGGCTGTTGGAACCCATTCCAATATCAGGTGTACACGACCAGACTTCACATCACTGAGCGTGTACCACTGAAAAATAAAGAGAAATCATTTTAATGTCTGAACTATCTTTAATTAAGTAATTTTAGAGAAAAAGTTCAAGCAGATCTATCATTTGCATTTTTCTAAAATTTCATATGTGTCTGTACCTGAAATACTAAAACTCTATGTAGGTGGCTAATCACATTCCTACAGGCTAACACTGTAGCACATGCCCACCTGATCAGTGTACTGAGCATCAATGAGATCCTTTAGACTGATCTTCAGCCTGCATGTCAACACATACAAGATTAGAATAGATCATGTAGATGGTAATAAGCATTGTGATGCTTGATTTAGATATAGTTACCTGCCCATGAAGTCATCCTTCATGTTGATGTCTTTATCAAAGACCTCCAAATGCAGGTCCTGGCCTGGAAGCTGGGTTAAAATAACCTGAGGGGCAAACCAAGTACACATCTCAAAGGACCCTTTTTAACTAATTACACTGCAACTAAATGAACTACTCAGCCAAAAAGCAGCTGAAGACTTGTCTTTTTAAACTTGGATTTAGATTTTATTTTAAAATGGTTCTCTGGTTCTCTATTTTCTTGTTTTTTGTTTTTATTTGATGTGAACCAGTTGTCTTGAAATAAAATTCCTTACTTAATTACACACAAAAGCGCAGATTATTCTTTAAAATTTTACAGCAATTTCTTACCTCATACATCTCATTCCAGGTGGGGTTAAGATTGCCTTTGATAACTTCGCTTGTGAATGTTTCACCCCCAATGCTGATCTTGACATAGGGGTCACTCTTGCCTTTCACCATGCCTCCCATCAGGTTATCTTTCGGAACAAGATTCTGACCTGCCAACAGGTGAATTCTCAGCAGTCCCTGAAATAAAAATGTGCATTTTAAATTTTTAAAAAATAAAAAAAATACTAGCAAGATCCTAAGAGCTATCAAGTAAAAAGAAAAAAATAACTGGACTGTCCTGTATTACCTCTGTAGCGAAGCTAGGATGGGCAGAGGTCTGCTGTGGGAGCTGTTGGGATAAGCTGGAGGACACATCAGATGGAATGCGCTCTTCGTCTAACCACAGGACCTTTGGTGAAATGGGAAAAAGGAGAAGCAGAAAGACAAAAATTCTTAATTGAATTTGGAATTAATCACTTCCTACACTCCACTTTTTTGTTAGTGTGTTTATTAGACATTATAACAGTGCAGGATCATAGGTCTTAGTCCCATTTACCCTGAGAATCGCATTGAGGTAGATGCGACTGGCTGATCCAGAGTTTTCCAACTGGAACCATTGGTCCAGAGAAAGATTGGAATTTGATAAGAGACGGGACAACGGGATGGTCAGGTTTCCCAGCGTCTGCACACGGTCAGCATCCTTCACCTAATGAAGAAAAGACAGTTCAACACCATCACCCGTCAGATTATCAAAGATGAGTTTTATTGCATAGTAAATGGTACATAATCTCATCATCTACTACCTGAATGTCTATGTCCTGGTTGCGAGGATCGTGGATGAAGAAGGTAAAAGCTTCTTCAAACTCTGGATTAATGGTTGTGTAACAAGTCTAAAGAGAAGACGGAAAATGTGCATATGACAAAAAAATAAACAAAACATATCAAGAGAATTTTAAATGGCTTTTCCAGGAGATGTACCTTGCTCTCTCTAGTGACGTCCTTCACAGATAACTGCACCATGGGATTGGGCTCTTTATTTCCCTTCTTCATCTAAAACGTACACAGTTGCGGACAGATATGAATGCAGAGTAAGACACTGACATTCTGTAACCAAGAGCAGCACAACAAATAGATTTATCTACTATTATAAGAACATGAGGTCGGTCACAATGAAAGTATGTGCATGGCTACCATAGCAACAGCACAAATAACTGAAATGAAGCACCGTGCTGCCTGGCACAATCAGGAAGTCTAAGTTTGCAAAGAGAAAAAACAATAAGCCGGGGGTTTTCTTCCAAAGTTTCTTTAACTTTTGTTTTTCTTCTTAAATATATGACAAAATTAGAAGAGTCTGAAAAGTGTGTAACAGTTTTGGATAGAGTTACCCATATTCATCAACAGTGGAACAGACTAAACTGGGTTTGAGGCCAAGGCAACAAACTTGTGGAATGCGAAACAAATAGCAGTTTCAGCTCAGTTAGTTTAACCACACACAGGAAGCAGCTCTGAGCTGTGCACGAATGTGGGCACAGAAAGCACACTTATTTGACTCACAGGAAGCGCCTCAGCCTTATCCAAATAGATAACCAAGATGGCTGAAGAAGGGAGATCAGCATTCTTGTTGGTGATGCTCTCGTTCCTCTTCAGGACCTAGATGATGATTTTACAACATTTCTTTTAGTGTAATTGTTTGACAACAAACACAAGTCTCCTCGATGACACACGAAAAGCTGATCATCAGTGAAAATTAGACACTCAGACCTGCTCTAGTTGATCAGTGCTTGGCAGCAAACTCAACCACTCTAGCCTGAAGTGAACCCGTCCAGAATCTGTGTCCTTCAGAGTGAACCACTGGGAAGACACATTCAGACATACTTTCACCGTCTTATGATTAAAAAAAATCATCCTCAGTGTGGCAAAGATAAAAAAGAAAACTGCTCACTTACATCATCGACAACTATGGATTTCTTCACAATGCCCAAATCCAATTTGGTCCTATAAGGAGGAGGAGTGCAAGACAAGAAGGATTAAAAACAAAATACAGTAGTGCAATTTCAATGATCAACAGAACAGAAAGGAGACTCTGTACATTCGAAGTACTTTTCCCCACTGTTCATGCAGGTGACAAATGAAAGGTGACAACATGAGATTCAACCAGGACATGAATTATGCATATGTACCTGCCCAAGAAATCATCCTTGTCTGGGTCTTTGTCATATACCTCAACCTCCAACTCTTGACCAGGTACTTCATGGACAATAACCTGATGTACGGAACACATATAAGGACATGACGACTGACAAAGGGGCTTGTATGGAAGCTGTCTGCAGCCTCGTGAATGAAAATGAACAATGCCAGTGACTGATATATCAGGAGAAACACTCAAATACAGAACAAAGTGAAATGATGTGTGAAAGACAACATTTTCCAATTTACGTGCTGATGGTTTACAAAGAAAACAAAAAACCTTTCTCCTCACCTCATACATCTCTCCCCACTTGGGGGCATCTGTGTTGTCAATGTGTTTGGAGGTGAAGGTCTGAGGTCCCACCCTTAATATGGCGTAGGGGTCAGACAAGCCTGCCATGACCCCTTTCACATAGTTGTCCTTGGCTACTAGTTTCTGTGCCTCCAGTAGGTGGATGCGTACAACACCCTGAGAGAGGAGAAGAGGTTCATATACGGTACTAGTGTTTTAAAGCTTGAAGTACAATTGTAGTCTGAATGTGCAGATGAATATTCAGGCCTTACCCTGGGCAAAGGAGAGCGTAGCTGGGCCACAGGCAGGCCAGGAACCAGCGGGACAACCAGGCGGTTGGGCAGCACCAAGAAGGAGGCAATAGCATCCATAATCATGCTGTCTGACATGACACTAAAACATAGAACAGAGTAATATTTCAGTGGCAGCACTAAAAATCATTTAATTTTCATTGTACAATAAAAGTAAATTATTGAAACGACATTTTTGAAGGGAAAATATTGTACTTTCTTTAGTTTCTCTTATAAATATACTGTTAATGTTGCATGCACATCTTAAATATGACAGAAGTTTCAAACAATGAAGTCAGCCTATGTACAGGTGATTCCTCTGAGCCAAACGATCTTGATCAGGCTCACGTCACTAAAATGTTCATCTCTTGCAAGCAGAGAGAAGCCCCGCCCACTTGTCTGTTTATGAAGGGCATTCAATTAGCAGAAATTTGCCTTGAATTTGCAGAAGGGAAGAGAGGTAAAGCTAAACTGTGGGGCTTTACAAAATCACTGCATAGGATGAGTAGGGATTATTTTTAACTGTGAATCATGATCATGCAAAGCTTCTTGAATAGCGTACATGAAGTTGGAAACATTTAGTTGGAAACAAGCAGACTTGGTTCCCTTTAAAGGCTATGGTTATTAATAATGTGTAAAGCAAGATTTTTTTCAGCATGACTCACTTCAGTCCAGGAATGTCCAACAAATTAGTCAGTCCAGTCCAATTGATGTCTAGTTTCTGGGAAGAGATAAGAAGGAACCGTGTAGAGCAATCTTTAAGGACTGATAGCAAACCAATAGCATACAAGACTATAGGACACGTGTTATTGACAGAAATGGGGGTTGGAAGGTGCAACAAGAGAAGGACTAATGGAGGTGAATTGTAAATATAAATTGACCTACAGGCCGACGGATGAAAAACATAGAGACTGCACCCACAATGGGCACATCTCCAATCAGAGGCTCAAGGATCACTCGCATCATCCCGTGTAGCTGAAGCAAAAGAGAAACAGAAAGGCCAATTATCACTAAATAAAGAAAAGCAGATTTTCTTTGTATTTTACTGAATTCTGGGTCTTTAGATTGGCATTTAAAAGCTTTACATGAAATGGTTGTCTAATAATGTCACCACATAGTAGTTTTAAGCTTGGATAAGAAGACAAACCTGTATGCCTTTGACTCCAGCTTTGCAGAAGTACCGTTTCACTTCAACATTGATCTCCACGTTGCCAACGTAGCTGAAGATATAAGCACAAAAATGTCACCAATATGAGCACCCTGGAAACATTCCAGTAAAGAGAGAGTAAAAAGCAAAAGAGTAAAAAGTCACCTAATATACAGATCCAGCAAGACTTGTCCCTTGTCATTTTCTGTGTGTGCCTTGATCCCTACAACCTTCATGGCCTAAAGCAAACATAAAGGACATTTGTTTGAACAGTATAATTCTATCATGCATCACTTGTGTGGATCTTTGCTGCAAATCCATAGCATTGTGTAAACTCTCAGTGTCATCACCTTGTCTCCCATGTCCACCTTGGTAAAGCTGAGGGTCTGGAGGTGGCTGCTTGAGGCTCGGATAGAAGGAGCGATGGTTTCTACCAGCAGCTTCTCGAGGTACTGGCCGACAAAGGGCCACACCTGCTGCAGGACCTGGCCAGGATATCAAGCACATGCTTTAATACGATGTTTTTATCTTTCATAAACATAACCGAGACGACTGCTTCAAGTAAACTTTCGCCTTCTGTTTGAAATACCAGAAAGAATGACAGAGACAGCTGCAGTGTACCAAACCTCCTCAGCTGTTAGTGTTCTTGTTTGGGGTCACAACATGCTGTATGACATCTGTGGTCTAGATGTGGTTCTTTCTGCACAATATTAATACCGCTATGTAAACCTGTGCAGTCTTCAGTCTATTGTCAATGAGAAAGAATCTAAAAACAGAGCACAGTTTGCTTGCGTGCCTCTGACTTTGTCAAAAAAACAAAAACCCCACAGTTGGTTAGAGTCTGGCATAAGTGGAGAATGAGTCATCAGCTGCCTGCTCTTATGGCGCATGAAGCCTGAGCAGTAAAGCAATCTGCTGACCTCCCCTCCAGTAAGCAGTCTCAAACCTCTGCTTTGTCTGCTTTCTAATGCTTACGTCTTGTGATCCTGCTATCTTGAATGCTTTTTATTTCTTTATGTCTGTATTAGAGGCCTTTCTCTAGGCTAGAAGAGCTAGAAGGAGATGGGGGTGGGGCTGCAGGGTTTCTTTTTAGTTTGGAGAGCTATGTGGCTCCTCCTCTTTCCTGTGAGTCTGGTAGGCTGCAATGAAATGGAAATGTTGAGTGGGCTGCCTGGCACCGGGCCTCCCCTCTGCAGTACAGACAGAGTGGCCACAATGGTGGGGGTGTGGCCTTTTTTCCACTAAGGTAGCAACAGTACTTATCAGCAAGCACACACTAAGTGTCAATCAACACAACAGCTGGGCTGTTGAACAGCGTGTGTTTGCTGGGCTTGAGGGGAAATGGACAGTTGTACAATAAAATGATGAAGAAAAAGAGGAACTTGTTGATGTTTTACCTTATTCAGCCATTCAACCTTCTCAACATCCGGAAAGTTTACCTGAAGGATAGAAACAGAGGGCAGGGACACGCTTAAATTTTATATAGAAACTGATAAACAAACAAGAGGAAAGGGAAATGATTCATTCACAGATGACCGGTAACTTTGTTGCTATCACAACAGTGCTCTCTCCCTGAGGGTTCAGACTGAAAAAGCTTTTCAAAAACTATACAAAAAAATGGATGAAGATATGTTATATAAAAAGATCACTTTAAAAATGATGTGGCTATTACACATTAAGCATTGTAAGTCAGTTGTCAAGATACTCTTGCAATATATGTGCTTGAAGTGTTTCCCCCCATGTATATTTCATAGGTTTCTCTCAGACAAAGCACTGCCACGTGACAATGTTGAGAAATCTGTTTTGAACCTTTCAGTGAGGACATGCATTCTGTCTGGTTATGCACGCAATCATTTTAATCACTCCTGAAACAGGAACCCACAGAACCTCACTTGGGTGTGGCCAGATACTCCTAGATGACAGAGGCACATGTGGGTTTCTGAATTTGCGTTCTGTCTACAATTACTACAAAGATGTACTATAGACTGCAGGTCTAGTGTCCTCACACATTCTCCATTCAGTTTTGATTAGACAGTTTGAGTGTTTTTGGAGCTGTTTTTGAAGCAACAATCCCCTTGTGTGCTTTTAGACATGTTTCGTTTTAAAATTAAACACGTGTGCAATGAATTTAGGAAGTGTCTTTGTATGAAAGGAAGAGGGACAAAGAGTTCTACAAAACTGCATACTCCTTTGAGGAGCTAAAGAGCAACGGTGCAGCAAAGTTTTTCAAGGCTATACTAGGCTGTGGTGCATGCCATAGTTCCATTGCAGCAAATAATAATTACTGGTTGGGGATAAATCACTCAAAAATACTCATTACACCCTACAGTAGCCTCTGTAGTGGTATTGTGATTGCATGGTTCAGTGCCAGGCTTTGCTTGATTTGTGTAATGTAAGGTTACTCTAGGCCAAAGTGGGCTAAGGGGGAGACAGTGCAGCAGCAGAAAGTTTAATATGCTCTCAGACCATCAGGTACATTCATGTCTTACCCATGCAGGAAGGTCTCGCTTGATTTTGGACACTCTCGTGGATGTGTACTCTTGCTCGTTGTCGAGCAGCTGTATGGCTGACTTCAGGCGCGTCTCCTTGCCTTCTCGGGCATGTTTCCATCCCGTGTAGATCATCATGCCGAACACCAGCAGACTGGTGCTGACCCGATAGTATCCGGCAAGGTAGACGGGCAGCAAGGCACCCAGGCATTTCCCAAAGGTCCAGAGTACCGCCACTGCACTTATCCCCTTGGGTTTGTCAGTTTCTGCCTCCACGTTACTCATGGCTTTCTTCTCGCGGTCGCCTGTGCTCGGACACTCGGCGCCCTTGGATTCGCTCGGCTCCGGCTTGTCGCTCTGCATTATGGTTATCTTCTAAAACCACTAAAATACCGCAAGGCTGTTCGCTGAATGATATTTGCTGTCTTTAAAACGGCGATCGAACTTCCCTAACACTTAATCTGCGGTTTCATGACTCGTGCGAGCCACTGCCTGAACAAACGCACCGCCGCTAATTCGCCGTTCGCGAGTGTTGCATTTTATACGGACTACAATTAAAATGTGATCGCGATCGCTGGATTGGATCGGTAGTATTGATTGAGCACAGATCTCGGAGAAGTCCCCGAAAGCTGCTGCTCACCCAGTCCCGTTAGCTGGATAAAAACACGCCCACTAAAAAGGCGTTTTTGACTGTTTGCTGCGTCAAATTACCCAGTCACTGTTATTACTGCAGCATTACGTAGAAGTTCGTAAGTTTTCTATAATCAAACTATCCGAAAAAAAGGGTATATGTCTGATGAAGCACAGACCACCCATTAACTCAACAATACACGCTTGGAAATACTTCCTACTGCTTTATCATCTCTCCCCAAACCCCCAAATAGCGCACAGGCTATTGCCATGATTTCAGTAAGCAGGGTTGGATAGTAACTAATTACATGTAATTAGGATTACGTTATCAGATTATAAAAAATAAGTAGTATAGTAAGTAAAGATTAACTGTGATAAATTTGCAGTAAGATTATAATTCAGTTGTTAAGAATTGTCTTGAACACACAAATTTGGAAACACTTGCATTTAAAACTGCTTGAAGTCGATACTTTTTTTTCCTCCTCTTGGCACAAAATGAAGCACTTTCTAAGAGACACCACGTGCCCACACTTTTCATTATCATGCGGTTTCTAAAGCATGGCCACTTTATTGAGTAGATAATACCCTACCCCCCACACCGAGAACTGCCCCAGTTCTTGGTGGCATAGATTCAGCAAGGTGCTGGAAACATTCCCTTCAGATTTTGGTCCATATTATTATATCAGATTTGTTGGTTACACATCCATGATGAGAAGCTCCCCATCTACCAAAGGTGCTCTCATGCATTGAGTTGTGATGACTGTTGAGGAAATTTGAGTAAAGTGAACTTGTTCAAGTTCATGTTTAAGAAACCAGTTTGCTGTCCTTTGTGACATGAGAGGACAGGTACACCATGGACATGATAGATAATATTCAGGTAGGGTATATGGCACCAGTGATGCACAATTGGTCCTAAAGGCCCAGAGAAAATATACCTCCACACTGTTACACCACCACAAACACAAACCACTGATAGAAGGCACGATAGATCCATACTTCCAGGTTGCTTGTCAGGTTCCAATCCTACAAACCAGCAGAAATCGAGACTCATGAGACCAGGAAATACTTTCCAAACTTCAGTTGTACAATTTTGATGAGCCCATGCAAATTTCAAACCGTTTCCTGACCTTTGCTGGCTGGAGTGATATCATCTGCTGCTGTTCACTATTTTATTTTCAGAGGTGTTCTTCTGCATACCTTTGTTGTTAAAAGTGGTTTTCTGATTTCCTGTTACCTTCCTTAAAGCTTGAAGCAGTCTGGCCATTCTGCTCCGACATCTGACTATTTTACAACCACTTTACAACTTTTTATTCTGCCAATTTCAATGCCCACTTTGAACTAGACATTTGCATGAATGAACAATTAAACAAGCATACCTAATAAAGTGGGTGTATTTTAAAAGCTAGTACGGGCTTGCATTTGAACCACTTTCCCCAAAATAATGCTCTGATTAAAGAATATGTTTTGGTTGCACCATGTTTAGTATGAAGGTGCAATATCTGGTTTTGAATTAATTGTTTTCAGAAATATTTGCTTTGCCGTGATTACATAAATACTAAACTGACAGTAACTAAATACAACTTGAAGCGCTCCCACCAGGCCCCAGAGTGTGAAGTCAACGCCAGATACTTTAGCTGTTTAAAGAGCCACACGCACATGAAGTTACTAAACAGAGATTAAGCTCTAGTTTACACAGCATGACTCCTCCCAAACAACTAGACCAACAGGATATAAACATGAGCACTCATATCACTTCAACATGAAAATATATCCATTTATGACATATGTAAACATAAAAAAGCAACTGTAAAAAGACAGAAAACACAGGATTCACTGTTGAGTGGTTGTAATTCTTTTTTTTTGTTGGTTTTGTTTCAAATGTGCAAAGTACCAAAATTAATTTACACCAGAACAATCAAAACAAAAAAACAAACTGTTTCCAATGTCTTTAGATGGACAACGCTGCAGCTTTGCCAAAACGATTCACATTTCACACACCACAGATGACGGCATGAGTTTTAAGTCTTGTCATTTTTAGTGTATGTGTGTATGAAAAGATCCCTTTGGTACAAAGACCTTTGCCAGGGATTGTGTCAGTCAATCTGCGAAAACAAAACAAAAAACCCCCCAAAACCCTCAACATTTGTAACGTTGCCATAGAACAAAGTTCTGATTTAGGGAAGGATAAGCATTTATCCTGACCCCTGGTGGAGAAAACGAAGTGTCTCTATCACACATCTCTCTTTGTTCAAACGTCTTCTGAGTCTCATACACAGAAAAAAAAATCCATCTGTGTAAAAATTCAAAACCCATTAAAGTTCAAGTACATTTCCAGTTCGACTCATTGGTATTGCAGCCCCTGCAATCATTCAGTGTGGCAGGGTTGTGATCCTCATGCTTTGACTTGCAATTGGGTACGACACCATTGGGGTGGTGGCGTGACTCATAGTGATCCCGGGAATCGGCTGAGTCATGGACACTGCCACAGGTGCCACAGATACTGCCACTGGCGCCATAGAAACAGGGGGTGCCATTCCCTGGGCAATGGTCTGTGCGAGGGCGGCTGAGAGGGGGGTTATCTCAGGATTGAGGTGTGGTGGAGGAGCTGTGGGTGGGGCTGCATTGGTTTGGGGGGCTGCAGGGGCACCAGCGGGAGCTACAAGGTCTTGCTGGGTGACTGGCCGAGCCTGTAATGGAGCACTGCTCAAGGTGGTGTGAGTCTGGGCGATGCTATGGTTGTAGGAACTCACTGAACCTACGGGGGGCGCCAGATTCTGCTCAGTGGGTGCGGGAGTTGAAGACAGTGTCATCACTTTGGCTTGGCTTCGGAACTGGGCGTTCTGCTCCAGGAGAACCTCATTTGTGGCAATGAGATTGGAAACCTGAAAAACACATAAGAAAGAGTTTAGTATAAACAGGCAGAAAGTTCATGACAGGAAACACAGACATTAAATATTTGAAATACGCAAAGATATAAAGGAAATCATTTACAAGTAGTCTTACACTTCGTGTTAACTTATCACAGAGACAGAAGGCTAAAAACGGCAGAATCTGAGTGTTTGCGTGTCTCATGATGTTACAGAGTGTCTTTTCCTTTTACCCCCAAAACATCCAGTGGGCCTTTTTGTCAGGTGACTAAAGGGGAAACAAATTCTTCCCCATTTACTCCTGCACAGCTTCACTTCATATTAACTCTTCAGTAACAATTTCAGCTCATTCCCCTTCAAGTCCACCATTCTACTCAATAGGCAGAGCATTTACAGCAGTCTAAACTCTGTGCTTTTGGACATCAGATGATCTCAGTTCTTACTAATAACATTGACCATTTTAACAGTGTGTTGCTGGGTTCTTTTCCAACATTTCGATCCCATCTGATATGATGGGATCTAAATGTTGAAAAAAAGCCCAGCAACACAAAAATGTGTCATTAGCATCCTCCAAAGAAGCAACACATAAATAGGTTCCTGGATGACTCTTTGTTTAGATCAGCAAAGTTTGCTTAATTGTAACTACATGAAATAAAGTCCCCCTTTGTCACCAACTCCTTTCACCTTATATTTAAAAATTTATTGTAATGTTAATGTAAACTGTTGATCGCTGGGATTTTAATATACAAGTCTGTCAGCAGACACCTAATCACACTTCTAACAAACATGGGACGAACATTCTGGTGGATTTTTGGATATACCGCTGAGATGCTGTTTGGATCGGCGTTTTCTTTGAACCTGTCATGTTGAAAAATCTTTCCAGGATGTGTCATAAAACACCTCGATAAAGTTTCCGTTTAGTTGGAATTTGGCAATGCTTGTTTTGCATGTATCTCAGTAAAAAAAAAAAAAAAATGACTGAAGCCATTTACATTCTGCATCAGTGGCATGACTCCATTCCCAGGAAGTCATATTATGATTCTTATACCTACCTGCTTTTTCAATTCTTCCACTCTCTTCCTTAGCAGGGAATTTTCTTCCTCTAGAAATCTGTACTCCAGAGGACGAGGCGGCAAGGTGGCTTGAACTCCCAACTCGTAGAGCCCACCTCCACTCCCATCTGTCAGACGCAGCCCCTCCAACCGTCGCCTCTTTAACTGTAAAGTGGTGTGGTCCATAGAGGTCTCCAGGCAACCAGCATCAAACAGACCACTTTCAACCAGAGGATCAAACATTGAGCATGTGCTCCTGTCATAACGTCGCTGTCCAGATGAACTTATGGACAGACACCCACTCATTCCACTTCCTCCTACTCCTCCAAGACCTGAGATACCTGGATCTCTGCAACCACCCAAGCCAGGGCAGCCGGTCCCCATCATATTACCTCCACCCCCTGCGCCACCTCCCACAAGTCCCTGCATTCCTCCGCAAGCACCTCCTCCTCCACCCATGCCTCCTACAGCATTCACAATGCCACTGACACCTGGCCCCATAACGCCACCCACTCCAACCCTGGTTGGTTCATATTCACAGTCTTTTTTGACATGGCGAAATTTACATTTATTGCCCCTCTGGCACTCTCCTTTCAGGAAGTCTCTACAGATGGGAACCTCACCACGGCTATGGGGGAGATCCATGGGGGAGAGGCCTAGCCGTGCAGCAACTTTCCCTCTTAGTCTGAGAGGTAACTCTCCCGTCTTCTTGTAATAGTCCTCATCCTCTTTGGATCCGTGGACAAAGCGACAGTTGGAGCGCATGCACTCCTTATTTTGATGATCGTGACAAAAGATGAATTCGTTCTTCTGCACTCCCAAGTCTGGTACCTCGTTAAAGTCTGGGTGTCTGAAGCGACAGCGCTTTCCTCTCTTGCAAACATTGCGTATGAAGTCCCGGCAGACGCCATCCAAGGCCAGTCCCGCACCTTGGCCTCCACCGTTCCCATAGCTGTTGCCATTTCCGAGCGCTCCTCCTCCACCCATACCCCCAGAGCCAGAGACGCTTCCTCCGACACTACTTCCCGAACCTCCTCTGCCCTCTGCTGCACTCCCTGCCAAACCAGACCCGGGTCCCCCTTCTTCACCCAGACTACCACCACTCCCACCACCACCTGACAGGTAGGAACTGTCCCGGTCAGGCATGGCGCTCGGCCCAGCTCAAGGAGAAAGGAGCACTCATGTGTGTTTGGGACTGGCAAATGTGAGCTGGCAAACATTCACATACACAGAAGTAGTCATTAATTGTTTCTTCACACTCGAAGTATTGCAATCTGCTGTTTAATTACCTGCAAGACAAAAACACGAACCCAGCATGAGATACTGGCGATAGAACTAAAACGGGAGATTTGAATATCGGCATGTAAGACAACAGGACATGTATATGATTACCTTAGACAAGGTAAGGACAGAAATTTAGCACGTGACAACACATCGTAAACAATAAATAGCCCTGCTTCTGTTTACATGGTTCTTTGGTAAAACACTACAAAACATCAACTAAATTGAATGCAACGGATTTCAACCAGTAAATAATGCATACTCTGTCGTATTATATTATATTCCAGAATAAGTTAGCCTAAATGTTACTACGAAACCGTCGTCTACCCTGGGTAGCTAATGGCTAGCGAACATCTAGCTAACTGGGTACTACTGCAGTCTTACCAAATCGAAGGATAGAGAAGGTTCCAAAGTACAGCTGAGAAGCTTCCACGAAGAAACAACTTCCTCTAACTGAGTCAACAGACACCGCTGCTAACAAAAGCAAAAAACTTGCTTTATTTTAGCGGTTCCTCGAGGCCCTGGTGCTGTTTACCACATTTCTTAATGCAGCTTTCAATACCAACGAAGAAGAGCGCCGGCGTCTTCCTTATTTTTTCGCTGATTGGGATTTTCTGCCCTCTATTGGTGGAAATGCGGAACACCACCTTAGCGTGTTCACAATTTGTTCATTTTTAAAACCACGAAATAATTTCGTGCACGACGTAAAGTTGGATTCACGGAGTCTTGCACAGTCTGTGAACGAGGTCACTTTTTCTTTCGTGCCCGTGTATCACAGTTTTTGTCGTAAGCTCCATAGAAATTGTCGTAAATACACCAACAACTGATACTTTTGGTGTACTTTTACTACAAGCAGTGCTGACTGGAGACTTTACGGCGTTGTGTGGATATGAAAATGAGACGCTAAACCACAAGGTCTGCCACACTTCCAGATAAACTGTTGTGCACATGACGACGTTTGTTTTGAGTTCCTCCTCACGCTCTCTGTGCTGGGGCGCTCCTCAACATGGCAGCGCAAGGTGCTTCCTACTGGCTGCGACTCTGCATGCTTCTGCTGCTCTGTCTATCTGAAGCCCTGTCCGAAGTGATAAACAGAAATTACTACGACACTCTTCATGTTGAGCCAACAGCAACGGACAGCGAGATAAAAAAGTCTTTCCGAAAACTGGCCGTGAAGTACCACCCTGATAAGAACAAGAGCGCAGATGCTGAGAAGACCTTCAGGGAGATTGCTGAAGGTAAAGGATGAAAGGATGCTTCATCCGACACACGGAAACGTTTACATTTTACAGTGTAAATAAGTGAGGAGTTTTATTACTATTATCATCATTATCATTAGTATAATATTTTGTAGTAAACTGAAAATTACTTCACTCTGGAAGAAGCTGAGGAACAACAAAGCCACAAAATGGAGTTTAGTTAACTGAAACTACTCAGAAAAAAGGTTTGAAAATAGTTAAAATTAAATTAAAAATTATGTTAAAAACTAAAGGAATGTGTGATTTCAGAAAAAAAATTCCCCTGATTAAAAAAACCGCTGTTCTTCCTGGCAAAAGTGCAAAAATGTACTTGCTATTCCCATCAAAAAAAAAAAAAAGATGTAAATAACTGGAGGCCAGCTGGCTCTTGCAAAATGAAGTTAAGCTGCTAGTTTAGTTAAATGTAGCTCACTACTCTCTAACATTTCACACAGGTTGGTGTCTGGGCAGCTTTAGCTTTACTATTTGACTCTAGAGGACTTTGGTACACAGACTAGTTCATAATTGAGTCAGTGACTGCAAGGTGCCGAGGCGTTGTGGTTGCTTGTTTGCAACCACACCCCTCCATCACCAAAGTTGACCTTTTCCCCTCTAACTGTGTTTCCTTAGCCTACAGAGTCCTCTCAAACAAGGAGCAAAGGAGGGCGTATGACCATGTGGGCCACGGAGCTTTCCTGAAAAATGAGGACCTACTCAAGCCTGAGGATGAGTATCAGACAAGCTTCCACTTCAGCTTCCCAGACTTCTTCCACGACTTTGATGACAGTCTCTTTGGTGGACAGTGGCGCTTTCACCAGGAAGAGGATGAGGAGGATGGTCGTTATGATCACTACAGTTTTGAAGGGGAAAGATTTAGCTTTTATTTTGGAGATCCAGATGAATATGAAGAAGAGTACTACTTCTAAAAGTTTTTTTCTCCCTGTGCTTGGAATGACTGTTACCTTTTAGCATGTTTTCTTTTATCAATAATAAAGTATTCTGTCTAAAATGCTCTCTCAGTATCTGTTTCTTGTATTCATTATGTAAAAAAAATCACCTAAACAGACCCTTTGAACCTGTTTACATTCTTCCCCCTTTTATGGTCTCACTTATAAATTCAGCAGCTGTGGGGTTGTAAGGCTGGCTGCTAGATAACCGACTGAGCCGTTATGCCACTTTTCCTGTGTGGGTGTGTCGAAGGTCCAGAGTTACTCACACGCCATTTACTCATCTTTTTCCTTGCGCCAGCACTTTAGATTTGGCACAGTTTTACTCCATTTCTCATGGGACCATTGTGCACTTTGACCCAAAGGATATCCTGTGCATTCTCAACACTTGGAGCTCGAGCAGACTAAAAGGCAACAGGCAAGAGCTCTTTCCAGTTTTATGTACTTTTATCACGCTAAAAGGACAAACCACAAAGGCAGATAAAAGACAGACTGCTAGTTTGCAAAGCTGACAATGATGGTGAGTACGCCTGTAGATTTTGCAGGATTTGTAAGCCTCTGAGTGTCATGTGACAGGCGTTTACTCCTCGCAGACATGAGTACAGTGTGTGCTGAATTACATTTTTTTTTCTCCCTTTAAATTTAGTTTGAGCATGAAAGCGACTTTAATCTCAGCCTGTACAGATACCATTAGACTGCTTCTGCTGTGCTGTACTGCTTTTGACCGCTTTGTTTTTTTAATTGCAGGAAGAAGTGAAAGAAACTGCATCTGTTCTGAGTGTCCATGACGACAGCATCAAAGTTACAGAGGTGTTGAAAGACGGGGACACTCTCACCTTTATCATCGTATCTCAAAAGGTGAGATTCATTAGACTGTCATCTGGTTAGATCCAGGCAAATGACACAAGAACCATAGAATCTGTCAGCTTATTTATTTGAATTATGATTTTCCAAAAGTAGTTGGTTGTCTTTCCTTTCTGTTCCAGCTCTCTGGTACAGGGGAATACCATGTGGACCGGACCTATGAGGATTTTGAATGGCTGCAGCAGCACTTGTTCTCTCAGGGGGATGTGCCAGGAATACAGGGAGTCATAGTCAGTACTTGTTATTCTTTAATGTAGCTTGCATGTGCTTATTTGACAGTAACAGGGTCAGGGCTGGAGTACTGGTGGCTTTAGTGCCACAAATGTTGAATTTGTGTGGTGTTTCTATCCAAGA
The DNA here is from genome assembly GCF_964374335.1 of Astatotilapia calliptera. Classification (NCBI taxonomy): domain Eukaryota; kingdom Metazoa; phylum Chordata; class Actinopteri; order Cichliformes; family Cichlidae; genus Astatotilapia; species Astatotilapia calliptera. Next base: position 22,551,239 of record NC_137426.1, on the reverse strand, counting down.
AACAGTCGTGGTTAAAAAAAAAAAAGTAAACCCTCTTTAAGTTCTTGTATTTGAATGTCAGGATATAATAAATTATCCAGTCCTTAGAAGTTCTTCAATCAGGTAGGTACAACCTCACATGAACAATAGCACATGACATATTACAGAATGACATCATTTATGTAACAAAAACTCTGCCAAGCAGAAGCAGTGTGAGAAAAACTAAGTACAACTGTTGATTATATAGCTTGTAGAACCACCTTTTGGCAGGAATAATTTGGAATAATGTTTTTCTGTAAGACTTTGTCAGTCTTTTACATTATTGTGGAGAAATGTAGACCCATTCTTCTTTATAATGTAATTTCATCAAGATTTTTAGGCATTCATTTATGCACAGCTCTTTTAAGGTCCCACCACAGCATTTAGGTCAGGCTGATGTCTGGACTTTGGGTCGTTGTAACATCTTTTCTTTCTTTTCCTTTTTAGCCCTTCTGTCACAGATTTGCTTCTGTGCTCAGGATCATTGTCCTGTTGTAGGACCCAGTTTGGGGCATTTTTAGCTGTTGGACAGATGGCCTCACATCTGACTCTAGAATTCTTTGGTGTACAAAAAGCATCTCTCCTCCACCACCATGTTTAGCAGTTGTTAGGAGGTGTTTGTCTTGATATGCTGTGTTTGATTTTATTTGTCCAAATGTGGCACTGCACATTATGGCCAAACATCTCCACTGTGGCCTTGTCTGTCTGAAGGATATTGTTCCCAAAGTCTTGTGATTTGTACTAATGCAACAATGCTAAGCTGTGCGAGAAGAGGCTTTCTCCTTGCAAACTTTCCAAACAACCCATATTTGTTGAGTCTTTTTCTAAATTTACTCCTGACCTTTAACATTTAAAAGGCTAGCTCTTGAGATTTTTCCATAGATTGCAGTCAGCCCTGGTGGGCTGGGTGGGATGCCCACTCCTGGGAATATTGGCAGATGGCTTGAACTTGTCAATAAGCTTTCTCACAGAAAAAAAGATGAACTTCAAATTCTCTGGTAGTAGCCTCATAACCCTTCCCAGACTGATGAGCAACCACTATTGCTGATGCAATTCTGATGAATTTCTTGGAACTGGGATAAAGTGAACATCTGTTAAGTATTTGTACACAAAGTTCTATGGCTGCATAGATTCAAAACCCCCAAAATGCGCTGGATTCACCCAGACCCACAAACATGGGCTGAGTAGCCAAAACATGAACACCACACAAAGGTTAAATGAATAAAGACACAGTGTAATATGTCATGTATTGTTGTGTATTTGAGGTTGTGTTTAAATAATGATAATGATGAGTTTAAAGTTAAATTATTTAAACCTGCCAAGGACCAGATGACTTTTATTGTGTCCTGGTATGTAAAGAATTAAAAGAGCGTACTTTCTTCTTGCTATGATTGTACTGCTTTTGTGGTTTAAAGTCCTTCCTGCTTTTCCTTCCTGTGTCCTCCTCTTTTGTAATCAACTGATTTTATCGTTGCTATTTTTGCCAGCTGCCCCAGTACTGTGGGGAATTAAGTAAACAATGTAGGGACTACTTTTTTCAAAGAAAGTCAACAGTACACCATCAGGGTGTATTTTTTTTATGTTATTTCCTACTATGACAGTGTGTGTTGATGTTCCTTGTAATGTATTACACAAGCACATTGTGTAATATCTGATATAGTGCATAGAGTTTGCATATCACAACGGATCTAAGCACAGAGTAACTTTAAAATGCACGAAACGTTCACAAGCTCGTATTTAAGACATGTTTTAAGAGACAAATAATGGGATAAAAAATTTTGTATAAAATAATATTGTCTTCTTTTTCAAGTTCCCTCCTCTTCCTGCAAAGCCCCAGGTGAATGCATCTCCCAGATCTATAAAACAGCTTGGTGAGTACATCTGAAGACTGCCTGTGCACAAAGACAAACACTTCCCAGTTCTGATGTACAGTGTCAAATGTGATGTGAAGTGGTGTGGTTAAAATGTCAATAGTTTGCTTGCAGGTTTCCTTGCTTTAGGAGAGTGTCAGCCCTACTGTAAAGCATTAGAAACGTTCCTGCAGCAGGTTGCTGCACACAGCATACTCAGCAAAAATAAAGCCGTGGAGGTCTTTCTGACCAGCTCGGATGTAAGTGAACAGAAACAGCTTTTTGGCAGCTTTGCCAAGCTTCAACTTTAGAGCTAGAATCTCATGTTACAACAGGTTGTCACGTGAAACCTTGTGATGCGGGAGACTGACAATAAATGGTTAAACTTTCACCAACGTGATAGAGATCCATGTGACAGTACTCATTCATTCGGCTCTTTATATATAAATATATATGGCCTTCCAAATGAGATTGTATCCACAAAAGAAAAGTTTTTTAAAAGGGTGAGAGTTTGCGTATGTAACCTCTACTGATGAATTCACATCAGTCAGATATCACCCTGTAAATAGCCAGCATACAGTTCTTGTTACAAGAAGGTGGTTGTTTGGGTTAGAGCAGGGTGTCTAATAATCAGGTCAGTGGTTAGATGTGTGTGATGCTGATAGCACTGCATATACAATAAGAAGCACTGTAACTGTGGTCAGTGTGGCTTGTAGTGTAAAGAAGGTAGAAAATTGTCATACAAATGCACAAACATACATGGAAATACAGTCTATAAAGCCAAAGCAGAGTTTGTGCAATTCTAAAAAGATTGATAGTCACTATTTGATATGAGAACCTTTAGTCTTCAACACAGCCTGAACTCTCTTAGATAAGCTTTCTTATCATTTCTTCAAGTAGTGTTCAGTTGTCCAGATTTCTTTAAAGACATTTAAAGCTCTTCTTTGGATGTTGCCCTCCTTTTGTTCCACCTTGTTTTACATGTTTTACATTGGCTATAGACATTCACTTTATAAGAACTGTTGCCACTGTGGCCTGTCAGACTGTTATCTTTGGATATTTTTCATTAATTCAGCTGAAGAAGTGGAAACAAATGACGTGTTTTTGTCACAAGTAGCCCCAACACTGGTTCAACCCTCGAATTAGGTGCTCTTTTTATGCTTGAATTATTCATAGGCCACTCATAAGTGGCTTAATATGGTCAGGTACAAGGACTGTACTGAAAATGAGTGAAAAAGCAACCAGTGCCCAAAGAAAAACTTTCAAAGATTTTCAGAAAGCCTGGAGAACTATTGCTTAGGACAACCTTAAAAATGACAAGAAAGTCTGGCTACTTGGACACAAAATATCAGGAAATGAGGGTCAGCACAAGACTTGTACAGACACATGTAGAAGGAACGTAGTATCTTGAAATATATAAAGTCAGTGTTGCGTGTGTTACATCTCGATGATACGTTTGTTTCCTGTGTGTCGAATTCTGGCCAAACGTTTATTTTATTAAGCTTTAATAGTTTTCAGCTTGTACATTTTACCAGCATATTTCAATGGACATTTATAACAAAATGCCATTTGCTGTGATATGTTATGATATTCTGTGTAATGATAAATGATTTAAGCTTTTATTATGTCCTTACATTCAGCCTCCAGGCAGACAGAAAGTAAAGAAGAACATTTTCAACAGACTGAGTCAAGCTGTGGAGGAGATGAGAAAAGAAGGCCATAAGGTACGCATCTGGGACTCATATATAGGCAGAATGTGTCCAGAGAAAGTGGGGGGTTAATGCTGTTATCAACGTGTCTGCAGGATGTGGATGAGTTCTTTCAGAATGAACGGGATCATAACCTCGTTCTAACCGGCTGCACCAAGACTGCAGCTGAGGTGAGACGGTCACCTATTGCTTCTCGGTCTGTTTATTTGTCGTCGTCGTCTCCTTTTCTTAGTTTGATTTCCAAACATTTCCCTTCTTCTTGCAGAAATTCCTAGATGTGGTGGCAACAGAGCAAAGTAAGAAAATTATATAAGTGTGAAAGCACAGAAAAAGAATTGATCCGTCGATGTTGTTTAAGATTTGTGTGATCAGATTCAGCAGATGATAATTATGGTGTTATGTACACATGTTTTTGGGGCTCAGTGTCAGCTGAATTCATCCAATGTGTTGTATTAGAGTGCTCTGTTTGCTTGCAGAAATAGCAGTGGCCTGTGGACACTTCTCAACTGCTCTGCATCTCTGCGTGGAACCAGGCGAGGATCCTGACAAACAGGCTTTCTCTAGGTTGGAAAAAAAACATTAGTACTGGACTCACACCATTATCATGTGTATTCAAAGGAAAAGCATCTGAATGATTCATATAAGTTGTGATAAAGCTGCATACATGTATATATGTGTCTTTTCTTACAGGGTTTGTGTGAAATTATCAGAAGTGTTTGAATCTATAAAGGTAAGCTGTTTGTTTTTTCTAATAGCATCACAAACAGCAGTGCACTTGTGCTTTGCCGCATCGTGTGTTTGTGTGTGGGCAGAAAAATATGACGAGTGTTGCTGAGAACAACGTGAACACTCTTGGACTGGGCCTGGACCTCGAGTCACGTTATCAGGAGGCGGAAAGGGTGTGTTTTCTAGTTCTGCAATCATTTCATGCTCATCGTATACATGCTGCCTTCCTTCCTATATTGAATCTTAGATTTCTGGTTAGATGCAACATGTTTGGAGTGAATAATGTGACTAAATTGTTCAGCGTGTAACACAATTATTATGTCCAATAAAGGAGATGCTCTTCAGGAGAACCTGCAAACTAGTGGAGTTAGAGAATGCCCAAAGGAACGTAGAGAAGGCGAAACCTGTAAAGAAGGCTGCTGTGAGTGTCTGCACCCATACTTTAAAAGCATGGTCAGATCTGCACATTTTCTTGTAACCAGCAGGTGTCAGCAACGTATCTGTTAGTAAGAGGAAACAGCATTTGTTGTGGGCTTTCTGATGTAGACTTAATGATAATAACATGCGCTTCATATTCATCAGATGGAAGAAGTGAAGAAAGCAGCAGAGACTGAGTTTGAGCACACTTCTGGAGTGGCTAAGCAGGAGGTAAAGTCCACAATAAATAACTGCATTCCACACTTTCACGTGTCTTTCCACAGTGGATTGGTTTGCTGAATTCATGTTGTTGCCATGCATTTTCTGCATCTATTAATATTGATGTGACGTGATTCTTTCAGATTGTACGTTTTCAGGGAGCGCGCGTGGAAATGCTGCAGCAGGCTCTGGTTGGTTGGTGTGAAAAGCAACTTCTTACAGCCAAAGAAAGTGCTGACCAGTTCAACCAGCATCTGGAAGTCTTTAGGGGAATGGCCTAGTGACCTCTCTGGCACCCTCTCAAATTAGCATCCTCAGTAAATCTAATCATAGCACGGGGCAACCCAAACCTGTCCTTCACTGTGTTGTGCTGCAGTTTGATGCTTTATTGAGTGTAAATAGGGAAATGTAAGCAACGGAGAAAGGATGGCTCTGCTGATAATTTCACACACACACACACACACACACACACACACACACACACACACACACACACACACACACACACACACACACACACACACACACACGCGCTTTCTTATTTTCCCCCATTCTCTATTAAGATGTACTCACTCCAATAAAATCCAGGTAGAAATGATTGTTTTGAGATCTTATCAGTGGGTTTCATCATCCAATAACACTGCCGTGCGTGAGCGAAGGTTTATGTGTTCTATATTGCACTGCTGCGTTTGTGCTGAGAATGTATTGTGCTGCTCTCTAGCCAGTACATCAGCTGGGGTCACACAAAATAAAGTGTGATGAATTGATTCCCAAAGTACCTGCTTGCCTCTGTGTGTGTTTCTTACTCCTGGATCATTAATCAGTTGGTTTGACTGCTTCTGCAAGGACATGGCAGCAAGGACAGCCTGTGTTGGCCTTTTTGAAATGATTCTGGCTCTTTGAAAATCTCTTTGAACATTTTTTGACACCATTAAGACCTCTTGTAAGGTTTGCCATGATACACATAAGCTAAAATTTTCTAATATAGTCTCAATATCTGCTGATGTAGGCCTGTAGGTTCATATCTCAGTCCTGCTGTGTTCTTCATTGCCTCTCTTGTGACCTGTGATCTCTTAGCTGGCAGAATTAGGAGTAATGGTTTGCATCCTAAGGAATAAGTCAGGAAGAAAGATGAGTGTCCTCTTAAGAAGAGAGGATGGAAAAGCGATTTAGCTAACAAAGGAATTAAAGGATGTAATGCGATGCTAAGAGTTTCCTCCCAAACTGATAAAAAAAAAAAAACGAGGGGAAGGATTTGGTATCGTTGTGGCTTGCAGTGAAAGACTGCCTGCACTTGGCATTAGAGGGCATGCTCTCATCCCCTTGTGATACATTTCCCTCACGGTCTGACAACCTGAGATCATTTTATATCGCTATCTTCCACCCTCACAATTACTGCCCTTCTTCAACCTCAGGCAGATGCTTACCAATGAAAAAATATTCCTAACCTGCATAGATTGTGTTTAAAAACATCCACCATTGTACCTTTTTGAGGGTGGTCTCTTGAGAAATTCATTAAGTGCGATCTCATTTTCAAGAGACCTAAGTGCCGATGTGCTCATGTATAAGATTGCAATGTTAACCCTTTTTGGTTCTGCATGTAACCTTGTTATCATTTTCTACAGTTAAGGAGATTTAAAACATAATTTTCAAAGAATTGATCTTCAAATAGCACAAAGGTCCAGCGTTCATCCGAGGAGGTCAGTACTAATCTCCAGACAGGCCTATTTCACAGCAGCCACTTTGCCATGAAATAGCAGGTAAACACAGGTGTTCAGTGGGTACAGAGCATTAAATTTATGTGCTATGAAGCACCTGGGTTTACCAGATATTTCTTGTCTAAATGGCTGCTGGGAAAAAAAATCTCATCCATCTAGTTCTTGGACATCTTACTGCTGCTAGGACTAAAAGCAGGGGATCAATAAACTCATACAATTATGAGTGTACATTATTCCTAGCAATCTGTTCACATGGATCCAACATATTTCTCCGAGGCTCTGCTTCATGTGACATGTGAGAGAAACGGTTGATCAAGTTATTAAAATATTTGAGATTTCTCCCAGGAAAACCTTCATCTGATGGTGGTGCAAAAATCAGATCACCTACTGTAGGTCTACTTAAACATTCAAAAAATGCTACAACGAGATATTCACTGCTCAAAATAATTAAAGGAAACGCTTTCAAAATGCATATATACTGATGTGCACTGGGTATTGTGTGAGGAACAAACTGATGCCACTTTGCTTGATAGAAATTTAAAGGATTAATCAACAGAGGGCTAAATCCAAAGACAAAAAACTGAAGTGAAAGAAAAGATGAGGCAAGCCGGTCTATTTTACTGAAATGTCATTGCAGTCACTCAAATACTGACCAGATCAATATCTCTGACTGACTTGATGCTAAAAAGCTATTCTTTAAGCTAGCCTTAAATTTTCTTGAGCAGTGTATTTACATGTCAAACATGCATTTTAATCCCATAAATGTGTCCAGGTTAAAACCACCGAAACAAAGAAAAAACAAGTTTTTCAAATGAGCTTTCATTTAAAAAATGCACGTCATTATTTTAGTCCCATGTTTATTGGAAAAACAAGATTTAGACTAAGTTTACAGCAGGTCACCGGCAGGTCACTGCAATGCTAGTCCACATTTTACACCCCTTTTTTAATGCTGTCGAGAGGACGATAAAAAGACATTAGTTTTCGGCGCAGCACGTTTATTGATCATTAAATCCAGCAGTTTCATCATTAAGGTTTTGCTCCACATTTCTGTGGTTTATTGGTTTTAATGGAACACTGTAAATGGTAAATGTGGGAAGTTTATGGAGCATTTCTATTAAGTTTTAGATTTTACTTTTATCTACCCAAGAAAAACATTATGAATGTGATACAAAGCTACATGGTGTGTAATGGGACAAATGCATTGGGCTGTGCTTACAGTAAGCAATCCAAAACAGAAAAGCCTGCATGTTTTTTCTGGAGAATTCATCATATTGCAGCATTATACCTTGTGTTATTATTCATTATCTGTGATGCTTCCATCCCTACTGCTTGTCAGTAAAACCAGATGAATTTCACATCAGGGGAGCCTCATTTTTGGTGCTTTCATTCTGGTGTTCGCAGGTAACTAGCACACGATGAGTGCTCTCTCTCTCTCTCTCTCTCTCTCTCTCTCTCTCTCTCTCTCTCTCTCTCTCTCACCTACACACACACACACACACACACACACACACACACACACACACACACAAACACACACACACTAATGAGAGCTGTTCTCAGCTGCTGAGAGCATGACCCAGATCAAGGACAGAGGGATCATGGCAACACTGTGTATGGAGTGTGTGTGTGTGCCTGAGTGTACCTCCCCCTCGAAACATAGACTTGGAGCTGCTTCGCAAAAGTAGCTCATTACTGGTGGATAGGCAGCACCAGACATACCAGCCTATGGCTTGACAAGCACTGGTTTGTTGAGCGCAGAGAGACGAAAGCAGCTTGTCTGAATAGTCGGCGTGACAAGGCATTATGACTCCACCATTCCCTTGAAACTGCACTACACCAATTTGATGAGCATGACAGCCTGTTAGGTAGGGTGTAGCTTCTTTGTTAAGTTTATTCAGTGTTTCCACTGGAGGTGTTTTAGTGTTGCTTGTGTGTTCTTTGAGTTAAAAAAATGTGATAATCGGCCAATTAAATTCAAAGCAAAACCATAAAATGAATGTACAACAAATCAAAAAATGAATACACCATCTGCATGCGCTGGCTATAATAGATCAGAAACTCTGTTTCTTCTTGACTTGTCCCTGGATTTCCCCAGATAGCTCTTTCCCATCTTCAAAGTCATCTTTGATATCTTTGAGATGGTCTAATTCCTGGTAACATAAAAGAACAAAATTTGATTACAGATGCTAATGTGAAAGTCTCTCCCTTTAAATCTTCCAGACAAGACTTGGCATTCCTACCAATTACACAGGGCTTGAAGTCAAAGGGAAGCAAACACACTTTGAAAGCTTTAATCCTGTCTTTTCTTGCATGGGGCTTCTGTCATACGGTCCAAGGTTTGGCTGTGGTCTATCACAAATAAATGAGAGCGTTGCAGCTCAGCTGAGTCAATCCAAGGTTGTTGGCACCTCATTAAATCTAATCACCGCCGTACACAGACTCATTAAAAGTTGGTAGGATGGAGAATGAGACAGGAGGAGAAGGAGAGAAAGAGACAAATGCCATAATGCAGATGCCCCAGCCATCTGTAGTTTATACAGCTTCATAAGGCACATCCTATTCTGAATGCGGAGTACAGCACAAGGTAAATGTAGAACCCCTCAGCCCTATAATCAACCCTGATGGCAGCGCTCCACCAATGATTTGGATAGTGCATAGTATATCAATTTCCACCCCTTCGCAGTGCAAAGCATTAGACTTGCTAATTTTGTCTGTTTTTTTCCTGTTCACTACTAAATGGATCCATAAATATTAATAGATTCACACTCCCCTCCTGGTTGCCTGTCATGCATTCTAGGGATTGTGGATGATGATATGATATTGCTAATTAGTTTTGCAGAAATAATGTTAGCGGTGAAGCTATGGACAGGCTGACATGCTGAGGTGATGACATTCCTGCCATTTTAATACGCAGCAGAGTCCTCTGAATATACCGTAACATGGACACTTGCAGGAAACATGGAAAGGGGAATTGGGGCTGCCCATCTTCTGAATTTACAACATCATGATTTATTCAGAAAAATAACAGCGCATAGACACACACGTGCGCATGTTTTGCAATGCAAAAGTACAGTATAATGATGCACACCATTATTAAACACACAATAAAAATGTGCCCATTAGAGTAAAATCAATTATTCATCAATGTTTCCGACACAGCTTTGATCAGAGAAGCATCAACACACATTCGAGCTGTTCACTCCAAAGGTCATTATTGTCACATGTTCTCCAACGTGTGGCCTTTTTTTGTGCGCTGCTGACATGTGCTTACTACAAAATCTACTGTAGTAACAGCTTTAAAAAAAAAGGTTCACAAACACAGCGGAGCTCAAAGAATGGGAAAGGCTCGAGTGTTGCATTTGTTGTTTTCCAAAACAAAACAATTTTTCACTGTCTGAGCAACTTTTTTTTTTTGCCACCGGAGCTGCACAGGACTCTCAATTTTGTTCAAGGACATCTGAGTGGGATGACACTCGCTGCCACAGGGGCTCAAACACTTTGCACTACCGTAGCTGAAGAACAGCCTCTCTCTGCTCATCCAGACACCTTCATGTTCCAAACACACATTCAAGGGCAAGGCAACTAGATGGAAAGTCATCTACAAAACAGAGGTTCAACATCTGTTGCCGGGATGTTTCCAAGACAAGTTTCGCTTCACCTTTCCCCCGCGGTTGTTTCCTCCCATTCGTTCACGGCGATGGGATGCAGACGGGATAGCGAATGCCCTCTGGATGCTGCTATTAAATTTCACTTTGCGATTATGCTTGCTAAAGTCTCATTAAATCCCAGTCAGAGATAATGCATGGTAAACTCCCATTATGGTTTGATTAGAAGGCGCGGGGCCTGCCATCCTGCTGATTGTGTTTTTAATCAAATCCTTCCTGCTGCAGAGCAAACGGGGGCTAAGATGAGAAAATAACAAAGAACAAAGCAAAACAAGCTGAGCAAGCAGGAACAATTTACCTTTTTTGTTTTGTATTATTTTGCGGCACACTGGAGGCAATTAAGACGCACTGGATATTTTTTTCTCACTATTATTTCAAATGAATATTTTGTTGGAAAGGAAACCAATACACAAGAAAACAGAGCAAGTGATTAGCTCAGTGTCTTTTCTCTTTAAATGCTTTTAAATAATCCTTGGTCAGCTTCAAAAATCCGTTAATCTTCTGTCACAGTTCTTACTGGCAATGTGTCATGCAAAAATCAATCATTTTGACACAATACTCTGCAGTTACACAATATATTTTGCACAATATGATTACATCATTTATCTGGATGAATGTGTATTGCAAACTGCCTCCCACGAGTAGTGTTCACTACACTGAAAATTTACACCTTAGTGTTAGAAACGGTTGAGTCAACTGAAAGTGAGCAACTTCTGTGCATGCTGTGGATGAAAGGATGGGAGTACAGCTACTGTATCTGCACCAGTAAACCCTGTCTGCAAGCAAGGTTTAAGTAGTGACAGAGAGGTGAGGTTCTACTGTAATAATTCATTTCAAGGGCACTAAAGTTTCTGCCTTTGTTCCATTAGGGAGTATGCAGAAAAGCTCATTTTGGCTTTTGCTGAGTTGACCCTTTGTGTTGCAAACACTTAAAGAGAATAAATGGACTTTTTTTGTAGAATTTTACATGATAGGAATTTATAACTATATTAAGCTACAGATTTCACACAGATGGCACGAGGTTTTTAAAGTACTGTCAAGAGGAGCAGCGATGAGAGGAGCAGCTGTCTCTGTGCTTCTTGCTTGCTTCAGGCTTGGAGATCTATCACTGCCTCCCCCAGTATTATAGGAGTACACTATGTTCAGCAAACTCAAATCAGGGTTGGTCAAAAATGAATTATTACTCTATACAGTATTTAAAGGCATGGTTGTAATTAAAGAAGAGAAAATAAAAGAAATGGGTGATTTCACTCTCGTTTAATTGAAGAACACAAAATGTTCACAATCTGTCATTAAGTAAGGAAAATGTTCATCTTGAAGAGCATTTAAGACGCATGTTGCCTACATGTTCTTACTGTAATGTGTTCTCATGCATGTATACTCAACAACCATCAGTGGGAGTGGGGAGAGAGACTGCATCCAAATAGAGATGAGCAGTTCATAAACACACAGTACTGCACAGCAATGCGATAATGTTAAGGATGATAACCACTCATTAGGCATCATTAGGGAGCTCATTAAGAACTACAGTGCAATGCATGTACTTTCCTCTCATATATATACATGAAACTGTTATGTAGACCTCTAAGACTACAAGAATAAATAAGGTTTGAAGTCTGGATTTGAGCATCCCAAGTGGGGTGCTTCTTTAACTCATAGATCACCCTCTTTAAAAAACAAACAAACAAACAAAAACCAAAAAAAAAGACTCTTTTTATGGTAAGGCCACAAAATGCCACAAAATGTAAAAATATTATATAGTAATATTTTTTTCTACTTTAAATGACTCAGTCTTTTAAAACTACTTCAGCCTGAAATATCCATTCTCTTCCACCTGGAGCCTATCCCAGCTTTCTTAAGGCAGGGTACACTCTAGACAGATCGCCAGTCTGTCGCAGGGCTAACACATAGAGACAGACAACCATTCGCACTCACATTCACACCTATGGGCAATTTCGAGTTACCAATTAATCTAACCCCACTAACTGCATGTCTTCAAACTGTGGGTGGAAGCCGGAGCACCTGGAGAGAACAACAAAACAGAAAAAACAAATAGATTTTCATTTTTTCTGTAATGTCAACTTAAAAGAAAGTCTCACTCAACATCCTAAGGACAAAAAAACGACAGCTTCCCAAAAACTGCTATTATAGAGTAATATTTTTTTCAGTTTAAATGACTCAATCTTTTAAAACTACTTCAGACTGAAATATAAATATCAGTGACTAATTATATTTAATCATATTTTTTGGATTTTAACCCTTTAAAGAATAAGGGACACCAGCTGAGGTGGGACAGAGGCCGCAAATGGACAGACTGTCCATGCAAAAGTCACACTGCCCTTACATTTGCTGATGAGAGGAGCCTGCAGCAACACCCTGCAGATCTGAATTGCTTATTTTTTTGACCTGTAAACACAAAATGAGCATCTCTACACAAAACTGCAGTTCCTCTGTTTCCACATAGGCCACTGAGTGTTTCCCATGCAGGCTTGTCATGGCCACAGTTTCCTGCAGGATTTCATCAATTAGCAGCAGTGCATAGCTGGTGGCATAGTGTGTAGGTCCTGGGATCAAACCTCTGGCTGCTGGGATGTAGGGGAGCATTGCAGTCTTTGTGGAAAACCAAAATATGGGGATGACCAAAACATGGAGATGGAGACATCCATCCTGTCACTGCTTCAACTATCTCCTTTCCAGTCTCACCATCAGATGAGTCAGAGTTGGACTCCAGCTGGTCTGTAAATGGTAAAAAAAAAAAAAAAGTAGCGCCACTTGGTGAACCAATTTAAAAATTAAAACTTAAAAATTGAAGGTGAGCAGTCCAAAATAAAATCTTAACATAAAGGAATGCAGTACTAGTAGTAGATGTCGAGATAAATGGGGGTTAAAAATGTGCATTTTCAATTATTTTCAATGAGACATTTTGGCCTGTGAATAAAATGTGGCCATTTTAAGCTAAAAGGAACCTGAGACAACGATCGTAAAAAAAAAAAAAAATAGATATCTTCTGGCAAATATGAGCTATGTTTAGTCAGCGCAGCCAAAATAGCATGAAAATGTCCCCTCGACTATCTAAGGGTTTAGAGTAGAGAAAGAAGAGGGCTCTAGTGTCTTGATAACTTTTTCTTTGAAACAAAGACATCAGCCTTCTGTGTTAAAAGGTTAAAATACGCTAGTCTACTATTTCATAGGTAACAATTTAATTGCATCTAGGGGAAGCCAGTGCTAGGAGGCAAAAACTAGAGAAATATAGTAAATCATATGGGTAACTAGAATTTGTGCTGCGCTATTAGGAGCAAACATGTTTTGTTTTTCATAAATGTCACAGCAAAAAAAAAAAAAAAGGACAGGGAGGGAAAAAAATCATTAAAATGGATTATGCACACATTAGCATTTAGCAAGCTTTACAAGCCATGTTCCTGTTTACTCTCCACCATAACACGTGTCTGCTGATGTACATGTACAAACGACTGCTCTATCTCTGCCATCCTCTTGGTGTGAAGCAGCCAATTAGAGGCTGATTGGGTGAAAATGAATAGCACACGAGGAAGACATGAGGGGAAATTGGAGAAGAGGTTGTTTGTAGTGGCAGCGGGAGGAGAAAGGCGAAGAAAATGGGATACAAATGAAACAAAGGAACAGTAGAGGAAACAGACACACAGTGCATGATGAAAGAAGGAAATTAATTGGACAACCTGTAAAGAATCCAGCTTTTTCTTTGTGGCTGTGGCGTTATCAATCAGTCTGATAGCTGAGTGAATTATTCTCTGAGAGTGACAGTGAATGATTAGCGAGAGCGTGTCCAGTCCTTTCTGTGACAGGAAGAACTCCTCCACTCACGGAGTGAAGTCACTTATGGGAGCTATCATTACTACACCCACAAGCCCAAGATAAATGATGACAGGTGTTTACTGTCACAGGGTACTGTACTGATGTATTATTAGGATGTGAATAATTAATATTGTATCCTCAGTGAAACAAGTGGGAGCTTCTCCGTGTAAAAATAATTAAGTATTAGATGACATGTTAATGCTGAGCTGATTAGCACATACAAGCACTGGTGATGTACACGACTGCTGTAGTTATAGTTGAATTTCTGTTAACTTTGCCTGTCTGCCATTTGCTGCAGACAGGCAAAGTTTTTGTTATTGTTTTTGTTGTTATTATTTATTTATTTTGCTGGCCTGGTTGTTGCAATGAAGTACACTCAAATCTGAAAATACACACATACACACACGCACACAACAATTATTACATTTTCTCCATCTCCAACCCGAAGAGGATAATCTAATAAATTTTCTGGCTATGAAGTCCAATTGTCTGGAAAACAGTATAATCACTTTAAAAAGGATATTCTGCCCAGAGTCTTTTCAGGATGAAGTTTAATTCAAACTCCACCAGTAAGATTATAGAAATCCTCAATGTTTGTCCTCTCAAACAACAGCGACTTTCAGCTGCTCCCTTATTCACAAGATACCCGGCGCAGCAGGTAGCTCGACATATTTGATTTGGAAGATTTTTAGGCTGGATGCCCTTCCGAGGGATTTTTTTGTTTGGCTCCTCCTGGGATGGAACCAGGGGTCTTTCGCAGGTTAGGCAAACGTGTAAACCACTACATTATGGAGCCACTGTCAGCTCTCAAACAATGATCCGCCGAAATGCACACAAAGCTCTCTAATCTGCTCTGCGTGTAACCAGTGATGAATATGAATGAGTGTATGAATATAGATGAGAGGAAAAAATAAATTAATATTAATGAAGGCCGTGCCTTCTCCCTCTGACTGATGGTGTGGGCACAGAGAGTGGAACCAATCAGTCATCACACAGGAACCCCATGATTGGCAGGCAGGCCGTTTGCTCTTTTCACTATTACAAGACCACCTCAGGGTGTGTGTGTGTAAGTTTTTAACTAAACATATGTGCTCGAGTCCTTGTATGGTGCAAACACACCTGGATGCATTTATAAAACATTATTTTGCAATGAACTACATGCAGTCTGAGGGATTTTGAAGCAGTACTTGTTGTGCTGGTTAATTTGAAAATAGAATATAATGAATGCATCCACCCTGATAAACTAATGACATTAGTGCAGAATGGTTGTTGGGCTTAAAATTACATGCAAAACAAGTACACGTGTTTTCCCCGATGGTTTTATTATCATTATACTGATTAAACCAACTCCAGAGCTTAATGAGGCATGCCAGTCAAATGGGAGATGCATTACAGGGTGAGGTCAGAGGTCAAAATTCCTTATTGGTCTAGTCATTAAATGATACAATATCAGTGACGCTGGATGGCACAGTTTTGATCTTTTCAGTGCCACGGAGTGACTTCCCTCAGCTTCAACTCCGCTCTCAAAAGAAAAACCTTTCACAGGGCAAAGCCTCTCAGTGCTTCATTAAAAGACTAATGCAGCGTCTCCTGTACCTACAGCTGTGGGATCATTTGCCACCTCTTTACCTTGCGCTTCTCCCCATTTACTCCAAGCCTCCTATTCCAGGTAATTGGAATTGGTAGCCTCGAGTGGCTGCACGGATTACGCTGTTCCCCAACCATCTGTAGGGTATCGACTGTTTAGTCCTTGAACTCTTTAAGAGATAAATGAGTCTTGGTCAGAGCTTAAATGTCATAAGGAAAGCCACAAATGACTGCATTAGTAAAAAGTCACAGCCAGTTCAAGGGTTCTTCATTAAATGATTGAGGGAGCTTACATGTCTGCTATTAGAGGACTACAGTGTTTATGAACGCGAACCTGATGCACATAAGCAACACCAGTCAGTATTTTCTTTTGCAATGCTATTGTCTTAGTAATTCCTTTTTTAAGCCTTTAGAGATTTTTAAAAATATTTTATTATATTTCACATCCCCTCACCAGCACCAATACAGTTCAAATTACATCTTATTTACTTTAACGCTGGCATTTTTAGGTGTAAAATATGCCTTTGCTTTTCGACAACAAACATTTCAGCCGAGGGCTAAACCCAAAATTCAATAAAAATAATAAATCAAAAAATATGTTTTTACCCTCAATAAACATGAGGCAATAATTTTGAGTGAAATGCAACTTTTTATTTGTTTATTTAGACAAATGTTTTTTTTCTCTTTAAAAAAATGTGCTTGATATAAACTGAGTGCAACAGATTCCATTAAATGTAAATTTTATATTGACCTTATGTAACAAATTGCATGTAAAATTTACATATAAATAAATATGTTAAAGCCAGCAGTGTGGGTAGACTTGTTTTTTGAATTTGTACTATTTCTGTTGTTTTTCTATTGATTTTTCACTATATTTCATAAAGACTGCATATAAAATATGAGCAGAGCCACCACATCATGTTTTACTGTCACCATCTTAACATTTTGAAGTCTAACATGACCATTAAAGAGTGGATTTGACTGTGAAATTTAGAGATACTGTGAGGGATACATTAGAGCAGGCCCACCTTTCCTCTTTTTTGACATTACAGAGGATCAGACTTGAAGACTGTTCTATCCTGTCAGACATGAAACTAGAAACATCCAGAAATAATCTTTAACACAGTCCATGACAACTCGTCTTTAAGAAATTTGGGGAGAATGAGTGCACATATGAGAAATTATAACAAGGAGATCATTCGTGTAAATCAGATCAAACTCAGAACAGAAGACTGAGAACAATTTGTCAGACTGATAGGGGTGGGGGGCTTGTTCTGTGCTCTCCAGTGAGCGAACTATAAACCCTTTTTTTTTTAAATGAATTGATGATCCAATAATTTTTTTAACAGATTAACATGTGGTCTCCAACTGTAACATATGAAATAACATCAGTTTTATGAGTAATTTGCTTCATTTTAGATGAATTTGAAGGGAAAACAGTTATTTTCTGTGGCTCTACACCAAATAATAGGATGTTGTAGTGAACAGATGCATGATGCTCTAAACAGTTAAATAATCCTTCATTGGTTTCTATTGTATAGTAATTTGAGCTACCCTGCTTCTAGCATTTTTCATATTGTACTTGTGTAAATAGCTCAGAGCTAAACCAGTCTGTATTTCCTACATTTCAAATAATTATTTGAATTTAATCTTTGCTACAGTTTTTTATGCCGCACATCCCTGATGCCAGTCTCCCATTCCACCACATCCCAAAGGAGATGTTGGAATGTGATAGTACTGAGCGGCCCATTCTGTCCGTGTGGTGTTGAAGCAAAAATCAAGACTCACATCAGATCAAACAACATTTTTCTGTTATCCATTTTTTTTTTCAAACTAATGTAAACTGTAGCTTCCGTTTCCTGTTCTTAGCTCACACAACTATGAACTGATGTAATGTTCTGCTGCTGTAGCCCATCTGCTTTAAGGTTTGTTGCCTTCCTATCAGCTTGAGGCAGTCTGGCCATTCTCCTCTGACCTCTGGCATCAACAGGAGGTCAGAGGAGAATAGCCAGCAGTTATTTTCACCAGAAAACTGCCACTCACTGGATATTTTCTCAATTCTCAGAACACTAAAGATGGTTGTGTGGGAAAATTCCTTTAGATCAGCAGTTTATCATCTGGTACCAAAAACCATGACACATTCAAAGTCAAAAATGCCTTTTCCCCCCTCATTCTGATGCTTGGTTTGAACTTCAGCAGGTCACCTTGACCATGTCTGCATTCCTAAATGCATCAAGGTGCTGATATGTGATTTGTTGATTAGATATTTGTGTTAACAAGCAGTTGAACACTTATACCTAATGAAATGGCCCATAAATGTACAGCAGTATGGGCCAAAGAGCCATATTAGACTAAAAGTTTATGATGAGTAGGAGACTGAGAGATTTGGTGAAAACAGTTTAAAATCGTGTTTTCTGCATAAAAAGGAAAATAAGTGTTATTTCTCTAAATAATAATGCACTGAATAAATTCCCCTTTATGTTGTCTTCTTCTCTAGTATGTCACAATACGCAGCGAACAGTGAAGCTCACTAAACTCCCAGTTAAGGTCAGATATCCGGAGTGTCAACTTTGAGCTACTGGTGTGAAGCTTTCTTTTCCCGCAGTCTCTGTTGCTGTCATGAGAAGGACGTATCAACAGTGGCAGGAATCATGTGACAAGTGTGATGTTGGAAATGGTGACATGTACTGTATCCATGGTGTCAGTGCATTGGGACAAGCCTAGACAGGGCTGTCTTTCCTGTGGCACGACATACTATGTCAGCACTGTGTGTCACATTACCCTAGGGGCACCATTTCTGTGAAAGCGCCACTAAAACCACCAATGTCCCTGTTAAACCCTGTAGAGAATCTCGCCATAGAAAGAGATAGTCCACAAATTATGAGTGAATAGCTAATTAGAAGCCATTGTGCACATAATAGGCGAATAATTTGTGGCTACCCAAAATAAAATGTTACATGATCATCTCTGGGGGAACATAATCGGCTTATATGGTTGAATCTTCTTTTGTACAAACCCCCTCTGAAGGCTTTTAGCCTGTCAGAGGTGGTGTCGCCCGGGGTTACACATTTTTATTGCTCTTCTGCTTTACAATACACACAGAAAATACAAAATGCCCACAATTACCGTGAGATAGATGGCTCTATCACGGGGTGTATATTAAACAGGAGGAGCGCACAGAATGCCGTAAATGAGATCATGGATTACAATTTTTTAATTGGTAAATGGGCTCTGAATTTAAACTTTAATGCAAGCTGATAGAGAAGGACAGATACTTTAAAAGGGAGAAACTGCATCCTCAGGCCCCATAAATCAGAGTTTTTTCCTCTGTCTGCACTGTAGAGCCAATTAGTCAGATGGATGTGCAGTGTTATCTTCACTCCGGCTCATCTCCACCACACAGTCACACAGCTCCTGTAAACTACTGTGGCCGAATAGGCCCAGATAAGATCAGTAATAAAGAGCCACCATGCTGATATTTTTGCCGTCGTAGCAACTAAAGAAGGAAAAAAAAAGCAAACATTACCATCGTACATGCTCATCTAATCATATCACTTAGCATCGGAATGTTATTGAATACGTAATAAAATGCTTCTGTAACTGCTACACTTTCATTTCACTCATTTCATTTGACTGAAGCGTTGAGCTAATAAAATATTTCACATTCGCACATCTTGTTGTTTCAGTCTCTTTATTGCAAACACCACAGTGAGAAGATTTCAGAAGTGACAGCTTAAAGAGGTACTCAAAAACCAAACACGTTCGTAAAGCTGCGGGAACAATGGGAGAACTGTAATTGAAATAACACAATTCAAATTATACTGGACATGTCACCCTTCTCAGCTTGCTCAGAAGAAGAAGAGTTTAAAATACATGAAATTGAAAAATGTTCCTTGTGAATCTGCTCTGTAATTGTACAGAGACAGGAAGAAATCATGCTGTGTCATTTGGTGACTCAGCCCTCATCCCGATGGAATTTTGATTATCTCCGCAGTCTCACTTTGTTCTTTTTTAATAAGCAGTTTCCTTAGCACAAAAAACCTTGTAATGGCTTCCTTTAAAATAGAAAGGAAGGAAAAAGACAGCGCAAACTCATGGTTATATAGATAAAGTGACAAGTGGTCACATACTGTGTTGATCGGTCTTGAAGGTCACCGATTTGCAGTTGCTATCTTTATTCCCATGATGATTTGGTTTGTTCGTGATCACGAAAACATCCTGCGAGGAGTTCAATGGCACACTTTTGTACATGGATGGCTTGGTCTGACACCATTAGTCTGCTTTCCGTGACTTTGTCTGCATATCAAGCCTCCTCCACCCCTACAGGGCTCCGTGTGGATGGGACAGATGTTCCCTTGTAGATGTGACATCCCATCAAAGCCTGGGAAACCACGTAAAGGCTCGCCTAGCTTGGGCTCAAACTGGTATTCACGCATTTCCATTGCCTACAGTCAGCGGGGTCGGCCACTCACCCCTGGGACTGCGGGTGGGTGTTGATGTGCCAACCCTCTTCCATATCCCATTGATGTCCTCAAGAGTCCAGGTTAGAGGTCAGCCCTTAAGGTGACAGGGTCAAACTTCATCTCATGAATATGGAAGAACACAGGACTTAGGGGACCATCTGGTAAGCTCTATGGAAACCAAACAAATGAGCCTGCTGAGAGGGTGCCGCATTAGTGTAATTACTGTGGACGTTGCAGGCCTAAAAAGCAGTGTCAATACTTGTTGGCTTCCACTTTATCCCCTAGCATCTGCAGGTGGATTAGACTAAAGTGAAACAGGAAAAACACCCAAAGCTTCCATTACTGAAACATATAACTAATCCTCTGCTAGTTTAGCATTGCTTTAAAAAAATGTAAGCTATTATTCCACATGGGCCCATAAGCCATTCAGTTTCCTCTGTAGTTATTGCACTGTCAGATGCTAAACTGTGTTTTGCTTTATTTGTTTTCAGCATTTGCTGTGCAGTTTTGTCAGTTTTGATTTTGTTCAGGTATCTGGTTGTTGGTTGCATTGCCTTACTTATGATGTCTTCTCTCCCGGCCTGTCTTTGTGGCCTTAGACACAGACTTGACCTAGCTTAGGTCCAGTCAGGGATTTTTGCCTTGCTTACTTTATTTCCCATGTTTCCTGTAACTTTTCCCTGCTTTAAACATTAGCTATCTAAATAAAGTAAGTAACAGAAAGACAAAAAGGCCAAAAATAAGCCCTTAAAACAATTTTCAAAAGATATCCTTATTGATAAAACATCATTAGAGTGTAATGATGTCCATCCAACAGAAATCTATATAATTAAAAGTTGGAAGTCTGACACTTTATGCACAAAATTATACTTCAATATTACATTTTTCCTGAAAAAAAAAAGACCTTTCTACAGGCTATAAATGTCTGAGTAATGGAATACAGCTCCCTGTCTAGTGACCTTGATAAAAATCTCATCCTGTTTCTGACACTGTGTGTGGGTCTTTGTGGGCCTTTCACTGGAGGCGAATCATGGGTCAACTTCTCGCTGTCATTCTGCTCGCCTTTCTCTCTTTCCTTCACTTACAGCCCCCAAGAGTGGAAAAACAAAACAAAACACAATGCTGCTCTGTGTCTTATTGTCTGTCATCACATATGTTTGTCTCGAGAAATTTTTTTTTTCATGTTTGACTGTAGCCAACAGTGGGCCTATTCTTTTGTTTTGCTCACTGATACAGGTGACCTGGAGTCAATGAAAGCAGAAGCACAGGCCTAAAGATTTCAGAGGGAGTGTCTGGATGCTTTTTACATCAGTGAACAGTGTCTGAAAGCTTGTTTCTGTAGAGGAACTAAAAGTGACACTAGCCCAGGTGGCATCAGAACAGCTGTGTTTACATGTATCATTTTTTTTGCGCTAGGTTTGATGGGGTTGGGCTCAGTGAGTCTTTCTTTAATTCTTTATTGTCTAGTGCTTATTACTACTCGTCAGAGTTCAGTCTCTCAAATAACATGTTGTCTAACAGTATACTTGTCATCCAAAGCCATACTGGAGTGTGATGGATAATCAAAGGAAAGATGAAGAGCATAAAAAATGAGATGGAGCTAAATGTTTAAAAATAACTACTAGCTAGAAAACACGCCAGTCAGAAACACCAACCGAACAAATACACTAAGCCTTTTTATATTTTTGTAGCTTGGGTTCAGTTTCAGTCATTGTTCAGTTCTTTTAATACTTGATACCTGAATATAAAGATCATGTTTATTAGGATGGGCTATGATTATTATATTCTTAGTGAGTTTTTGAAGGTGCATCTACACCTTTAGCATACCTTGAAAACTCAGCATTCAAGCAGATTGGTTAGTTTGAAATCTTTTGCATTTGTATTCTGGATATCTTTCATCAGACAAACATGGACAAATTTCAGCCTTGTATAACTGACCTTTTGGTCATGGGTGCAGACTCTCTTTCCACCTTCCTCCATATTTTGGAAGTTAATAATCACCTTTTTCCAAAATTCCTATACTAGACATCCAATAATGCCATTAATATGTGATTTCTTTGGTCTTGATAATCATGAAAGGACATCTGATGTCATGAAAGTCTTGAATAAACACACAGGTTCACGGGGCAAAGTGAGAGCCCTAGGTGGAAGTCAGGTTTCAGGCCTGAATTGATGTTTCAGTCCTCCCCTGAAGAATCACATCAATGTGCAATAATATCACCTGGAGTGCCAAAAAAACCCATGCAGCAATAGCAAAAGCAAGCTGCAGTTTGAATAGCTTTAAAACTATGAAGCTGTTGTATAGCTAGCTAAGCATTTAGCATGTTGTCAGGCACTGTTTTATAAGGAAAATATGCATGTAAAGCACTGTCAGTCATTCATTTATCAGGTGACTGGGAAATCTATTATTTTCACACCTAATATAACTACTGTACAGTTGTCAGTAGTTGTTCATAAGATACTGATTGGTGGGATGTTGCCATTATTGCGAGACTCTAGCTAGTATTTGTGATTTTTGTCCAGAATTAAAATGTATTTTAATACGTGACTTTGGCCATTTAGAAGAATTGATTTGGATGAGGTGCTTTCATGCTAAAGGAGCTACAGTGTAGTACACATGACTATGACTGGTTACACAATCTTCCCTATCTTGACTGTTGGATAGTGATAGTGTTTTTTTTCCTGCTTGTTTGAATTCAAAAGGCATTGCATTATATGCATCATAGTGTCTACCCATATGGAAAAGATACATGTAAATCTTTGTAGTTTGTATCTGTCTTGTGTAGAGATGGCACGATACCACTTTTTTATGTCCGATACCGATACCGATATCATAAATTTGGATATCTGCCGATACCGATATGAATCCAATATAGTGTTTTTTAATCAACAAAACTGTTTTTTAAATATCTTGCTGCATTTTGTATAAGTTCATACTCAAGTTTAAAAGAACAACTACACTAAAGCTATTCTGTTATACCTGTATGCAAAAAAAAAAAATATTTCATAGTTCAGCAATACTGATCAATCTAATAAACTTAAACCTACACCATCCTCCCTATTCTGGTATTTTAAAGAGTACTTAGCGTAAATATTAAGCAACCTAACTAATAGGGTTCCAACTCCCAGCAACAACAAAAATAAATAAATAAAAAATAGGGAACCACCCCTCACGCTCCACCTCATGATGCTTAATCGACGTAATCAACCTTAATTTGATGCAGTGTGAAAAAAAATGCACAGAAATCAATTATTTTTCAAGAAATATTAAATAGATTCAACATCTTTCTTCAACAAAATTGCAGACTGCACAGATGGTACCTTCCCAAAGGAAAAAGTACTATAGCTTACTAGGGTATATATATATTAGACTTAATAGTTACTATATACAGTAATTGACTTCTATTCATTTTACATCAAATTAAAACTTTGGCTGTCAGATAATTATTTATTAAAAGCTAGACATTTTAAATGAGAATAAGAAAGAAAAGTATGTCTTTGTGCCCCCTTTTCCCAGTTAATGCCCTATCGGCCCCCCTGGCTAAACTTTGCTAGATCCGCCACTGCACAGTTACCAGCGTCAGCTACGTAGAAAAAGATCCTGGTGTAGAAAGTAATATTAAATAAATTCTAACAACAGCTTATCAAGCTTAAACGTGCTGCTGTTGTTCAGCCGCTGGTTTCCTCTTTCTGGTGCAAAGTGGGCCAAAAGCAAACTAGAGACACGGACTCGCGACAGAAAAGCCGATCAGCTGATCGTTAAGCAGTTTCATGATTGAAGTAGCAGCAAGAAGAGGCAGTCGCTCCATATATCGTTTGTTAAGCTTAATGCAGGAATGCTTTACATTCAGAGATGGACTTACACACTTGCTTTACTTCTCTCGGGATAACTTTGTCTGAGATGAAATGCCGGGTTGCTAGCGAAGCTCCACATGCTATCCAGACCACCGACAGGTCCCGCATGCCACAGCCGCTCTATCACGTGATGCATACTGCTCCGACGTGCTAACGTTCTGAGGTGAGTTACGGCGTGTTGCAAGTTTTGTGAGCTGCTTTCGTGATATTTAATGGATCGGATTACATTTTTTATTTTTCTCCGATATCCGATCCAGTAATTTAGGTCAGTATCGGACCGATACCGATACGTAATATCGGATCGGTCCATCTCTAGTCTTGTGTGAAACTTGTATGAAAAGCATACAAGAGTGAAAACAGACATAAGATCCCTTGAAAAATTATATAAATGAGACTTGTATGTTTTGGATACTTACTAAAACAATATATGAAAGTAATGAGAAAGTGGCCACTTTCATATGATTCACTATATGAAGTAGGCCACATCTTATGCAAGTCTTTTATAAATTTTTACTATTTCTTTTCCATATGGGTGTGTACATACAGTTTTGTGTCTTAGGGCAACCTTTCAGAGTAAAGCATAATATTCCTTGATGAAAAGAAACACTGCTTATCATGGAGAGTAAGTTTTATTTCATCTAAATTTACTGCAGTAAATCCTGTTTTTCATCTGAAAATCACACTTGCTTTCCTGACTATGTATGAACCAATACTTTATTAATTTGTGAATAAACAGAGTTAAAAGGGCCCTGAATTAATAATTGTTTTGGTTGTATGACTTTATTGAGTTGTAGCTGGAATTCTACGATTTGTAGTTTTGTTAGATACAGGAATATTACCCTGAATGACTATAGTGTAAATATATTTTACACACATTTATCTTAAGAAAGGGTGACTGCAAGTGTTATGCACAGAGAGGGTAAGCCTGAAGCTTGCCTGTCAGGCTGAATTTCACTAAAGACTCAGGGCATGAATAAATCACCACATTTTGACCCATTTAAATACCAAATGGAACCATACTCTCCACTGGGGAAATACATGCTTGAACACACCACCTTATTTCCATGATGGAAGGTGGATGCCACTGGTAGACACTGGAACTGTGGGAGTCATGCAGTGATCTTAAGAGGGCTTGTGGCATGACTATATTGCCTTTGGCTCTGGGTCAAATGGAAAAATATATCCCCAGCTATAGCCTGAAGTTGGTGATAGCACCATAATGTAATCACTAGAGATGGACCGATCCGATATTACGTATCGGTATCGGTCCGATACTGACCTAAATTACTGGATCGGATATCGGAGAAAAATAAAAAATGTAATCCGATCCATTAAATATCACGAAAGCACCTCACAAAACTTGCAACACACCGTAACTCACCTCAGAACGTTAGCACGTCGGAGCAGTATGCATCACGTGATAGAGCGGCTGTGGCATGCGGGACCTCAACCCGGCATTTCATCTCCGACAAAGTTATCCCGAGAGAAGTAAAGCAAGTGTGTAAGTCCATCTCTGAATGTTTGTAAAGCATTCCTGCGTTAAGCTTACCAAACGATATATGGAGCGACTGCCTCTTCTTGCTGCTACTTCAATCATGAAACTGCTTAACGATCAGCTGATCGGCTTTTCTGTCGCGAGTCCGTGTCTCTAGTTTGCTTTTGGCCCACGTTGCACCAGAAAGAGGAAACCAGCGGCTGAACAACAGCAGCACGTTTAAGCTTGATCAGCTGTTGTTAGAATTTATTTAATATTACTTTCTACTCGAGGATCTTTTTCTACGTAGCTGACGCTGGTAACTGTGCAGGGGCGGATCTAGCAAAGTTTAGCCAGGGGGGCCGATAGGGCATTAACAGGGAAAAGGGGGCACAAAGACATACTTTTCTTTCTTATTCTCATTTAAAATGTCGAGCTTTTAATAAATAATTATCTGACAGCCAAAGTTTTAATTTGATGCAAAATGTATAGAAGTCCATTACTGCATATAGTAACTATTAAGTCTAATATATATATACCCTAGTAAGCTATAGTACTTTTTACTTTGGGAAGGTACCATCTGTGCAGTCTGCAATTTTGTTGAAGAAAGATGTTGAATCTATTTAATATTTCTTGAAAAATAATTGATTTCTGTGCATTTTTTTTTCACACTGCATCAAATTAAGGTTGATTACGTCGATTAAGCATCATGAGGTGGAGCGTGAGGGGTGGTTCCCTATTTTTTATTTATTTATTTTTGTTGTTGCTGGGAGTTGGAACCCTATTAGTTAGGTTGCTTAATATTTACGCTAAGTACTCTTTAAAATACCAGAATAGGGAGGATGGTGTAGGTTTAAGTTTATTAGATTGATCAGTATTGCTGTACTATGAAATATTTTTTTTTGCATACAGGTATAACAGAATAGCTTTAGTGTAGTTGTTGTTTTAAACTTGAGTATGAACTTATACAAAATGCAGCAAAATATTTAAAAAACAGTTTTGTTGATTAAAAAACACTATATCGGATTCATATCGGTATTGGCAGATATCCAAATTTATGATATCGGTATCGGACATAAAAAAGTGGTATCGTGCCATCTCTAGTAATCACACTATAAACTCAACATTTCTCAGTTGCAGGGGCTGAAGAAAAATTTAGCAATGTGTTTTTCTTCTTATTAAGCTTTTCTACTTTTAGTCGTCCATCTGTAACTGGTCATGGAGTTGCTCAGCAACAGTAACCACTGCTAGTTAATGTAAGCTTCTGGTTGTCGAGGTCCTCAATGTTCTAATGATTCCTTTAATGTAAGACAAAAAGGAGAATATTAAACAATAATTTATATAAAAACAGATTCTTTTTTTCAGATCATACGGCTTGCATCCACCATTTTTCCAACTTTTTTTTACTCCAAGACTTTAAAAGTTAACCTTCGTGTACGACTTGATAATGAAATGGCAACATTTTAGCCATGGTTGGTGTACAGATGTACTTTCACTCAGATGATTTCAATCTAGTACTGACAGTTCCACTGTCTGTACAACAGCCCCAGAGTGTGTGTCACTTTTTGTCTGAAGGAGCCTGTTAATATTTAAATTTCATGTTTGTCTGGATTTAACAAGTGCAGCGGGAGACAGGAGGATGTGCATAAGGGGTGTGCCAAAGAGGATGGAGGATCAGATAAAAGGTCATCACAGCTCTGAATACTTGATCATTATGTGTGCTTCTGTCTGTCTGGAGAAAGACTGACTGTCACAGGATCATAGCAGGAAAGCTATTTAGTGACTGTTATACAAAGTGCCCAAAACAAGTATAGTGGCTCCTGCTGAAGGTCTATTTTACTCTGCAAATGAAGATTAAATGATATCACCCACAAGCTGATATGAGACTCTATCTCACAATAAGGTTTGTGTCAGAATTTGCAGAAAATAATGCAAACTGCAGGATTCAGTGAAAAAAAAAGAGAGCCACAAATCAATCTGTATATCTTAAAGAGTAATTTGTTATACAGATATACAGAGGTATATCTGTAAAGATATACAGAGGAGCAATGTTTAGGATATCTTTGTATGTTTATGCAACTTCAGCTTTACAAACCACTAAGCAAGTTAACAAGAACAGAGAGGTACAGGCACGGAGATGTCCATGATGGAGAGAAACGACCAAAAGGCATAAAATGAAATATTTCCACTGAGCAATGGGAGAACATAGCATATTGTACAATGTGCCTCTCTTTCTCTTATGGCTTCTTAATAATTTACAGAAGAAACTGCACTCTGTGCTATGCCATGCCTACGAGTGTTTTTGCAAAGAATTGCTTCAGTAATGTGTGAAAGTTTGCCACTTAGGAGTCAGCTACTGAAAAACTGAATGACAAAGTTAGAGGTAGGGCCCCACTGTTTACATGGAGTAGTGTTATTCAAATGTAATGAGGCTGGCTAGCTGAAACCCTGCTTCACTGCGGTGATTTAATCAAATAAAGCTCTTAAAAGAAATCCCAAATCTGTTCCAATTACTGCACTGAATCCTGCAGCTACAATTAGTCCCAGAGCTGATGGTGTGCTGCGGGCTGTTCTTGGATAACCTGCAGATGGTGATTCGTGCATGCTGTATCAACATTGCCTGAGAGGACACTGGACCTGGTGTGTATTTACATTTTGTGTGGGTTGTATTTTAACACTAAAATATAACTACGGGCATAATTTGTTTTTGAGTCATCTGAGTGTATAGAACGCACAATAGCAGCAGCTGAGGGCAGTCTGATAGTCTTTAGCAAATTAATAGCTTGACTAGTGCCCGAGCGTGAATTTCCTTACTGCAGCATGCTGCCTATGCGTAATTTGGTCATTCTGCTAAAGACTCTTTAAGGTACATTCTCTGAAGTTTTCCTGTCCTTGACACCCTCCACCCACTCACTACTCCTCTGAAGCACTGGCTCTTTCGTTCTAGAATCAGCATGATTTATAAGAGCTAATAGCCACCCACTCTCTTCACGCTCTTTAACTCTCAATCTATTGATATCAGTCAGCCAGGAAATGGAGCTAAATTATCCCATTCACTGAGAGACTTTAACAGTCCAAAGGATTTACCCTCTAACTGAGAATTTTGCACATTATACAAAATTTTTACAGACCACACAAACTGACATCTGCATTATGAACATGCCGATTAATTATGCATACTTTCTCATCATGCTATGGAAATAATTAATTGTGACATGCACGTTCTTTTCTTCCTGGCACAGTGCTAATGACTAGTAATATAAACCAGCATGAAAAGGCAATCAGGGCTCTGAAGACAAGAAGAGGAATTATAAAAAATAAAGACAAAGAGATATTCCACGAGGAAGCAGACTGGTTAAAGAGGCCACCCACCCTCTACCCCCCACTTACCCAATAACACAGACTGGTGAATCACTTCACCGCCCCTCCCCAGCGCACACCAGTCCTACCATATAGAGAAAATTGAGTGGGGCATATATATATTTAAATCCATCACTCCCTTAACTTCTCCTAATGCAAATCCTCTGCTGGCCCTAATCACTTCACTACATTTTTATTCACCTTCCTTCTTCCTAAGTGGGCCAACTTGCCCTTTCCCTCAACCCGAATCCTTGTTGCTTTCTGGACACTTTTTTTTCCCTTGCAAAAATGCACTGGGATGCTTCAAGGATGAAGTGCTTTGATCTCTGAGAACATCTCATCCTCTTGACAGCAAAAGTGCAATGTTTCTTTGTAAGATATTTTTCAGCTCAAGCACGGAGAGCAGCTGAACAAAAAGGTGGAGTGTTTTGAACGAGAAAAGGTGCCGGGTAAAGTGCTTTCACAAAAACAGCTGCTTCAGCTGCCTCTATTGAAAATATCTGCAAAAACGTACTCCAAACAGAAACCTGGTGGGCACAAAGCTTAATGTTTTCTTTTGGATTATTTCTTTCTCTGCATATCTGCTGCCCATAGACACACACATTAGCAGTACTTCTATCTCTGCCACAAGCATCAGTAAAAAAAAAGAAGAAGAAAAAAAAGACACATTCTGACTTCAAGCTCAGACGGAGCATGAAGCAAACAAAGAACAGTTGTCTTTGTTCAGCTGGCACAGGCGAGGGAGGGGGTACAAGGAGGGATAAGGATGGAGGATGGGGAGAGACAGATTTCTCTTTTTCTCAGTATGAACGTAAAAAGAGCTGAGAAGCAAAATTTCCTGCTCTAATAATACACGTACACACAATGCAGAATCCTGAGTACCATGCTTTTAAACAGCGCTGTGCTTACTCAGGTGGATCTATGCTTACACAAAAGCGTGTAATATAAAGCATTATACCAATGACTGCTTAAGCATACTGTGTATTTCTATTCTGAGGGATGAGTTAAGCTTAAAGCAATGCTACAAAAGCTTTTTAAGGGTCTGCAGCAGTGTTAGAAGCCCTGTGAGGCTGGCCTGCACCCTGCTAGAGAGGTCTGAACAAAATGCTGAATGTAGCATGCTAATTTGCTCATAATGATAATGCTATCATGCTGATATATTGCAGCTTAAAAGCTTGTTTACCATGCAGTTCACCAACCACTTTGGCATGTTAGCATGAAAATATATGCAAATTAACTCCAGGCACAAATTGAAGCTTGGGTGAATCACATTAATTTTGCAGGTATGTATTCATCAGGTAAAGTATGCGTACATTTTATTGTTTTTTCTCGATGAAGACGTTCTTTTAGTAGTTTATTGATTTCTGGAGGAGAACCATCTTGCAGCTACTATCAAACTGATGACGTGATATTTCATAACATGAGTGAATTGCTGTTACAGGGATGATCAAAGCCAGAATACATCATATTTCATGCCAGTCTGTCCAGTAAGTCTTGCAATATCTGAGTCAAAGATCGGCAGTGATATCACTTAAATGCACAAATATGTCTCTAGGATAAAAACTGAGCCAAAAAAAATATTACTCCGCTTGATACAAAAGTAAAATTATTCCATTAGTAACCGATAAAATAAAAAAAATAACTTCTTTGGACACAAACTGAAGTATTCTGGTTTCCCTGATCTCAACATACTCCCAATTACCTCTTGATGATGACACATAAGGCATATTTAAGTCTTGCTTTGAAATGGAATGAATAGAATAGAGTTTGATTCATTCGGAATATTTGAACTTGACAACATTTTTCTTTTGTGCGTCCCCAGCTGTATCTGTGAAATTGGAAGTATAAAAAAAACAAAACAAAAAACCTCATTCTTCGACTTGAGGCTGTCAAAGCATTTTTTTTCTCCTGCTTTGCAAGACATCAGTGATGTAAAACCCTACTCGTGCCACGTGTGATTGAATTTTTAAGGAGTTGTTATTGTTGCAGGAATGAACAGAAAAGAACCAAATTGCTTTTAATATTCTCATTTGTCTGAGAGAGGACATGAGAAGGATGGATAAATACAACTGATTAACGAGATGCTATTATTCTATTATACTTTTTCACCACAGTACACCCAGGGGCAATTAGTGTTATTAATATATTTTTGCAAAAAGAAAAGCAAAACGTAAAGGAGTACACACGGCTACTTTATACACACACACACACACACACACACACACACACACACACACACACACACACACACACACTGCAAATGCTTCAGAAACTGTTTTAATTTTGGATTGGGCCAAAACAAATCAAGCAAGGCCTGCATTTGACAAACTCAAATGAAAGTCAGTTCCCAAGAGCCTCTGCTAAATTGCTTTGCTAAGGAGCAATTAGAAAGGGATCTGTTGATTTTGTTTTTAAGTGGCTCTGATTGGTTGCAGAGTAGAAGGCCCTAATGTGGACACTAATGCAAAGTGACATGTGTAACAGAAGTCAGGACCTCATCACCTCTGTGGCTATTAAGACCAATTCCGATGAGACATTTCACACAAATTCACCTTGAGTCTCAGCAGTGGAGCTGGACATACAAAGTCAGTGGTATCACTCTGCCCTGCATTTCTAAACAGCATGTTTAACAGTATGGTTAAAGATTATCAAATATTAACTCTCCCAGGATTAATAATGCAGTCACACTCTCTCATATAACTATCACTCGCATTTTTTGTTAAATAGTTCGGGTTTGTAGGCACAGTTTACCTTTATCTGCGGGTGTATAAGAACGTACTTTTGTGTGTTTATTTGAGTGGACCCTAAGTGACTTGAGAATTTCGAAGAATGTAATAAAATACTTTACTCATTAGAGTCACAACATACAGATACAAGAACAATATCCTTGTAATATCTGAGATTTAGCTTACCTTAAAGCCAGTCTGGCTCCATCCTGTCAGCACCTTTAAAGTTTACTAATTAGCATGTGCCAACTGCTTTTTGGGAATCCCCTAAAAAAAACCCTATGTGATATGGACAAACTGTCATAATTTGTAGACAAAGAGATGTGGGGGTGATTGATTTGGTTATGGGGTTGTTTTTTTTGGCTATTTATTTGCTATTTTTTGGAAAGATAGTTGAGCCAGGTTAAGTTAAGACTCTGGGCTGTAGCTGTAGTTGTGGGAGTGATATTGCTGATATCCCCAAAACAATGATCATCAGTATTATAGTCTATGGTTTGGTATAATATAACAGAGCCAGCTGAAAGTCACAGAAAACACAGCACCTGTACACTGTTGGTATAAAATGTGAAAACCCTGCAATAAATGCAGTGAAGCTTAAAATGTTCAATCTACGTTGATACTGAAAGGAGCTGATTCAGCTGAGGGGAGATTTTCTGAGGCTGGTTGTGCTAGTTTTTGTTGAATTGCAACATGCAGTATTGTAAGATGTTTCTGTTTCTCTGCCCATCCCAAGTCTAAATTATTATAAAGTTAGAAAATTACAAAACTCACAACTAGGCCAAGGCCCAAGCACTATTCAAGGAAGTGAATAATAATCATTTCAACTGCACCATCTGCACCAAAATCTAACTTCATAGTTATTAAGTCACAGAGAAACTAAACAGAAATAAAAACACACCTCTGTATTTGTCATGTATACACACACCGGCCACTTCATTACGTACATCTTGCCATTATATTGGGATGGATCCTCTTTTGCTTTTAGAACTGCTTTAAATCTTCTTGGCAAAGACTAATCTAAGTTTTGGAAACTTTCCTCAGAGATTTTGCTCCAAATTTCTGGTCTCATCCATGATGAGAATCTCTCATTCCACCACATGCCAATCGCGCTCTATTAGAATGAAATCTGGTGACTGTTGATGTAAGTTGAATGCAGTGAACGCCATGTTTAAGAAACCAGTTTGAGATTAACTAAGCTTTATCACATGGTGCGTCATTCTGGTGGAAGCAGCCATCAGAAGATTGCACACTGTGGTCATGAAGGGATGACTATGGTCAGCAACAACACTGAGGTAGGCTGTGGTGTTTGTGATAGTCATATAGTGCTAAGGAGCCCAAAGTGTGCCATGAAAAAATGTGCTACACCATTTCACCACCAGCAGCTTAAAACCTTTCATGCAAGGCACAATGAATTCATGCTCTCATGATATTTAACCTTAGCAGGAGAAATTGAGACCAGACAATGTTTTTCTAGTTTTCTATTTCCAGTTTTGGTGAGACCATGTGAACTGTAGCCTTATTAAATCACCTTTCATTCCCCAGTTTGAACCTCAGCAGGTTGTCTTGAACATGTCTGCATGCTTCAATGCACTGGCTCACTCCCAAGTGATTGGCTAATGTATTTGTAGTAAAGAGCAGCTAAACAGGTGTTCCCAATAAAGTGGCTAGTGAGTGTATATGTGCTCACAACTTCACACGTGTAAGTGTCCGTTTATTAGCGTTGGTGGAATGGGCATCTGCAGTTCCTTAGAAGTGTTTGCTGCAGTTTGGCAGAAGGTGGTGATGGTACCAAGGATGGTGTAATTATGGCATAATGTCACATCAAGGCTGTAAATGTGTTAAATGTTCAGAGGCAAGCAGCATCTGCTCTGGTTCCATCTGAAAACAGCATGAGACTGTTAATAATAACATCAGTAAAGCTCAGTTAAAAAAAATCTCTTCAAATAAAACTCCCTTGAGATCTTGTGCTCCAATAAATATTATTTTATGTGTTCCAAATAAACCGTGGGTGAGCTCAAGCAAATGCTTCTGGATAAAAAAAAAGGAGGCATTATCATGTCTGTGAGTGTCTCCATCTACTTCTCAGCATGCATTTTATTTCAGTATTCATCTGATCATTTCTGCCTTTTATAGTCCACCCATCTATGACCCCAAACAAGCACTGACAAGAAAAATGACATCTTATCGTCTCTTCAGCGGAGTGCAGTGCAGCAAAATCACGAGAAGACCTGCGAAAGGTAAAACAGGGGGCACATGTTTCTTTGCGACTGTTTTTCCCAGATGGTCATGTGGAGGGAGCTGTGTGATCGGAGATCTAATAAACCGGTGGATATGCTGCATCGCCATTCCTGGGAGGGAGTTGTTGCCAGAGCAACCACACCACAAGCACTGCAGGTTAATGGTGGGAAATTATGATTTGCTGGTTGCAACCTGCGCACGCACTGACTGCTGAATCAACTTTGAGCTCTCAGTGGGGGTAGCACGATGTGAGCAGTAGCGAGTTTTATACATCACAAAGGACGTAGAAAAAGTTCCAGATGGATTCTGCAAATTGGCAAATATAAGAAAAAAAAAACATTATACATTTGTACCTAGACGCCCTGCAACTATACGGAATAATTCAAAATGTAAATCTAGACTAGAACATCATCTGAGATTCAGAGGATGCAGCTGTTTCCTCGTCAGCCTGCTCGCTTTTCTCTTTTTCTGCTCTCTTTCCTGCGCATCCAAAATAAATTATGCAAAATTAGTCATTATTGCTGACATGTTCTATTTGATTTTAGACTAAAATATGACCTATAATTGAATTCATTCATTTTATGTTTACTTCTGCAGGAAAACTGACTGCTAGCCTACAGAAGTGAAAGAAAATAAGGTTAATTTCTTACTTAATGCTGCCTAATTCTCGAGATCAGGGTGGTAAAAAAAAAAAAAAAATCTCCTGATGCACTTTCTCACCTTTAGTTTACTGACATCAGGATGTTGACATATAGAATATTATATTGTATCCTGTGCAGAACAGGAGTTAGTCTGTTGGGTTTCCATCAACAAAGTGAAATGCATAAACCTTTTTTTTGTTGATGGATGCAACTCAAAAAGGGCTCCACTACAATGTGAGGGGGTCTGAGGAGAATGTTCAGAACCCTCTGATTTAAAGGGTTAGGGGGTGACAAATCGAAATGGTGAATGGACTGGTCCTTTCTCTTCAAAAAAGATTCAAGATTCCAACAACAAAACAAAAAGAATAACCTAAAATGCCTACTATGTGGATGTCACAAGAAGGACGCCATCATATTAACTTCCACTACCACTGAGGTTTTCTTTGGGGTCTGCTCAGTATTAAACGAATGTATGTATCTGAAGAGTCATCTGTTTCCTGGGGTCAACAGTTCATAGTCCTTTTAACTGTTTGCGTCTTTCTATCAACAGTCCATCATAACCATGTGAAATGGTTGAACACTGCAGTATTTCATCAGTGGTACACAAATCCAAACTTGGTCTACTAATGTGGAATGGAGAATCTATAAAAGCTTTGATAAAAACCAATAAAATGGCAAAAGTGTCTTTGTGCTGACAATGTATATACATATATCTGCAATTATCTCCTTAATTCTTTTGTAAAAGAGCAAACCCTGCACGTGACATCCTTGCACACATTCTTGCACACATTGATGATAACATCTGTTCTCCGTAGCTGTAGTTTGGATGAAGTACCTGACAGGCAGTGCCCAGACTTGCAGCTCAAACAGAAAGTGATGAAACAGTGTCATTTTCACGGCTCCCGCAAGAAAAGGAGGGAGGAGGAGGAGGCGGCGGAGGAGCAAGAATGAATCCAAAGAAGTGACAGTTGTGTAGGAAATATGTATCTTTCTTAAATTCCCAAAATGGACTCCTGTGTTTGTGTGAAGAGTTTGCGTATTACTTGCCTTATGCCTAAATCTGTTTCCACGTCAGTGTGGGGACTCGCCTTCCGTATGTGGATAAAAGAAAATCCCTATGACGTAAACAGTTTAATTTAATGCTGAAGATCTGGTCAAAGGGTTCTGGTAATGTTCAAGTTGAGTGATTCTTAAACTTCAGAAGCTCCACAAGCCACAAAGTTCACACCCAGCAGCCAAAAATCATTAACAATTCAATTATAATAAAAAATTACATTATCATTATATCACTGAACCTAGCTTCTCTTCATGTTTTTCTCCAGGTCATCCATGCCTGCAGCGACTCTATGTTCCACCAGTTAGTCTTGAGAAACCATTGGGTAAGGTCCAGTGTGTAAAGATGGTAAAAGTCCAGGAATTCAATGTTAGTCATTAAACTTCCGAGTCTGTGCGTGTGTATGTGTGCGCGCGCGCATGCACATGGAAGAGAGAGCTAGGGAAATGGGGGAAGAAGTGGGGTGACTAGATCCACTTTAAAGTCCATTTCAATTCATAATTATTATGAATTATTAACTCCGAGCTCGTGGCAGACAAAAGATTTTCTACCAAACACGTTCACACATTTTTTTCACTGGTGATAACTACTTTTCAGTAAGGTTTACCCGAAGAGTGAAAATACGCACAATGTTTAAGCGCTCAACAATAACACTAATAATCTAAAAAGAAAACATCGAAATAGTCTCAGTGTAGTCACATGTCATTGTTTCCTCAGCCTGAGGTTCAATCACAACATAATCCGCGCATCGCAGTTTACGGCCGGTAGGGTGGGATTTTCGTTCCCATGGTTGTGATGACAGAACAGATGGTGAGGCTGCTTGTTTGGGCACCAGAGTCGGTGTCAGAGGCTTTTCTGTCCAGCTGACCTGTACAGGGCAGCTGCTCTCTGGAAGCTGCGCGCTGCTGCTTTTCACTGCTGAAGTATCGCCTGTCGCCGTGTCTCAAACACCAGTTGGAGTAGAAGGGGAGCGAAAAGCCGGGGTACGGGGTGCTTTGCTACAAAATCTCTTCGTTCGGGTTCACATCTGTATTCGAAAACATAGTTTGCGTCGCTCAGTCACCTTCCTGGAGTGGCGGATGCTGCATGGGTCACATACAGTAGCCTGCAGCATTCTTTGGTACGGGGGATTCGGCGCTTCGTAGGTGAGAGCAAAACGCCTGTTTATTTTATGCATGTGCTGATGTTTTTCGGTGCATGCCCATAGAACAGCTCGGGCGATTTTCTTAATTTCTGACTTGTATGACGGCATTAATATTTTAATCCGTTTCAGAACGATACAGATGAAGTCATCATTTTGCAGTTCTTAAAAAGATTTGAGAGCTGCACTGTTCAACAAAGATCCAATGTGACAATAATGGATTCTCGTTAAGAGACAAGACTGATTTGATTGCCCGAACAAACGGAAATATAGATTATTCAATAATAGTAATATTAAAAAAATAAATAAAATAATAATAATATTAAGGTTTATCGATGTTTGGACGTTATCATTCTGCGGTGTGTGCTCAGTCAGTCTTATCAATAAAATGCTTTTTTTGCTGTGATTTTTCGAGGAGATTGCGCTCTGCAGTCAGTCTCTACAGGGCATATCTTCATTATGAGCCGTTCCAAGTCTAGACAATCATCAATGTGTGACGTTAGGACGCAGGAAAACAAAGAAAACATGAACCAAACCTGGTGTTAAAAATGGCTTTAAGTGAAATTATTTCTGTTTTAATTGTTATAGTTTTCTCCATAAAAGATCTAAATACATCTCTACATGGATGTTGTTAAACGCGCAGTATTGCAGACTTTCCACTGTAGTTGGTTGAACTAACAATGTAGTGTAACATTTAACATTTACACATACTTACCCGGTGCAGTGCAGAGTGCACTGGGGCAGCTGAGTAGTATTCACCTCTCTCTCCACACACACACACACACACACACACACACACACACACACACATATATATATATATATATATATATATATATATGTGTGTGTGTGTGTGTGTGTGTGTATATGTATATATATATATATATATATATATATATATATATATATATATATATATATATATATATATATATATATATATATATATATATATATATATATATATATATATATACACACACATATTTATATATGTGCATGCCAAATAAGGGTGAGGAAATGAATCCTTAGGAAGTGTGTGAAATTATGACAAGGAGAGGAAAGGAGACAGACAACCCTGTGTTTCTACTAAAAAGAAAGCGGGGGGGGGGGGGGGGGTCTGCATTGTTCAGGTCACCTTTGTCAAGTTGGCTCTGTTGTTTCAGCTGCTGCACTACAGAGCACCTGTTACTGAGGTCACTAATGCGGCACCAAGGGTTGAGGATCATAACTGTTTATTACAAACGTCTGGTTGAGTTTTGTCATCTTGTTTACACAGACAAAAAGATTGTGCATGATTTGCACACTGCCAATCTTCCAGCAAATGCAAGCACACAACTTTGTGTAGTCGCCCAACGAGCCAGTGATATGAAAGCTGTGGATCCCCCCCCCCCCGAATCTTAGCATCAACAATGCACAGTGACGTATCTCCTCAGCTGGTAACAGGGAGTGTGAGAAAATACCGACACAAAGACACGACTTGGTGTGTCTGTGCGCCATTGTGCGCCATAGGGCTACCGCTGCAGCATGTTCTGGAGCTGCAGTTCCCACAGTGGTGGAGGGGAGTTGCGGGTGTCAACAGCTTGACCTTATTCCTTTGAGAGTGTGATGTGAATTCAAACATGGGAACGCAATGAGCCATTAAAGGTCTTGTCGTTTTGTTGTGACTGAATGAGTGTTTTTATTTTATTTCATTATCAGTATATGTTTTTTCACACTCTACATAGTACTTTAAAAAGCCTTTTTAAAATAAAATATGATGCTCAGTCAATTTAAAGATTAAGTATGTCATTAAAAACAAACTAAAACACTGAAAATGTAGGTAAAAATAAGAAATAGTAAATGAACTAAGTTTGTGAAGACTTATTGTCCATTCGATGCAAACCACATTCATTCACAACATTTTTATTGTACACATGCAGTCTTCACTGTCCCTTCCCACATGTAAACTCACACATAATAAAGAAGCACATTTCCTAAAATTCCACTCAAAAGAATTAATATTGGCACGATTTCTTTGCTCTGTGCAGTAGGTCAATTTAAACAGAGAAAGTTAATTTCCCTTGACCTCTGAGTCTTTCCAAATAGGGATTCCCCAGAGATTAGAGACCTTGGCATGTCACTATGATTAATCGATACTCCAATGACAACATATTGGCTTTTCACACACGCTGCAACTTTAAGGAGAGCTGAGGTGGAGAGGGAGAGTGTGGACAAAAAAAAGGGACAGAAAAAAAAATAAAGCCAAAGAAGAAAAATTGTGTCAAGATCCATCTCTGTTCCACAGGGAAATAAGCCTCCTGTATGGATTTGCGGTAAATGGAAATACAGAGACAATTTGCTGCTCTGCGACTTTTAACCTTCAGTGGATTCTGAAGAAATCATGCAGCGTACTTTTCCGTGATTCCATACATACTATTCGATTTTGTCATTGCTCCTTGAGTCCTGTGGCGTTTTCAGCTCCTCCTGTAGTCTTCGAGCTCTCCACCTTCTCTCTCTTTGCGCTCTGTCTTTTTCCTGACTGGTTGGACATGCATCCCTCTCAGCTACACCTCTGCAATCAGCAGCTGCACCAAAGCCCTCTGTGATGTGAAGTGAGACACTTGCATACTAATGGAGCAGAAACAGGATGTCTCTCAGGCAGGCCAGCACAGTGAGGACATGAAGAAAACATCAGGCGGCATTGCTTAGGTTTCAGTGCCACATTACAGCTCTGGATTGATGCTGTTTGTCATGGCAAACTCGAAGCATTAGTAAATGAATAAGTGTCTTATTATAATATAGCGTATGGTGATGCATGTGCAAAGTATAGTTTTATTTATTGGTTCCTCTGCGAGGGCAGTGTTTTCCTTGCACATATGGTTGGCTGTTTAATCATACCAGTGGGTTTCTATTGCACCAGCCCAAGTTTTTACTGGCATATTTCATTCGCTGCCTGATAGCACTAATAGCTGTCTTCTCATATCTTTGGTTATGGAACAAATGCCGGTGGCATAGCCGTTGCCATGGTGATGGGATGTCTGTGAGCCTGTTGTGTGGCTGCTGATACAGAAACACTGCTCACATTTTGCACCCGGTGAAACGGGCCCCAGAAACAGATGGGTGAAAGAATTGCCTCCTGTGAAAAATGATGTGGTGCGCTATCAAGTGAGGTCCCTCCTGGCTGTGCCAGGGGCATATGGTGAAATATAATATTAGCGGCAATTCTTAGAAGGGCGTAAAATCAAATGAACTGAAATTACTCATAAAACCACACAAGTGTCATGATTTTTATTCAATCAAAGTGTTTTCAAATCACCTCTTTAATGTCTGTGATTGAAAACAACGACTGCCAGGTGCACCCATAAAGACTTGCACGCCGCAGATCTAAAGAGAAATGATCTTGCATCTGATTGCAGGTTTGTTTTCCTTCAGGGGCTCTCATTATCTCGCCACTTGTATTGTCCAAAGAAAATGTCTTATAAATAGATTTATGGAGCCTTAACATAGAACAGACAAACTTCGTTATGTGCCGCAATTACATCCTGCTGTCATGCTTCGGACCCTCAGGGCCAATGAACCTCTGAAGGTTCAGCTGAACCAAGTGCAGACCAATTGTAGATTCCGTGCAGCAATTGTAGATGGTTGTTGACGCATTTTATATATATAATGTGAACTTGGATTAAAACCTCATAACTACTGGGTGTGCTGTGAGAGTAAATCCCTCAGCTTGAGCCTTCAGTTTAGACAGTCAGCTGGATAATGCCGAGCTACTGAAGGATTTTTCTTCCTCCTTCTAGTGTTCTGAGTATGCATGCATGTAAAAATCAGCAAGTCAAATAAGAATAGGCAAGGACGGGTATGTGTCGGGGGATGTGTTGCGATGGGACGAAAAATGTATTTTGTGTGAAAGTGTAGATCCAAATGTAAGAAGAAATATGTTTCATACAATATCTGTGCTCTCTGCTGCCACAGCCGAGTGATTAGCAATAGATTTTCAGCATAAAGGTGCTCGTACCCAAGAGGTGCAGCCCTGCTGTGGCAGTGAGTGTATTATATTATATCTCAAACCGAATCTCTGCTGCATCCCTGAGAGCAGTGAAAACAAAAGTTCATAAAGTTGTCCACCACCCACCCTCTTGTTGATATGATCTGGTAGGACTTTACAAGTCCTCTGTTGCAGTTTAAATTGTGAGACTGAAGTGTGTTGCCCACTACAGAATATATAGTTATCATGAGGAAGTTGTACGTGGAGCTTCTCAGTTACAGAAGCAGTCTATAAGACTGCACAGAACACACAAGCTGTGTAGAAAACTGTAAGAATGTGCATTAAAGGCCATAACACTCTGACACAATGTATGCAAAAAAAGCGATGGACATAGATTAAAGTTATCCTTCAAACACGTTAGTAAGAGTAGCAGTGAGCAGGGGGTCAGAGCAGCAGGCTGCATGGCTTAGCACTGGACCAGCAAAGGCTCGATGTTATGAACAGGTGGGAAGCCATTCCAATCACTTCAGCAGAACTGGTCCGTGGCCAACAATATGTGTGTGTGTGGGTTGAGCGGAGAGAGTGTACGTGTAAATTTGTGTACTGCAATCATTATGAAGCAAACTACCAGTGAAAAAGAGCATATGTGCCCAACAAAACTTCCCAGGGTCAATAAGGTCAACACGTACACACAGCAAGACATAGGTGGGGACCGGATGCTGACTCCCACAGTGTTGCCAGGCTGCCAGAAACCTAGTGGCAGGTGTCTGAGTTTTATGGCCTCAGCATGAAAACAAACATCACTCCTCCTGTCTTCTCCAATTTAATACCCGAGCAACGCAACACATGGAGCAAGAGAGAGAGGACAGATAAATGTGTTATCGAGGAGATTTCTACATATATTTATAGGCAAGTAATTAAAATGAAGAACATATGACTGGATTATTTAAATGATGGATGATTAAAAGCAGAAGGAGAAGCCACATGTTCAGAGTTTTCTAATCAGGATCTATGAATAGTAGGCACACGTTCCTGCTGCCTCACTTTAGTCACACTGAGAGAATCATTAGATCGGATAGTGTGTGACCAGGTCACTGCAGAGATCAGCCACCTGATCCAAGGTAGCATATGAATTCTTTTGAGAAACTGGGGTGAGCGCTGAAGCTTTAATGCTTAAACTTTCTGTGGTATATTTCCTCTATTTGACTGAATTTGCCTTTTTTTTGTATGTGCAGTTCCTCTCCTCTGCTGCATTTCAATTTCTAGAAACAACTTATTTCTCGACATGGCACAGGCTTTTATTCTGTATCTGTCAAGCAGTTTTTACATTATGGTGTATGCGATGTTAAGGGAAAAACAGCGAGAATCTGTCAACACATCGCAAAGCGTGAACAGACACCATATGAAAGGTGAGGGAAAACAATCTGTATCTATTTTATGTTAATATCTGAGGAACCTGCTACTTACGATCTGAAATAAATGTTACCCATCTCGCACACACACACACACACACACACGCACACGCATGCACAAACTCAACCTCAGTATGTGAGGATCAAAACAAGCGTTAGTGTTAGTCACACTGGAAGCTGAAACTGCAGTTGTTTGTTTTAGTGAAAGAAAGCCAAGAGCCTCTTTTGCTTTCCCATTTCTCTGTCTTCTATTATAGGAATAAATGGAGATTTCCTTTCAGTTGTTTAGGATGCGTACCGACACATAGACACAAACACAACCT
Organism: Astatotilapia calliptera; assembly: GCF_964374335.1. Taxonomy (NCBI): domain Eukaryota; kingdom Metazoa; phylum Chordata; class Actinopteri; order Cichliformes; family Cichlidae; genus Astatotilapia; species Astatotilapia calliptera. The sequence continues at coordinate 22,508,845 of NC_137426.1, read as the reverse complement.
CACATACAGACAAGATACCGTGTCTGCACGTGCAAAACTAGCTAAAAGAAGAATGTTATTTTTCTAGTTTGTAACAGTATAGAGGAATTCTTTTTATTTGTTCAAAGAAACTGACAGCAGTTCCTCATTCTCAACACTCATATTGCTTGTCTGTGCCGGTCATTCTTAGTAATATTTGTCAGACTGGGTGACATCAGACTGTAGAACAAAAGCAAAAAAGCATAAAATCTTAAAAATGCGCTGGTGGCTCAGGATGACAGTCAGCTCATCTTAATCTCAACAAACCTGGACGTGCACAGTTATACAGCGGGCCCACAGCTCAAACTTTTTTTGTGACTGCCTACCATGGGTCTTTATCATAAGCAGTGAGTGATTAACAGTGAAGAGCACTCACTCCCAGTATATTAAGCCTGTTGTGTAATGGGCTCACAGCCAGAGTTGCCGGCTGCTCCCACCCTGCTCGCTCGTTGAAGAGGATAACTGAAACTAAGCTGGTATGCAGATAATCTAACCAAACCAGAGAGAGAGCGAGAGAAAACATTTTCATAATCTCCAAGGAGACAGATACATCAAGGAGGCACAGGCAAAAACAAACCTATCATCCTACGTGCTGAAAAGTGTAGTGCTCAGTCTAAAAATGTTGCCTCTTTCTCCCTGTTAGTTAACCTGCTTGGGTAAAATGGCAGTTTTAGTGAAGGAGGAGCAAGATTTTAAATACGTTGCAATGCCTTGTGATTTCATTGCTGTAACACTAAAGCTTTACATGTAAATAAAGAGTGCCTCGCTCAAGAGCAAATTTCAAGCAGTCCTTTGGGATGACTTGTTTCAGCTGAAGTTCATTTCAAGATCTCAAATTAATTAAACACACTTCTGCTTATTATCAGTTATGTCTGGATGTGTGAGCTACAATTTAAAATGATGATAAATTCCTATGTGACTCAAGGGGAACCACATGAATTTGACAGATTCTTTCTGCCCTGTTAGACACATCATTTTAAATATCCCTAAACATCTGTGAGGTGCTGGTATGGAAATGTGACGTGTCTCATTTTTTTCCATCATCTTGAAATTAATAATGAACTCATTACTTTCTCACTTCATTCTGTTATGCCGTTTTTCAATTTCCCCCCCCCCAGTTACTTATATCCCTTAACAGCTGCTTTACTCTTTTTCTTTTTCAGGTCAAAACCTCAAGTTGAAGTTTGGATCTAATGCCTGTCCTGCCTGTCTTTTGCAAACTCCGTCCTCTTGGTTAGAAATCACTATTCTCAACCTACAGCAGCTAGCTACAAAGGAGACTAATGCTTATTAACCGTACCCTTATATCCTCCTCCCAAACGCTGCCTCTCATTTAAGCCTTTTGTGAGCAGGGAGAGGAGACAACATGGCGCTCAGCTGTCAGCCTTGGCCTCCTCTAATCTGGTTGTGCATAGGATTGCTTCTTTGCTTTCTGTCACCGGCACACGGCAAAGATTGCCCTCATTTGTGTGTTTGCGAGATCCGCCCTTGGTTCACCCCTCAGTCAACCTACAAGGAGGCAACTACAGTGGATTGCAATGATTTAAGGCTAACACACATCCCTACCAACCTGTCAGTGGATACCCAAGTGTTACTGCTCCAAAGCAACGCCATCTCTCGTACCAGCGGAGAGCTGGAGGTACTGTTTAACTTGACGGAGCTAGATTTATCCCAAAACAACTTTAGCACTGTGGAAGCTGTCGGCCTCACAAGCATGAACCACCTGACCACCCTGCATCTAGAGGAGAACCAGATCACGCAGCTGCCAGACCACTGCCTGCAAAACCTCTCCAACCTTCAGGAGCTCTACATCAACCACAACCAGATAAGCTCCATCTCCCCTCGAGCATTTGCAGGACTGCACAGTCTGCTGCGCCTCCACCTTAACTCCAACAGGCTCCATGTCATAGATAGCCGCTGGTTTGAAGAAACACCCAATCTTGAGATTCTCATGATTGGGGAGAATCCAGTTATTGGCCTCCTAGACATGAACTTCAAGCCCCTAGTAAGGCTGAGAAGTCTGGTTCTGGCTGGAATGGATCTCACTGATGTTCCACCCGATGCATTTGTAGGTTTAGATAATTTGGAGAGCATTTCTTTCTATGACAACAAATTGGTCAGTATCCCCCAACTGGCCCTTCAGAAAGTTCCCAATCTCAAGTTCTTGGATTTAAACAAGAATCCAGTCCAGAAAATTCAAGAAGGAGACTTCAGAAACATGCTACGTCTGAAGGAGCTGGGCATCAACAACATGATGGAGTTAGTGTCTATTGACCGTTATGCTATGGACAACCTCCCAGAACTGACTAAACTAGAGGCAACCAACAACCCGAAGCTGTCTTATATCCACAGGTTTGCATTCAGGGATATGCCATCCCTTGAGAGTCTGATGCTTAATAATAATGCTCTTACTGCCCTTTACAAGCAAACTGTGGATGTGTTGCCAAATCTGCGGGAGATCAGTCTCCACAGCAACCCATTGCGGTGTGATTGTGTCATACAGTGGATGAGTTCCAACAGGACCACGGTGCGCTTCATGGAGCCCTTGACTATGCTGTGCACCTCCCCACCAGAATTTAGAGGTCAACGAGTCAGAGAGTTCAGGCTGCTGGAGTCAACGGAGCAGTGTCTTCCCCTTATATCCCATGAAACCTTTCCCAGCCACTTGAATCTAGAGCTGGGCATGAGCGTGAGCCTGGACTGCCGGGCAATGGCTGAACCAAATCCAGATATATACTGGGTGACTCCTCTTGGAAACAAAATCACAATGGACACTGTGTCAGAGCGCTATCACTTGAGCAGCGAGGGCACCCTGCGGCTTTCTCACGTGCAGGTGCAAGATTCTGGTCGTTACACCTGCGTGGCCCAGAACACTGAAGGGGCCGACACACGGGTCGCCACCATCCGCATAAATGGAACCCTGCTCGACAGCGCTCAGGTGATGAAGATTTATGTCAAGCAGACGGAGTCACACTCCATCTTGGTGTCCTGGAAAGTCAACTCTAATGTCATGTCCTCGAACCTGAAGTGGGCTTCGGCCACCATGAAGATTGACAATCCACACATCACCTACACAGCCCGTGTCCCTGTAGATGTCCACGAGTACAACCTCACGCACCTTCAACCTGCCACCGAGTACGAGGTATGCCTCACTGTCTCCAACATCCACCTGCAGACACACAAGTCTTGCGTTAATGTGACAACACGTAGCGCTACCTTTGCCCTGGACCTGACAGACCAGCACCCAAGCGCAGCTGTGCTAGCTGTCATGTCAACCATGTTGCTCTTCCTCAGTCTGGCCACTGTGGGCATCTACATGGCCCGAAGATGGAAGAGGAAAAATTACCACCACTCCTTGAAGAAATACATGCTGAAGACATCCTCCATTCCACTTAACGAGCTCTACCCTCCACTCATTAACTTATGGGAGGCTGACGGTGAGAAGGACAAAGATGGGAGCACAGAGGGAAAACCCTCTCCTGTTGACACCACACGCAGTTATTACATGTGGTGAGGATTCACTGAGGATTTATTGTCTCCAGCAGCACAACGACACACTTTTGCCATTTTGGGGCAAAAGTTGACTAAAGTTGCAATTTTTTTGTATTCTCAGCTTTGCTAATAAGAGGCAGAGTGATCAAGTGCAGGATTTTTATTAGTATAGCGTATCGCCTTTGTTTGATTCTTTCTAACGTTCTGGACTTTCCAAGATGGCAGCTGTAGTTAGCCTCCAGGTTGTCTTAGTTGCTCTGCTCTGTTTCTGTGGTACATTTTTGACTCACTTATTTTTGGGAAGCTTCTACAGCAGCAGGGTCGATGAACTTCTTCCAGCATTACTAGAAATGTTTCTTTCTCGGTTTTGTAAAACAGTTAATCTGTTGCGCACTGATAGATAAAGGAGTTTGTACAAACTTCGAAGCTGACAATGGGGTTTAGACTTGTTAAACTGTCTACTGAATGTTAGCAATTGTGCAGTAATGTTGTATCAACTATATCTTTGAACTTTCTCATTTACAGCGCAAGATATTAGGATTTTAGTTTGCAGATAAATGTGATGTTAAATGCTAGAAATGCAAATGTTTGATAAGTACCTTTTGACTTCTTTTTCCTTAAGGTGCACTAGAAGCCTTTTGACTTTTTGTTCATTCTTTTATTTGGCTAGACATTTGTTGGCTGCTTAGTTTATTATTTTCACATGCAACATGTATACTAAACACGTTAAAATAAATAACATTTTGATTCTTTTACAGAACTTTGGGAGTTTTCTGTGACTCTTTGGCATTAGAATTGCATCTGTCCGCTTTAGATTAACAGTGTTAGTGGTTGATGACACATGCTGTATTTAGGCTCTGAATCTCATGTCTTAATAAATGGTACTGTAAGCTCTCAGTTCCACAGATACAAGTGAATGTGTGCTGCCCTCTGGTGGATGCTACATATTAAAACTAATCATGTTTAATATGGCTGTTTATCAAAGCTTTTACTTTCAGTACATAACTAATACAACATACAAAAAAGAGGAAATACTGCTTTATTACAACAACTTTATAATGGAAATATATGAAACAGTGATTTTGAGCAAAAAAAGTACAAGTTTCTATAATGATTTTACAGCAAAGTCATTTTCTGTACATTAAGATTTACTTTCAGCACAACCAGCTTTTAGCTGATAATGGCAACAATAAAAAAAAACCCACACTAATCTGTTCCAGTGAAAGGTACAGTAACTTGAATTATTAATATTTTTCCCACCAGTGCTCAAAGGTGGCCAGAGAAAGCTTTTCCATTCATTTCTTATGAAAACATCTGAAAAACTATAAAAAGTGAGAATACTGTGAACATATATCATAGTAGAGAAGATTTACTGTCCATCATATTCAGATGTTTGGCAATGAGATCACAGATCACAGGTTGCATGTCCTTCCTGCATAGTCAACAACAGGTTTAGGCAGCAGCTTCAGTAAAAGTGTGTTTAAGACAAGCAGGTGAGATTATCGTTTCTCCTGAGAAACACAGCGGAAACCAAGATTAGAAGCTGAGCTGTCCGGTGTATTTTGGCTTCTTGCTGCACAGCGATACCTGTAACAGTAAGACTGAAAAAGGGGGGGAACGGGGGGGGAAATGTACTGTGAATGAACTGAATAATGTCAGTAACAGACACTGCTTTGTGATATTTTACTGTTTGATAGTCAAGACTACTGATATTAATCTTGTAGAAAGCCTGCTTATGCACAGTCTCCAATCACTGACCTCTCGGGTCCCTCACATGTGTAACTATAATGTGAAACAAGAAGAAAACTGTGGCCAGTCAACATGTGACAAGGCTGTCACTAGCATCAAAAGCCCCATGAACCAGAAAGGAAAGAATGAATACATCTATCCCTTTGTTATCCCACAGGTGGAGAGTAACAGAGAGCAGAGAGCTACCCTACTTCCTCTTAGAAATGCTAATATCAGTTGTCTGGATTCAGTGTTTCCAACAATAACATGGTTTCTCCAACAGCCAGAACCGCTTTACTTTCACTGATCACTTTATTCCAAAAAATCCCACAAAATCCCAGTGAGTGAGGCCCTTGGTATATTAAACAAATAAATAATTAACCACGTTTTAAATTTCAGATTTAAAAAACTGGATGTTTAACATAATTTTTTTCATACCCTGTGGCACATGTATGACCCTCCCTTCTTCACTTTATCTTTGCCTGAGGGAGGCCCCATCTGAAAGAGAGCAATGGTAGATAATAATTACAGAAAAAGAAAAAATCAACACCCACGACAATTACAAAAGCCTGAATGTAATCTGCCATTACTGGGTTGCGTTGCGGGTCCGTGGTGTGATGCACAGTCCACCAGTCTGCTGTCCATTCCCATGCATTCCCCACCATGTCGTACAGACCAAAAGCATTGGGAGGAAAGGACATCACCTGTAGGGTATAAGGGCACTACTGTCACTTTACTGCAATGTTTTTAAAAATACATTATTGTTAATATTATCATTTCTAATTTCTAAATTCTACACTAATTCTAAAAGTAGTCTAATCTATCTATCTAAAGGATATTTAAGCCCTGTGGCTTGAAGAACTATTGTGCATGAATATTTGTGTCTTTCAATGGTACACACAGTATATTATGGTAATTAGAACACGCTAATGCTACAGTATTATTTGGCCTGTTAGTGCTGCTGACAAACTGATATCCTTAATCACAGTGAGAAAATAAAATGAATAAATACATAAATAATAAAAACTATATCAACTTTTGTGAACATAAATTAGACATGAAATACCAATGATATGATACTATTATGAGGCGCTATAGGTTTTAAATGCATAAAACGGGTCATTTTAGCCCCTTGCCAAGTAGTTTCTAGAAAACATGATGACACTATAATATCTGATATAGATAAGAATCTTTAAACTTATTTTGGTTGCTTAACTCCTCCCAGTATAGAAGGAGTTTGTAGACAAAGGAACAAACACAGAGATTTTCTTTTATAGTAAGATACTGTTCATTGTTGTTAAAATAACTTGCAAAAAAGATGACTGCAGAAAATTGTTTATTTACACATGCACAGATTTTTAAGTTACGTAAACAAAAAAAGTGTCAAGTTAGTGAAGCTGAGGGTTGACTTTACAGGTTTGATGGGTTCAGTGACATTCTTGGAAAAAAGACTGGGCATTTACATGGTAGATGGAAACTGAAAAGCTTTGTTATCTTAATGCAGAAAGCAGAATGTTGAAACACAAATCAAACCTCTAAACCTGCTGGACAACTAAAGGGATTCCTTAACTGAGCTCAAGTTCCCCTATTACTTCAACATCAGTGACTGCCTTTTACCCTAACAAGGTGACATAATGCAGATTAGAATATCATTTTACATCAACACCGTATACTCTTAAAGATTTCACACAGAAATCGGATATTCAGGATTCATACTAGAATTGGAACTATGAAGTTGCCTCTGTGAAGAAAGACTGGATTTATGTTGTCTTTTTGTAATCTATGTAATCTCTCAAGGCTGCAAGCTTCTTTTGTGACTTCATCGAGCTTTGGAATGCGTAATTATGTCTAGTATTTTCCTGGGCCAAACTTTTTCTGACTAAACCTGAAATATGAGATCCCTCAACACACCCATAATTATGGCATTTCTTCATTCTTGCTTGTGTCTCTTACCGGTGAAGTTTTGATATACCCATCTTCTCCAGAGTTGTGTGTGGGGAAGTCTCCCTGCCAGAGGTTAGCAAAGTGTTGTCCTTTAGGGTTCAACTTGTTTCCCCATGGATAAAGTCTAAATGTAGGCGTGGTATACCAGGAAAGTAATCTGAGACATATTTCATGTAGGAAATGCACATTTTCAAACATCTTTCACAGAAAAGTTCCTTTTGCATTTGTGCTTATGAATCTTCTGCTCACTTTGGTCATACGTTGTTATTATTCCCATTTTTGAATGCACATTTCAGACTAGAGGTTTGTTAGTATTTCCCCCTCTTATAAACTGTGTGTTAAGCAACTGTAACAAAGCAGTTTCCCTACATGGATCAATAATGTGTTTTCTGATTATGATGCATCATCATCATCATCAGTTAACATCTTACCTGTCTTTCAGGCCACCCCTGCAGGCATACTCCCACTCTGCTTCTGTAGGGAGTCTCTTGTTAGCCCAGGAGCAGTAGGCAACAGCATCTATCCACGAGACATGCAAAACAGGATGATGGAGCCTAAAAAACACAGATTTAAAGTAATTTACCGAGCTCTTATCATCTTTTCATAAATAAAAGAAGAGTGAAGGTTTGATGCTTGATAGGTGTTTTATATAAATGTGGAGCGTATTATTGAAAACATTACGAAGTTTTTAGTAAAAGAGAGTTTTTCTACCTGTCTGTGATGTTGGAGTCTGGGCCCTCAGGGTGCCTCCAGGAGGCTCCTTTGACTGGAAGCCACCAAGGGGCAGCGGCCACCTAACAAAAAATGGTAGTAACAGTTGTTACGGACCGCATTATGCTTTTCACACTTTCTTTTCTGTTTTTCTCTTGCAAAGCCCACTGATGTGCAACTCCTCAAACAACAGGCCATTTTCAACACTCTTAAACAGTTGTAGTATAAATCATCACGTCCAGCTAAAGACAAAAACGTGCTCTCTGAAGGTGCTGGGTTAAAACTAAAATGTAATTATTTAAATGAATAAAACATACTGTGCTGCATTTATAAAATGCAATCCCTGTCAAAGGCTGCCTTATTTATTTTAATATTATTTGACTGGAGCAGCTTACAGTTCCCAAGAACAACATTTGTCATGATGCTAATATTGATGCTGTGCTGCTAATTTTTAATATATCTAAAATGTTGAATGTAAATATGTGAGATATATTATATTAAAGTGGTCATTTATACATTTATGACTTTATTTTAGGTTCAGATAGCTATAGAGAAACATGCATGTGCACAATAATTGTTGTAAAGACCCACCTTTTAGCACATCCCAGCCCACCCACTCACTCACTTCACCAGATGCACCTTGTTTAGTTCTCTCACCTTTGATTGGGTGTGGTGCTTGTCCTTAATTGCACTCACCTGTCACACATTATATAAGGACTGCATTCACTTTTGGCTCACTCTTTTATAATAAAATATGTGTAACTTTAATAACAGCATCACACTTTTAGAATAAAGAACTTTGTTGCCAAAATCCAACAAATGTATAACTTTCAAACTGGGACTCTTTGAGAAATAATTAGCAGTAATTAGTGAAGTTATTGTGCCATATGGGTAAATGTGTGGAAGCCTCTAGGTTTGAGGGTCATACAGAAGACTTCTATAGGTAAACCTGTCAAGCTGTAGGTATGTAATGAACACACAGTGAAAACTAGAAACATCAGGAAGCATCAAACAACAATCTCTTGGAAATGTTCTGTCCAAAACCACAAAAACTATCTTTAGCACGCTCCAAAGTTCATCGACTCATGTTGCTGCTGAAGTGTGGTAAAAGTCTTCAGTCCTGTGTGCATAAAAATAAAAATAAAAATACTGGAAGCTGCCAGTGCTACCCCTCCGCCTCCTAGTAAATACACCTAAAACATCAACTTAAAATTTCTACATTACTTCTTTATCAAGTTACTGCATTTACAGACTTGTGTATTCACGCCACCTGCCTGCCCACCTAGCGGGGTGACGACAGTACCCCCATCAACCTTTTACAGCTGACAGGTAAAAACTGTTTAAGGTGACTTTCTGTGAAGGAGGTGCTTTGAGGCTTCTTCCTATTTGGCATGATATTTTTATTTTTTATTTTTGCAAAGCACACGACTGTAGGTGAAACTGTCACATGCCGAAGAACTGGATTATCAAGCCTCTGGGCATTTGATAAACAAATTAGCCACATTTTGTCATGCAGCAAGCTAACATTAGGGTTTTCCATCTGTTGTGGGGACCCTGACATCAAAAATAAAGCCGATCCACTGTGTCCTCAGATTCAGAGCATGCATAAAGACTCCTGTGTTTCCTCTTTTGCTGCCAAAAACAGAAAATTTGGCGTGCTTTTCTTGTGACTGGGACATTTTAGAGTGTGAGAAGTGGCTCAAAAAAGGGTGGACTGCTCATACCTTTGTTTGAGGGCATATAAAATAGCCACAAGATGGGCATGATGAAAATGTGATATAGAGAACTCAAAGGAGAAAAGCATGGGGTTCAAATGAAACCTTTGACCTAGCTCAGCATCAGTGTTGTTTGTGGGAGAGAAAAACTCCCTTTGGGAACTTTAGCTACATGTACTTATATGAACAAAAAAGCTTTTTTACACATAAACATTTACAGACATCTAAACACAGCATGAAAGCCTGTGAGGTTACATTTATTACAACACTTTATATTTACTGTTGTCTACTAAACATAGTGTGTGAACTTGGACCTCTAGTCCTGCAAGCTACCAATATCTATGTGTAAGCAATAAATAGTTTGTTAGATCGTTGCATAAGTGCAAACTAATGTAGAGCACATCTTTGACTGTGTGCTCGTTTTGTGCAGTGAAATCGAAAGCATGACATGTAGCCTGCACATGTCTTCCTTCAAAGCTACAACTGATGTAGCAGGTAAAAAGTGAGCTGCACAGGTAAGTCGCCTGCTCAGTGGTACACTTACTGCTTGAGTGACTTGGCTTTTCACTGGCTCACTCAAAAGTCCCTCAAAAACAAACGAGTCTCCAAATTTCTCTGCCTAAAAATCAGAAAAGACACAGATTTTATGGGCAAAAAACAACACCAGGATAATGAAAACCACTCACAGAAAAATATTGTTTTATTTTTTAAATATTTTTTAAAACCTCAGTCACATATCCTGTCGCAAGGACGAAGCTCTGAAACTGTTGGTTAGTGACTTCATGGATGTCTATGTTGAAGGAGTCCACATACACCACTCTCTGGGGGCCCTCACCGTCTGGGGGGATGCCTGGGTTGTCTGTTCCCATCAGGAATTCCCCTCCAGAAATCTGCACCATCTGCACGGAACAAGTACAATTTTTATTTACATATGCAAACAAACTGTGCTAGAAACTGGAATGTAGATTCAGGATTAATAACTCTTATGAGCTACAAGATCATAACAACCAATAAAGAACACAATAAAACAATGAAGATCTATAATATATCTAGTAAAAATCTAAGTTATTAGCCACCTATAAATAATAGAAATACTAGTAGAAATAAAAAAAATATGACACCAGAGTGCCACAAATGTGCAATATTAAGAGGGTAACTTACAGGAAACAAAGGCTAGGCTGTCAAACTTCCTTTTTTTTTTTTTTTTTGGCCTGTCCCGTTTGGCTCTTTTGCCATCAGAATTGTTGTCTAAAGGCAAAGAAAGATGCCCAACGGATTTACTTTACCAAACTGACCATCCCAGCCTTGCCGTAATGGTCCATTTGATTCACCTTTTATTGTTTATTTTATTTTCACTTACTGAATACGGGACAGACTTGACTGGGGGAAAGAAGGGGAGAAAGAAAGAGGGGAAGAGAAACAGCTGAGAAGAGGGACGGGGGAGAAGGGCAAAAGACAAAAACCAACCGAACGGGCAGAGAAAAAAAAATGCATATATCAATCACCTGGATCACCTGCTGAGAAAGAAAAAAGAAAGCAAGCAGAAGAGAACAAGAGTAATAGAATAAACAACATCACAATGATATATGGGAATATGACAGTAAATACTAAATGTTAAACATTATTGTCCAGCACATAAGATCAACAGAACACAGTGTGCTTTGAGGTAGGAGCCAAAAAGGGTGTAGTTTGTGGGTGTGATCACCCGTGTGTACACCTGTGAGCATGGACGCGCTTGTTTTTTGTTTTTTTTAAAAGGTTCCTTCATGTAATAATCTGCTAGAGGGTGTGGGGGGGCCACAGCCCCGTCCTCCAGGGCATGAAGCAGGTGTGGAGGAGATCAAAACTCCAGACATCCAGAGGCCCCCAGAACACAAGAGACCAAGGAAGACCAACAGAGGGGCAGCCGCGCCACTGTCCCGGAAAGAGCTGAGGAGAGTCCCAGATGAGGGCTCACTCAGCAGCCGTGGAGCAGAAGCCAGGGGGAGTTGCAGTGACGCGCCCGTGAGCTCCGCCGGCAGCCAGCTGCGCCTGAGTGACCGAGCCCCAGGCCGAGAGGCCGGGGGCACCCCACCTCCGAAGTGGCCCGAGCGAGCCCCAGGCTCCAGGCCCCGATAAGCGGCCGCCAAGGAGTGAGCCGGTGTGTACCTGGACGCCCATCCCCGGACACAAAGAACCACCAACGCACCGATGTCTGAGGGGGTCCGCCACTGGCAGGGGAAGTGGTGGTAGGGGGAGATAGGCCTCCAAACCTTGGAGGGCCTGAGATGTCCCCAGAGAGGTGGCGTCTGACACCCAATCTGACATATAGACACAGACATACAGGCACACACAGATACAAACATCCATTCCCACCCTCATGCTCTCATATGCACTTACTCCACACTCAACCAACGTGGAGACAGACATAAAGAGACGTTGTACACACGATCACACTCCCCAAGCGTACTCTACAAACCGGGTCTAGGTGCCCTCGCCCCTGGAGGGGGGAACTGCACCCAGACCCAGGTGGTGTTTCCCTTTTCCCTGCGGTGGGGGGAGGCAGACCGCCCCGACTCCGCAGCAGCAGGAAGGCTCCACACTCCAGACCGCAGTCGGACGGCCAACTCCTCCTACTAGCCCCCCTGCTCCAGCAGGTCGCAGAGAACGGGGGTGAGAGAAGACTCCAAACCTCCCTCCACCCGCTCATTGAAATGTTGATGCATGTGTGTTCTAAGGTGCATTTAAAACCCAGGAGGGCTTGGAGCTACCTGCCAGAGAGCAGCAGGTAAGCGCATGGTCCCTCCTGCTAGCCCTCAATGTCTACGTGTATTTAAAATTGAGAGGTGGGCAACGATGCCAGGGGTGGGGTGTACACCCTGATGGTACTTTGGACTCCGTGTATCGTGCCCACCCCCAAGATCCTATATGTATGTGTAATGAGAGTGTGAGGGGTGGGATTTAATAAGTTTTCTTCGTCCCACTCCTTTTTCAGGCAAGTTTTGTTTTTTGTTTTGTGTATTTTATGTTCAATATAGGTATTTGTTGTGCCTGAAAATGAATAAATAAATGAAATGAAATGAAATGAGTAATGTGAATGTCTAAGTTGTGGGATAAAATTGAGGCAGAGGCAGCCAGAAGGGGACAGAGGGGGGGGGGGGTAGCCTCCTCTGCACCCTGGTGACATACCCCTACTCCAAGGCCCTGCATGTGTGGGTGGTTGTGGTGGAGCGGGAAGAGGGAGGCAGCTGGAGATGGGGAGGGAAGGAAGGGAGGGGCAAGTGACCCCTCCCTGGGGCCAGCTCCCCCGCTGACCCCAGTAGGCACCCCCATACTCCGCGACCCGCCAGGGAAAGGGGGCCCAGGCCCATCCAGACCGGGCCCAGTGCAGCAGCGCCGCCCGGCCCCACAGAGCCCGGGACAGTCCACCCAACCCCACCACAGAGAAAACTGCACCCACCCCACCAACCACTCATCTTCCAGACTACATAAGACAATAAACACCCAGGCTGAGATCTTCCTCCACCTCTCCTGTATCTCCCCCTCCTGCAGAGGGAGCTCCTGAGGAGAGGAAAGCTCCTGCAAGATGTGACAATCTCCCCCACCAGTTGAAGAGCCCCCCAGGTGGCTCGACGCACCGGCGGCACCCTTCTCCAGGGCTGGGCCCCCATGCACCCACCCGCCCACAACCCCGGCAACACACCAACCAGGACCCAAGCCCCCGAGGCCCAGTCCGGGTCCCAGCCCAGAGACAGAGCGCCCCCAGAACCTCACGCCCATCCCGGACCCACCCAGGGCCAGCCAGGCTACCAGGTCAGTAACCCACGTTGACTGTGTCAAACTTCCTGCTTCTGCATTCAAGTCATATTTACAGCACATGGTGTTATGGTTTATTTAAACACACAACTAAAATTAGCACATATGTGGACACAATTTTGCAACCCTTGGTTTTGGTGTTAATCGACAGATCTGTGTTGCAGCTGATTGGCTACAAGGCCTTGCTTATGCATGGGAACCTCAGGAGGCCTAATAGTTCCAAGAACGATCAGATTCGACTTTGGTAACAACTTTATGACATTTTGCACGCATAACCTTATCTCCACACTCTCACAAAATAGCGGTGTTTTATTTTTCTGTAACAGGAGTCGCAACATACCGGACTTTGTGTTTCCCGCTCATTGTCCTGCACCTGATTCGTCCTGTCATTTGCGTCTTTGGAGTATTTGAGATCAGGATCTGTGGAAGCTGCTTTACCCTCATCCTCGTCCAAGGGATCCACAGTTGGAGCGTCTCTAGTCAGCTTATCACAACCGCAGCCCGCCGCTCTTTCCGGGCCTGGAGGTTCTGCGCTACATGAACTCTGAAGACACAACACTTTGCTCACACATCCAAATATGAACAATAAGGTGAAATAACGCAACATTTTGATGGTTTGTTTCCAAGGCATAGCTCAGGGTCCATGCATGATGTTGACACTGTTGCTTCCGTAAAGTCACGTGGTCAGTCAGCTGGCTACAGTGTAACAAAACGTAACCCTTTCCTTCCCGAAGTGAATGTTTGCTGTGGACTAAACTCTGTTAATCCACAAAAACACTGCAAATTCTGATCACGGCTCGCAAATACAGCTACATCCGGGGGTGTATGATGATATTAATACAATCGCTTATCTGAAATACACTTCAATGACTTATTCGCCCAAAATCACACAGATTTTTGACCTTTCTGTTTTGTTTTGTTTTTTTTACAGAAAAATAGACTTCTTCGTATAAATCTGGGCAGCGCAGTAGCAGGAGTGATAACCCAGCTCAGATTTTCTTAGCGGTAGGATGGGGCGACGTGGACATCATTTCCCAGCTATCAACACTACGGCCGCTTGAGAAGAAGAAGTGGAAGTGAGCCAGGCAGTTCAACCAGCCTGCCTGCCTGCCTCAGTGAGCACAAGCTGCGGGAGCACTGAGAGGCGCGGAAAGGTGTCCGAGCTGTCAAAAACTGGATTATTACAGTCGCTGACGCCTGGATGTCATCCCCCGGCCCGGAGGAGAGGAGAACCGCAGTCATGTTGTCTTAGCTGGCCCAGAGAAAGCTAAATACCCGAGCACAGCCGAGGTAAAGTTGAGAGCTTAACTTGAGCAGTTTGCCATCATCCTCCTTTCATATGTCTATCTTCTCGCAGCGGAAAGGGGGGAAAAGGATTTAGTTCTCCTTAAATGGTTAAAAAAACCTCAGAGCTCAAAAGTGGCGCTTTTTAGTGAATAATATTTTTGTTGAAGAGAAGCCCAACAAGATTGTATCACGGTCGGGTGGATCTTACACCGACAATGATTTCGGGCTGCTGTGAAGCAATGTGATAGTGAGCCGCGATTACAATGCTAACGCTGGATGTGCTTTCTCAAGTTTCGCTGGCGCTTCGGTGCTTAGATGAATAAGATCCGAACTTTTGCTGTGTGATCGTTGATCGTTTGGTCGGGCTTGCAACAGACGGCGGTCGGAAAGCTACCAGAATAACTTGTTATGGGGCTTTATCGACCTCAGTGAGAGGCAGTGCTTAAAAAAAGAAAAAAGAAAAACACACAGGCAGATAACCTGAGTGGAGGGGACCTGCATTGCTCTCTATCAGCTTTCAGTGGCCATGACCTGTTGCAGGTGCATAAACCTCGCTGGCAGCTGCAGCTCCTAAACATGTAAGGCGCAGCACAACACCAGCGGGGCTACAGTAACATCTAATAGACATTTTCTCTTCCTCTCTATGCAAATCCTTGCAGCCTGACAGTTGTGTTTGTGTAGTCTCCACCTGCAAGGGAACCCGCTCTCTGAAAACTGCTTCTAACTTGGAACTACTAATTTGCATATGGATACTGAATAAATGCATGATGGTATGTGTCCATGACAGGCATGTTACATTAAATGATCTAATAATATCCATATTTTCTCCCAATTTCTCCTATACAGGTGCTCCCTTGTGTGCCAAACATGTCGGACAAAATGTCCAGTTTCCTACACATTGGGGACATCTGCTCCCTGTATGCAGAGGGATCAACCAATGGTTTCATCAGCACCCTAGGGTATGTCCCTGTGCCTGTGTGGAGGGCCCACTTCACACTTTTCTTAAAAAATGCTGCTCAGTCATGATACTGAGCCAGCAGTTTTTGGAAGGGAGGAAATCACACTTGTAGTAGCAACTGTTAACCATTTTGATGACAAAGTCGAGAACAAGCACATTTCTTCCCTTTAGTCCGATGCCTGTGTATGCACGTGTTTGCTTACACGCAGCGACAGGGTCATCATTTGGTCTCGGAATGGGATTAAGTAGTGAATGTAATTTGTTGCAACAAATGCAAAAAACATGCAGATTATGCTAAAGTTTGGGGCAGGCCTGGGTTGGAAGGGTGGAGTTAGAAGACAATAAATGGTCTGGTGGTACTGTTGGCAAGCCACTCATTTGCCCACACAGTCACAGCATCATTTTCCTCCATCAATTCTCCTTACTTGTAAAATGCATATTTTTGATATGGTCTGTCTGTTGGGATTACTTACACTGGCTTACTGCTTGAAATACTGGCCTTAGGATATGACAGAAATATCACAAGCGCAGTAAGATTCAGTTGTGCTGCTTTTAACCTCTCCCCTTTGTTCTGAATCTAAACAAAGCAACAAGAGAAAGTTTGCATTAATGTTTTTGCTGGTATGAACCATCAGGAAATCACAAGACGGTAAACCATGGCATTAGCATTAGTAATGGTATCAGGGCTATCTGCTCAGTGTCCTGGACCTCCCCTCCTGGCTCATGAAAAATGGAATGACCTACAGCGAAGACTGAGTCACTATAGAGACATTGTGGCCTTTCTGGAATTCATGTGCTTCCCACATAGACACACACACGCACGCACATGCTAGCACATGTATTTAGAAAATTGTCATGACGGTTTTGGCCAGAAGCCATCCTCTCCACGCATAAACACCAACTCAGCAGCAGATCAACTGCCCTTAAAGTAAGACACCATACTGAGAAAATTCTGTACACATTAACTCTTTTTCTTCACTCAAATAGCAGTCCAAGTCAACAGCTGCAGAGGGGAGGGGGCTATATGAGCAAATGAAAGGCTACATTTTTCTTTTTCTTCTTTTTTTTGGGGGGAAAATGCTGCTGTGTGCATTGAGTATTTAGCAGGACCCATCCTGTTTGTGCAGAGGTGTAACTATTAAACTTGTGTTAATAACTGACCTCTGTGAAGCATGCTCATGTGACGACCCCCCCCCCCCCCCCCCCCCCCAAGTACAGTAAGGAGTTTTGATGCCAGATTAACTTCAGCAGAGCTTAGCGTTGATTCAGTAAGACTCCACTGAAGGGCTGCAACACCGTGTTTCCAAAAGATACTCCCTCATTTGGTGTTTTGACAATACTGGTGTTGAAAACTGACTAACATGTTGATCCAAAGGCTAATTCTCGTAGTAAATTAGGTTTAGATCTGGTAACTGCAAAGGTCAGCGCATGTGATTCATGTTATTTTCAGCAACAACTTTGTGTTGATTTGCAGTTAGTATTCCTTCCAAGGGGTCAGGGAGATTAGAGCTTCCACAGTATAGTGGAGCAGTTGAATGCCTTCACTTTTGAGGTGAAAAAGTGCGAGTTTTTCCTTTAATTTGGCACTCTGCTGTTATTTGTCTTAACACGCATGGGTATGTTCGCCCTTTGTAGTCGGTCTTGTTCCTCGAGATGTGCAGGCTGATGGAACAGTGAGGTCTGTTTGGGCAACTTCAGAAGGCTGAAAGTGGATGTGGGATTTGGCCTGTGTCCAGACAAGTGTTATTCTAAGCCAGTGAAAGCTAAATTTGTCACCAGAAATTCCTGTCTGGCCACCGGTCATTTAATCCAGAATATTTCCTTATTTTGTGGAAGGGGAGGCTAAAACATGCTGCAACTATGTAACGATCCCAGATAATTCATGAAACAAAGGTAGAGTTTTTGCACACGCTTTTGTTGGAGATACTTTTTTGCCTGAGTCTCTGTTTAGCACATACACAGTAAGCTTAAACACAAACCCACAGGAATGATGAATTACAGTGACTCTGATATCCAAGAACAATGGCAATCTTAGTACATCTGCAGAAATGTTGACCAGTTATGCTGAGTTGTAGTTCTGAAAATGTGGTGTTGATCACTTTGACTGTCTCAGTATTATCAACCCTCTGTTCCTCCTGGCCTTTTAAATGTTCCGATCATTGCTGTGCTATAAAATTATTAATCAAACACACTCAACTGATGCAGTGTTTTTGAAATTAGCTTGCAACTGGTACTTTTTCTTTTTAAATTAAGCAGTGTTTAAATATTTTTTGTACCAATTGATTCATTGTGAGCTCTAAAAATATCATAAACATCAAAATGGCCTAATTGCAGATAATTCAATTTTTGTTAAAATGGTCCAAACTTCATAAGCATTCAGCTCACTGTAATAGAAGAATAAGAAAATGATTACATACTTATTCGAGTCTTGTTTAAAAAAACAACTTTAAAGGTGAACTTAACTATTCCTCATTGCTGCTGTGGTTGTTATGCTCGGGGCTTTGCCAGCTTTGTCATGGTAACTTGGGATATGATCTTATTATATGTATAGCGCTTACATGTGTCATGTGTCCGTATTTACAGCCTGGTGGATGACCGCTGCGTCATCCAGCCTGATGCTGGGGACCTCAACAACCCGCCGAAGAAGTTCAGAGGTAAGAGGAGCAAATTAATCTCCCCTCTTCCTCGTGACACTCCTCCTCATAGCACTAACTCCTATCTGTTTATACTGTGAAGCGTGTAAGACCTGCTGCTGAATGTGTTATGCTGTGTTTCTTTGGTGACAGCCACAATATCTCAGCCTCCTGGACTTCAAACAGGCGTGTGTGTGTGTGTGTGTATTTATTAGCTGTGTGCCCTAGCTCGCACAGGTCTGTGGAGGTAGAGGCAGATGGAGAGTCATCTCTTCTGCTGATTTGTTGAAAAAAAAAAAAAAAAAACACCCACTTGAGAATCTGTTTTCTAAATAAAAATCCTTCAGCTGTGTCTTTGGGTGAATTTGCTATTATTAGTTCTCATACAGGAAGTAGAACTCGTGACCTGCAGTTCTCAGGCTAGAGGTTTATGTCCCTTGGGGAGAGCTGGCTAAACATTGTACACAGAATATGATTGAAGGCCTGAGCAGTCACAGGCACTGGTACACATTTATAAGAAACATGCACTTTAGCTTGCTGCTGCTGGATGACACTTAAAGAAAATGTAATATAGCTAGACCGTTGGTAGAGCTTCAACCGCATATTCAGATTTTCATTTTAATTTAAGTTTTTTGAAAGAGAGAAATGTAGTCTTCCTTGGTTCTTTGTTTTCATTGGCAATTCAAAGTAATTGTATCGGCCATTTCTATAAAAGCCTACAAAAGAGAGTAATTACAGCCTTTCAGAATTGTACGTTTTGAGCATATAAGACATATGAGTACTTATCCATTTGAATTATTTTATTTGTCTTTTAGTTCTTTACTTTCCCATTAGTATATAATACAGATGCATTTGCAGGTGTGAGAATAGGGCTAAACACTGTCTTGGGGATCATAAAACATCTAAATAACACATTCATTAAACTGAATAGCCGTGTAATTATAGTCAGATCTACCTGTTCTTTAGCAATGGAGCAGTGATACGATAAGTCTATTAACTTACAAAGTGGCAACGTTTGACATGTTTTCTTCCTGGGCGTGATTTCAACTATTCTGTTGCTTTTAGTCTTAATGACTGTACTCTGTCAGTCATTAATGACTGCATTAATGACTGCCTCTGTCAGTGCGCCCCAGGGTGGCTGTGGCTACAATGTAGCTTGCCATCACCAGTGTGTGAATGTGTGCGTGAATGGGTGGATGACTGGATATGTAAAGCGCTTTGGGGTCCTTAGGGACTAGTAAAGCGCTATATAAATACAGGCCATTTACCATTTACTGTGCAAAATTCTTGAGTCAGCCCTCCTTTCATTATGTTTTGTTTCCAAGAAGCCAGGCTTGCAATTTCTTAAAATTCTTGAGCAATAGTTCTCCAGGCTTTCCGAACGTCTTTCAATGTTTTTCTTTGGAAATTGGCAGTTTATTTCACTTCAGCTCCATTCAGTAATCTGGCAGATACTGAGCATAGTTTTCTTCTGCACAGTGTTAATCAATATTGGCCTTCAACTTCCAAGATTGTTACTTTTTCACGTTTTAGTTTGTGTTTTACATGGTTTAACTTATTATTTATTTTTGTATATGAACTGTTTATATATGATGTGTGTGAGTGTTTATGTATGTATTACTGATAGGAGTTCTTGTTTGTTTAAATGTCTTTCATTATATAAGTGACCTTCTCAACCTTTTCGCTTTCGGTTTTTTTACACCACTTAACACTAACCAAGGATAAAAAGACACCGAGCACAAGGGATGAAGTATTGCTGTGTCTACACATAACAGACAATTTAGCAAATAACCAATTTGAAATTGTGTCTTCAGGCATTTTTTTTTTTTTTTTTAGCAGCCTTTCGCAAAAATACATTATTTGTTCACTTTTTGTCAGTATGACACACATAAAATTGTATATCTGTTCCAACAAGGTGATGTCTTGCCTTGTTGTACAGCATGTCCTTAAAAACATTTATGAAACTGGACAAAAGAAGAAGTGGCAGGCCTAATGATGTGTAGGAGGTCAGGAGAGACATACGACATTGATCATCTACGGTCGTGTGTAAAACATCATGGAGGCTCTGTCGTGGTTTGGATCTTGTCAAAACTGATGGAATTATGAATACAGAAAGGAGAGGTCAGATTTTGTTCCACCATACAAGCACCACGTAGAAAGACTCTGCAGAAGCTTTATTTTATTTAGGACTGCAATGATCCCAAGCACTGGCTGTTTATACTACTAACAGCTGAGTGTGGAATATTAAGTAGCGAGAAATTATAATGACTGGACTTATTGCACAGGTGGCATCTTATCATGGTACTACTCTGGAAATTACTGAGCCTGACCCACTCTTTCACGTTTGTTTGAAAAAGCAGTCTGCATGCATAGGTGCTTGATTTTATAAACCTGTGGCCATGGAAGTGATTGAAACACATAAGTCAATGATTGAATGAGTTAGTGAATACTTTTGGCAATATATAGACCTTTTGTGTCTAACTGGAGTTAGTAACTCATTCACTGTGTCAGCTTGATCAGAAGAGGCCTTAATGCCAGTGAGAGAGGATTCTGGGTGTCTGCTAGAGGGGAAAAAGGTGTTATTAATGGATGTGGACAAAGCCACCTGGAGAAGGTTCCAGTAAAACCATACATAGCAAATTCCTTAAAGGTTAGTTTACTCAAAATGTAGAGTACTACTTAACCTGTACAAATATTATAATCCTTTTGGTTCTGGTAGAGTTTAAAATGTGACAAAGTAACTCTGTGATAACAGCAATGATATAATGGACTTGGAGCCTGTAAAATTTAAAATAGCAACCCTATGACATTTCTTGGATCCTAAGCGAAGGTATGCAAATAAGCAGACATGTCCTTATACAGGCAGGTAGGATGCAATGAAAAGAAGCCTGGACGATGTAAAATGGAGTAAACATCAGGGTGTCTCAGGCCTGCGCATTTCAAGTTTGACCATAATAATCTGTTTGAAATTTTATAGCTTCATTAAAGTGTAGTTCCTGTAGTACCTCTTTGAAATGACCCTGGGTCTTTTGGCTTCAGAATGTTGTGAATGGTTTCGCAGAGACATCTTTAACTAGTCTGTTTCTGTAAGGAGCCAAATAGGAAAGAGGTAGTGTACTTACTTATCTGCTATAACGTGTGCAATATATGTCCCATTAATGGTATAGCATATACTGTAAAGAGAAAAGAAATGGAGCGTTTCACAGCAGAGACTTTAAGATGTCAAAAGAAGAAAAGGCGGCGGTGTTTTTAAACACCGTTAACAATGGCTCTGTTGTATGAAAGTGTCCCTTTTAAGTCAATGTGACAGTGAACCAGGATTAAAAGGAAACTACAAGTACATGGAAGACGTTCATTTTATTATTGACACATTTAACTTTTAGCTGTGACATATGCATGAAGCACGAGCTATGTGGTGAAAATTTACTTTTCAACCATGGGGGGGGGAAACCAATCGTAAAACGTAAAAATCTGACAGCTGCCAAACTCATGTATGTGTTCACAATACATGTCTTCATTGTTTGCCCCCCACCCCACCCCCAAAACTATGAGGAGTTGCACAGCTGGAAAGAGACCCAGTTGTGTAGTGATAATCCCACTAAGTGGACACCATAAGAGCAATAAGGCCAGACGAGCCATGTCCACTCTGTGATACGGTCACTGCTGAGGTATGCTTAACATTTCCTCCTAATGTAAACATGAGCACTCTCCACACAATTTATACTCCCACTCGTGAAGCCTTTGTCCATAGGCTTAGACATCAGCCTTTTCTTTGCATTTCACCTTTACAGTATTTCAGATACCTTTACACACATGCTACACACACACACACACACACTGAGCGACATCCACACACATCTAAGGCAGAGACTGCTTTGTGTTTCGTTCTAGTCACTGTGATTTAAGGCTCTCTTGCACAACCAGTCAGATCAGTTGCTTTCATCAAAGTTACTACATGTGGAGGAAAGCTGCGTTATTCAAAAATGCCCTCCTCTTTAAAATCTGTTGCAACTTTGTAAACATGGCACACTTTGGCTTTGTCACTCTGGGACTGTCATCATCACACTGGCCTTTATTTCTCCTAAGAGCCAAAGCTGCCTCTTGACTCAACTTGTATTAACCAATCAGACCTCTTGGCACTTCATGTAATAAACAGCTGAAATCTGAGACATGTGTACAGTCTCTGGTGAGTGAGACTCTGACCTAAAATTTTGTTTTGAGCTGTGGGTATTCATAACACTCTTCTCTTTGTAGCTTTGAATAGACCTTTGTGTACCACTCTAAAAAAGTCTATAATAAGCCCCATAGTGTGGATTTGCATTTATCCTTGTTGTAAAGAGAATGTGTAAAACACTGTATAACAATAACAGAATGGTCATAGTTTGTATGAAAGATATTCATTAAATACTTGATAAATATAATTTCTCAGTCAAACTATCTTTTATTTCTTTTTTTTCTGAATTTTTAATAGATTTGGTTTATTTGCCTGTTTTATGAACATGGTAAAATGATGCTTGTCAGTTTGATGTGTGACAGCATTGCTTTTTTTTTTTTTTTTTTAACCACACCTATTCTGGGTTGTAGTCTAAAGTGCTTTGAGAAGTGAGACTAGAAAAGTGCTATATAATTGCTGGTCTATTTCTAGAATAGTGTTAATTATAAAGCTCTGGTGTGAGAAACCTGAAACAAACACTAGAAAGGACTCCATTAACAAAACAGGTCTCTGAACAACAAGTGATTTTTTTTTTTTTTGCTTGCTTGTTGTACTCTGACATTTTCACTGCTTAACTAGTAGCATGTGAAGGCCATTACACTGGGCAGCGTCTTCTTGTGCTGGCTTCAGATGTTGCCACCTCCTGCCTATCACAACTCATGCCTTGGTTTACCTGAAATAACTTGAAACATTTAAATAGACTCAATTATACTTGAAGTGCCAGCTCCTTACCACCACTTGTCTGTTGTCAGGCCGAGCCACTGATGCTGTTACAGACGGACTGCAGAAAAACGCTGGGTGGCTCATCTGCGATAAACACCAGAAACGGGCCTGTCTTTAGTCCCCCTTCCCCTGCTAACAACTGCACAAATTCCTCTCCTGCCTATTGAGATGAGAGGTCTTGCAGGAAACGGTGAAGGGAAGCTGTTGTCAGTAGATCCATTTACTGTCTCAGATGCACTACAAGTGCTTCCTCTATAATACCTCCAACAGGATAAGAGGGATGCAGTGAATAGCACTTTATACAAGCCAGATTGTTGGTGATGTTTCAGATTTAGCAGAGAATAGAAAACGTGTAATGCATTATGTTTCCCCAGTTCCTGAGCTAGACTATGTTGTATATTTACTGCAGGAGATGCTATTTATGTTACTACTTCTTTGTAAATTGTCCAGCGTAGTTTTTAAAAAATCCAGTACTGTGTTTTGGACAGGGTAGCAGACGGTTAAGAGGAGATAAAGTGAAAGGCTGAATTTCCAATTTATTATTTTTTTCAGCTACAGTGAAGTGCGCAACTTTATGTTGTCATTCAGTTGAATGAGAAGCTGTCGTACCTTCATCCTGCCGTCCAAGTATGGTGGCAGTTCTGTGCTGTAATAAAACTTTCAATCATCTCTGTGTGCTTTACAGCCCCTTAGAGTTTCTTCAGTTGCTGGCTGCACGGCTTCAAGCGTCGTCCTTTTGATCCTCTTTAATCTGCGGAAGTTTGTCAGCATCTAAAAGACTTTCTCATAACCTTGTCTTTAAAACCAGTCTGACAGTGAAATCAAACCAGCACAGATACAACAATCATTTCAGTCACATACTTCTATTGAGTCAACCAGCTGATACAATATGCCTGATGTATGAAATAAAATGTTTTCCATGACGTCTCCCATTTACTGTCAGTGAATGTCTTCTTATAGTCAGTTTGTTGCCTCACTTTGACTTTCAGACTGTTGTCACATTAGATGGTGGCGTTACTTTAAAAAGATGCCCGAATTTGCAACGTTTATGCTATTTGCTAAGTTAAGTCACATATGCATGTGTGTGACACTCGCAGCTCACTTGTTCTCTGTTTATACTCTAAGGCACTGTCACAATCTAACGCCATCTTCAGCTGTGAGTCAAGAATCACTCAGCACTGTGTGTGGGAGAGATGGAGGAAGAGGACTTTGAATAACTATGAATATATGCGTGAATACGAACCCAGCCTTAAAGCTGCTTTCATACTTTGCACATGTTATGGTGATTTGTGGATTTACCCTTTTCAGCACACTGACTGGCAGTAGATCAATGTCCAGCCCATTCATGCATAACTTACTCTATGTCACTGTGGCTGTGCGTGAGCAAGCACAGGGCACTAGCCACCGAATTTCCTCAGCCTATCAGGTCGGCTTTTTTAAACGACTTCTGACAAACTCACTTTTATTGGCTAGCTTTCTCTTAATCCTTTCCCCATCCTTGGTTTACATCTATTTGTGTATGTGGAAGTGCGTATGCAGGAATGATGTTGGGATATGTATACTTATGTGTTACTTTAATCAAATTGTGAAACACTTTGAAACTCTGTTTTGAAAAGTGCGATACAAAGTTATTACTAATATTAGTTACGGACGTCCTACAAAACAATGAAAAGAGATGTGTATATATTAAAAATCCAGTGCTTCTTCTGCATTGGCTTAAGATTTCTGTCATATGACTTAAGATAGGCTTTTAGCCTTTTCAGTTGTTTTATCATGTACCCGCCTTATAGCTAAACAATTGTAGGTCAGCATTTATAAGTACATACGAGGTGGCCAGTATCAAAGACAGATTTATTTCTGAGCTCAATTGTGTACTTGCATGCTAAAGAAAGAAATCTGTGACCCTGGAAGAAATTCTCACCTCTGTCTCACTTAAATAGCACGTTTCCCCTCACAGCTGGCTGTGATGCAAGGTAAATGTCTATTAGCTGATCATCTATCTGTCACATGCACCAAATATTTTCCATGGAGTGCTGCACGTGAAACAGGCTGTGTGAAATATGTATTCATTGTTTCATTTATGTTTACAAGTTAAAGCCACATCCATTATTGTATGTTTTGATTTATGTGGAACACATAAACGCACACTGATTATATCTAAAAGCTCAATTTCTCCACTTAGTTGACCTTTCTGTGCTCTATCTTACATTCTTTCATTTTCTTCTGGCCTTTCTCATTTCTCTTTCACTTCCTTTTTGCTTTGTTTTTCTAACCATGTTTTGGGCCAAGAAGTAAACCATATTTAATGGGGAGGGGCTAAGGGAGGCCCGAGGACAATTTAGGAGACACAGACGGAGACGTTGACTCCGAGGGAACAAGTTCTGTGTGAAATGGTTGGAGGAATTCAGAAAGGAGAAGGAGAGATGACAGAATATAGGGCTGGGGAGTCTCCACCCTCCTTTCTCTCTTTCAGTCATCCCACTCCCCTTCTTGGCCGGCCTTATTTGGTCATGTTACTGCAACTAGAGCTGAAGAAGAGAGAGAATGGAGAAAGGATGGACACATTGCTCCTTTTTTCTCCTCTTTTCATCCTCTTAGAAAAGAAAGCTGTGGTTTGATGAGAGGTGAAGTCAGAGGAAAGCCAGGACTCGCAGGGAGGAGTCACTGTCGAATTGTAGTTGAACTCAGCAGGGAAAGCGGCTATAACTCTGCAGCGAAATGCTTTATCAGTACTCATCCTGTGGAAGTCTCTGAGGGATTCAACTGAAGTTGCTGTAGAGCTTGTTACAAAAGAGGAAGTCTCCCAGGATAGAAGAGGAACTCTGTTAAAACTGCATCCACATGCAAATGAAAAAAAACACTAGTTTCCCTGCAGACCGGTTTTTGCAGTATCTATGCAAATGAGCAGCAAAATCAGAGACTCCTGATGACAGCTGCAAATCATCGTTGCTACAGTTACAACTTGTTGTGTTGCTGGATCACATTGCAGACACATAGGTGTGTGTGTGTGTGTGTGTGGTAGTCCAACCACAGCTTATAACCATACATTACTATGATCATACATCTGGTAAGCACACATAACAAACACATGCTGTGTTGTCTGTGATGACTGCTCCATGAAGCAGACAAAGACCTTTGATCTTCATGCAGGCAAATTATTAATGCTTTTGAAGTGCAGGAACACACATGCGTGAATTTTTTTTTCTGGAGAACTGAAAGAATAATGTGTGCTTAAATGTTGTGGTTATTTAATATTTGAGCACATAACTTAAAATGGCAAAAAAGTCTAATTTATTTAGGTGAGTGTCTTTAATAATTTTTACTGTGGTGTTTTTGCTGTTCACGCTGTTGGTTTGTGTGTGAGCTGTGGCTGTTACCCATCTTCCACACAGCATCAACCTTCCCAGGCTTTACTCCCAGTAGATGAATATATTTTGTACACATTGTTTGATTTTTAACTAATTTACCATTGTCAGCTGTAATAAGTGTGGTATACAACCAAAACCATTTTTGAGAATTTGCTCCGATTTCAACTGGTTTGAGAACTGAACATTATGTAGCGTCTGATGTGGACGGATTCTGACTACAGCAGGTCACATATCCACTAACATCAGTGAACCCAGCTTTCATGGCTGGGTAAGGATCCACCAGTTTGTGAAATGAAAAGACTTGGAGATGTACGAACAGTCATTAGCCATAAAGGGAAAATAGAATCATGTGTAATCTTTTTACTTTTTCTGTTCTTCTGTTTCTTCTTTTTTCAAAATTGTTACACAAATTATTTGCATTGGACTCAGAGGTATATTTTCCATCTGTATTAAATGGAGGAGAAGAGAAGGAGTGACTGGAGAAGACAAATGTGGACAGAAACAGACGGAGCAAATTGTGACCATTTTCTCTCTTTATAACCATCTGGACTGATCGTTTTTTGCCTTTTTTCAAAGTTATATGAACATATGCATATTTAGTAAAAATGTCGATTTAGCCCTGGGTGACCAATTTATTTTTCTTTCCTGGGTTTTATTTTAGTTTTAATGTTAGTTATTAAAAACAGATTTTAAAAATAATTATATATTTATTTAATTTACATAATTGAATTGTTTCTAGACTGTGCACCAGCATGATGTCATTAGAAATCATGTGATTAAATGATATTTAATGTGATTAAATGATACACACATATATATATATATATCTCTTTTTGAGTGTGTGTGCATGTTTACATGTTTTTGGATCCAGTTTTTCAGCTAAAGCCAGTGATTTCTATCTCTGTGCAGACTGTCTGTTTAGACTGTGTCCCATGAACCGCTACTCAGCCCAGAAGCAGTTCTGGAAAGCGGCGAAACCTGGAGGGAACACAGAGTCAGTGCTGCTTAACAAGTTGCATGTAAGTGAAGTGAACCTCACAGCAGGTACTACAGACCACTGCAGTTAACACCCATGTTCCCAAAAGCTCCCAAGATAAACATTAAAGAAAGAGTCAGATTTTTTTTTTTTTGTTATTTTAACTTTTTGGGTTTAAATGGTCTTGATGAAGTCTAGACTTTGTAGACGCTGAATTAAAAAACAGCATAGTGAGTGTATCACTCTATCGATTGTGTGCACTCTGTGTCACAGTTTCAGGTGGGTTTTTAAAGGTTTTGCAGGTATTTTATAAAGTAGAAGTCCTTTTATAGACTTTTCTGACATTTCCCTACTACTGTCCTATCTTTCCACCCTCTACATTTTCCTTTCCCTTTTTCTGCTGCAATACATTACCATTTAAAGCAATCTGCAATCTGACTACACAGTCATAAACTGGAAGATTGCGATCGTGCCTGCGTTTCCATGGAAATGTGAGCCTGAGCTTTAACTAAAAGTCTCTGCTGCGTATATTTTTGACTAAGAACTTTGTTAATAATGTGGTGCCTTGTTAATGGCTAACCAACGTGATTGCGTCTTTTGGAATTACTGTGTAAGAGTGTTGGCAGTGATTTATGTTGCAATAGCTGTTAGATACGGTTTTGTTTTGTTTTTTTTCTCTCTCATCTCTCTTTTGTATCTCAGAGTGCGGCTGACTTGGAGAAGAAGCAGAACGACTCTGAAAACAAAAAGCTTCTTGGAACAGTGATTCAGTATGGAAATGTCATTCAGGTGTGTCTCTGGGAAATGGCTGTTTACAAGCTGGTCACACAAACTTTGATGTAACTAACACCTAGTTTGCATTCAACTGACATTAGTCATCACTGGCAGAAATAAACTGATTAAATAGAAATTATAAAGACAAGCAGACATTTCATAGAATTTCTTAGGATTCCTATTTTAATATACTGGGTATATGTTACATTGTGCTGACATGTGTCAACTCACTTATATTTATTCCACATGTGATTTTGTGTACACACTATTTTTCTCTCTCTGTTTTTTCATGTTTGTTAAATATATGTAACAGTCTTCCAAGGGGTGCCTCACACCTATAAGAGTTCACTTGTTATTGGAGAATATTAAAGGCACATTTTTCAAGATTTTTCCTTTTTTATGTTTCAAATACATATTTTTGATGTTTTCCAAAAAGGAATATAAGAAAAACACACAATATTTTCTTATTTCTGTCATTCTATATTTTTCTGCTACATGCTTTAAATTATATCACGTGCACTAGTTTTACAGGAACAGGTCATATGATCATATATAGTGCTGCCATTTTTCACTAATTTCTAGAAATCTTATACAAACAACACCAATCTTTAGCATAACTATTCAACCACATAAGGTGTGAGTTTCATCATCTTGCCAATGTTAGTTTCAGTGTTATGACCATTGGTTTAGGAGGATATAAAAGTGGGGAAAAAACAAAATTTCCTGAATTCCAGAAGAACACTGAAGTTTGAAAAATTCCAGGCCTCTGCTGATTAGTCAGATGCAATTATATCGCTATCAGTCACGCAGCCTGATCTTTGCTGATTGCCTGGGAGAAATCCATGTGGTTCTTCAGGCTGGCAGGCCTGTAAGGCCAGTTTTGATGTCCAACTGAAGTTACCAAATATGGTTATTTGCCTTATAAATGGAAATAGTAGGTTAATAAGATTTAAGTTAGTATTAAAAGTGTTTTTAAAAGTATTTAAGTGCAAGCTTGCTAAAGGTAGGTATTATGGCTAAGTGCAATTAAACTTAAAAAACTGCTGAAGTTTGGTTAAAAAACAAACTACAGTATTGTTTTGCAATACCCCTAAACTGAAATTCATGCTGCACACTAATGAAACTAAACTGAAGTGACCTTAAAAAATATCCTTAACAAAAGATACTGGAAACAAACAAATTAATGACAAATAATCTCTCCATTTCATATCATATATAAACTTTATTATATAAACATCAGACACTATTAGGAGTGTCTTGATCACAGGCTGATGTCCATCAAACACACTTCCCTTCTCACACCAGATTTCAGCCTCTGATTTGTCTGCCATGAATTTAATTCATTTCATTTGTTTAATGTAATTCTGCTCAGCTCCTCCACCTGAAGAGCAACAAATATCTGACCGTGAACAAACGACTGCCGGCACTGCTGGAGAAAAATGCCATGAGGGTGATGCTGGACACTGCTGGAAATGAGGGTTCCTGGTTCTACATACAGCCCTTCTACAAACTTCGCTCCATTGGGGACAGTGTGAGTCATTGTGTAGATAAGAGTGTGTTGCCACTATACCGTATGTAATTCAGTGTAAGGCAAAGCAAACAACTGAACTGTGTCTGGGAGGTTTTTTTTAATCCTGTATTTTTAAGACATCCCTTTAGAATGACGTGACTAATGTGCAGTAGTATATTAGTATGGTGTGAGTAGGAGATATTAAACTACAAGTACTTAATATTATTTTCATAGCCATCAGTTCTAAGCAAAATATTCACCTTCTTAATTGTAAGTTTTCATTTTTCCATTTTAAACTTTCAGCCAGATTTATGGTATGTTTGTAAGACGTCGGTTATACAGGTCTGCAGGGAAGATAAAACAGGCATTATCTACATTTTTTTAAATGATAGAACTCATACTAATATTAATTATTTGAAAGATTAACTCGTAATGATATATTATACATGGGGCCTTTAAGAGGCAGGTTGCCTTTGCCCTCCTTAGCCTTACTCTTGGGCATCTGTTTGATCACATCCCTGAACAGAATTCAGCTCGCGCCCACTTTCTCTGATCACAAAGCTGTTTTTGGCAACAGCTCTTCTGTCCTACGGCAGGAAGTAGTAGGCTGCTGTCCAAGGACAAAATGAACTACAGTGGAGTCCAGGCTTCCCTGTTAAGCTCCTCTCAAATTAGTTATGGCATGAAGCCTAAGCAGCAGGTCAAGAACAAAAAGATAATTGGAGTCACTCTCAACCTGCTGAGAATAGACAGTGCAGTGGCATATAAATGGATGGTGATACTCTCTGACCATTGCCTGTGTGCATGTCATTGGCAGATGTTTTTTAACTAAGTCGTTTGACACAGTTTACTATAGATTGACTCAATTTAACCTCCTTAAAGTCAAAGAATCACAAATTTTACAAAGCAGCCAGAGCATGTACAGTTATGGAAGTACCAAGAATCAAATGAAAGTCGAGGGATGTCAATAAAATTTAAAACGTCACAGAATTTGAAAATATATATTTTTTAAAGCTGTAAAAGATAAAAGAAATAAAACAATGAATCTGCACAACTATAGTTAAGACAGCGTAGAGAAGTAAGACTATTATTTTTTTTGTTAATGTTTTCTTTTTTTTTCTTTGTTTTAATGGCAGGTGGTGATCGGGGACAAAGTGGTCCTGAACCCAGTGAATGCTGGTCAGCCGCTTCATGCCAGCACACACCAGCTCGTGGATAATCCAGGATGCAATGAGGTATGATTAGCGCTTTTTCCGGCTTGGCTGACAGCTGACTGTTGTTAAACTGCAGGCTTCTTCTGGTGTCCTCCTTAGATTGAGCGCAATCAAACAAAAGGCTAAAACTAACAATACGTTAGGAGAGTTGTCCTGTTTTTCTGCTCTGTGTTACTAAGCAACATTGTTTTCATTAATTTATCAAAGGGCATTAAGTAGAAACACAAAAAGATTAAGAAATAAGTGCTTTTATTTTTCTTCTTTTTGAAAAGCAAACGCAAAAACTTTTGTATCTCATTGATGACTGATGACTGCAAGTGGTTTAAACATAAAGTGAAAACATAAATCTTGGATGTTAATGGCATCAAACAGACTCCAACGGAGGAACCAGAGGAATAAAGTTCAGTTCTGTGTTTGATATGTTGTATTAGTTAGTTTCATATTTACAGTAGTATGTTTACTAGACAGTTAAAATAGGTTTTTAAATATCAGTTTCTTTGGCGTTGACTTAGCGACATGTGTAGATTATTAACTGAATTACAAGTACTGATTCTGGCAATATATGCCAACGTATGCACAATACATTTAGATATTATCTTTAAATAAGAGTGGTCTCTGATCTAATCTCAAAATAAATGATTTTATGATGATTTTATGTTTTGTTTTTTTGATCTTTGGAGAATATGAGAAAACAAATGAAAGGTCTAGTGTCACTACATGATGCTACAACTCACATTCTTCTGATTGTTTGTTTTTCAGGTGAATTCAGTCAACTGTAACACCAGCTGGAAGATCGTCTTGTTTATGAAATGGAGCGACAATCAGGATGCCATTCTTAAAGGGGTTTGTCTCACAGTAGAAACCAGCCTAGAAAAACTGTCTATGGCTTTTAGAAAATCATTGCATATGTGTTATAACCAGAGAGTAACGCGTTACTGTAATCAGATTACTTTTTTTCAAGTAATGAGTTAAGTAAGGGATTACAATTGCAAAAACGGTAATTCGATTACCGGTACTTTCCCGTAGGAACACTGCGTTACTAAAACCATGACTTTTTTTTTTTTTGCGAGAACGTCTCATGACAGTGACGTAAGCGAGTGCGACGTTCATGACAACAGCTGTCTGCAGATCAACAGTGGATAATATATCGAGTACGGGAGAGAGTATCAGCGTTTAAAGCGTGGAAGTACTGACCTTACTTTAAGTTTGATTCCATAAAAAGTGACAAAAACATTAGTGTCCATTGTGCGTGGGAAGAAAACGTCTTTTTACAGCGAAAAAACCCCCTAAACTCCCAAGCAAGTACCGAGCGCGCAACGACGTAATGGGAAATTCACAGAGAAACTCGCGGCACTGACCGCCGCGGCACACCTGCACCAGGGTAAACCTCCGCCTACCCTACTCCTGCTTTACAGGTGAAAATAGAGCAACAGGACCGCTAGTCTTTGATTTTATTTATTTTCTGCTGTGTTTTACTTGCATCTATTTGAAAGAGTGAGTGTAAACACACACAAAAAAAATTACAGTGGGGCAAAAAAGTATTTAGTCAGCCACCGATTGTGCAAGTTCCCCCACTTAAAATGATGACAGAGGTCAGTAATTTGCACCAGAGGTACACTTCAACTGTGAGAGACAGAATGTGAAAAAAAATCCATGAATCCACATGGTAGGATTTGTAAAGAATTTATTCGTAAATTAGGGTGGAAAATAAGTATTTGGTCACCTCAAACAAGGAAAATCTCTGGCTCACACAGACCTGTAATGTCTTCTGCAAGAAGCTTTTCTGTCCCCCACTCGTTACCTGTATGAATGGCACCTGTTTGAACTCATCATCTGTATAAAAGACACCTGTCCACAGCCTCAAACAGTCAGACTCCAAACGCCGCCATGGCCAAGACCAAAGAGCTTTCGAAGGACACCAGGAAAAGTCTTGTAGACCTGCACCAGACTGGGAAGACTGAATCTACAATAGGCAAGCAGCTTGGTGTGAAAAAATCAACTGTGGGCGCAATCATCAGAAAATGGAAGACATACAAGACCACTGATAATCTCCCTCGATCTGGGGCTCCACGCAAGATCTCATCCCGTGGGGTCAAAATGATCATGAGAACGGTGAGCAAAGATCCCAGAACCACACGGGGGGACCTGGTGAATGACCTGCAGAGAGCTGGGACCAAAGTAACAAAGGTCACCATCAGTAACACACTACAACGGCAGGGAATCAAATCCCGCAGTGCCAGACGTGTTCCGCTGCTGAAGCCAGTGCATGTCCAGGCCCGTCTGAAGTTTGCCAGAGAGCACATGGATGATACAGCAGAGGATTGGGAGAATGTCATGTGGTCAGATGAAACCAAAGTAGAACTTTTTGGTATAAACTCAACTCGTCGTGTTTGGAGGAAGAAGAATACTGAGTTGCATCCCAAGAACACCATACCTACTGTGAAGCATGGGGGTGGAAACATCATGCTATGGGGCTGTTTTTCTGCCAAGGGGACAGGACGACTGATCCGTGTTAAGGACAGAATGAATGGGGCCATGTATCGTGAGATTTTGAGCCAAAACCTCCTTCCATCAGTGAGAACTTTGAAGATGAAACGAGGCTGGGTCTTCCAACATGACAATGATCCAAAACACACCGCCCGGGCAACAAAAGGAGTGGCTCCGTAAGAAGCATTTGAAAGTCCTGGAGTGGCCTAGCCAGTCTCCAGACCTCAACCCCATAGAAAATCTGTGGCGGGAGTTGAAAGTCCGTGTTGCTCAGCGACAGCCCCAAAACATCACTGCTCTCGAGAAGATCTGCATGGAGGAATGGGCCAAAATACCAGCTACTGTGTGTGCAAACCTGGTAAATACCTATAGTAAACGTTTGACCTCTGTTATTGCCAACAAAGGTTATGTTACAAAGTATTGAGTTGTATTTTTGTTATTGACCAAATACTTATTTTCCACCCTGATTTACGAATAAATTCTTTACAAATCCTACCATGTGGATTCATGGATTTTTCTTTCACATTCTGTCTCTCACAGTTGAAGTGTACCTCTGGTGCAAATTACTGACCTCTGTCATCATTTTAAGTGGGGGAACTTGCACAATCGGTGGCTGACTAAATACTTTTTTGCCCCACTGTATGTGCTGGAATGTGCAGAAAATAGGTTTAAATATTAAACAAATTTCTTCCAGTCATAGAATGTTGCATATAATTAAATTTTTGCTTGATGCATAAAGTTGATGCAAACTAGGTGTTAGTTACAAGTTAAAACAAGTTTTAAAAGAGACTTTTCCATTTGATTACATTTTGTATGATGCATTATGTAGAAAAAGTAGAATTGGGCTGAAAGATCTATCGCTTTATCACCTATTCAGGTTGTAAATCGTGTTTTTAAAAAGTAACCAAGTAACTAAGTAATTAATTACTTTTGAAAATAAGTAATCAGTAAAGTAATGGGATTACTTTTGGGGGGAAGTAATCAGTAATTAGTTACTGATTACTTTTTTCAAGTAACTTGACCAACACTGGTTATAACATAACTGTATTTTAATATAACATGAATAGAATGACAGAAACAAACAAACCAAATAATACAACAGCATCTAAGTCAGTTCAGTCTGGCTTTATGGAAAACCTTTCAGACGCTATAAAATGCCAATATAACAAGAATTCAGTTAGTTGCATTCATAGTCTATATTTGACTGAAATAGTACAAAGACTACGAGTCCATACGTTTTTGGACAATGACAAATGTTTTGTAATGTTTCACATTACATCACGGAGGATTTTAAATCAAACAATCACGATATGATTAATATAAGTATTGTATTAACTCGTTAAGAATCACAGCTATGTTTCTATATGCTTTCCCACAGACTGACGAGCAGTTCCCTTCTTCCTCAATGACAAATGAAACAGATAAATTAGCTTGATTGAATTGCAAGTGTTCAGTTTCTATTTGGTAGTTTTTTATGCAAGCGGAGGAGGTGATCATGAAGCTAAAAAAAATCTAAATGAATTAATTACACTAATTAAATGAGTAATTTAACTATTTATAAAAAAAAAAAAAGCTTCCCACAGCAAATGATTATTTCAGTGTAATTCAGTTGGAGTTCACCACTCTGTGAAAGAGTGCGTGGGTAAATGGTTCAGTTATGATGGAATAACGTTTCTCACTAAAGAACTGAGGGTTTAAATCATCTACAGTGATGATGTGATATTAAAGAATTTATGAATGTAAAGAAAGTGGCCAGAAACCAATACTGAAGAGTCCTGCAGCAGCACTACGTTAACAGCTCTTCAAATTCAGTAGTGGAAATCGGTAAATCGGCTCAAGGACACAGGAAGTGAGAACCACAGCTGGTGAACCAAATTTGTTGCTAGATCCACAAATGCAATTTAAAATTCTACTGTCAACGGCAAAAGCACAGGTAACCTTGACCCAGAATTTCAGCCGTCTTCTCCGTTCACAGTACGTTTAGGTAAATTCAGAAAATGTCCTGTGGCCTCACTAATCGAAATGTTAACGTCTTTTGGAAGTCATGGAAGCTACAGGCTCAGAGACTGCCGGTTCCGGAGTGCAGAAAGATGTTTTATTTTATTGTAAAGCTATAAAGCTTGTTTTAGTAGGATTATATCAAACCACATTCTGCATATATACAACTGGAGCTTATGAAATCCTATTTATACTACCCAGATGCTTACAGTGTTAGCATTGTTAAAAGAAGTGGTGATGCAACACACCTCTCGCAGACCGCCACAGCTTTTTTAAAACATTTTGCTGGCATCAAATTCCATATAGGAATTTAATTTCCATCCGTCTGCCCATCTATCCAGTCATTTTTATCTGCTTGTCCAATTCAGAGCTGTAGAGTGGCTGGAGTCTGGAATATCTGGAATTTCTTCTTTGCTTTTTTTTGGTGCTGTTTTCCATTTCCTATAGAATTCAAATAATTTGCATCTTATTGCATCTCACAGTGTCCACTTTTTTGGAAACTGTGCTCTAACTAAAAGCTGTTGCATAAGGTTCCCTCACCAGAGTTGAGTGGGCTGGTTGCTTGTTTGCTTGTTTTTTTATATATATATATATATATATATATATATATATATATATATATATATATATATATATATATATATATATATATATATATATATATATATACACATTTTCCCAGTTGAGTATCATCAGTTTACAGAACATTTTAACAAATGTGTATTATCTCTTACAGAAACAGCTCTACATTAGGGGCTTTAACATCTAAAACAGCGTAGGTAACTAGGTCTGCCATGCGACCTCCATGAAATGAAATGTTTGGCAGCAGCCAGAAAATGTTTAATTATTTTTCTCTTATTCCTCATATACTGAACTAGTTGAAACTAGTCTCATTTCATACAAGTTTTGGTGGTTTTAAGATTAACCTGAGAAAAGTAACCTACATTTTTCTTCTCTCCAGGGTGATGTGGTACGACTGTTTCATGCAGAGCAAGAGAAATTCCTTACATGTGACGATCACAGAAAAAAGCAATATGTGTTTCTACGCACTACGGGACGACAGTCAGCTACCTCGGCAACCAGCAGCAAAGCCCTATGGGAGATAGAAGTGAGCAGGAATATTGTTAGAGCTGGTTTTTCCTATTGTGCACTTGTATGCAATCCCAGGTGTAGATTTTCTGAACTGCAGCAACAAAAACCTGAATAGAGACTGTGATCTGTTTCCTATTTATTTTATATCATCAACTTTTTGTGCTCTTGCATCAGGTCGTACAGCACGATCCGTGCCGAGGGGGCGCAGGGTACTGGAACAGCCTGTTTAGGTTCAAACACTTGGCCACTGGACACTACCTGGCTGCAGAGGTCAGCACGCCTCCAACCTCCATTTGTTTGTCTGTCTGTCTCTTTAACAGCAAGATTACGCAAAAACTACCAGGGCAAATTCATGAAAGCAGGTGAAGAGGGGGAGTGCAGCAAAAAAAGACCCCATTTTTATTTTTGCTGTGGATTCAGACCTCTTAATTCAGATATGTGAAGCTGTGATTTTTAAGGCCCTCTTTGGTTATAATTGGAGCCAAGTGATCTAAACATCCTATTAATAACATGTTACTCATCAGCTTTTCTATTCCAAGAACTTCCATTAGACTTTATTTACACTGAAGAAAATATCAGTGACCCAACATTCAGTTCATTTTCCTAAGTTACAATCTTCCGAATGCTTTTTGGACTGGATTTATTTATTTATTTTACGAAGTAGTGAATCACTTTTGTGTTTTTTGCAGCTGAACCCAGATTATGAAGAGGAGTGCCTGGACTCACGCTCTTCAGTAAGTAGACATTTTTTAAAAAGTCATAATATTTAGAAATATTTAATTGGAATCCAGTGCTTAATAAGCCTTAGTAGGTGAATGTCATGGCCACAGAAAGAATTTGTGTAGTGTAGAAGAGCATCTCCAATCTAATTCTTCAGTTTTTAAAAATATATGCTAATGTGTAATTATTTTCACATATCACATATGTATTTGTATTTTATAGTTTAGTTTAACAGATACCATGTTGGTGAAACTCACCTACTCATTTCTTAATATGGAACCTTGTTTATAATAATTATAATGGCATCCATTTGGGTTTCCTCAAAATCTCAACTTAATAACTCAGAATTTTGAGACAATAACCCCAAATTGTGACTTAAAAATAAAATGAATAAAAAACCAGAAGGCATAGCCTCTTTTCCCGTGTTATAATCAGAGCTGTATTGTTTACCATTTCCACCAATAGAGGGCTCAGTGTAGCTTTACTGGATGTGAATGCTTTAACTTTCAGCGAACAGCAGATGGTAGCCTTTCACTGTGAATGTGTGTTCCTGAAACGTGCAGTAGCAGTGTGCCTCAGCCATACACTGCACTTGCCTCATCTCACAGGCCGGGCCGAAGTTGTTCACATCTGTTGGCCAAGCTGTAACAAGTGAACCAAATCCTAGCCAGTCACCTCCTCAGTTTACGGCCTTGCTCTTCAGATTAAAAGGAAATTAGTTTCAATTCATTATAGTTAAGTCTTTTTTGCATATAACATCTTTTGTTTATTGAGTTTTGACTTATTTAAGGTAGTCTTATGCCTTCCGTGGGAACCATTATCAGTTACTGAATTAAGACTGTGACGTTTTACGAGGGAAATGCAACTTACAAGGGGAAAAAAAGGAAGAAATATTTATGGTCACTGTAATATATTAGCAGTATCTTGCTTCAGTTCCTAGAAATCTTTCCACACTGAGTTTTAACACTTTCACTGACATATCTCTGACATTTTTTAAAATTATTTTGCTGTTTATTTTTAATCAGACTTTATTTTTCCCCCTTTCCCAGCTTGACTCAGAGCAAGAAGCTATGAGAGCCCGTTTGAGAAATGTCCAGGACAAAGTCATGTACACTCTTGTGTCTGTTCCTGATGGAAATGACATCTCTTCCATATTTGAGCTCGACCCTACCACTTTAAGGGGGGGAGACTCACTAGTTCCCAGGTATGAAAGATAAAAAAGATGAAGCATTTCAGACCCACCCTGATTATTGTGTTATTGCGATACAGAGAAATTCATTGCCTGGTTCCTGCCCTGTCACTTTTTCCACGGAAACCCAGACAGCAGACACATTACAAGCAGGGGACTTCCACAGTATATTACCACTGTTGTAATATGTTTGCAAAACAAGCATGGCAAGTGTGTGTGATAATAATTGTTGTAAGAGAGTCTCTAACTGATGATTATTCACGATAAAGTGGATGTTGGAAGTTACGCAGGTGTAGTTGTTCTTTATGATGGCAATGCAGATAGGGATGTTGAGATAGAGCATATAATAAAGTGTGTAAAGGAGACAATTATTCTGTTCTTATGTGAACGTGTGTCTGTGTAAGTTTGGTGAGGAGTCAGAAAATATGACGCAGACTCGCAGTGTCGCAGAAGAAATGCACCGAATTTCGCTAGAATAGCTCGAGGAAGTGAAAGCTGTTGCCTAGCCACATTTATGGGAAGTGGTCGACTGACCATGTAGGCCCCAGATCATATGTATATTTGTGAACTTTTGTAAGGTGATCAAAGGTTCTGCTTCAAATGCATGATTTTTCTTAAAAAAGAGAGTTATGTAGCCTTTGCACTTATGATGCACAAACAATTTGCAGATATAAACAAGAACAAAGCATAACAATAAAATGTCTTTTCAGAAACTCGTATGTACGCCTCAGACACTTGTGCACCAACACGTGGGTTCACAGCACCAACCAACCAATCGACAAGGAGGAGGAAAAGCCTGTCATGCTGCGTGTGAGTGACATTTAATTTACAATAATGTCTAAATATGTAGCAAATTGTGCAGGATGCTGAGCTATAACTATGCTGGAGATTTGGATCAGTCAAATCTAAATCACATTGGTTCCCTCTTCCTCCTGCACCTGCTGTGCAGTAAATTTGTTATATATTAAGTGCGGGTAGCTCTCTTTCTTTTTCACAAAAAATGCTCTTTTGCAGTTTTGATTATGGGTTCTTGGCAAAGAGCTTTAACAAGTGTTTCACAGACCAATTCTTGTTTTGTTTTGTTTTTTTCAAGATTGGAACTTCTGCACTCAAAGAAGACAAAGAGGCTTTTGCCATTGTGCCCGTCTCCCCAGCTGAAGTGAGAGACCTTGACTTTGCCAACGATGCCAGTAAAGTGCTGGCTTCTATTGCTGGGAAGCTGGAAAAAGGCACAATCACCCAGAATGAGAGGAGGTATAAAATGCATAGTGGGACAGTTAAACAGTAAACACTGTTAAGTTCTAACTATAAGCACGATCTTACTGTTATTCCTGCATATAAAATCAGAGCCGTTACCAAGCTTCTGGAGGATTTGGTGTTCTTTGTGGTGGACATTCCCAACAATGGACAGGACGTTCTGGAGATCATGGTTAACAAACCCAACAGAGAACGACAGAAGTT
Organism: Astatotilapia calliptera; assembly: GCF_964374335.1. NCBI lineage: Eukaryota > Metazoa > Chordata > Actinopteri > Cichliformes > Cichlidae > Astatotilapia > Astatotilapia calliptera. The sequence continues at coordinate 22,468,839 of NC_137426.1, read as the reverse complement.
AATGAGAGAACAGAATATTCTCAAACAGGTGATGTCTTAATACCGTAAATATAACATTTTCTAGACACTCAAGGTTAAATTTTCCATTTTGTGTGAACTTCTTGAGTCCTACTGACTTACTGAAGTCCCTCTATCTTCTCATGACATGTGGCATCTTTGCCACATTTGCTTTAGCAGTATTGCATAGTTGTATATAGTTATGTATAATGTCATTGTTACAACTGTCTTAACATTTCTCTTAAATTCAGATCTTCAAGCTCCTGCAGGCTCCTTTTACAGATAGCGGCGATGGGCCCATGCTGCGGCTGGAGGAGTTGGCTGACCAGCGTCATGCCCCTTTCAGACACATCTGCCGCCTATGTTACAGAGTTTTACGTCACTCGCAGCAGGACTACCGCAAGAACCAGGTACTTTTTGTCTGGCCTGAAGTCTTCATAAGTGCAGTTCCCATCTGACGTTTGGTACAGGTCTCGCTGTGGTTTCTGTAAAGGTGTATTTCCGCTTAGTAAAATAAGCCATTGTTCTGTGATAACACTGATTTGATAACTGAAGCAAAAAATATTCCGAATCCAAGATGTGTAACTGAAAGTACTCTGAAGTATGCGCTGGTTCATCTTCCAGGTCTCTTTATCAATTTCTGTTGGCACAAACACACAAAGCCAGTGTGATATGAGCTCATTCTATAAAGAATTCTTGTAAAGTAAAGTTACCATTTGGCTTTTCTAGGAACAGTCCATTTCTTTGGTTACAGTGTAATAGTTAGAGGAGTCATTTCATTAGGTTAAATGAAGAGGACATTGTGGACATGCTGTTCTTTTTGCACACTGATAAAGACGGGGCAAAATGAGTCAATGATGGCTTCGACTTAAGGTTATGCTTTTTAGAAAGAGCTTAAAGAGAGACAGGCCAAGTAATGAATGACATTCTTTAAAATGTGCTTAAGCTGTCTTTTGTTGCTTTTTGTTGAGAGCGTCTGCCTCCCTTGCAGGAGTATATAGCCAAACAGTTTCGCTTCATGCAGAAACAGATTGGTTATGATGTCCTGGCAGAGGACACAATCACAGCTCTGCTCCATAACAACCGCAAGCTCCTGGAGAAACATATTACCGCTGCAGAGATCGACACGTTTGTTAGCCTGGTGCGCAAGAACCGTGAGCCCAGGTTTGTGTGTGTGTGTCTGCATCCAATTAAAATTAAATTGAATTTAAACCATTACTTAGTTATGTGTTACCATAACTCTATGTCTGTATTGTACTTAAGAACATTCTGGTGATCAAATAAACATCCGCTGCAACATTTTGTCATTCAGTGGACGAAATTATTATTTGTTTGCTCAGTTACAAGGAAAGGAACAGTCTCTCATTTTTATGGTAGTTTCATTTGAATGGCGATAGAAAGAATATGAACCACAAATCCAGAAAAAACACATTACATAAACATTATGCATTGACTTGCATGTCACTGAGTGCAATAACTATTTTAGCCCCAAGCAAAATATGACTTAGTGCTTGGTGGGTACACTCTTTTTGGCAAGGACAGAGGTGAGACGTTTTTTTAGTTGGTCACCAGGTTTGCACACATCTCGGGGGAAGATGTGTGCAGTCCCACTCCTCTTTACAGAAAATCTCTCAATCCTCTAGGTTTCTTGGCATCTACCTGACAACTCAAGACTTGAGCTCCCTTGAGTCTGGAGACAGGCTAGGTCACTGCATGACTTTAATGTGCGTCTTCTTTAGACATTCCTTTGTTGCCTTGCTGGTATGTTTTGGGTCCCATACATGCTGGAACACCCATCCAAGACCCATCTTCAGTATGCTGTCAGCCAGGGAGGGATTTTCTCATCAAAGATCGTATGATCCATCCATTGGCCGCTTAATGCGTTATAATCATCCTGTGCCTTTAGCAGAAAAACAGCCCCAATCATAATGTTTCCACCTCCACGCTTGAACAGGTCAAGGTGATGCCAAAGGGTTCGATTTTGGTTTCATCAGACCACAGTACGTTCTTCCAAGCCTTCTCTGAATCATTTAGATGTCCTATGGGCGATATCTGTGTGCCACATGTGTTTCTTTTTCTGGATTTTTGGTTGATCTCTCCGCTTTAAAATGAAACCAGCAAAAAAATAGACACTGATCTTTTCTTTGTAAGTGAGCAAAACTGATAAATTGGAAAGGGGATCAAATAATTATTTCCCCCACTGTAACTCTTTGTGACATCAGAAAAGCTGAAGCCTCGCTTCAAAGACTCATCACCTCTCGTGCTTTGAGAGATCGTGGAGGTTTTTAAAAGAAGACTTGGGATTAAATGTTATACTTTTGTTTGTTCAGGTTCTTGGACTACCTTTCAGACTTGTGTGTGTCAATGAATAAGTCCATCCCTGTGACACAGGAGCTCATCTGTAATGCAGTGCTGGATCCAGCTAACGCAGACATCCTCATAGAAACGAAGTGAGTCCTCATCACTCTCTTGACCTCCTCCCTGTTCCCTCTGTTTGATGTCACTGTGAATGTACTGAGGTTTCACTTTGACAGTTGCCCATTAATTGGTGTCTAGAAAAGGCATTTTATCCAGTACTGTGATTAAAAATACAAAGGTTATTTGTCGCAGTTTTGGAATAAATAAAACATTTTTGATACAAAGGCTTTCTTCTGCCCACACGATTACACTAGCAAAGTAAATAATGTCTGTTTTTATTAAGTTTTTTCTTGATGATTTCTTTTTTTTCTGTAGACTGGTTCTTTCGAGATTTGAGATTGAAGGAGCATCACTCGGGGAGAACTCTGTGGAATCAGAGGAAGACGAGGAGGAAGTGTGGTTGTTCTGGAAAGACAACACTAAAGAGATCCGCAGTAAAAGCATCCGGGAGCTTGCTCAGGATGCCAAGGAGGGTCAGAAGGATGACCAGGAGGTGATCAGTTACTACAGGTAAATACCGCACCTCAGCCGGCTCCTTGAAGATGGAAAAGGTGTATCCTGTGATGGCAAATTTACAAAAGGAGAGCCTGACTTACCTGTGTGGACACCTTACAGGTACCAGCTAAACCTGTTTGCCAGAATGTGTTTGGACCGTCAGTATCTGGCAATCAACAAGATCTCTGGCCAGCTGGATGTGGACCTGATCTTGCGGTGTATGTCAGATGAAGACCTGCCGTATGACCTACGAGCCTCTTTCTGTCGAATGATGCTGCACATGCATGTGGATCGTGACCCTCAGGAGCAGGTTACACCAGTCAAATATGCACGACTGTGGTCTGAGATCCCTTCAGAGATTGCTATTGACGAGTGAGGGAGTAGGCAAACTATATAATCATATTGTAAAGCATTTCTCATGTATGCGTTTGCAGTTTTGTAACTTGTTGTTTACATATGGTTTACTTGTAGCTATGACAATGATGGAACATCTAAAGATGAAATTAAGGAGCGATTCTCACAAACGATGGAATTTGTTGAAAACTACCTGAGAGATGTGGTGTCTCAGAGCTTCCCTTTTGCAGATAAAGAGAAGAACAAACTCACCTTTGAGGTCACCCTGGTGCTTTCTTGATATACTACAATTACACTCATGTCATAGTAGTCATGCTCCAAAAATCAAATCAGCAAACTCGCTGAAAGCATCTATTTTCCATGTTTAGGTGGTGAATCTGGCCAGGAACCTGATTTATTTTGGCTTCTACACCTTCAGTGACTTATTGAGACTAACCAAGATCCTCCTGGCTATTCTAGACTGTGTCCATGTCAGTACCATTTTTGCTTTCAACAAGCTGGACAAAGGAGATGACAGTAAAGGTAAGGGGATGGCAAGATGAGGACCGGAATCCCATGGATATGAAGTTCATTTGTGTGTTTTGCGTGCGTGTCAATGCTTCCAGGCAGTAATGTGATGAGGTCAATTCATGGCGTTGGTGAGCTGATGTCCCAAGTAGTGCTCAGAGGGGGGGGTTTCCTTCCCCCATCTTCAACCAGGGCCCCCAATGGTGACGCAGTCAAGACCCAGACTGAACCAGAGAAACAAGACATATTGGTCATGGACACCAAGCTCAAGATCATCGAGATCCTGCAGGTGGAAGACATACAATGTTCTAATGTTGTTATACTTCAATATAACCTTAATAAATACAGCACATTATATATGTATGTCGTTTGTTTTTGTTTTTTTCTTCACTGCAGTTCATCCTGAATGTTCGCCTGGACTACAGGATCTCCTGTCTGCTATCGATCTTTAAGAGGGAGTTTGATGAGAGTAATTCCCAAAATGACATATCTTTAGCTGGAGCAGTCGAAGGACCAAACAACATGCCAGGTTTAGAATAACATAGCTACATCATACACAAATGTGTGAACAAGTTATGGACTTTGTTAGTTAGAGAGATTTTCTGTGATTCCAGGGGCTCTGGATTTTGAGCACATAGAAGAGCAGGCAGAGGGGATATTTGGTGGAAGGTAAACACACATTGAGTATCGAAAGAGTCGAAAATATGAAATAGAGAAGTGTTTCTGAGTATATGTTCTGTTTATGTCTAGTGAAGAGAACACCCCTCTGGACCTGGATGATCAGGGTGGCCGAACCTTTTTGAGGGTCTTGCTCCATTTAACCATGCACGACTATCCTCCTCTGGTGTCTCGAGCCCTGCATCTGCTGTTCAGGCACTTCAGCCAAAGGCAGGAGGTCTTGCAGGCATTTAAGCAGGTATCCTCACAGTGACTCCCCTCAACTTAAAACTAAAGCAAGGAAATCAATAACCCGTACACTTGTTTGTGTTTTTGACATTTGCTTAAGTATATTATGATTTGCAAATACTTGTATTGCTCTAAAATGGATGAAAAACATTGAAATATTAAGAATTATTCTTTGGAGGATCTTCCTAAACCTCAACACAAAATGCATATTCAGGTTTTCACAGTAACATTTTGTGGATCCTGTATAGCTTTTTGCTCTGCAGTTTGCCTAATCTTCCAGCAAATTTTTGTATTTACAGGTCCAGTTGCTCGTCACCAGCCAAGATGTGGAAAATTACAAGCAAATAAAGTCGGACCTGGACCAGCTGCGCTCCATCGTCGAGAAGTCTGAGCTCTGGGTGTATAAGAGGCTGGGGCCAGACGAGGGCATGGATGTAGTGGACGTGCTCGCCGCTGAGCCAGAACATAAAAAGGTGCAGGGTGTTATTTCCTGAACAGAGCCAATCTCATAACCCTGAAAAGCCATCCACCAAAAAGTATTCCTTTTGTTTTTTTTGTTGTTTTTTTTTTACCACAGTAAGGCTATAACACGCTGTTATGTCGTTCACAGGGTGACTCAGGGGGCATAGACAAACCAAAGAAAGCAGAAAGCACAAGCAGTTACAACTACAGGGTGGTGAAGGAGGTAACAAGTTTTCTAACCTTGTTAAAAGATTGTTTTAACATATCTGAATATTTTGCAAATGTTGTTGCGCAGCACTAGTTTTTCTACATATATTTTCCTCATGTTTTTGCTTTTTCTCAACTCTCCCTCACAGATCCTGCTGCGTCTCAGCAGGTTATGTGTCCAAGAAGGTCTGTCAGGTAGAAAAAGCAAGAAGCAGCAACAGAGGCTGCTGAGGAACATGGGGGCTCATGCTGTGGTTCTTGAGCTCTTACAGATCCCTTATGAGAAGGTGTCAATGGTTCTCAATGGGTTTATTTTTTGTTTTTATTTTTAGTAGCACATTCTTTTGTGTGTACGAGCGGGCAAACCTTCACGTTAGCCCTTTTCCACTCCAGGGAGAAGACTTACGCATGCAGGATATTATGAAGCTAGCCCATCAGTTTCTACAGAATTTCTGTGCAGGAAATCAGCAGAACCAGGCGCTGCTACACAAGCACATCAATCTTTTCCTCAACCCAGGGGTGAGCTGTCTTGTGCACTGATTGACGCTTGCAGTGTTAATGATACAAAAGCACAGATTTTGATTTTGCACAACAACAACATCTTGGAAAACTGGCTTCTCTTGTCTTTGTTTTCTTGTGTTCAGATCTTGGAGGCCATCACCATGCAGCATATCTTCATGAACAACTTCCAGCTATGCAGTGAAATAAATGAGCGTGTGGTTCAGCACTTTGTCCACTGCATTGAAACACATGGCCGCAACGTCCAATACCTGAAATTCTTACAGACTATTGTCAAGGCAGAGAACAAGTTCATCAAAAAGTGCCAAGACATTGTCATGGCAGAGGTGCTAAATCAATTCTACACAGTTTTTTCCCCCCCACTGTGTTTCACTTATGCCACAGTTTCCTTATGTTCTAATATGTATCCGTTTCTTCCTCCAGCTGGTGAATGCTGGTGAAGATGTCCTGGTCTTCTATAATGACCGTGCCTCCTTCCAGACTCTGGTCCAGATGATGCGATCAGAGAGGGATCGCATGGATGAGAACAGTCCTCTAATGTACCACATACACCTAGTGGAGCTCTTGGCTGTGTGCACTGAGGGCAAGAACGTCTACACAGAGATAAAGTGTAATTCGCTCTTGCCACTGGATGACATAGTGCGGGTGGTGACCCATGAAGACTGTATCCCTGAGGTGAGATAAGCTGGAATGTTTGAGAGTTATGAGAAACAATAAGCTGCACAGTTTGTGATTTTAATGCACTGGAAAAATTGAAGAAATAAAGATAGGGAGCCATATCTAAAGATAAGTGTTACTGCTTGCAATAGGTATGCTATAGAGGCTGATTATCTAAAATACATTTGATTTCGTGTGGATTGCAGGTCTTACAGATTGCTAATGCAATACAGTTATTCATTGTTTTTGCTGCATGTCAAGCTTTAAAAATGTCACATAGTTAGCTTTAGTGACAAATGTATCAAATAGTGCCACATTATGAATTTTGTCCATAATGTGGTACTATTAAATCCTTAACTAGGAGTCTAGAGCTTATAGTGGTGTATCTAAAGTTACAAATTCTACAGGTATTGCTGTTGTTTTATTAGATTAGCGCCATCTTTTTTACATGAACTTTAATCTTAACCTTTCAGGTGAAGATTGCTTATATCAACTTTCTCAACCACTGCTATGTGGACACTGAGGTTGAAATGAAGGAGATCTACACCTCCAACCACATGTGGAAACTCTTTGAGAACTTTCTAGTTGACATTTGCAGAGTAAGAAACCCCATATTTATTTCAATAATGACATAAAAGCTATATTAAAGGAAAAAAGAAAACAACAAACAAGCTAAAAGACAAAATGTGTTATTTCTGTTGTTTAGGTGTGCAACAACACAAGTGACCGTAAGCATGCAGACACTATTCTTGAACGCTATGTGACAGAGACAGTCATGGGCATTGTGACCACCTTCTTCAGCTCACCTTTTTCTGACCAGAGCACCAGCCTGCAGGTAACTTGTTACAATAATGCAAAGGGGTTAAAAAAAAAAAGCTTTTACAGTAGCTATAAATATGCTAATGTCAATATCAGCCCTGGTATACTTCAACATTTTGAAAATAACAGTAACGTGTAGAGTTCATGTAAATCTAACTGCCTAGACTATCTTTTAGGAACTAGTTATTACCTGCTAACTTTAAGCCTAATAGCAAACAGTTTGTCCTTATGTGGCCATCAGAACAAATATAAGTATAAAATATACTGTATGACTGTTGCTTCATGTAATTTTATACCAATAGCCCGAGTCTCTCTTGCAAAAGCAGAATTATGGGAAAATGCCAAGACTCTGCTTCCGTAAGTGGTAAACTCAGCGTTTCCTCAGAGTTCCCGAGAACTGTGTCTGCTGAGTAACATTATTTGGAGTGGTTAGGTTGGGTTGTTGGCACCATGTTTCCTCTCTCTTCCCACTTCTGTTTTCAGCATGTTAGTCAACTTCTGGTAGAGGTAATCGGGTATTGCAAGATCAGACATGGCCAGTAGTTATTTACAATAATTTTGGTTAATGAATCATTTTTTGTTCTTTTCCTTCATAGGGTTTAAAAACTGTTTATAGAAAAAGTTTATTAAAGGTAAAAAAAAACAAAACCCTCGATACAGTGTTTATCTGAGTAATCACCCTTATCCAGTGATGAAACATCTGGGTGTAGTTGATTTCCGCATGACAGCACCTTCATCGACGGGGATCATTAAATGGTTGATGAGCACAAAAATGATATGAATCATAAGCTATGGTTTCACCGCCTACCCGACTGAACATCTGTGAGATTTTGGACCATCGGACTAGATAATGCTTTCCACTGCCATCATTAAATCTAATGAAATAACTTCAAAGAATAGCATTCATTGCTCGAGTAGTGTTTCAGAGAGCTAACAAAGGCACATTTAAGCTGCTCTTGTGGCACAATGTTGGCCTAACCCCTTACTATATCTTGGTTTGCTATTTAATTTGTCACCTGCTGTATGTTTTCTGTGCTCTTCAGGCTTCTCTTTTGGGGAAAATATTTCAGGTATCGGTTACAATTTAAATAAGGGCACAGAAGATCTGGGTGCTAAGATTTCTTTTTTTTTTTTTTAAATAATATGAAAGATTTTCACAGGTGCGTTTTGGGCAAAGGTCTGCTTGATGGGTTAGCAGTAGCAACTGACCACAATAGCATGCGGGGATTAGCACAGTAATATCACAGCAGCTCAGGTACAGCACTGTGTGTGCGTGTGAGACACATCTATCAGAAAACTTCAATCAAGAATAAACTACAGTTTCACTTGTTTTTCTCTTATTCTTCTTATTTTTTTACCCAGACCAGGCAACCAGTTTTTGTGCAGCTGCTGCAGGCTGTCTTCAGGGCCTATCACTGCAACTGGTTGATGCCAGTGCAGAAGGGTCATGTTGAGAGCTGTATCAAAGTGCTCTCTGATGTTGGTAAGACCAAGGTCTTTCTCAAAATCAGTCCATCATATTCAAAAGGTTTAACAGTTTATATTAATCCTAAAGCGATTTGACACTAATGTTGTATGTCTTTCTGAATCCACCAGCCAAAGGCAGAGCAATAGCCATACCTGTGGACCTGGACAACCAGGTGAACAACCTGTTTGTGAAATCCAATAACATCGTTCAGAAGACAGCCATGAGCTGGAGACTTACTGCTCGCAACGCTGCACGCAGAGACTCTATAGTGACCGCGTCAAGGGATTACAGGAATATCATAGAGAGGCTGCAGGTTAGGTTTGTTTGAGTTTGCGCTGCTTTATGTCTCTTTATTGCACAAAAACCTTCAGGGTGTTGCTTTATCTGTAATATAGGACATCGTGTCCGCTCTCGAAGACCGTCTTCGTCCGCTGGTCCAGGCTGAGTTGTCCGTTCTGGTGGATGTGCTGCATCGGCCTGAGCTGCTCTTCCCTGAGAACACAGACTCGCGCAAGAAGTGCGAGAGCGGAGGATTTATATGCAAGTAAGGAATGCTGCGATCGATGAAATTTACAATTAAAGCGTAAAGGCCCTCATTAGGATTGAGACTAAAGCTCTAATGTTCATTTGCAGGCTGATCAAACATACCAAGCAGCTGCTGGAGGAAAATGAGGAGAGACTGTGCATTAAAGTTTTGCAAACGCTTCGGGAGATGATGACTAAGGACAGAGGTTATGGAGAGAAGGTAGGAGATGCTGCAAAGCACAGGCATATTGTATTTCTATGGGGAGATGATTCACTTCACTGTAGGCGGTATGACTGTACATTTTTTACATTGTATATACTTTATTGTATCAACGCAGGTTTAGAATAAAAGATGTTGATAGTTTCTTGCTATTTTTTATGTCTTTTAAAGTGCCGGGTTTAAAAAAAAAATAAATAAATAAACTTTTCAGCAACTAAGTTTCATTCGTTTTAACTAAAAGTGAAGCACAAAACTCCTAAAATGATGCATTTTCAAAAGGCAAGTCCTCACACAAAAACAGCAATCTGATACAATGTTTACTATGATTTTATATATGAAAATGATTTCATCAAATCTTTTGTGTAGTTATATAGAGTTTACACTATATACACACATACTGCGTCACACGTACCCCAACCAGTTTTTTGAAGGGATTTGGCTTGTCCTTGGTTTTCAGTTAAACAGGGGTGGTCACTGCTGTGTGAGACTGTACTAATTATACTCACTTTTCCTAATATCCATGCAAAAATACTGCACATGGATATGGCACTGTATCTGTGCTCCTGAATTCGATTTTTTTTTTCAGCAGTGTTAACTCACTTAACTAACATGACATGCTTTATCATTGACCTCTGCCTTAACTTCCTGCTTCCTGCATTGTTATCTAACCCCTGAAACCCTCTGTTCTCTTTCAGCTCAGGGCCTTTGATGATGAGATGGATATGCCTAAGGTTGTTTCTCTTTATCTTCCATTCATGCCCTTGTTTCCCAGAGCATCTGTTACATCTGTGAAACTATATTAGCTGTACTTTAACATTAGCCTACTGTAGCAGCTGCTTTGGCTGTGTGGGGGTTTGGGCACAGCTGGTAACAAACAGTCATAGACCAATTCTGTCTTAAACACCTGCTGCATTGTCTGCTATAAAACGGTGTGTAGAACTGAAAACGTGAGAAAAAAGAGAGGCTGGGAGATGTGTTCTGTTGCTGACTGCAGGTTGCTCAACTGAGCTTCCATTTTCCAAGGTAGTCACTTACTGGTTGGGCTATGTGCCAGTGCTATATTTGTATCCACTCAGTGTCCTTGCACTGTACATGACTTTTTGCCAAAGTGTTGGTTGAAAGTCATTTTTGCACACATTTACTGTATTCAGGTCCAGTTAAGGGAGTTATCTTTTTATGTAATAAACTGCAGCCCTGTGAAAAGCGGGGTCAAGAAGTTATATTTTGATATAGATTAGCTACAAGGGAAGACTATAGAAATAACACAATTTTACAGAAACTGAAATCATCTTTAAGATTAACGGACTGATGCAACAGAAATACCGATAAGAGACTGACAAAAAAACTGAATAGACATGAGAGTGCAGAATGCAATGACCATATGACAAACATCACACAAAAAACCCCAAACACTAAAAAGCTGATGATAATATAAAGATTAATCTATTAAAACCATGAGATTTCCCATTGCTTAATTTCCTCTCACTCTGTTCTCATGAAGATTATTCATTGCCCTTTCCTTTTTATATTTTTATATTCCTTTGGGAAGGGGGGCTGGGTGTCTCCCCAGTATCTCCTGCTCCAATAGGGGGCGCTCTGACTGTGTGCGTGCTCTGTATATGCGCCTATTAATGAACGTGTTGGGCTGTGAAGGGCTGAGGCAGTCACTGAGGCTGTGTCCTAGTTTTCCTTGCTTGCGAGCTGCACGATTCCTGGGTGCCTGCCAACTCTGGGCTGAGGTTACATAAGAACCAGGCTTTTTTTTTTCCTGGAACTCAGCCCCGCCGCTGATGTGTGACCTTCAGCAGTAATTGCCAATAAAAGTGTTGAGGAGCTGTTTATCCACAGAGCAGTTGTGTGCGCACGCATACATGTGCATGTGCACACCTGTGGGGGGGAAGTGAGGTGGGGGCTGTATGAGTTTCTCTCATGTGCTGCATCTCTGTCTGGCTGTCTACACGTGAAAAGCTGCTCCTGTGTAAGAGTGGCAGGAAAGTGGAAACCCGTGCCGATCTTCATATTTCTTCTCACCTCTTTCCCCCTTTTGGCCCCATTAAATCATTGTGACACAATTCCTTAACTGCTCCAAATCCCCACCCCCCCCACCCCACCCCACTTCCACTCGCACCTTTTCTCACATGGATGCAAACACACACCCGCTCTGTGTAAACGTAATGAAGTTGGCTGTGAATGTTTGCGTAGGTGTGATATGAAAGTGCGTAGCTGGCTCTTGTCTCTTCTGTTGATCTTTGAGCAAAGCAGAATAGCATTATATATGGTATAGAAGAAGGATACATGTTTGTGCGTTTGTGTTTAACAGGAAACAGAGTTTATGTGGGTCACATGAAGTCGATTTATGCAGCAGTGTCTGCAAAGTATTATGGAGGCATTTTTTGAAATGGAGAAATGGAAACAGAGACGGCCCGAGGTATATTTCTGGCCTCGCTGATGTGTGCGTACTATCCCATTGCTAAATGTCACCGAGATGAATATCAGCTTAATTCATTGCTCTTTGACTGTCAGAGTTATGTAAGAGCCAGAGGAATTCAGGATACAGTGTTAGGCTTTCTACTCTCAGGCTTCACCTGCCCTGATGTGTGTGCGTGTGTGTGTGGTCTAGGCAAAGCAGTTATGCAAGCCTTCCATGTTGGAAAATAAGGCTTGTATCATCCCTTTCACTGCACTGTTTCTTCCTGTGGCTTGCAAGAGTAATCTTGCTTTTTTGACTTGCTTTATTTATATCTACTTAACACATTTTCTCACAGCAGGTTTTTCCATCTCTGGTCAAGACAGAAATTTGTTTTACAGCTCTGGTATAGAAGTGGGTCAGCTACAATGTAAATGACAGAGCACAGCCTTTTAATTTAAGTCTGCTCTACTGTCTGCCCATAACAAGCAGTCGAGTGGTAAACCCCAGTTTTCATGTCATTCACCGCTGGTTTAAACATGACTCAGCCTCCACCTGCAAAGATGTGTTTATTTATGCACTGTCAGAGAAAAAAGAAAACACACACACGTAAATTAGCATGAATTTTTTGGTACGTGCATGTGTGTCCGCATACTTTCTTCCTTTTATGTTCAACTGAGAGGTGTGAGACTGATCGAGGGGTTTGCCCTGGGGAGATTCCAGTTTGGTGGAATATACTGTAGTTTGGGCGGATGTGGCAGACGTGAGGGGTTAGCCTGTGGTCGTTGTGGTGAGGTCGGGGGGTGGTGAGAAGCATATATCTACTCTGATCAGCGTTTTGCATTGTGGTTTGATGTAGTGACAGGGAAAACATGTCGATAGACTTGTGAAAGATGCTGATCCTCCAGCGTGTGCATGCGTAGCCCCCAACCTGATGCTAAACTCTGTTATATCTGCTGCTGGGATCAGCTGTTGTGTTTGTCAAAAAGGCTTAACACTGAGAACCCAAGCCACGTCTCATATCACACCTCGCTCAATAATACTCTTCATATGAAATAATTGTTGCAATGAGCAGAAGGCATAAGCTTTTTGATCATCATCAGAAGTGCTGGAAACATTAGAATCAGTAGATTTCATAGGTCATAGCTGCTGCTTATGCACAGATAATCATTTTAAAACCTGCAAGATTCAGGCTAGCCTTAATTGTGTCGCTTTTTGATGCCATGTGCTAAAATCCCACTATTTGCATTTCAGCTATTCCAAAGAACTCATGAGTATATTCTGTGTTTTCCCTTTCTTCTTTTCTTGCTGTGTCTCCGTCTGTCACTTTCTCTTTCTTGCTCTGTCTCATTGTGCTTTTTCACCCCCACCCACACGCACACACCAACAAACAAAATGCGTATCTCATTTTCCTGTTAAGAAACATGTTAGAACACATTAGAACGGTCACATAACTGAAAACAGTCCTGCTTTTTATTCTGATTTGGGGAGATATTCTTAACTGTGAAGATGTTATGTTTAAGAGTAAAGGGTTAAAAACCTGTATTCTTTTAAGGGTGTGTGTGTGTGTGTGTGTGTGTGTGTTAACTATGCCACATCAGATATACTCAGGGTGTTCTTTAGCCTCCTCCTTTACTGCTTGACATTCATGTTAGCAATTTTTGCGTATCTTTGAATACTTGCAGAGCTTTTGATGACACAAAAATGTATGCAAAAGCCTTAATAAGTAAGTAGAAAAGTGTTGTACAGCATATATCTTTCATAACTTTTAAATATTGAATCCACCTGTCTGAATCTATTCTGGTTCAGCTGTAATCCACACAGGATCAAAAGTGCATACAGGCTTGATAGTGGTGCGCAAGGTTATACAGTATGTTTTAACTGCACAAGGTCTGTTAACTTCTCATATGCAATCCTGCTTGATTACAGTTGGTAGCTTGTTGACAGCACTCATTGGATTGACACATACTGAGAACAATGGGAAAGCCCAAAGACCTCAGTGAAGATCTAAGAAGTGAACATTTACACAAGTTGAGTAGGTCAGATTCCAAGATCATCAGTTCAAACAATCGTGTTTAAAAAAGTATGTAAAATTTTAAATGTATTGAACATTTCAAGATAAACATCACAAAGTGCTTCATAACAAAATTCTAGAACATAAAAACAAAAGTTAACAAGTATTAGTTGCTATTTGAAAGAGACAATGCACTTATTCGATGTGTCACCACTTTGCTGAGGTCTGGGAAAAGACCCAAAATGTTACACTCAGATGGGTGGAAATTGGTTTGGATGTTCAGAAACAACCCAGTAACCACCAAGGCTCAAGCCTGACATGAACTGGAAACTGCTGTAACATCAGTGTCACTGTGGACAGTGACACTGATGTTCCACTGATGTTTTACATCGCCATGGACTGAGAGGGTGCCAACCAAGAAAGAAGCCCCTGCTCCAAAATCGACCCCTTCAAGCTTGACTAAAATTTGCAGCTGCCCACATGGACGAGACAAAGAAAAGGTTTTATGGTCAGATAATGACAAGAGATATGCCCGCTGGAGTAAAAGTGAGGCTTTCAAAACTAAGAACACTGTACTGTCATGTATGGTGGCAGTAGCATCATGCTCTGGGTCTGTTTTGCTACCAGTGGTACTGGCAGATTGCTCAACCTCCAAATAGCTAGACAGTAAAACTTGGACACAACTGTGTATTTCAACAGGAAAATAATCCCACAAACTATTCAAAACAGGTTTTGGAAAAGAAAAATAAGCTAACATTAAGCTTCTGGAAAAAGCCTTCCCAAAACCTGACCTCAACCCTATTGAAAGTTTGTATTCTACATTTAAAAGCCTGGTCTATGCCAGGAAACCAACGATTTTAAATGAACCCTTTGAATTCTGCCAAGAAAACATATGCCCAAAGCATGTTGATGACTACCAAAAGCATCTGGTCCAGGTGCAACTTGCTAGAAACATTTAATCAATCAAGAGGAGTTTATGTGAGTATCTGAGCAAACCTCTGATCATCATACTCTTGAGTTCAGCTTCAGCTCACATGAATACATGAAAACATACTCATAGCATGTTTCTTTTTTTTATTAATTCTGTCTCTGCCTTTCACTGGTTTTCTTGTTGCCCACTGTGTTTTTGGTAACAGATGGCTTCTGCAAGCATCTCTGTCATTGGTTTAGTGGCCTGGTTTCTTTTAGAGTGATTATGTAACTCTAACCTCATCGCCCCTCTCCTGTCTTTTCCCCTCTCTTGCCCTCTTACACTGTCCTTTTACATAACAATGTATGCACAGCAGTAGCTTACTCTGGTTGAATTTTTCCCCAGTGAACAGAAGAATTATATAGTTACTGAATTTTAATATTAATCTGATCTGAACTGCCACTGTTTTGGTTCTGCCAATAGGACTTTAGGAATTAAAAATAGGAACACAATGCATCTCTATATTACTGGAGTGGATCATTGCACTTTTTGTCATGTCCTACTCATAGCATAGTTCAAACTGAGAACCTCTCACCTCATTTGTATTTTCCCATTCCTGACTACCTGACAGTTGCAGTGTGATTTCAGTTTTGGTTCGTGTGTGTGTGTGTGTGTGTGTGTGTGTGTGTGTGTGTGTGTGTGTGTGTGTGTGTGTGTGTGTGTGTGTGTGTGTGTGTGTGTGTGTTTGTTTTAGGAGGGGAGCACGGTGGGGAAGGTCTAAGTTATTAAAATGATAATTGTATATTTTGGAGAACAGTCCAGTAACAGACTTGTGACACTGCAATTCAACCAACCAAGAAGCCCTTATACTTCATGCAGCAAGCCAACAATAAGCCTTAGGAACTGTAGGGTTTTCAATGGCATCTAGGGTGCATATGAACATTAAAAAAGTTATACCTTTCTAATGCATTTGTATCATATGCACCATCAGGGATTGTAGCATCTAGTCCTTTTACTGAATCAGAATAAAGTAATTACTTCCCTTATTGAAGGCAATAATGGAAAAGGGAAAATATATACATAAGTGACCTCATGCATATATTTTTTTATGAGTTGATTTCAAGCTAAATTGAAGTTTCAACTGTCTGAGTAAGTGAAATCAGACTTTCAGATTTACTGGCTCTTTCACAGGAAATCCTGCATTGAGTTACTGTCCATAACTCAGAAAGGAAATACTATCTGCGGAAGCAAAGTGGAAATTTTAAAGTTGAAAGTAACGTTCTTTTGACTCATACAGTTTTTACAGAAAGAGTACTGTAGACTTTGTCTCTATGACTCCTTCAGACGATGATCAAAATGGTCAGCATGAATGTTTTCAAAAAGCAAAATGTTTTTTTTATCCTTCATTGGGGCATGTGATCATTTAAAACAAACTTAAAAAACATACTTGGATTTTTTTTTTTTTTTTTTTAGACAGAGCTACACTTTTTTATAGTTGACTTTTGTCATTCTTTAAGCTATGATAAGTTCAGCTGCAGAGTTTTCATATTTAAAAAGAAAAGCCATATGAGAAAATTATATTGGTCTCCCAACTCAATAGTGAAAAACCATATTATCCAGCAGGTTGGACTATACTTTTAAAAAACTTGATGGCTCATTAGAAAAGTTACAATATTGTTTGTTTGTTTTTCAGACTAGGCTAAAGTGCATATCCTCAGTTTTAGGCTGGTTGCCCTTTTTCACCACTGAAAGAACTGTTTGAGGGGAAATGGCCATTTATACACACGTTATCCAAGTTGCAAAAATCCAAAATCAGTTGGACAGTTGACCAATTTATGTTTAACGGAAAGTTGGTTTCTGACTAAACGACTTCTTTAGTCTTGGTCTCCGAGTCACTTGGATGAGTGACAAAAAGTTTCTCCCACTGAAAACACTACATCCAGATGAAAAGAATCAACTTTCTGGATTTCCTTACCTGGATCCTTGATCATGCATCAAAACTTTTTGACTAAGAGTTAAGATCTGGCATTTAAACTCAAATAGAGCAGGCTGTTTGTATGAAGAGCACATACAACTGAAGATTTAAAAATGAACAAACTTGGTCAGAGTTCTCAATAATAGCTGTGTTGCATCAATTCAGAAGAAACTAGCTGTGAATAGAAAAACAAAGTAGAAAAAGAAAGGAAATAGCAAACAAGCAGGTATGCAAGAAGCGCAATTCTGCTGAAAAATGCACGTTATGACTGATTCTCTGGATGTAGGCGTTGATGTTTTGTGGTCAAAACTGGAGAGAAGACATGACAATAATCTGCAAAGGATTCACTACATGATGCTTCCCTCACAAAACAGGTCTGGTTACGGTTAAATGAATGTAAAGTTTAAGCTATTGAGGCTCTAAATAAAACCTGCCCACTGGTATTTATTTGTTTTTTGTTTGGGTTTTTTTTGCTGAAAAAAGCAATATGCCAACAGAGAGGTAGACAGAAACATCCTGCAGACTCAGATTTGGCCAAATAAGCAAAAGGTCACTGGACAAGATTTCATCATTTTGGCGATTGGCTGAGTCTTTTATCTGATCTCAATCCTACTGGGCATGTGTTTCACTACCCAAAGACTGCATATGAAATACCAAAAGCAAGAGTTTAAGTGAAGCAGTAAAGACTTGGAGGGCATCATCCTCAAGGAAGATAAAAAAAAAAAAACTAAAAAAAAACAAGACTGATAAAGTTTAGAATGATAACCTTTATTAAAATTGAGATTAAGCACCTATTTTTCAATAGCGTTCTAGGCTGATATAGGCAGCATTAACCTAGCATGTTTTTCAAAGCCGGGCGTGTATTTGAACAGAACGTCATGGTTCATTGATTCAGTGGTTTTGTTTAACTTCATGCGTAAGTGTCTAAACACCTTTGAACCTTTAATCTCTGAGCCCAATGTGTGAAAAGGGTTACAGTTTTGTTTCTGCAGGGAATTCAGAAAATGAACAAAACATTCACTGGAGAATTTCAACACAGTCACCGCAGTACACATCTCCTATCACAGCTCTCCTAAACGTAGCCATAATGTTTCCTCGGTTTCTGACCTACCAGTAAAAGCATAGCAAGTCACACCGAGCAGACCTTTGCATGGCCACTTGAAACAGCTGAATAGGTACAAGATGTGGTAATTAACCTGACAATTGCCTTCTCTGTGCTGCATGAATACTAACCCTGTGTTTGTATTTGTTCAACCACTATGCGCACACTACTCACTGCACGCAGCAGCTGGATAACAACCAGCCTGAGAAGTTGGTGGAGGACCAAAAGAGGGTAGGTACTTTTTAAGAGCATGGCAACCTAACTGAAAACCCCAACACTAGACAGATTCATACTGAGATTTACATGTAAAGCAGTCATGCATATAGAATGAAAAATTCCCACTTTGTGACCTGATTCTTTTTGCCTTCTAGGTTTATGAGAACTCTTCTTTTAGTGTTTTAAGCAACAGCCAAGTGATCAGTCATGGTGATTGTGTAACTGATGAAGGAAAACATGTTTTTCCTCTGCATTCTCTCTCTAATGGTGTTTATGACAAAGCAGAGACTTTACAGAGCCTCAGGCATGTCTGTGTCTAATCAGTATTTTTAGAGGCCGCCACTGATGGGTTCATCAATATATAGGACTAATCTCCTAGAGGAAAACATTTTTCACACAGGTTTAATCACTGACCATTCATCCAATCATTAAATATGTGTATCCTGACTCCTGGCATCTTGCATGTAGTTATTACCAAATAAGCAGTGAAGGTTTTATTACCTCCAAAGGCCTTTCATATCCTAGAGTTATTGAATGTTTTTGAATGTCACAGAGAAACTCCTGTTTTACTTTTTGGAAGAATTTTTCAACAGCAAAAATGTTGAAGTAAAAAATAGTAGAGGTAAAACTTACAGGGGGACGAAGATGGATGAAACTTATTTTAGCGCAAAATTTGGATCTTTTTCATTTCCCAATAACCATCGAAATTTACTATTGATTTAGATAATGCTTCAAAAAGTTTGTGCCTGCTGCTTAATAGTGGCGAGTGGCAAGACTTTGTTATAGAGTTGCTTTGTATTGACAGTTTAGATAACCTCCTGTTCAAAATGCCATAAGGGTTTGGCTCATGCCTCACGACTCTAGAGATCAGGGAATAATTTTCTGACTCCATCTGATTGTGCTTTGCCGTTAAGCACGATGCATACCATTGATTAACCTCCAACCAATGAACAATGAGAATAGTGTTCCCCGCACCTCCTACATAAAGTAATCCTGACCTCTGGAGCATAACTATGGCAGCGGAGCTTACATAACTCCTCCGTCGTCTATCAAGGACCACCCACAGTTGATGATTTGCACATAATTGCACACAAACACAAAAAAACCCCTTCTCTTTCATTTCCTTCACTTTATCCCATGGGAGGTCTGTCAGGTAGCTATGGGCTGCGGTTTCCATGACAACGCCAAAGTCGTGCTGCTGACTGCTCGACAGAGGATGAGTCACAGTGTGGGAGGGCTGGCCCCAGGTCTGTCTAAGTGAAAATCAGGACCTCACATTGTCACTACACAGAGTCACTGCTGCGATGAAACCCATAACAATATTGTAATGTAGGCGATAAATATCAGAAAGTTTATCCTATACCTAAAAGTTTGTCCAGCACGGAATTTTAGGAATTTTTCTTTTATTAGAGATTTAATTTACTCTTTATTTAACTTGTCTTTAGTCTGTATTACTCTGAGGCTGCGTTTTCTTGCAGTCTTCACAGAGAAAAGAAATGTACAATGCATCATTAATGATGCACGTTGTCCCGTTACACAAGCTGTTCTTTATTTCTCTCTCTCCCGCCACAGACATCACATCATTACGTCCTTCTCTGTCTTCTCTTGCAGGGCGAGGTGCTGAGACAGATTCTGGTGAATCGTTACTATGGCAACTTCCATAGGAGTGGTGGGCGGAGGGACAGCCTGACGTCATTTAGCAATGGCCCCCTCGGTCAGGTTGGACCGGGCAAAAGCCAATCAGGTGGGACGCAACGACGATTGTTACTCATCTCTAACAACCAGCACGGAAGTTTGTTGTTCATTCTTTTCAGTGGTGTTTTCTTCCTGCATGAAAGGCCAAGGAAACCCATCTTTCAGTATCTCTAATAGACCTGGTGTCTGTGTGAAGCATTTACCAAACGCATGCTGCTGAAGAGGAGGGGGATTGTGCTGCCAAACATGACTACAACTACTATTATTTAAGATCAAAGTCTAGATGAACCTTTTGCGTTTTTTTCCCCTGCCTCTGAAGTTGTAGTGTGGCAAACCTCTTTTTGGGTTGTTATATAAGGATGGGGCTTTATCTGTCTGGCCCTGAGCTGGTTATCAGCTCCTGAGTCAGGCTGTGAACTGCCCTTTGAGCATGCAGAGCAAAATATTCTTATCACTACCTGATAACATTGCTACTTTTTTATTATCTGCAGTCAAAATACTAAAGCAATGTGTGTATTTTCTTCTGTTTTTTGAGCGATTGGTTGATTTTTGCCATGTTTGATGTAAGACATTTTATCATAATATAGATTCGGGGGACACACGGACACTGTGCTGGTGTCAGTACAATGTGCTGTGAGTCTGTTAACCTAATAATCTGAACACTTTGTATCTGCTGTGGCAAGAATGCTACTGAATAATAATAATAATAATAATGATAATAATGATAGACAAAAGAGGACACAAAATATCAACAGAAAATAAATGCAATTAAGATTTTAAAAAAGGCAATAACAGTAAAAACCACAAAAAAAACAACTGTTTTGACAAGTGATTTAAAGGACATCACTGATTCACTAAGCCTTGTGATAAGTAGCTCAGATGTTTGTACAAAAGCTCTTTCAACAGGAGTCAAGAACAGAGATGATTAAAGTTGTACCCAGGTCTCCATCTTTCCCTTTTGTGCCAACATTTTGGCAAACTTCCAGTCAGCAGGAAGTAAACCCATCCCCTCCATGATCCACTTTTTACTGTTGCTAGGTGACAAGCTGCTACTTCCTGTGAAAACAGACTTTGCACCTGTTGCAGAAACAAGAGCCACACTGAGATTCCATATGTAGCCTGAAGCTTGGGCCTCAAGGGGGGATGTACAGGCAAAGGCTTGTACAATGAATCACACCACTGGACAGTTGCACTGCACAGGTGGTTAGTAAAGGATTGATAGCACGGCATGTTCGGGACCTGTTTAAGTTCATCTTTTTGGACTCTTTAACAAAGAAAAAGTTTGTACATTTTGCAGTGAAAAACTAAGTACACCCCATGATTCAGTAACTTTTACCACCTTTAGCAGCAATAACTTCAGCAATAACTCAGTTCATTGAGATTCATGGGTGCTTGTTTTTGCACAGCTCTGTCAAGATCACATCACAGCATTTCACTCTGGTTGAGGTCTGGACTTTGATTGCTGTGCTTTGGGGTCAATGTCCTGTTGCATGACCTAGTTTCAGCCAAGCTTTAGGTGTCTAAGCGATGGCCTTGTATTTGACTGACTTAGTGACTGCAACGTGCCCGGGTCCTCTATCTACAAAACAAGCCCAAATCATCACCCCTCCACCACCATGCTGATAGTTAGTGTTTGTGTGGTTGATTGTGCTGACATGCTGTGTTTGGTTTTCTCCAAATTTGACACTTCGCATTATTACCAGACATCTCCACTTTGGCATTATTGCCAAAGTGGAATGGTATCATTATCTGTCCAAAGGCCATTATTAAAGAAGTTATGGCTTGCTCAGATGTAAACCTAAACCATGCTGCCTTGTTATTTTTAAATAAAAGAGGGTTTTTCCCGGCATCTTTTCTTCTTCAAAAAAAAGGATCTTTCTTCAGTCTTTTTCTGCTTATACTGTCGTGAACTTTAACACTTAACATATTAACTGAGGTCTGCAGAGTCTGCGATGTAGCTCTTGGGATTTTTGCAATTTCTCTGCCTTTTGCACTGTATGACCTTGGCATGAATTTGGAATATCCACGACTGGGAAGATTGTGCCATTGTGTTTACACACACCTGTATATGCCAGACTAGCAAACTGCTAAAACCTCTGATTTGACAGTGGTGGTCACACTTTCTGATGACTCACAGCATTATTAAAGCAACAAAAAGTTTTGAGCACATTATTTTTCTTATTTAATTTTAACTGTGTATGTATACTGTTGGGTCCATGAATATTTGGAAAACAGCACATTTTTAGAGCTTTGTCTCTGTAAACAACCACAGGTTATGTGATGGAAGTGAAGACTTTCACCTTAAAGGGATTTAACCAAAATATGGCATCAACTTAATAGAAATTATATAGTCCTCCATTTTCAACTGTCAAAAGTAATTTGTACTTCAACACTGCAACTCACTTGCATATTAATTGTTTGATTTAAAGCGCACTGTACTGGTGTAAAGATGAAAAAAAGTCCAAATACTTAATCTCACTATATGTTTTAATTGAACTATAATTTGCTTTACTAAGAGCAAAGTAGTGTTTCTCTGTTATTATCTCCAGATGATTTAATAAGCTGTTAAATGGTTATAGTTGTAGTTCCCATGTATTTGCAGGAAATTTTCCAAAATAAACCAGATTAGAATGAAAAATTAACGCCACATGTCTGATATAGCCTGTTCTGAATTGTCCCATTGCCTCATCTCGGTCTTTAGGTGGATTAGGGGGACATGGGGGCCTGAGTCGTGGGGAAATGAGCCTGGCAGAGGTACAGTGTCATCTGGACAAAGAAGGAGCCTCTGACCTGGTTATTGACCTCATCATGAACACCACGAGCGACCGAGTCTTCCAAGAAAGCATCCTCTTAGCTATTGCGCTGCTGGAGGGTGGAAACACCACCATCCAGGTCAGTTAACCAAACATTTCAACCTTAAGAATATGGACTTGTGTCTGTTGTCTACTGCGAAACAACTGATTTGTGTATAAATCTGCATCTCACTTTAAAAAATTATACACTTTAAATATGATCTGCTCCAATACGATCAGTGTAAAGAACACTGTGTAATTGAGGGAATTTTTCATCACTAGACAATCTTCAGTAAGTGGGTCAGTGTGCCACCATAGCTGCACATGTACATTACTGCGGCACCTCCCCCTCACGTCTAGCCCTATATAACTTAGCTGGGAGACCAGACCAGCTGCTAATAATGTCAATAGTAGACCTAAAGTAGACTTTGGATCAAAAATGTTCATGTGTTTCTGTTTTTTCATTTTAGAAATTCTTAGGTGTGTATTGGGTAGTTTAAATAAACTCTCCTCCTTTCGGGTTCAGCCCGAGCTGCTCTGTTTCCCCCACCGTCCATTCTTCCTATGTCTGTTGTTCTGTCAGTGGATCCCCATTTTTCTGTTTGTGTGTCCGTCTACGTTGTGTAAGCAAGGAGCTTGCATAATCAGATTAGAGGAAGCCACTGTTTCAGAGATAATGCATTGGCTTCCCACGGCTGCTGCAGAGCCACGTCACGTGATCCGTCTGTGTTACATAAGGTCTGTGTGAATGAACAATGAGGAATGTCTCAGCCTTCAAAACATTCCAGCCTCGCTCCCTTGCGTTCTCTTGCTGGCCCAAACTGGGTCACGCTGGGCCTCCGGAACTGGGGCAGTGGGGAGAGAGGGCGGAGGGATGAGGAAACACAGAGCGGACTGAGGAGAAACTGGAGCTCCTCTTACCCTCGCATTCTTAAGTTTGTTCTGGAAAGGGAGATTTATTTGCAGGGAAAGCTATCCTGCGGTGCTAGAACTGCACCATACAGTGCAAATATTTATGTTCTTTTAGTTACTGGATGGCTTATAAAGGAAGCCTGAGATAAAAGCCTCGTTTCATCTCTATAAATACAACAATGATGATTGTGACTGACAGCTTAAAGCTTGAATTTGAGATCAGGCGTTTCTTTTGTTCTCTCTCGTCTCTTCAAGAAAGCACGCCATGGGAAATATAAGTGGGGTTGTGTGACTGTCGTGCTGAGCTGAGCACCTGTTGGATCTTGGGTGTCTTGTACTCACGTAACACCGTTAACTATTTACTCATGGCCTACATAGTGCACAGAAATAAACCACACAGAATAACCCAGCTGCATGCTCAGTTAAGTCACTTACACATGCATGCTGTTTGCTGTCATGCAAGGCCAATGCACGGATCCACTAGAGGTTATATTTTACATTCAGGCTCTTGCACTCCTTTGCTCCTATATTTCAGTCACATAGCGGCTTTTTATCTTTCTTTTTTCTTTTCTTTTTTTTTGCTACAGCTATGAGAGATCTCAGACAGCTGTAAATTCTGTTGTTACATGACAACTTTTAACATTTTACTCGTCAGCCATCTGGCTTCTAACTGCATGGTGTGCTGCTCCGTTTCCCTCCAAAGCCCTTGATGTGCAGGTGTGCTAAACCAGAGTAGTCAGTCTAAAAAAAGGAAAAAATGTGAACGCAGAGGTGGCGAATTTAAAGGAAGAAGGAAGAAACTGAGGAACGGGGAAAAGGTCTCGAAAGAGCGTAGAGTAGAGAGGAGCAGCAGCAGTTCCATTTGGTTTACATGTGGCGCTGCCTGACATGAGAGGGAGGGTGAAAGGAAAAGGGAGCGCGAGTATAAATAGCTGTTACATAACATCCCTTTGTTGATGCCAAGTGGCGGAACGGAAGGAGAGAAGGGAAAGCGCTATGACCTTGTTTTTCAGTGTTGTCCGCCCCCACCCCGTCCTGCTCTTCTCTGTCTCTTTCCACTTAGGGTTTGCCTCCATAGATACAGACAGGCTCTGTGTTTACCCAACACTGCAGGGGCCCGTGACATCTTCGTCCCTCTCATCTATCCTCCTTCGTTACTATCACCGTGTTCTCTCCTTGCCTTGACCACCATGTGTTACTTCATCCGTAACGTCATCTCTCCATTATGCCAGTCTTCCTCCTGCTTTTCAAGCGCCATCAAAACACAGATGGTGTCTTGATACAGCAGCACAGATTTCGTAAACCAATGTGTGAGGACTGTCGTCCAAATGCTACACAATGTAACAACGTGGTTAGATATGAAAGTACAGGTTTTCACTTCTGATTGTTGTCACATACGTTTTCTGAAGAAATCAGAAGAGGAAAGCTTTGCTGTGGTGTTTTTCTTTACTGTGGTGTCCCTTACTTGTGCGCACGTCCTTGTTTCAGTGAGTCACTCAATTTGGTTCAGTTCCTAAGAACTGGTGTTTAAAAAAAACAAAACAAATACTCAGTTAGCTCTCAGGTGAAAAAGAAATGATGCTGGGAAAAAGAAAAGAACGCTCTGGCATGCCCAGTACATTCACCTCCACTGTCGCTATCGCAGCGAATGGCAATAACTCAGTTTAACTTGATTCACCTTATCAAATACTGTAGCTCAGCACTGGTGCTAGTCTTGCTAGGCCTGAATGTAAATGACTAAACATAGTATCTCATAGGATATTTTACTTGAATGACAGGCTATGAAAATGATTGATGATTACATAAGGACAAAGCTGAGAGAGAATACTGTATTGCAGAGCATGTGTGATATGTGGGTGTGTCCTCTCTGAACTGGCATGTGCCTATGGCAGAGACAGCTGACCCACTTTTGTGAGTGTAAAAGTCAGTAGGCGTATTAGCGTATGTGCTTTCCAGCCTGTGTGTGCTGGTACTGTACGAGCGTGTGTGTGTGTGTGTGTGTGTGTGTGTGTGTGTGTCTGTTTGAGTTATGTAATGGTAGGGGTGAGAGAGTGCTGGTGAGTGCTCTCCTGTGTTTGCTCTGGTTTAATCACTGTGTGTTAACCTACCACCGCTCCTCATGCCTCACCCTTTGCACCCTGCCTTCCTCCCCCACCCGCCCTGCAGGCCCACGCTTTAGCCGGCTGATGGAGGGCAGTTATATGAACAAAAAAAGACGGACAGGCATGACCATTACTGTCCCCTCAACCCTTCCCTCCTCAGGCATGCTGTGATGTGTGAGCAGCGAGTGGGCTGCCAGTGTTGTAGCTAATGCCCGTCTCTGTACTCCTCACTTTGTCATCAACTTGTTTATTGCACGATGGCCTTGGTTGGTAGGTCTCCCCTCCCCACGCTGCTGTCTCCGTGTTCCTAAGTTGGCAGAGTGTGTACGTGCAGGAGTGCTGCTGCTCAGTGGTGGAGGGCCAGGGTGGGGCACGAGGCTCGAGAATCTGCTTTGGGGCACAGTCACACAGTTATGTCATTGTTTCTTTAAAGGAAACTAGGCTGTAAAACCGGCGTATCCCTTCATTGAGTCATTAATAAGCCAGATAAATTCTCACTTTGGCTCCTTAATTGGTTTGTCACTATTTTTACTTTTGAATGAAAAATTTAGCACAGCGAGCCTATTAAAAATTAAATTGCATCGCATGTAACCGCCGCAGTACAAACACATTTAAAACAATGTCCTTGGAGGAGCAGAAACAAAGCTTGCTTTGTCTATTTTTGCTTAACATTTTCCATGTGACTATCATTTACTGTATTTGTTTTCTTAACTAGCCCAGTTCTACATCTAACCTGAAAAGACCATATGGTTATGTAACAAACTTTGAGAGCTGGCCTAGATACCACATCTGATAAGATTTTCTCCCTCCCTATCACTCGCTCTTGTTTCCCCTCTCTCGATCATAGGTTCTTTCCCCTTCTTTTTGCCCCTTTTTCCCACTTCTTGGTATCTATCTTTTGCCTCAAGTTTTTTTTTTTTCTCACAACTTCCCACCATCTCCATTTCTGTATCTGTGTAAGTAGGCCAGGCTTCTCCCTTTCATGTAATTTTTTTCACCCTTTTAGTGTGGCAAAGCTGCTTTGGCTCGTCGAAGCCATTCCATAGACTGTGCTGCTAACATCTCTTACATAATCAAAACAACAGACCTGTGGGTTGGGACACAGTGTATACATCGGGCATGGAAGTGTCCTAATTCTGTGTGACCTCATTCCACAGCCATAGCTGCAGCGATTAAATCCTCACATCACTGTAAAATTAGACCTGCTTCATTAGAGTTTCTAATATTTTTTTGAATAAAGATTTGTTTTCCTATAAAGAAGAGTTTTCTGATATAAAGTAACGATTTGTTGTTTGTTTTTTACTGTAAGCCGAGACAGTGTGCTAATTTGTTAAGAAAAAGTTTGACCGTTTATTTGTTTTCTTTCTTTCTATTTTATCTCTTAAATTTTCTACAATTTTTTTTATTAGCTTGTTTTGTTTAAAGATCACATACACCAAAAGATATTAAATTTTCCCGTGGTATAACCTCCATGCTATATACAATGAGGGGAAAAAACTCTTTGATCCACTGCTGAATTTTTTTTTATGGTCGTTTTAATAAAGAGAGATGAAACATCAACCAAAAATCAAGAAAACCACATACACATACATAGAAGTTACAAATATATTTGCATGTCATTGATCGAAGTAAGTATTTCATCCCCGATTACCAAGCCAGAATTCCGACTCCCACAGATTACAGCCAATCAATTACAGATGCTCCTGATCTCAACTCCATATGTGTGTAAAACACACCTGTCCAGAGAATCACTTTCTTCCATTTCAACCTCTCAACCATCATGGGCGTGTCCAAAGAGCTTTCAGAGGGTGTCAGGGGCAAGACTGATCTGAGCAAAGCTAGAATGGGCTACAAGACCATCAGCAATAAGTTGGGAGAAAGTGCTGTTGCTTTAGCATTAACTGGACCTGCCATGTTTAGAGGAATGAAATGCTGGGTATCACCCAAAGAACACCATCCCCACAAGCATGGAGGTCGAAATATTATGCTTTGGGGTTGTTTTTCTGCTAAGGGTACAGGATGACTTCACCACATTAGGGGCCAGTGGACGGGGCCATGTGTCATAAAATCTTGGACAGGAACCTCCTTCTCTCAGCCACAACACTGAAGATCGGTTGTGGATGGCTCATCCAGCATGACAAATATACCCCACATATGCCAAGGCAACAAAGTAGTGTCTAAAGTAGAAGCACATTAAGGATAATGAGTGGCCTAGCCTATCTTCAGACCTCAGCCCTGTAGAAAATCAGTGCAGAGAACTCAAGCTTTGAGTTCTCAAGCAACAGCCAAAAAAACCTAAGGGTTTTAGAGAGTTTCTGTAAAGAGGAGTGGGCCAAAGGTGTGCAAACCTGGTGACCAACTAAAACAATCATCTTAGCGTTGTGCTTGCCAACAAGGGTTTCTCCACCAACTGCTAAGTCATGTTTTGCATTGGGCTCAAATGTGTTTTTTCTGGATTTTTGGTTGATATTCTAACTCCATTAAAACTACCATAACAACTGTTCATTTCTTTGTATGTGAGCAAACTTACAAATTCAGCGGGCGATCAAATAATTATTTCCCCACCATATATGATAATCTTATCAGCATAGTAGCAGATTGCTTTTCTGTTGATCAACTGCTCTTATTCCGGTTTTTCATATTGCAGGTGAGCGTCAACACATTCAGCAAAGAATCTGACACCACTGAATGTTCGTTTCCATTTTACAGTGACACAGCATGTACTGTGGTTTTGGAATAATTCCAGTTTGCTCTTCTTTCTCTGTGTCTCCAGCGCTCATTCTTTTGCCGTCTGACAGAAGACAAAAAATCAGAAAAGTTCTTCCGTGTCTTTTATGACCGCATGAAGTCAGCCCAGCTCGAGATCAAAGCCACGGTGACAGTAAATACAAGCGACCTGGGAAACAGGAAAAGAGACGATGACAGCCAGGACAAAGAGCCCCCTGTTCGCAAAAAAGGTCAGAGGTCACCTGTAGGGTTGTTAACACTAAACAACGCCCAGTTTGAAAACTGCTGATTTCATGTTTATTTCTAAATTTAAAATAGGAAAAAAAATATTTGAAGGTTCTTTTAGTTGTGACTCAGTTTATAGTACGAGTTCTATGTCTCTATATAGCAAAAGACCCAGCTGTGGTGATGACAGAAGACGTGAAAGAGCAGCTATTAGAGGCCTCGTCTGCCACAAAGAAAGCCTTTAACTCTTATCGGCGAGAAGCTGACCCCGAGGACCACTTCACCTCAGCAGATGGTCAGCCCAGCACGGGGGACAAGAACCAGGATGAAGGAGAGATGAGTTTTGTGATTGTTATCATGCAGCCTATCCTTCGCTTTCTCCAGCTACTTTGTGAGAATCACAACCGTGACCTACAGGTGGGTCAGACTAAGCGTCGCAAATTTAGTTTTACAGATTTACTTTAGAATGAGTCCAGTTTTACTTCCTTTTAATATTAAACTGAAGCCTTTAGAGTCCAGACACAATTTCCAATGGTTTTTATTACCAATGCCAATAGCTTTGTGTGTCTTTGTAAAGTATCTTTATTTGCAGCGATATCAGGGCTTCAAGTTTCTTCTATTCAGAGAGCCTCACATGTATTTGTTTTCCACTGAGCTTGTAAAGCAGAGATTTTCTGTTACTAAGCTCTTGAGTCTTGAGGATTCAGGCTCTGTTTAATCAGTTTTAGTTTCTACTGATGTATCTGCAGAGGATGTTGGTTCTTGGTAGCTCTTTGCGTCAAAGCTTGTTTAGAGACTTAAACAGTACCACTAATTGTACTTCCCTCCCCCAAGATCTTCCAAGATGTACAAAATGAGATTTTATCAACTGTTTACTCATATGCAGGTTTCTAAAAAGACTATTATTTTGATAGAATAATTGTATTTTCATGTATAGATATTTGCTTACCTGCTTGTTAATATATTCCATGTTGTTGTGCAAAAACAGACGTCCACTAGCATGCACGAGCTGTTCCTTGGACGTTTCACTCTTGAATTTGATGTTGTTTACATGCTGGTTAACTGCGTGAAACCTTCACTGTTTTTTTCCTAGAACTTCCTTCGTTGCCAAAACAACAAAAACAACTACAACCTTGTGTGTGAGACGCTTCAGTTTCTAGACTGTATCTGTGGTAGCACCACAGGCGGTCTCGGTCTGCTCGGACTCTACATCAATGAGAAGAATGTTGCTCTCATCAACCAAACACTGGAGAGTCTAACAGAGTACTGCCAAGGCCCTTGCCATGAAAACCAGGTACGAAAGACACTGAGCGGTGAAGGAAGTTATAACTCCTTCACCACTATTTTTTTTATTACAGTTATTCCTTTCTCCCCCAGAATTGCATTGCCACTCATGAGTCCAATGGCATTGATATCATTATTGCCCTGATTCTTAATGACATTAACCCACTTGGGAAGAAGCGGATGGACCTGGTTTTAGAGCTCAAGGTAAGTTGAGCCAGATCTCACTTTTACTTTAAGACTAGAGTTTAAAAAATGAGGGGAAAAACGCTGTAGTTTCCTTTCACAGCAGTAACACCAATAGGCTTGACGTGAAAGAGCAGGAAATTCACCCGTCTGAGCTAGCTTTTCTGCATACCTGCCAAGAAAAATAGCAGCAGTCTATTTTCCTAGAGCACCAGGTTTTCCGCCTGCTTTACTTGGATGAAGAAACTGTAGTTCTTATCTTTTCCAATTCTGGCTCTCAGAACAATGCATCTAAGCTGCTGCTCGCCATCATGGAAAGCCGTCATGACAGTGAGAATGCTGAGAGGATCTTGTACAATATGAGGCCTAAAGAGCTGGTGAGAACCTGTTGTTGTCCATCTTGTCATTGAGTCCTGAGCTGCTATTTCTACATCAAATGCAAAATCTACTCAGCTATAACCTTGTTTTTGTTAGTACATAACAACAATTTGATGTTACCTTGTAAAAATACTAGGGTGTGTTTTATATTTATATATATATATATATATATACATACATACATACACACACACACACACACACACACACACACACACACACACACACACACACACACACACACACACACACACACACACACACACACACACACACACACACCCCCAAACAGAATCCAGGGAAAGTGTTGAAATAGTGAAGGAGAAGGGATGTCATCTTGAATAAGTTTCTGAAGACCAACACGATGAGAATTGTATTGTTTATTATATATATGTGTATGTATATATATATATATATGTGTATGTGGGTGTCTGCAGGTGGAAGTGATAAAGAAAGCCTATCTGCAGGGGGAGGTTGAGTTTGAAAACTCAAAGGAGGAGGAGGATAACGGAGAAGAAGAGGAACATGATGCTGCTTCACCCCGAAATGTTGGACACAACATCTATATCTTAGCTCACCAGGTGTCTTATTTATCTCTTTTTGCAGAATCTGTATATGCTGTATCTTAGAAACATGCATTTTCCTTTTGTTGTCCCTTGTAACCAACTCACTTGCTACCTGTGTGTCCTTTATACAGTTGGCACGTCATAATAAAGAGCTGTCCTTGATGTTAAAGCCAGGAGTGTCTAGTGGAGAGGGGGATGAGGCCTTGGAGTTCTATGCCAATCACACTGCTCAGATAGAGGTCATAATGCAAAACCCCTGTCACAGAATGTGAATCGGAACATGTTTTCTGTACATTACGTCACAAATTGTGGGCTTCCCTCGGAGGTGACTGTGAGTGTCTCTCTGCAGATTGTGCGTCAGGACCGCACCATGGAGGAGATAGTTTTCCCTGTACCCAACATCTGTGAGTTCCTAACTTCAGAGTCAAAGCTCCGGGTGTACTACACCACAGAGAGAGATGAGCAAGGCAGCAAGATCAATGACTTCTTCCTTCGAGCAGAGGACCTCTTTAATGAGATGAACTGGCAGAAGAAACTCAGAGGTGAGTTTGTCTTCTGTGTGTGTGTGTGTGTGTGTGTGTGTGTGTGTGTGTGTGTGTGTGTGTGTGTGTGTGTGTGTGTGTGTGTGTGTGTGCGTGCGCGAACAACAGTCTGTTTTCACGGAGAGTAACTACAGGTGGAGAAGGTGAGAGTCTGTGTACTAAAACAGGTACTGAAACATGTGGCAACATGCCCCTGTTGTTTCCTAATGGCAAGTACAACTTCCGTGCATTTTTTTTTTTCTGGGAATACTGTGCTTCATGGATAGCTGAAAATTTCTGTGTGTAATTTGCATGCTCTGTTGGGTGTTTTACTTTCTTTTTTTCCACAAACATGCAGGTCATGTGAAAGGGGAAACTCCAACTTAGCCGTAGTTATAAATGTGTTTTTTTTTATGTGTATTTAAGTGATAGACTGGTGGTGACCTCCCTCCTTAATGCAGGATAGAGCTCAATCCCTGCGAGCCCGAACAGGATAAGAGTGTTTGGAAAATGGATGAAAGGATGTGCATCAGCACCTTGATGGCAGGGCTAAATATGTCATCCTGTGTGCGCTCATGTTATGCATGTGCATGTTTCCACTGTCTAAAAGCGGACAGGGGTTTTCCACATTCTTTGAGCCATGAAACATTTATACAGTAACCTTATGAATCACAAGTGAGAGCGTGCTTACGCATGCACACAAACATACACACGCAGACCCACACCCACACTCATTCACACTTCTAATTCACATACCTCATACCCACACAAACCCTTATTTTGTCTTTCACGTAAAGGAGGGGATGGACACAGAAAAGTCCCTGCATCTGTTTTTTTTTTTTCTTTCTTTTCCAATTAAACCTGAGTAGGCAAAATGTTGTGTTAAAAGGTCGAGGTGACATGTTTTGCATCTTGAACTTTTAAACCATTCATTTTGTTTTTGACAGCTACGCTTACTTCATATTTACATATCAAAGACACTGAAGCCGAACTTCCTCAGTTCTTCTTTTCAAACTTGCAGCTTGTTGATGCATAAACCAAATACTGAAATCAGCTGAACCTGCTGGTCCCTTATATTTCAAAAAGTTTCATTTATTCTGCATAAGTTTTAAATATTCAAAGCTTCTCAAATAAAAGAATTTACTTTTAGGTTATTTGAATTCAAACTGCTGAATTGGTATTTCAACATAGGCAACCCGCCAACTTCACTTTTGGCTTTTGGAGCAGATTTTAAAAATAGAATCTGTTTTGTCTTTCTTCTTCTCTTTAGCCCAGCCGGTGCTGTACTGGTGCTCAAGAAACATGTCGGTGTGGAGTGGCATCTCCTTCAAGCTGGCTGTGCTCATGAATCTCCTGGTCTGCTTCTTCTACCCCCTCGAAGGGGTACATGGAGGTCAGTGAGGTGGCACCCGAGTATGAACTGTGACTGCGCGCACATCCTGTTGCTAAAATAGGCGCAAGCATTTCTGCAACATTTCCAGTTAATCAATCGTTTTAGACTAAAACTTTGACACATTTCATTTGACGTTTTCTGTCAGGTGTTCCGATGAGGCTGCCTATCAGTCATTCATGCATGTGACATGCTCACAGACAGTATAGAGATTTTCTTTTTTTCTTTGAATGTAGATATTGTTTCGATGCTGTTTTGCTTGAGACGATTTGTATCTAGCGCCATGATGTTGCAATCAGATTTCTTTCGAAACAAGGGTCAGACAAAGGTTATGTACTCAGGGGGAAAAAACCGGAAGGACAGGGGCTCACTGACATGTTTTCTTCCTGCTTCAAAGCACATCTATAACATTCTATAACTCACAATGGGTTGAGAAATGCAAATATAGACAGCTGTGTAGAAGTTTTCTAAAAACGATAACAATGTTGTGAGGCAACAATGACTTAAGAATCAAGTTTTAAAAACGACACCAAAAAGAAAGAATCTGTAATGTACAGCATGCTACACACCCAGAGAGGTACACTTTAAAGAGCTGGGTGACTCTGCTGGACGTGGCCACTGACCCACTGATCTCATTCTGCCACGGTGTTCTTACATGCTGACTTCTAATCACCTGGTAATCTGTGTTTGAGACACACCCGCAGTAACACCATGCCCTTAAAGCTTCAGCTCATATTTACCTTGTAGTTCTATGGAAACCGTAATAAACAGAGGAGTGGTGCACTTTAATTTACTGTAAACTGAGCCTGCATTGTCTTAGGTAGCACAAGCCATATATGTGTGTGTGTGTGTGTGTATATATATATATAATGTGTATATATATAATGTGTGTATGTATATATATATATATATATATATATATATATATATATATATGTATGTATATATATATATATATATATATATATATATATATATATATGTATGTATATATGTATGTATATATATATGTATGTATATATATATGTATGTATATATATATGTATGTATATATATATATGTATATATATATATATATATATATATATATATATATATATATATATATATATATATATATAAAAATCAAACATTTTTATATAAAAATAAAAATCAAACAATAAACCCATTTCCAGGAAAGAAGTTTGCCTTGCTTTAGCAATCAGCACTTCATTTTGCCTTAACAGCTTTTCTGATGGGTTTGTGAATTATGTGTGATGACAAAAAATACTGCATTTTGAAATGAAAACTAAAATCTGGTGCGGTTTCTCATAACGTCACCAACAAGGTCTTACTGAACCACTTGACCTGTGTGCGAGACTCCAGCATACCTTTGGCTTAACCCTCTCAGGCTCAAATTAAACTTTTTGTTGCTAATGCACAACCAAGTCCTGCAGTGGTACTTCTGAGTAAAAAAATACGTATGTGGGGTAATCAGGTTGTTAGTTTTTAACTGTTGCAAATCTGCAACGCCTGCTTGGAGAGGGTTAAACAGTCACTTTTATGGCTTTCGGCCTATGCCTTTGCATACATTGCTCTCCTGGCTCAACGCCCTCCTTTGCTTGAGGCTTTAGAATGAGGGTTATAAGAGCAGGAAATCTAGGTCAGTGTGTTGTGCCTGCATGCATGAGTGACTGGCTTTTGGTGAATAGCTGTGGCTAGCGTCACACACCCATGATACATAATCACAATCAAACAGCGCACGCTTTTCCAGCTTTTCGACTGCAGACTTTCTAGCTGTTTGCACACAATCATTTGCCTGCACATTAACCTTAGGTGTGCAGCGCATGCAAAGCTTGTGAGTGCACGTAAACGCCCCTCTTTCAGTCTGCGACATCACTCGAGCTGTGCGTTCCTCCCCGCTCATCCCTCATGAATCTTTCAGCTGAGGTATTTTTAGAGAACAGTGTTATGCAAGTGGCACCTGTCATGTGATCTCAACAGGGACTGGGGAGGGAGAGGAAAAAAGGAGAGACAGGGAAGGAGAGAAGGGAATAGGGGAAGGCAAGGTGGGAGGAAACAAAGAGTGAGAGGGAAGGTAAAGAGCGGTGCCTTCATTGTAATATTCCCCCCTCTATTTTGTCACCCACTGCTGCACTTTTTCATCTTTTTCAATCTATTAAATTCTACCCCATTTATTTTCCTCATGTATCCGCTCCCTGAGGTCGATCTGTGAATAGAGTTCACGGAGTTCTTACAATAATACACACGTTTTAGAAAAGACATTGCTTAAAGAGGCAGCAGGTTAGATATGGCCTTGTTTTTAGGCTCCTGAAACATGGGTTTAGCTTGAGTGACACACTGTCACATGAAACCCCTGACTAGGACACTAATCCTGGATTTACCACAGGATCAGGATGAACATCAGGTGCGCACGCTAACGCAAGAAACTGTGTCATACACTTTAAGTGTTATGTAATTGGCTCTCTTTCAGTTCAAAGTCTCCAAAGTAGGAAGAAGATAGCGGATCTCATAAAAAAAAAAACAAAGTTGGATGATACTGAAAAGTTCCAGACTGTACATGTATCCTCTCAACATGTCCTTTCATATTTCACATGTGTCACAGTTACTGTATAACGAGTTGGCTGGTTTGTGCATTTACCTATAGCTTGTTTGTGCTTTGCACATTTAATTGTCTTCATGTGTTATTTATTACCTGCAGGTACCCTGGATCCCCATTTATCTGCCCTTTTGTGGATGGGAGTCTTGGCAGCGCTGATCATTGTTATCATCATGCCACAACCACTGGGCATCGGTGCCTTGGTCACTGTCACAATCCTTCGTCTCATCTTCTCTGTGGGCCTGGAGCCCACGCTCTTCCTTCTGGGTGCTTTCAATGTAAGTGAGCTCACAGGGACGGTCATTTAACCCAAATCACCACCACCAGTGCCAAACATCCATTTGTGCATTTGTGTATCCAGCTGAATACAATGAAAGAAAGTTTTGTAAAAGTGAGTATTAGCTAATGCAAAAGAATTAGAAATCGCTATAATAGGCAGATTATAACTGAATCCTTGGTTCAATCTTTCAAGCTAACAAGATAAACATTTTCTTATTTTCAGCAATTCTCTAATCTAAAAAATATAAAGTAATATAAAGAATAACTCAATAAACTAAATATTTTAGGGCTTTTGGATTGGTCATTTGAACCTCCAAGCAGTTTGAAGTAGATGTCAAACTGGGCTCTCAGAAATAGTTTCATAAGCTAACTGATCCATAATAATAATAATAATAATAATAAATGATGTGACAAGTGGGCAAACTGTCCAGAGTGTACCCCACCTCTTGCCCTGTGCCAGCTGGGATGGGCTCCAGCCCCACAGTGAGCCTGGATAAGCGTTAGAAACTTGATGCTTTTCAAATTTAGACTGACAGGGCATTTTAAGTCTAAACTACCTACATGACAGACGTTTTTTTTTAAATTTTGGGTTTACTATTTCACCCACACCACTACTTTCACATACTCAGAAACCTTTGCCACACCAGTTCCACTTCTTCTTTCATCTCTCACTCACACTTGAGCCCACTTGGCATGCCAGTGCCGCGTCTGCCTGTAGTGTTG
The DNA here is from genome assembly GCF_964374335.1 of Astatotilapia calliptera. Lineage (NCBI taxonomy): Eukaryota > Metazoa > Chordata > Actinopteri > Cichliformes > Cichlidae > Astatotilapia > Astatotilapia calliptera. The sequence continues at coordinate 22,432,285 of NC_137426.1, read as the reverse complement.
CCCCCAGCCTTGTAGGCTGGCTGTGTTTGGCTGTACTTTGTGGTGTTAAGTGCGTCACTGGATCTCAAAGAGGGTTACACCGCCCCTTCACCCGCCAGAGATTTTCTAGATGTGCTCTTATATACTTTTACACACACACACACACACAATGCAAAATAAAGACTCAAGCGCGCGGTCATCTCTCCCTGTGCAGGCTGTGTTTACATGTACACACAAAAGCAGGTTATTGGGAGAAACCAGGTTAGGGCAAGAAATCAGAGAACAAGTTACCACGGACTGCAGTAGCTCCGGTACACTGAAATCTAGTTTATGCACAGCAGGTCAAATGTCTTCTGGCTATGTATTTGACATATTTTAACCTTTTTTTTTTTTTTTTTTAAAGATTGGAAATGGAAAGGTGGAAATATTCAAATAAATATCATATTTTTACTGTGAAACTTAATTAATTGGTATTTAGTGTTAGTTTCGTTCTTAGTCAGGCTATAGATTTTCATTATCTGGGTCAAAAGGCTGCGGAGTGTATGACCTTTCTTTTCATCACTCTCCACTATCGTTGCATTGATACTACGCCTATCTGAACTCTTTATCAGCCAAATGTGCTCTTTTAAAAACCCCGTGGAGAAATTTGGTTAAACAGATGTGTCTGCTCGAGTCGCCAACTTTCTCAAGCAGGTATCCACTCGGGCTGCATTAACCGGGTTTCTGTTAATCCTTTAACCCGATTCAAGAAACAGAGTTTCTTGTTTGGATGATGTTCAAAAAAATTAAGTTACAGGTCACACACCGGGGTAAACACTTAGTGACTTTGTTTAGCTTAAAAGGCACCAGAGTCATACTGTTGTCAGGGCTTTCAGAGCTTGTCTTCAGTGAAGGCTGTTGTTGTTTTGTTTTGTTTCTTAAATTGAATATTAAAATGCTGATCCATTACTCACTATTGTTGCTATTAAAGGCAGCTTGTCTTTATCTTTCAGGTTTGTAATAAGATAATCTTCCTGATAAGTTTTGTTGGCAATCGAGGAACCTTCACACGAGGCTACAAAGCCATGGTGATGGACTTTGAGTTCCTCTACCACCTCATCTACCTCATCATCTGCTGTTTGGGGGTGTTTGGCCATGTTTTTTTCTACAGTCTTTTGGTAAGACAATCACACAAATGAATTCACTTTTTAAATACACATCCGTCCTGAGAAGAGATTAATACAGTCTGATTGAAACTTAACTATGACTAAAAGGGAGTTAATCACTATAGCAACCCACAAACCCCACCTATTTTTGTTTTTCTCATTAAACTGCAGCCGTGATGCCTTCAGGGCCATATCCTCCTAGAAATTTCCTTTTTTGGTGTTTTAACAATGTTGTCATTGGACTGTTGACTGCTATTCCCCAGTGCCTCAGGTCTGCTTTTTAGCGCATCGGTCTGAGTATCCAAGTGTTTCTCGATGTTCTCCTTTCACGTGGGTCCAAGCAGCTCAAAAAATAGCACAATCTTACACGAACATCTAATATTTTGCGGCAGACAGAAAATGCCAAATCATGCAAGGAAGCCAAGAAACCTCATGGTGTATTCTGATTTAGTCGTTTGTTCTTCTGTAATGTGTGCTTTGTTTCCGTAGCTGTTTGACCTGGTATACAGAGAGGAGACCTTGCTGAATGTGATCAAGAGTGTGACTCGTAATGGACGCTCCATCGTGCTGACCGCTGTGCTCGCCCTCATTTTGGTCTACTTGTTCTCCATCGTGGGTTACATATTTTTCAAGGATGACTTCATCCTGGAGGTGGACCATATCCCCAACACAACTATGAGTGAGGAGAGACTGCAATTATTTATCAGTTTTCCAAGTAGACTAATTATAGATTGTTAGCTCCACATTAAAAAAGGACTAGAAAACATTGCCTCCCTTCTTTTCTAGAAAGTGGAGGTAGTTTGGCCGGCGAGTTCCTGTCTGCAACAGTGTGTCATGGAGGTACTGATGAAAACTGCACTACAGATGCCCTCCAGGAAGGTAACCCTATCAGGCAACATCAGAGTCTTCCATTAATCTATAAATAGTGTTTAGATGTTGGAAGAAGGACTGACACCCTCCTCTGAGATGGTTTAAAGACATTAGTTGTATGCATGTGTGTTTAACTTAAGGTTGAGATATATTTTACATTCCTCTTCCCCTGACTACCCTGAGATAGGAGAATATCTTGAGGAAGATGGCAAATTACTGGAAGTCATGTCTAGTCTAGGTTTGATCTGTTGTTGGATATAATTGTGAAACAACAATAAGCGGAAAGGAAAACTGTTGCACTGTTTCCCTTTTTTATCCGCACTTCAATCCATGTGACTCGATTGTCTTTCATGTGCCTGCCATTTGACCTAAGCAACTCACATGCGACCTTATCAACCTTCATGTGACACAGATTAATGACAGTCACAAAAAAGGAATAAAATTTCTGGGGAACTTCCCGCCAGCTTTGTTGCCATCAATGCTACCCGTTTGAAAAACTGTTTATGTCTGGAGCTGGAACCAGAATGATGGTTGAAAATATTTTCAGTGATGTGACTCATAAACTGGACCGTTCTCCATGTTTACATTTGCTCCACAGAGAAACTATAAACTCTCCTGGGGTTCACCATCTGAGTTTCCTTCCCTCTGCCATCATCACTGACATAGCAATAAAAATACTTTGGCCCAAAACAGCAAAGAGATCACGTGTTCTACTCTGTTTTTGATTTGACTTTGGAAGAAGTCCTTAAATTCAGCATCTATCTTACATTCCAGCCAAACAAACACTTTTGCTTTGACTTAGAGGCTTCACAGCATGAACCAAAACATACCAGCATGGCTGCATCAAAGTCAAGGATATTTTATAATAGAATGGCAGTTGACGTCTTATATTTAATGAATGACTACATGGATAATTCCACTTCCTACTATAGAGAATTATTCTACATGTATTATTTATCATAAACCAATTCATAAATGCTGAATATGAACATTGCAACCACTATGTCACAGCATCTCAGTTATACAGCATCGAAAAGTTTCTAATGCAGTCAATGCATCTTGAGTATGATGTCACACGATTTGATATGAAGTCCATTAACTCTATATGATAGCTGAATAAATGTGGAACAAACTCAACACCTATACTGGTAGATAATAAATATTCATAGGGTATAGGGTGCATTTTTCAAAATCAAAGATTGCTAAATGTATTATAAGACTGTGGGAGCAGCCATCGATCAGCTAACTGCATTGCGTCTGCGCCTCACAGCCACTCAGTGCATGTGGTTGAGATATATATACATATATACACATACATATATACAAATATATATAACAGCAAAAAAAAAGGGGTGATTAAAACCTAACAAATTTGGGTCAGGATTTTTTTTTTTTTGTGTAACGACTCGAAAATAAATATGCATTTGCAGTTTATGACTTTATTATATTTGAGCAGGCAGAGAGTTATTTTAAAACTATGTCAGGCTGCTGTTATTTCCAGAGGTCAGTGTTTCATCATGTTATTATCTGTTACAATCACTTCGAGTCACACCTTGTTGTTTTGATGCTAGATAAACAGATGATTGCGGGTTCTATATGTGCTGATTTCCTGGTTGGATCAGTCCGGTCAAGCATTATAGCATAAAGACTTGTTATAGGCTTTCTCTAGTGCTGCAGTGATGCGAATATGCAACAATGATTTGTTTAATAGTCTCTGATTTAATTATTGTAATTATTAAACATGCTGTCTTTTCTGTTTCCTCAGATTTAGGGGATGACATTGAGGAGGACAACATGGAACGGACGTGCGACTCTTTACTTATGTGCATTGTTACTGTGCTGAGTCACGGGTTGAGGAGTGGAGGGGGAGTGGGGGATGTTCTTCGCAAGCCTTCCAAAGAGGTACGTGCAACTGCGATTAGGCCTCAGGCGCTATGTTGCATGTGTGTGCATGTGTATATGCCTGTGTTTTTGGCTGAGAAGGTGTAGCACCCGCAGCTGCGCCATGGATCATGTGAGCTCGCTATGAGCCACTAAACTTGTTTTGTTTCAAAAGTATGGAGGTTTCGCAATGTTTCCTTACAGCTGCGCTGCCTCCGCCTTGTGTGAGAATTACGCCTCAAAATAGAATTCCACTGAATGAAGGCTTAACCACTTATGATGTCAAAAGAGGATGTGAATGTCTCAATCACGCATTCGCAACTCGACTCTGAGACCCTTACTAGTTGTTAAAGCAAATTACAGCAGTCGTAGGACACGGGTGGCATGGTGGCTCCAACTTTATTTGGTTTGTCACAAACAAGTGGGGGTAGTATGCATTGTGTGGGTGGCAACTGCAGGGTGGTCGAAAGAATCCAGAGACAGGCTCATCCCATGACTTTCTAGAGCAATGAGTAAATAAGCAAAACAAGTCGGTGAATCTAACCGGTGTATCCGAGACGGGCTGCACCGCGTTGACCGGCTTTCCTGTCCTCTCTGTTACTGTAGCATCTGGCAGGTTATACCCACGGCTTTATGTTTCCATGAACAACCGTGAGGACCAAGGTTAACCTCGTTTTATACTCGTAACATCATCCACAACACCTGCTTACATAAAGGCCTGCCTTTTAGGTCATGCCATTAAATGGGACAGGGGGTCCTCATTGTTTCCCCTCCCTATATTAACCTCACTCAAATTAAAGTTTATAATTATTTTAATGTGGGATCATGACCCTAATGTTCATACAACCCTGTTTTTTGTATCTTACCCAGGAGCCACTGTTTGCAGCAAGAGTGATATATGACCTGCTGTTCTTCTTCATGGTCATCATCATTGTCCTGAACCTTATTTTTGGTGTAATCATTGACACCTTTGCTGACTTGAGGAGTGAAAAACAGAAGAAAGAGGAAATCCTGAAGACCTCGTGTTTTATCTGCGGTAAGACCGCTCAATCTAATGTGTTAAAGGGGATGTGTTGTTTTTTTCCATATACGTTATTACACATATATCCTATATGTATGTATATGTGTTTCAACCAGACCCGTAAATGAGAGGCTATAAAGAGCGAGACCCAGTATAACCTTTGAATTATGCAAAGTTACTTTGGCAGAGTCCAGGAATAAAAATATGAGGAAGCTGCATAACTCTGTAGGAAAATAGTAAAAGACTCTCCCTCCTGACATGTTTTGTGCCCTTTGCAAATTCCACTAGTGAGACATTATAGGCCAGGTGACTGCTCCAAAATAAAATAAAATAAATAACAATAGAGATAAAAGCTGATAATGTATAATTGCAGCTCAAATGCATACATACTTTAATGTTGTGTGTAACCTACCGGGTGTTGGGCACAGCTTTCTGTCTCAAGAAGTCCTGTGATGTTAGTCATGGGAAATAAACCTCTTAACTTTCCAGTGATGGGATGACTTGTCTTAACATAAGGGCAGTGTGCCAGCCCGGTAAGGCTGTGCTCTGTTGCTGGAAGGGCTCTGTGTGGTTTTAAAGACTGCTTGTTATTAGAACTCCTCCACAGTCTATCTAATATTACTTTATTCCCAAATTCTCCTCTTGGAATATTAGATTTGATTTGATTTTGGTGTATTTGTGGTTTGTGGTACGCCCATATTAGTTAGTCTATTAGTTTGTTGCTTTCCCCCTCGTCTCTCCCGCCCTCCCTCCCCCTTCTCACTCTGCTGCCGTTCCAAAGAAGGCTGAGTCATGAGGGCTTCCTGCCACTGCTCTGCTCGCCTCCATAATTCATGTCTGTCTCACACGCACAGACATTTTCTCCCACTCGCTCGCTCACTAACTCGCACACACTTAATTTCCTTACCATATGTCTCGTGAGGCTTCGCCGATTGCCCGAACTTTGTCCCTCCGTGTGCCATCAGCCGCATGTCCTTATATGTACATTATATGTAAGTAAGTAGCTAAATAAGAACATGCCGTGCAGCGTGTGCATGTCTCTGCTCATTACTGAGTGTAAGCCCAGAAGTACATGCTGTATGTGAGCATGTGTGTGCATGCGTATGTTGGGTCAGGCAGTCAGGACAAGTGGTAAGCATATGGAATGAGAACAGTATTATGTCACCCAGCCAGCCATCAGCTCTGACTCATTCATGTTAAATAAGGCCAGGCCACAGGGGGAGCTGCTGTCTCTATGGTTTCCAGAAGGACCACGAGAGAACAGGAGATGCAGAGATTAGGGGCTCCGCAGGAGGATGTTAAGTGGCTCAACATCCTCTAGCTTGGTTTTATAAGCCATTGATCTTTCGCTCAGTCTCGTATTAGTCTTCAGGTCTTTGGGGGCTGTTGCCAATGATTGATTTACGTCATGAACTTCCTGCACAGGGATTTTTACCTGTAGCTTAATTTATTGTTGTGCAACAAATCAGGCTCACTGGCACGATAAAATGACCTCCACCATCTTATTGGTCTGGTTTTCATGCTGCCGGTGTCCTTGAGTGAGCCTCTGCTTGCTTCTTTTTTTTTTTATCAAACTGTAGAAGGTTTTTATCCTTGGGCCTTTTTTGTTCCGCATTTGTACATCAGTAACACTATTGTGCAGCCCCCTTTATTGAGTAGAAAGATTAGGGTTTATGGGCTTTTAGTGAGGACTAATTGGTTTCATTATGTGGATAATTATTCTTAATGGGTAAAGTAAACCATGCATCACTTTTGTAATGACAGGCTAGCAAATAATATAGACTGAAATTTGAATTGCCATATTCGGGAAAGTAAGATTTTTTTCAGTCCATGTGACAAGTTAATCAATAAATGTGAAACTCGACTGTCTACTTTACAGAAGTGGTTTCAGTTATAAATCCAAAAATACCATCTTGAGAAAATTAACTTTAAGAACAATTCATCCATTTTCCAACCCGCTTATACAACCAGGGTCACAGGGGGAGCTGGAGCCTGTCCCTGCCCACATTAGCTAACAGGATGGGTGCAACCTGCTGGCTGTCAGTGTCACACTGGGTAACGTTTAAAAAACTTTTAAGTTCATATATATATATATGAGTTTTAGTTTTCAGATAGATGGTCTCACATTTGACTCTAGAATACTTTAGTATACAACTGAGTTTGTGGTCAAATCATTGTCTTTAAGTGTCCAGGTCCTGTGCCGCTGTGCATTAGGGGCAAATATCTCCACTATGGCCTCGTCTGTCCAAAGGAGTTTCAAGGGTCCTGTGGTTTGTTCAGACGCAATTTAGCAAAAATGTTCCTTTTAGAGAGAAAAAGCTTTTTCCTGTCAGTGCTTCCAAACAAGCCAAACCTCTTCTGTCTTTCTCTAACCTTGCTCTCATGAACTTTAACATGTAACATGCTAACCGATGCCTGTAGAGTCAGAATTTCTCTGAGAAATGCACAGCCTGACCTTGGGGTGAATTTGCTGGGGCTTCCACACAGCTAAATGCTCCAGGCTAACAAACTGACAAAACTTCTTATTTTTTCTTTAGGACTTCTTAATTTCTGTATGAATGTTGCTTTATTCCTGGAAACAACAATTCCTGGAAGCAATTTGTTACCAATGTTATCTTATCTTTTGACAGTTTTTAATCAATTTTAATTGTATACTTTGCATGTTGTTTGTCTTGGTTCTGAGCAAATTTTTTAGACATTTTAGATCACTTAGTGCTCTCTGATCAGTGTCAAATGACAGTTACATGACAATAATAATAATAAGATACCTTTATTAATCCCACGAGTGGGAAATTTCATGTCTGACAAGACAGACGGCCCATGTCCTCAAGAGCCATTTTAAGCCAATAGAAGAACAAAGAGTCTTGCAGCAGATGGTTTGGCACCCATAGAGTCCTGACCTCAACACACTGAGCCAGTCTGGGGTTACAGAAGACACTGCGAAAGAGTGAATACAGAGAAAAATTGTTGTTCTTCAGGACCCAATGCAAGGAGACCCCTGTAACACCAAAGTTTGATTAGATTTAACATTCACTGACATTCAACATTCACATCATTTTAGCAAATATTTATGAATTTAACTTGTTAAAATAATGTGCATTGCATTACTTACAAAACATCAAGAAACATTGATGCTTTATTTTTCCAAAACACACTGTGACCTCTATTCGTGCTATTTTCCTCATGGCAGGTCTGGAGCGTGACAAGTTTGACAACAAGACGGTGACCTTTGAGGAGCACATTAAAGAGGAGCACAACATGTGGCACTATCTGTTCTTTATCGTCCTGGTAAAAGTTAAAGATTCCACTGAATACACCGGCCCGGAAAGCTACGTGGCTGAGATGATCAAGGTAAACGCAAAGCATGCACACACCCTTAAAACAAAGAGCTAACTGATCTGGTTGTTTTGCAAGCCTATATGTTAAAAACTGATTGACTTCACTGTGAGACCGCACTGTTTTAGAACTAACAGTGTGTAAAATCAGAGGGAATGTCTGTAAAGACTGTGTAATCTGCAGAACTTTCTGCATAAAAATTGCTTAACCTCACAGCTTGATGACGTAAGTATCTTTGACATCATTCCCAAGCCATTTACTAGAAATCAGAGTGCTCCTTGCAATACTCAGTCCTGAATTCAAGAGCGCTTTGGGCAGCATTTCCCTTTGTGTCACATTTTTATGGTAAGCAGTGCTCATCAGTTTATCCTACTGAGTCACACATAAACACGTACCAGCTTGTCACACACACACACCACACACCCTAGTAGATTGTGTTCCGCTTTTTTAATCTAAACTGACAGACATACCTGTCATGTCCATTTAAAGACACAAACAGACCAATGGGAAGTATGTGCACCAGAAAGGCAGATTAGCCAAAACTCTTAAAGCTTAAAAAGGAATCAGTCACGTGCACACTGTGATTTTCATCGCAGTAGTAGAAAGTTTTCCCAATTTTTCCATTGGTAACAATATTTTGAATTTGCCTTTTCATTAACTGTTAATAAAAGTAGTTCAACGCTCGGCTGATGTTCTCTGTCAATGCCAGGAGCACAACCTGGACTGGTTCCCTCGGATGCGTGCCATGTCACTGGTGAGCAGTGATTCGGAGGGGGAGCAGAATGAAATCAGGAACCTGCAAGAGAAGCTGGAGTCAACCATGAAGCTGGTGACAAACCTGTCTGCACAGCTGACTGAGCTCAAAGAACAGGTATATCATGTGACAGTCAACTAACTCCCTCATTTTGTAATACACCATCGAGTTTTTCTGTTTGCGTTTTTTTTTTTTTTTTGATTCAAAGCTTTCTGCAACCAATATTAAACTCCAGTTTTTACACTTTGTATTGTTTACATCTTCATTTCTGACTTGCCTTTGTTTGCACACTATTGAGAAATCAGGGGGAAAATGTTATTTCTCATATGCTTGCGTGCTTACAGTCATGTGAAAACAGAAAGCTTTCACAGGACTCTAAGCAGTCCTGTGAAAATCCAAATAAACCCTGTGATTCAATAGCATGTAGAACCACCTATAACAACAATATCCTGAAATAATAGTTTTCTTTAAGACTGTGTCAGTGTCTCACATTGTTCTTTAAGTATTTTGGCCCACCCTTTTTTTAAAATAGAGTTTATTGAGTTTTGTGGGCATTCGGCCACTGCAACACCTTGATTCTTTTCTTTTTCAGCCAATCTGTTGTAGATTTGCTCAGCCAACCTTTAGAATGCTTTGATAGGAGTCACGAAGTTCCCTAATGAAAAAATTTGCACAGCTAACTGTCAAAAACTCCAAAGTCTATAAAGACATGAGAATTAACATCAGGGATTCTATACTGAGATGATGCCTTTAAACTGTCTTGTTTTTTCCCCCTATGCAGATGACAGAACAGAGGAAGCAGAAACAACGAATTGGACTTCTTGGTCACCCTCCTCACATGAACATCAATCCCCAGCAGCCTGCCTGAGGGGCCTTGGGGCCATTTTCACCAGTGCCTGAGCACCCGTAACAGTGTACAACATGTTAGCCAGGAGAATGCCAAAACATGTCCATCTCCAGTATCTATTTAGGTCAATGTATGGCTGTATTTTCCAAAACACTCCCTTAGACGTGAGTAAAAGTTATCTTGGTATGTAGTATAGATGTGTCAGTGTGGGTGGAGTGTGCACGACGTGCCTCAGGACCTGAGAAGCCAGTCCTGTAAGTTTCTGTCTTCAGCTTTACTACCCTGAATGCCTTCTGCATCGGACCTGTCAGACAGCATGCCAAAGTTTAGCCATTGTTCCTGAGGGAATATTCCTCTCAAGTGTCCTTGTAATGAGGATTTCATCCTCTGTGTTGCACCAGCAAACTCAGGTCACATGTGGATTTGAAGTTTTGTTTGACCCCTACAACATGATATTTAATATTTTGCTTTCATCAGATGGCAATAAGAATGCTATTTAATATGCAATGACTAATTAAGAACTAACTAGTTTTGAGAATTTTGTTTGCTTTTTTTTTTAATTTAAAGTGATTTATCATGTATTTAAAATATAAGACAAAGCTGTAAACAACACTGAAGAGGTCACCAAGCTTTTCCAAAGCATATAAAGATGTTATTAAATCTGTAATCGTTTGTTTCTTTGTTTTTTAAGTCGAGAGAAAGCATTTGATACTACTTTCAGAATTCTTTGTAATCTCAAACTAAGGGCCTCCTTGTTCCAGGGCAGTTTATATAAGAAAAACAATCGTTGGGAATACGTGGTAACTTTTTTTTGAAGATAAAAAATAATTCTGACCCGTTACAACTTTGGAGAAATATTTTTTGTATAATGAACATTATGGACTTCCTAGAGAGCTGAAGCGATTGTTTCACCCTGACACTGGGTCCATGATGTATTTAACAATGTGATTTATGTGGGATCTCATTAAAACCACAGATCCAAACATAAAAGATTTTTGGGAACAACATTATCTTCATTATCCTTGATGTCTGCACTGACTTACTTAACCTTCGTTTAACCTGTTTAGATTGAAGCACTGATATTTTCTGTAGCACAGAAGCAATCGTTGCTATTTGTTTGGTCACTTTGTAAAGAATACAAAGACTGCGTTCATGTTAATGTGAAGAAAGAAAAAACTACTAGATTGAATTTGGAGTGCTGTTAAACCAAACTCAACTTTTATACTTACTGATGGATTCTGTCTGAACTGTACATTGCATTCTTGGAGTCTATTTAAATAAATAAGTGTGTCAAATATGGTTGCTGAAACCAATGTCTGCATCTACAAATGTGACACAAAAGGAAGTGAAGATCTGGTAATTCCCTAAGTCACAGCCATGCACTTTGATACTGCAGTGAGCATGAAAAAAATGCAGCATGCAGAAGTCATAATCGGGAATTGCCGGCAGATTATCTCTTATCCGAAATCCTCTAAAAATGAGGAAGTGCACTTCTTCGATTATCATACGGCATGGGGAAATGTCTGCGCGTACATGGGTTGCACATTTGTAAGCTTCATTTGATCTTTTTGTATTTCATCCTTCCGCGGGCAGAATATTTGTAGAGTTTAACATTTGTGTAGCTTCCTGTATTTGCATTGAACATTGAAACTGAACAGTACTGCCCAAAAGCATTGCGCCACCCTTAATTTCTTTATATTTTGTTAGGAAAATGAGAATGGTTACAGCTATTTATAGCAGCAAACGCACACAGAAATGCAGTTTCTGAGGCAAAAACATAGTTTGTACAATCCTAACAAGTTTGCAAGTCAATATCTGGTATGAACACCTTTATTTTCAACTCTCTTAGGCAAGCCTTAGTGGAATTTATTGAAGTAATCTTCAGGAATAGTTCTCCAGGCTTCTTGAAGGACATTCAAAGCTCTTCTTTGGATGTTGGCTGAAACTCTGATGGTGCTTTTTTGTTGTTGTTGTTTTAGGCCTAGCACTTCTTCTTTTGCCCTTCACTTGTCCAGTTTCTTCAAATGTCTGTGTAATAGCTCTTGGGGATCATCCTGTTGGTGCTTTACAAACTGTTATCTGTGGCATTTTTTATCAATTCAACTTTAAACTTGAAGAAATTGCAACAAATTAACTGTTTGGTTTTTTGTTTTTTTTTTTGGATGCACTGCTCATAACACTGTGCATAAAAATACAATTTAAAATCCGTTTCTTTCTATGCTGTTTGTTGTGTGAAGATGCAACACTGGTTCATGTCTCGCGTTAGTGCCTTTACGCATGAATGATCAATAGGTCAGTCTTAAGTGTCCTACAAATGTCTCTTAAAATGGTCAGGTATAAGGAGTGGACTGAAAAGGAGTGGAAAAGCAGCCAATGTCCAAATCAAAAAAATTCCAAAGACCTCCAGAAAGCCTGGAAAACTATTGCTCATGACCACTTTTAATAAATTACAAGAAAGACAGGCTATTGGATTAAAATAAGACGAAATGAGGGGTGAGAGTCAAGACCTTTGCACAGTGATAAGTAAGGTTTCTAAATATATGCTTCAGATTAAGAGAGTGTTCGTCTCTATTTGTCGTCTATATGTTGTCGCCTAAAAGGCTGTTGAAATAGCCTTTGACATTCTCTCAGTGGTTTCACAGTATCACATAAAAAACAATCTTTTTGTTACCAAAGCTCAAACATTTTGTAAGAAAAAGAAAAGGCTTCATTACATAAAAAAACAAACAGGATGTACTTGTGTTACGTGTCCCCAGACTGCCTTCAGGGTGCTTTCCATCGTTATGGTTATTTATAAAAGATTGGGATGTGACCGGGATTATGGTTGTTTTCCAATTACTGAGCCCCACTTTATTCACCAAACTCTAGGAACAGTTTCTAGGAACAGTTGATAAAATCACAGGACGAGAGATTCTGGAGGGTTTTAGTGGAAATACAGACTGTTACCAGTTACTGTGAAGGATCCTGATTATCTGAAACAATGAAACGTCTGTTTACTCCGGATTCTTTTAAAATTAGTGTCATTTAAGTGAAACTTTCAGAGCTAATGCCTTCTGATGTTATGAATGCATGTTTGATATCTGCAACTTTCTTTTTCTTTTGCTAGATAAGACAGATCGAAAAGATTGCTTTTAGCAGCAAAGCAGGGAGACAAAATGAGCTCTTAAACACAGTAATCATTTTTAGTTTTGTTTTGTTTTTTTGTCAGAAGGAGTATAACAACTGATGAAAATGCAAGAAGCTTCATAATGTAAAAAACCCCACAAAAACGTGCACGACTTCATCTGATTCTCCATAGATTTGACTAAATGTGCTGCTGCTGTGTTAAAAAGGTGTGAAAACTGGGAAAACCCTAAACCTCTTTCACGGTGGTTTCATAATGTGCCTTGAATTTAAGGTGTCTTTAACTACGAGATGAACAATTTATGATTTTCACGTCTTGTATGTTGCTGAGTGACCCCTAAATGCCACTGCTGTCGTTCCTGTTTTCGTCTGACATGTGACACCTACTGAATGTTGGTGTGTTCTCATATTTCCGTTCATTAAGCTGCAGCTGACCCCTATTATTCCTATTAAATGTGGAAATACCCTTGTGTATTAAGTTTGTTAGGATCATCATCAAACCTCATTTTATGAGCTATTCTTGCGTGAGAGGAAAAAAGGACCTTACTGCTTATTTCAACATTACATGAGAGTTCTAGGGGATATTTTTAGTGAATGCAAAAATATGAGCAAAATCCTGCAATGTAAACGTCGTCACACCAGTCCTTGTATACAATTTCGTTTTTCTGCGAGAAATGCAATCAATGAAGAAGCACGTTTTAAAAGTGTGCCTGCAGCCTGCAGCGGACAGGTGCAGCCGCCGTGTGCCTGGATGAGCTGGATGTGCCCCGCGCGCGCTCAGCAGGATCCCGGGACCATGAGGAGATCAACGTGACAGACGGCACCGCCTCATGACAGTAAACACGGACTCCACACAGCCGTCCACGCACAGGCGCACGTGGTTCTCCCACCGTGACCGAGCCGTTCTGCAAACAGACCAATAGACGAGACAATTTCATCTTTCCTCTTCTACAGATTCAATAAGTTGTTTGTCTCCATGAGATTAATGATTAATAAAGTGAACTTTTGTCCTTTAGTGCAGAGCTCGTGACGTTTGAAAAGCCCCTTAAATTGTTTTTATTGCCCTTGAAGAAATATTCCGATATTTTTTGCTATTTTGCAGTCGTACGTGAGATTTATATATTTTTATATACTTATTTATATACATATATATATTTAATGGTATACCTTGTGTTGTGTGTGTGTGTGGGGGGCGGGGGGGGGGGGAGTTGTGTGTGTGTGTTTCTTGTCTTGTTTTTATGGACATGTAGTCTGCCAATAAAGATTGAATTGAATTGAATTGTGTGCCTTTAACTGCTCGATATACTCTTTTAATTTTATTGTGTTCCTTTAAAAAAAAACAAACAAACAAGAAAAAACCGTAGTAGGTACCACACCTACTCGCCTCGCGAGGTTCGGGTTTGTTGAACTCCTGCGATGGTTCACTGCCAGCACGTTCCTCGGCGCACAGCCTTGTTTCCATACACTTCAGCATGGTGGTACACGGGATCGGTCATGCCCCGCCCTGCGCTCTGACGTCATTCACCGTCCGCCCACTGAGGCGCCTCATCTGTAGGGAGTGGGCCGTCCTTTCGCCGAGGATACAGCGCCGTTTAACACGTGAGCCTCATGTGACAGAGGTAGATCAGTCTGAGCGGAGAGTCAGAGGGTTTATTTAACTCGTCGTTCTGTCCTCCCCCACTTTCCCAGCGCGCCACCAAGGCTTGACTTCCTCACCGCTGCGGGACCACGGCGTGGAGATCGCAGGAACTAACTTTACAGCGTTTTGTTTTAAAAAAAATGACAGATTATTAAACAGTTTTAACCTTTTTCGACGCATTCTGCGCATTTTTCGTTGCATTTTATCATTTCCTTTTTTATTTACAAATTGCTTTGCAAGTGCTGATAGAGCGCGTAAATAAATGCGTATTTATTTCTGAGTGCTTTTGGAAGAGTACCTCGGTTTTGACAGCAAAATTGGAATACAAAGAATGGAGCGAATTCCAAGCGCGCAACCACCCCCTCTGTCCAAACATCAGGCTGAACTGTCAGACGTGCAGGGGTAAGTTATACTTTGGAGATGTAGCTTTCCCAGACTGCGTCGCCCCCTTTTTAACCTCCAACTAAAATGCACCTAATGTATAATTTTGTGCACTTTACCATCAAAATGACCTGATTCCTTACTCGTGCGCTCTTTTTGTGTTTCTTTAGGATGGATTTCCCAATGTATGTCTATAAACCCAGGCGGGGAATGAAGCGAGGAGAAGAGAGCAAGGTCCGTTCTACGTGTGTGTGTGTGTGTGTGTGTGTGTGTTCGTGTTTGTGGTTGTTTATTGCCAATTGGTAAAGTTAAGTAATAACCATAGAGCTCAAACATCCAGGAATTAGATTAGGAGTTGGTCTATAGTCCCATAAATGGTTGACCTAGTTTCTACTATGACATAACTCCTGGATTCCTCCCTATCGGTGTATCTGCCTCTGGTCATGGAGAACTATGTGCTCTCGTTTCACTTAAATTTACGCAACATTTCTGTTTATTCTCTTAGGAAACCTACAAGCTGCCTCACAGACTTATTGAGAAGAAAAGACGTGACCGGATAAACGAATGCATCGCCCAGTTAAAAGATCTATTACCCGAGCACCTGAAACTAACTGTAAGTTCATAGTGTAGGTGGGAGGGTTAATGGGATTGGCTGTATTGAGCGGCACGCACCATCTAGTGGCTGTTTAGTGCTATCACATCTTTGTTGAGTGCGTCAGCAGCTCATGCCGATGACGGCTCACGTTAAAGAGAATGTGCTGCTGTTAGATTTTTGTTGTTTCGAGTGTATATTTTAAAAAGTTACATTCAGTGTTGATTTCCTTAATGCAAATGAAATTTCAATAAATTGGTGTAAATTATTTCAGAGTAATCACATGTGGTGATGTGTACATGTGTAGTAGAGCTTGGTTTCTGCTTGTTATATAAGAGGATATGCTGACTGTGTGCGTGTCTCTCCATTAGACTCTGGGCCATCTGGAGAAGGCTGTGGTTTTAGAGCTTACGCTCAAGCACGTGAAAGCCCTCACCTCTCTTCTTGAGCAGCAGCAGCAGAAGATCCTCGCTCTTCAGAACGGCATGCAAATCGGTGAGCTGCAGATCATTTTTGCACACGCACAAACACATGAGGAGGAACTGGATGGGTTTTCTAGACAGAATGCAAATAATGCAGATGAATGCAGAATTGCACCACTGAAAGTAACTTCACTTACAGCTGTTTACAAAAAGTCACAGTCTATATTAGATTTCTGAGTGTGTTGTTTCCTTATGTGTTTATAGAGCAGCCTGCCATCAGCCAGGAGAAGTCAGAGGAGATGTTCTGCTCTGGCTTCCACATGTGTGCCAAGGAAATTCTCCAGTATCTCGCTAATCACAAGACTGACGGAGACTTCACCCCATCCCACGTCATCAGCCACATTCACAAGTTAGCTGTAGAGGTGCTGCACAGTCCAGCCCGACCCCGCACCCCTCTTAGCCCTCAACCCGAGGAAATCCCTGCCTACCAACCTCATAAAGAAATGTCTCCCAGCTTAGCCCCTAAGCCCAGCGAGGGCTACGGGAGGAACTGTGTGCCCGTCATCCAGCGGGTGTACACTTCACCAAGCAGCGAGCAGAGCGGCAGTGATACAGACACAGACAGTGGCTACGGAGGAGAGCTGGAGAAAAACGAATCTGGGGCGCCGCAGGGACATCCAGATTATTACGTTCACGGGAGCCAGCAGAAGCGACTGCTGGCTGACAGGCAGAACTCCAGCATCAAGCAGGAGGATGACGAGCCACGCCACAAACGAGCCCGTGTGGAGTCGTCTGAGGATGAGCTGCTCTCAGGCGGAGAATCATCAACTTCTTCATCCTCTAGCGGATATGGAAGTTTCATGAGTGCATCCCCTAACCATCCACCCCCTCCTCCACATCCCCTCTGCATGCCTTTCTACCTCATTCCACCTTCTGCTGCAGCTTACCTACCAATGCTTGAGAAGTGCTGGTACCCTGGGGCCATGCCAATGCTCTACCCTGGCATGAGCAGCTCATCACCTACCATACCCAGTGAAAGGCCCGGCCCACCTCAGCTTGTGCTGTCTCCCCGGGGAGGTTCTCCAGCCCCAGCCATATCTCAGACTCCCATGGACTCTCCTGCTC
The DNA here is from genome assembly GCF_964374335.1 of Astatotilapia calliptera. NCBI lineage: Eukaryota > Metazoa > Chordata > Actinopteri > Cichliformes > Cichlidae > Astatotilapia > Astatotilapia calliptera. Next base: position 22,415,170 of record NC_137426.1, on the reverse strand, counting down.
TCCTTCAGGCACTCAAGCAAGTACCACCCCTCAACCTGGAAACCAAAGACTGAGAGATAAAGGCGAAAAGACTGCCCTGATATATTGCCCTGTTCTCAAAACACGACTGAGCTGTTCCATAATTCATAATCACTCATCTCCTCTTTTCCTCAGCCTGGAGGGTAAAGCATCAAATAAGAGGACTTGTAGAAATGATCAAGGAGAGAGAGAGAAAGAGGTGAGAGCAGCATCCTTCCACACTGAGAGCAATGCAAAGCTCTGGTTGAATGTCAAATGCTCAGCGGTGTTCAGTGGTATATATGTATCATATAAACTGGATCTGCCCTGTGCACACATAAACACACATATGGTTGAATGTAAAGAAAGAAATGTTTTAGCTGCTGCTGTTAAAGTGTAAACACAGATGAACATTGACGCATCTCACTCGCGATTTTGTAATTTAGAACGTGTTGCACCAAATGTTAGCGATAATTTGCCACCCAAAGTTTGTCGCCTATGTCCTTTGCTCACCATTATGATTACTGAGATGGAAAAAAAAGCCCTTTCAGCCATGACCGGCACCATAAAATACAAGGATTCCCTCAAATGTGTACAGACAGCGAGGGTACACCACATGGTAGATGAAGGAAAAGGCCGCCGCATGGCCACGCTGAATGAGAGAAGTGTCGTTTATGATTTAAACAGACGCCTAAGATGGATTTTTCTGTAATTATTGTTCATAGATTTATTGTACATTTCTATTTTTGATACCTTCTCGCACTCTGTCTGCCCCGAGAGATATACGAGGAGGGCAGAGTGTGGACAATGTACGTCGTGTACTCAGAAACTGTGTACATACTGTAGCACTGTGCTGGACCTGGTCTGCATACTCGACATCTGTTTCTGCTCAAGTCAAACCCGGTGTTTGTGCTTGCTGTTGCCTTTTACTTGTGAAAAGCTGATAAATCTCAGATGTTAATTCTCTGTACTATGTATGAATCTTGGAGACAAAGGAGCAAGGAAGTGAATGTAAACGTTTTAACCAGAAGACTAGTTTTCTATAGAAAGAGGTACTTGAGATTTTATATTTTGGGACCTACATGAAAGATGTTTGATGTAAATATTTTGTCTATAATTGTTGATATACATGATATAAGTGTATTAATAAAGTATTTTTTTTCCCGTGGAAACTTGTTCTGACCGTATATGTACGAAAGAGAGTGAGAATGTGTGTGAAAACAAATAAATACTTTTTAGAGGTTTTACAGCACCACAGCATTCACGTCACAGGGAACACTTATGTAATGGAAGATCTGTGGCATGGCTCTCCTGCTGGTTAACCGTCTGTGGCCTCAAATGCAAAAACACAAGTAAACACACGAGTATAAACAGCTACAGTAAATCATCTGAGGCAACAGTCAGAATACATCTGCATCTTGTCTCTATGGCTGTATGAGACGATAGTAAATACCATTATTCCAGATTTGTGACACACCCCTCTGCATTTAGTTTCCCTGCAGAGTGCTTTACCTCCTGGAGACATGCAAAACATGTAGCTGTATAATTTACAAAAAATGCTACCACTACCTCCTGTGTTGTGCAATCACATTTTTCATCTATGCGATAGCACCTCCAATTATAGGTTTATCTCAGTGCAGTTCAACATAAGCCCAGTGCCAGTCACAACATCTTTGTCTTCCCACCTACACATTTTTTTTCCAGTGCCCTTTTTTTCGGAGCTTAGTCATTCTGTTGCTGGTTTGTTTATATAATCTACAGTTTGAGATTACGACCAGCCACCTAAATGTCATTTATATCTTTCAAACTAGTTTCCTTGAAGCTGATTTCCATTTATTTGTTTCAGGAGGAGTTGCATGTTGTATTGATGTCATGAGTTTGCAAGCAAAACCATTATACATGTACTCACCACCCACTTTGTTATTTACACCTTGCTAGTGCCAAGTTGAGCCCTTTTTACCTTCAGAGATGCCTTAATTCTTCTTGGCATGGATTCAACAAGGTGCTGGAAATATTCCTGTTTTTTTTTGTTTTTTTTTTTTTGTTTTTTTTCTAAATGACATCAGAAACAGCAGTATGCGACATTACGTGATGGCAGAGCTTCAGTTCATCCTTTGTCATTTTTTTTTTTTTTTTTTTTTTTTTAATAAATAGGACAGGGGGAATGAATGAGAGAAAGAGGGGGAGAGAAAGAAAGAAAACCAAAGGGGAGAAGAGACGGTGAGAAGGGGGGGGAAGAGAGAGAAAAAAAAAAAAGAACTCCTGGGTCACCTGTATGGAGAAAAAAAACAAACAAACAAAAAAAACAAACAGAGGAGACAGCAAACAACAAAGAGCAACATAATAATAGAGAAAACAAAGCACCATCACAATAAACTAGCTAGTCATAGATATCAATATTTACTAAATAATAAACGATATTGTGCAGCACGCAAGATAGACAGCGCACAGTGTGCTTTGAGGTAGCAGCCAAGAAAGCTTTAGTCCGCGTCTGTGAATACCCATGTGTGCATACCTGTGTGGATCAGCATGCTTGCATTCCAAAGGTTTCTCCATGTAATGATCTGCTAGGGAGTGTGGGGGGGCCACAGCCCCGTCCTCCAGGGTGTGAAGCGGGTATGGAGGAGATCAAAACTCCAGACATCCAGAGGCCCCCAGAACAAAAGAGACCACGGAAGACCAACAGAGGGGCAGCCTGTCCCGGAAAGAGCTGAGGAGAGTCCCAGATGAGGGCTCACCCAGCAGCCGCGGAGCAGAAGTCAGGGGGAGTTGCAGTGACGCGCCCGTGAGCTCCGCCGGCCCCCAGCTGTGCCTGAGTGACCGAGCCCCAGGCCGAGAGGCCGGGGGCACCCCACCTCCAAAGGGGCCCGAGCGAGCCCCAGGCCCCAGGCCCCGACAAGCGGCCGCCAAGGAGTGAGCCGGTGTGTACCCAGACGCCCACCCCCAGACACAAAGAACCACCAACACACCGACACCTGAGGGAGTCCGCCACCGGCAGGGGAAGTGGTGGAAATATTCCTAAGCAATTCCCATCTACGCTGATATGATAACATCACACATGATGTGAATCTCCTGTTCCAGCACATCCCAAAGGTGCTCTATTGGAATGAGATCTGGAGACTGTGGAGGCCAGTTGAGTACAGTGAACTCATTGTCATGTTCAAGCAATCAGTTTGAGATGATCTTGTCTCTGTGACATGACCTGTAATCCCCCTGATGGACTCATCAGAAGATGAGTGCACTGTTGTCGTAAAGGGACGGACAATGTCAGCAATAGTACATTGGCCGTGGTGTTTAAATGATGCTCAGTTGGTGCTAAGAGCCCAAAGTGTGCCAAGTAAATAACCCCACACCATTACAACACCATCACCACACACATATATTGATATAAGGCAGGATAGATCCATGCTTTCAAGTTTTTTACACCAAAGTCTGACCAGCGAATGTTTTTCTAGTCTCATCTTATCCAATTTTGATTACCAAGTACTAATTCCAGTGTGGCCATCTGCTGGAAAGACTATCTGCTTTAAGGTTTGTGTTGTGCTTGCATAGATGCTCTTCAAGGTTCAAGGTCCAAGGTTCTTTATTTGTCACATGCATAGTTATACAAGTATAACACACAGTGAAATGTAGCCTGACACACTCCTCGACATGTGCAAAAATAGGGGGGGTGGGGCTGTAGAGGAAGAACATTATATATATAGTATATACATTGGGTTAATGTGCAGTAGTAGCAGCAAGCAGGTGAATTCTGTACATTAATATGAATAGACATCTGACTATTTTACAGGATAGACAATATAAACATATTTAAAATTAAAGGAATTTGAAATGTACATTGTTCCTTGGTTTAGTGTCTGGAAGAGAGTCCTGTCTCAGTCAATTATAGATGATGTGAGATGATGTGAGCAGGCGGGTGTGTGTGGTTTAGGGCACAGATGGCTTGGGGATAGAATAATAATAATAATAATGGATTGGATTTATATAGCGCTTTTCTAGGCACCCAAAGCGCTTTACAATACCACTATTCATTCACTCTCACATTCATACACTGGTGGAGGCAGCTACAGTTGTAGCCACAGCTGCCCTGGGGCAGACTGACAGAAGCGAGGCTGCCATATAGCTCCTCTTGAGTCTCTCTGTCCTTGCCCGGAAGATGCGGAACCTTCTACCAGAATGCAGAAGTTGGAACAGTTTGTTGCCAGGATGGGACGGGTCCTTCAGTATCTGCGCTGTTCTAGTCCGGCATCTCCTGGTGTAGGTGTCCTGAAGCGGGGGGAGAGCAATCCTGCAGCAGCGTTCTGCTGTACGGATCACTCTCTGGAGAGCTTTTTGGTCCTTCACACAGCTGTTCCCAATGCTCTCCACAGCGCCTGTATAGAAAATCCTGAGGATCTTTGGAGAGACCCTGAACTTCCTCAGTTGTCGTAGGTGATACAGGCGCTGCCTAGCCTTTTTGGTCTGGGCCTGAATGTGGGCAGCCCATGTCAGGTCTGAGGAGATGTGGACACCAAGATACTTGAAGGACTGCACCCTCTCCACTGGAGCTCCATTGATGATAATGGGCTTGTAGTCTCTGTGCTGACCCCTTCTGAAGTCCACCACTAGCTTCTTGGTCTTGCCGACGTTCAGCTGGAGGTGGTTGTCCTGGCACCACGATGCCAGATTCTTCACTTCATCCATGTAGGCCGCCTCATCGTTGTTGGAGATGGCACCCAACACCACTGTGTCGTCAGCAAACTTCACAATGGTGTTGGAGCCATGGGTGGCCACACAGTCTGAAGTGTAGAGGGAGTAGAGCAGTGGCGAGAGGACACATCCCTGAGGTGCTCCTGTGTTGATGGTGATGCTGTTGGAGAAGCACCTGCCCACCCTCACCACCTGAGTTCTGCCAGTGAGGAAGTCCAACACCCATGCACACAGACGGCTGTTAAGTCCCAGATCCCTGAGCTTCGTGAACAGTCTGCAGGGCACTATTGTGTTAAACGCTGAACTGTAATCAACAAACAGCATTCTCACATAGTTACCCTGTTTCTTGTCCACGTGGCTGAGAGTGGTGTGTAGGACGTGGGCGATGGCATCCTCTGTGGATCTGTTGGATCTGTAGGCGAACTGCAGTGGATCTGCAGTGTCTGGGATGGAGGAGGAGATGATGTTCTTCAGCAGCCTCTCAAACACCTTCATTACTACCGAGGTCAGTGCAACTGGCCGGTAATCGTTCAGGGATGAGGGTTTGCTGTACTTGGGCACAGGGATGATGGTGGATCTTTTGAAGCATGTGGGGACCACAGACTTCGCCAGGGACTCGTTGAAGATGTAAGTGAACACACCTGCTAGCTGGTCAGCACAGCAGCGCAGCCCCGACGCTTTCCTTGTGTTAACTCTCTTCAATGCCGCTCGGACGTCATGCTCCGCGATGCTGGTCACCGGTCTCTCGCTGATGACGCCACTGTCCTCGGTAGTCAGGCGGTAGATAGCATTAGCCGCTACTACCACAATGTCATCTTTTATGTGATCCCTGTTTTACTTGACTGTATGTCTAAAATGTGATAAATAAAGTAAAAAAAAAAAAGAAAAAAAAAAAAGATAGGATTAGCTGCCTGGCTAACCAGATGCTCTTTAGCATAGCTTGGTTGTAACAAGTGCTTAATTTGAATTACTGTTGCCTTCCGATCAGCTCAAAGCAGTCTGGCCATTCTTCTCTGCAATTAAGAAGACATTTTCATCCAGAGAGCTGCTGCTCTCTAGAAATTCTCTCTTTTTCTCTGTAAACCCTAGAGACTTTTATGTGGGAAAATCCCAGCAGATCAGCAGTTTTCGAAATACTCAGATCAGCCTGTCAGTCACCAGCTATCATGCCACCTTCAAAGTCACTTTAAATCATCCTTAAATCTGATGCACGCTTTGAACTTCAGCAGGTCATTTTTACCATGTCTATATGTCTAATGAACCGAGCTGCTGCCGCATACATGAATATTTGCACGTAGGAGCACTGAACATGGCTGCTGGTACCAGTCGAGTATTGTTGCTGACTATGTCAATCCCTTTAAGACCACAGTGTACCCATCTTATGATGGCTGCTTCCAGCAGTATAGCAAATTAGTGGATAAGATGAATACCATGTTTTCTCAAGTCATATTCGACTGTCCCTCTCTCGTTGTTTCCTGTCTGTAGTTAAAAAATTATGACAAAGCATATGGAAAAAAACTTTATTATTTTATCCACATATGTTATTTAACACACAGCTCAACAAAATCTAGTTAACGATAGTTTACATGAATTTGATTAAACCTGTGGCAGTCAAGTGTGTTACTGTCTGAATGTTTTGAGAAAATGATTGTAATCAGTAGAGTAAAGATTCTTCTTCTTGGGGCATAAAGACCCATATCACTTAAAAAATAACTTTCCAAGTTGTTTTTACATTTAAATTTTATTTTTATAAAAAAGCACCGAAACACTCAATTAAATAGGTGTTGCTAAATGTATCAGCGTGTCTGTGGACCCAGAATGATTTTCTCTGGTTATTTCCTGTCATCACCAAACCTTAAAACTTTTTTTTTTAATCATTGAAACTTTATTGCCACCTGGTGGGGAATTGAAATACCCACATCCTATAAAAAGGCCAAACTTTTGTACAGACATGCATATAGATAAACTAACAGATATTCTGCTAATTTGGCTTCAGCCCATTAAAATGTAAATTATGTTCAGCATTTCTGGCTGTGCTCCATCTCCATCAACTCAACATCTCTTGTACTTATGTTCTTCTGTGAGCTCCCCTTTGTGTCTAGCTTTGACTTGCCTTTGAGAGTTTAGGCATAACTGGTGCTTGTGGGTAGTCGGGTGAGATAAAAAGGCAGAATTATGACAAACGTTAGTTCCAGTCACAATATTTGGTTGCAATTGAAAGATCTCCAGGGTTGGAAGGGGACCCTGGAGTGACGGAAAGACCCTGGAGGAAATCTTGTGTTGTGGCTCAGAGCTTCGCTGGGAAAGGAAGGATTTGGACGTGTGTGATGCATGATGATGGATGGACTGATGTTTACCCTCTGATGTACAACATGCCGGGTCTAAGGAAAAGGATAGACTCCTTGGCACCAGGGTTGCCCCACTGACACGGCGACGTAATCCCAAACGCTGTGCTTTCTTCTGAGGTTCAGTGTGTACACTCGCAGGCTGTTCACATGCCACGCTGCGGCAGGATTTGCGAACAGGGCAGGTGTTTTGACGTTCTGCTTTTCTATCGTGCTCCCTCTTTGGACATGTAGATGTCATCTGGCTCTTTTTCACTTGGCTCTCCTTGCCTAAAAGGGGAAAATCAGCAACTGCATGTGGCTTCTGACTGAATTGTTTGTGTCTTGGCTCAGCCACAGCTTGAGATAACTGCTCTGGATGGACCTGATGAGGGAGAGGTGAGTTAGAGATAAAAGACTGTCTGTAATGTCTGGATCTCTTTATGGTCGCTCCTTCCACTAGCAGGTTCACTCCCAAATACTGAGGAACTTCAACTGCAGCCTGAAAATGTGATAAAGTAAAAACAAATCACAAAATTCTCCATGGCATTCATCGTTAAGTAGAAATATCCTGGAAATAAACAGCAATTGGCTTTGAAGCCAGTCCAACCTGTTTGTAAATAAGCTTGAAGCCTCCTGTGTAAGCGCTGGGATCAGTCCTCCAATCTAGCACAACCCTCAGCGTGTCGACTTGCACAGCAGGACAGAGCCGCGCAGTCACAGTGCTGGAGCAGGCCATAGTAGGGCTGGCATTGATCTCTAGAAGCCAAGGCCTCAGATCTCTGCCCAACATAAAATCAGCTCCATAAAGCTCAAAGCTTGCCTTGTGGGGCTCCACCAAATCCTGGGCTGTCTGTAGAGCATGGACAACTGCTTGCTGCATGCCTGGTATCACCACCGACTCCCACTCTGTCTCACGGCCCTCTCGCTGCAGAAAAGAGCGAAACTGTGAGCAGGACCACATATTATCCTCCGGCAGTCCTGGATGGCGGTTACGAGATGGCTGGAAGTGCTTCTGGATGGAGTTGTTGCACAGGTGGACTGAGCTGAGGAAAATGGTAGAAAATGGGAACATCCACAAAGTACTCTAGATAAAAGACACCGTAAAACTTAACTGTAACCTTCATTTTTTGTCTTTTGTTTGAAAACTCTTACTGACCTGTCCAGAGTTTTTGTCGAGTAAGGCTGAGTGGAAAACCGCAGGTAGCACTCTTTGTAGAACCAGATAGTCAGAGGGTTCCAGTCAGTTACAAGGAACCACTGACGGAGGTCAAACTTTGTGCAGTGGACCAGCAGGGGTCGTTCCAAGTATTTTTGAACCACCCACTTACTCTCCTTTGTCAGTGCTCTGTCAGTGTCCACAAGTGCCAAAATCTCATCCAGGTGATTCATACACATAATGCCTAATGATGATGAGGGTGTGGGAGTGAAAAAAGAGGTGAAAGCAGAGTTGATTAAAACACAAAATCAGAACTGCAATTTTGACAACTATTTGATTCAGCAGTGTTTAAGATGACCTCGTGAATCAAATCTGATATTTGATGATGGAATCTCATATCTTTCCAGTCTTTTTAAAGTAATTTCACTATGCCAGCTTTCAGTCAATACCATGTCAAATTTCCCAGCATACATTCAAAGAATGGGTCATGTTAATTTCTTAACAACACACATAAAGTCAATAATGAAATACAAAGTACTTCAAAAATAAAAAGAAGGCTTGGCTTTACCACTGCTGTGCAGTGCAATAAAGGCCTCTTGTGTGCAGCCAGATGGAAGGAAATGCGACCAAGACCAACAATTCGAGCATGATCGCAGACAGAAAACTATTTGACAGCTCAACAAACAAAAATGATCCCTGGACAAAGTTGTCCTCTGAAATTTGTCAGAAAGTAATAAAAAATGACTTGCAAAGCGCAATAAAAATAAGAAGAGCCCTCCAAAATGAACAGCCATCTACTAAAGATAAATGAGAGTGAAGGCAAAGTAGCTATACCTGCATATATAATTCCACTTAGGCCAGACTTGACTACAAATCATATCTTTGTTGAGATGAAAACAGTGGTGTTAAAAAACTTATGTGAGTCTTGAAATAAAAACAGTGAAAGGAGGAAAAAAAGAGTATGACATCTTTCTTCTCTATGTATTAAAATTAGTAAAACAAAACCGAAAAAACAGGGATGTTAATAAAATATAGGGTTTTTTTCAAATGTTTTTATGAGAAAGTTTGCACAGAAGACTTGATGCTAGAATTTATGTTGTGCTACTGTAGTCTTGGCAGACTATATTATTATGCACATATAATTTTTACGTAATTTTTATGTATGTGCTGTGGTTTTTTTTCTATTTTGCTGTAATATAACTTCCCAAATAAAAAGGAAAATCTAAAAATATATATATATTAATTATGTCCATTCATCAGTTGAATGTCTGAAAACAAAACCAGGCTTGCTTTCTTCAATATTTTTCACAGCTGTTTACCTGTAAAAAAAAAAAAAAAAAGCAAGCTTGCTATGTAAGTATCATATTAACTATTACGAAGGTAAATTATCAGAAAAAAGCCTAACCTCTTCCTCTTGATTTGGCACCTGGTTTGATGATCCAGATGTTGTTTAATCCATCTGTGTCCAGCTGTGGGCAAACAGCCTGAAGTCTGGTTAACATATCCTGGCAACGCTCCACAAATACACTGCTGCCCCTGATCAGTTTGCCTTTACTGCATATAAACATGTTATTGTTAGAATTGCAAATACAGTTTTATAGTAGTGGTAGTTTTCTGAAGCCCTCTGTATTTTGAACATGTATAGCATGTCATTCTATATTTAACCCCAACCTTTACTTATTGACTTGACTAAGCCATTGCATGGGATGTACCACTGACAGCTACAAGTGGCACCTGACATGAATAAATCCTTCCAGCAGCTAGAAAAGGACAGCACAAAGGCTATGATCATGGCGGCACAGGAAGCACCAGATGGATGTATGCAGGAGTCTACCGCAGGCGACAGGACCCAGACTGATGCCCCAGAGACAGTCCAGCACATAGTAGCAGGATGTAAGAGGCAAGCCAGGACACCGTACACTGGGAGGCACAACTAAGTGGAGGGAATAGTGTACAAGAGCATACAGAAGTTCCCAAGTCCTAATGAGAGACACCACCAAACGTGGTTGGAAACATCATGGCTAAGGTCTTGTGGGACTTCAAGTTCTAGACAGACAAGCAGCTGCGGGCCAATCAATCAGACTTGGTGGTGGTTTACAAAGAGCAGAAGACCATAGTTGTGATAGATGCGACAATCTCAGTGGTCAGTAACATCAGGAAGAAAGAGCACAAGATAATAGAAAAGTACAACTAGAGCACATCCGCTCTAGCTAAAGTCCAAAGTGGTCCCAGTGGTAATGGGAGAACTGGGATCTGTAAACTGTATGTAAGCTGTAAACTGGAAGATGGTCTCCAGCAGATTTGAGACACAACACCTGAGGTCCAGAGGAGTGCAGTGAGCTAAGACATTGCGCAGAACCCTCAAATTCCTAGGTCTCTGGTAGAAGACCCAAGATAAGAAACACACACACGTCCCTTATGGGATCTTCTCCTGACTAATGAGAACTCCAATTTTGCTATTTCAGATACCTTTTAAAGTTGTTAGCAACCTAAATTGATTTTTATAAGCAGACTTCCACTGCCAGTAATGAAAATAAAACGAGTGTAACCCGATGACAATTTGTAGAAAAACCCTGGAAGCTCCCAGAAAATCTCTCAACTCACTGCACAACCATGTAGTAGTGTTTAAGAAACTCTGCCCATTGCGCTTCCTCCACCGAGGGCGGTATTTCTGCTGTTACATCAATGTCGCTGTGCTTTAGAACACTGAGAAACTCTTGACACACGTGTAAGGCTGTGTTAATAATTTCTGGACCAACAGATCGATGCTCCTCATTATCCAACTCTGTAGAGAGAGAGAGAGAGAGAATATTGCACCGTTATACTCCCTCTTGTCCAAACTTTGCATCAAAAGCATTTTTATTCCTATGTGTGAGAAATTATTTCTAAACCTTCAGCGAGACTGTTCTTGGATTTTTGTTTGTCCCCCTCTGGTTCATCTCTTCTCCAAATACTTGTCTCAACCACATACTGCAGCAGACTGGTACATGCTGTTCTCCTGAAATCCTCTTTATGTTCATAAAAAAGAGAAAAACAGTCAGAGAAGCTATTGGACATAAGTAAACTTAAAAATTCTTTGCACCTAAATTACACCTAATTTAGTCTTGTAGAACATCTTTTTTTCTGTTATATGTAATTTACAGCAGACCTATGAATGCATGCTTTTCATCCTCTGCTCCAAGCCTGTAGCATCTTGGGAAGAAAGTGTCTGGATCCGCTGTGTCAAACCACTGAAGGTTACGCAGATTCACACAAAGTCCCACCTGAAAACAAAACAATTACACTGCAGGAAAAGAGCTAAATAAAATGTATGCGCCAGCTAATCATTAGAAACGTTTTACCTTTGTGGTAAATGTTCCAGCATTCGCATAGTGATTGGTCATCTGGTCGTGCCGCAAGGAGCGACAGTCTATGTTGTCCCGTCGTGTCGTCCAGTAGAAATACGTTGTTTCATTTCGAACAAGGCGAGACTACAAGAGTCACAACAAAGACACAAGTGAAAGTCCCTTTGGCTTTACACTGGGCAAGATATCTGTGTTAAGTTAGTGGGTACACCTAAAGCTTATCTTACCATGAGATCATACATGTCATCAAGGTTCTCCCCTTTCTCGCCTTCCTCCGCTCTCTCTGTCACAAGATAAGAGGTGTGTGTATACATGCATGGTTACAGGTGTTAGAGGCTAGCATCTGTAATGCAGCATACGATTTCTTGTTTACCAGCTAAAGGGAAATCCATCTAACTTGTGTTACAATTACTCTCTGTTAATTATTCCCACACTTAGAGGGGGGCAATCCTTTCTCTTTTTGGCCTTACCAGTAAAATAACTGCAGATCAGCCCATCATTACCATCCCCCTCCTCAACGCAGGGGTAAGTAGGTGATCTTTGGACGGGATGTGGCAAACGACGTTCAACCCACCCTCTGGCCCATAATGCAGCACGGATCACTGGATAGGGTCCCTGCACTGAAAACACTTTCCTTAACTGAGAATGACGGGAAGAGAAACGAAGAAAAAAAATATGACACAATCAACTGTGGCATTACAATAAAAATCTGTTTTTACATATGATCACCTTCACAGCTTTGTCCACCAGCGTTTTAGCTGTTTTCAGCCTGTCTGGATTGATCACTGGCAGGCTACGTACACTGGATCGTATCCTTCCCCCCACTGGAGCAACTGTGGATTGTAACACTGGAACAAACTCCAGATTTAAATATGAAGTACTAATTATGTTTTTACCAGCAGATGTACAATGACTTACCTGGCATTTGTCGCTGAGGTCTGTAGGTCTCTTTTCAACTGACCAATGCACAATGTGAAAGAGAAAGCAAAAATGCACCCAGTTGCACTATTTTTACATCATATTATAGGATTTGAAATTATACAGATCTATGAATAGCAAGCTAATATAAGTAGATCCAAATTTATAGGGACATTATTCCAATATCCAAATATACCTTTTCACTGTAGACCTAAACATGCTGTTTAGGCTACTGGCTACTGTTTCCCCTGCAGCTGAAAAATAGAGGAGGCTTTACTATAAATAGTATGGCATGTGGTACCTAAATTTGTCTATGCAGCAGCTGAAGAAGGATGTAAATTGGGTTAATCAGGCATCTTAATCTGAACTGATTTAGGCTGTGATGACTGGCAGAGCTACGCGCAAGAAGGGCGCAGGTGCGCGCACACGAGTAGAAACATAAAACGAATACACCATGACCAGCCGTGGATTGATAAGCCAACTCTCCATGATTTAAATAAGCGATTAAAAAGGCATAACGAATAAATGAATCTCAAATAAAACCAGGTGTTATTTTACAGTGGACATGAATATACAAACCTCTGTTGTCACTTCCCCACTGAACTGGGCTGTATCTGTATGCGTCCATAGACTTGCTCAGTACGGCTTCCTTCATGCTGCCGCACACTGTTCCCATAACAACCGTGCATGCTCCCACAGACAGTTTATAGTTGCCCCAACAACAGTGTCCAGGAGAAACAGGACGCCACGCCGGTGGATGAAAAATCCACCACCTTGAGGCATGCCTTGAAGAAACTGGATCACTATCAGACACTATCAGTTGCAAACAGCGTGGCTTACAGGTGTATGCGACATGCACACGGACAATTAAGGCACTCATACATGATATGTGTGTGGAAATATCCCGTTGCAGTTGCACTTTGAATTCAGTGTGAATGGACAAAGTGGTTAAAGAGGGTCAGCTTGCCAAAATTCAATACAGTGCTCTGCAACGTGACTGGTAGGCAAGAGTTCATGCCGAGGTCAATGATGGAAAAAACAAACAAACAAAAACTGTTGCTTTTATTGCCTGGTTAATTAAATCGTATCTCCTTATCTATCAATAAAGATTAACATGTTGCGTAGGTAAAGGAACCCATCTGTGCTACATCGTAAATAACTGCCTTCAATGGTAAATTATGTCATTTACTACGCATGGATCTTTCTTTGCGTAATGCATCAGCTTAACACACGATGGCATCCGAAGACTTCTGGTATATTCTGGATCAATCAGATTCTGAAGGTCTGTGTTCGTTCAAGCCGGTGCGCCAAGAAGGCAACACTAGCGTCTGTTACAGCCTAATATTATGTTACCAATCTGCGTATTTTGTAACCCGAAACCCGCAGTCACAAAGTTTAGTCCAGGTAGAGTGGTTTGCTACTGGACTACATGAAAACATTTATTCTACTGCATGAATTTCATTGTTAGGTTGGAAATTTTTACGCCTTTTCCTACAAAGATCAGTCTCTTAAAATTAATTCAACTGGTAAAGATGAAGCTTTACCCAAATATGATTTCTAGACAGGATGAAATGCATCTGAAATGACAGTTAACCGTTTTTAACAGCTTTGTAATTGAAAAAGAGGAACACATGAGTGAACGACTTTTTTTGCATATTGCATATTGTTATATTTTCGTAAATGGTACGTACATTTATGCATATATGATACAGCAGCCTTCACGTGATATGCCAGACTTTTAACCTGCATGTTTTTTGTTTTGTTTTTTGTGGATTTCAGTATTTCAGACCACTTACTAGCATTAGTAAGATGTGCGTCGTTGTCCCATTAAAACATACCAGCTTCACATTTAGTTTGGTGGGATCTGCGCTACAGTAAGTAAATAAAGTTTATTAATTAAACGTTTTTCACAGACAGAAAGCTAACATACGCACAATAAACAGGAGAAGCACCAATGAACTTTAAACAAGATAAATAATGTTAGTATAAATTATTGTGTAGGTTGAGTTATTTGTCATATTAAGATTATGCAGTCGTTTTAGACGGGATTGAACCTTTTGCTGTACACAGTAGTCGCACAACCGGAAACTGCTGGAAAGAACACTGTAAAGAAGCTCTGTAGGCTCATAATAGTCTTGGCTTCAACGTGTTGGTAGCAGCAATGCGTCGCAGCTCGTTGCTTACCTCTGCGCTCTGATTGGATGGGGCTGCAGTGATGCTCTCCGCATCCTGCTTTCACACAGCTACAGCAGGAGGGAGGGGAGCTCGAAGCGCGACTGGGAAATCATCTCAACACAGGAGCAAAATAACAGTTTTCTTCGCTTTAGTCCTTTGAGATAGATGTAAACACTTAATATGGCCGCAGAAACAAAGGGAGCTGATGTAGCCCATTCGTGACTGTTCACTCAAAACGTCCGAAAACAGCGCAAAGCGGCTCAGTGAAAGTCTTACTTTACACTCCGTGAAGGTAAAGCAGGATAACCAGGAGACCATGAGCGCGCAAGTCAACGACCCCGAGAGTATACTGTGCTACCAGGTAAAGTGGTTTTTTACTGTGTGCTGCATTGCTTTGACACTGTGGGCTGGCACTGAGCAGGGTGCACACAACCTCGGACAACTGTAGTCCCATGCTTCGAGATTCTCTCAAACTCAAAGATTGAGAGCACTCCGGAAGGTTTATAATATTATTTTTATTTCGTTATTCTACCTAAACATTTTAATGGTTAAGAGACCTCAGTAAAACATTTTGTATGATGTTAAGGTGTGTTTCCTGCCCTACAGGATGATGCTGTAATCGGGGGATGTTGTTGATGTTGTTCTGAGTTGCGAACACGTGCACTGATTCCGGAGAGCATTGAAATGCGCAGAGGGGTCGTAGCTCCTGGGACTAACGCACAAGAATACATGAAGGATTGCGTTCTGGAAATGCCGTGGACACGGTGCTGTGAGAGTGCAGCAGATTATTGATTAGATATTTTCCTCCTGTCCAACACAGCGCTCATTAAAAACTGCTGGTCCGAACGACGCGTGTGCACGAGGCAGAATAAAAGGAAGAGATGTGTGGTGGATTTTCTGCTGACTTTTAGTTGAACGGCGTGTTATTTCTGCTTAGTTACCCTCAAATGACCTTGACGCCATTCTCACATGGTGTTCTATAAAGAGCCGAGGGTCTGTTTCCATACAGGCAGAAGGGGGACAGCTTGTGGGAAAGCTGTGGTTTGAAGGGGAAATTGTCTTGATCCAGTGTCCTGATGATGTGCATGTGTCATGTCCTCTAACAGAATCTCAGTAGCAGTATGGATAAGAAAGCCAGTGAGCACACCAGGCTTCATTCAAACTGACAATCATTAACATTTGAACCGACTGATTATAACCACCCTGGCATGCAGTTGGGCAGCTTAATGGACTTGATGCAGCCTGCCCTAACAGTCATGTCACCCTTTTGATTCATAGCATCCTGTCTGGGCCAGAGACAGATGGAGTAAGACCAGAGGTGAGCTGGGAAGTCTCTGACATGATTAGCCAGCTTTCACTAAGGGAGAGGAAATGGCCAGAAGCTCTTCAAATATTAGCGTTATCTAAGCTTGTGTTAAAATCTGTATAATTGTCTCTCCACCATGTCTGTGATGTGTTGTGGACCTTTGCATTTCATACCACCTGCAACCTGTTGATTTCTCACACGGTGCTGCTGATGGGGCTCAGGTGGTGGGAAAAGAGAGGTAATTTCTTTTAGGAAAATGCAAAATGTAAAAATGGATAACAGCAGTAAGGCTGGGAATAGAACAGTTTCACTTAGATATATCTGCACGATTCAAAGATACGTTGATGAAGGGTTAATTATTACATTATTAATAATAACAATTAATGTAATAATTAATAAGTATTAATGTTTCCTTGCCATAAAAGGCGAATAATGTCAGCTTCCACGTTTAATCTATGATACTGCATTATATATATATAAATATTTTTTAGAGGTTTGTTAATTTTTTTTTAAATATTTGGTTTAGATACAAAGTAACTACATATACAACTACTGGAAAAAGTACAAATCAGTTGAAGCTGAAGTGCAACCGTGGAAGAATATGGATATAGGACTGGACAAACAGATGTTGTTGTATCAAGCAAATTGTCAGTTTTATATATGTGTCTTTCTCCAAGTACTAAACAGGTGAGGTAATGTCACGCTTGGGAAATAATTATTGTGTAAATGTTATCAGATACTCTTTACTGATTGCATAAATTGACTTTTTAGTCCATTCGCCCCATGCAGCCAAATTTGATCTCACAACTAGCACAACCTTTGCATAGAACAAAGAGCAACTTGAACTTAATTAATAAACTACTATGTTTTAAGAAAAATAAGTGAAATTTCACAAAATGTCCACATTCAGCCAGTGTGCTGCCATTGCAAAGAACTCTAAGGTCCAAAATGAGTGAAATGCATCATGACAGCTACTCCGGTTAACTGTCACCGGGATGTTGGTCAAAAGCTTCTAATTGTCTTTTTCAACAAAAGATTGTAAAGCTGACAATGACTCAGACCTCCATCTTTGCAAAGCCCTTTGAGGACCGGATTAAATCTTTTGGCAGGGTGGTTTTGGTCCATGGGCTGTATTTTGGACACCCTTAGTTTAACCACTGATAAAGTTTAGTCTTACTGTTACAAACTTGAGTGCTTCATTTTAGTAGGCACAGTGTAATTTTTTTTAGTGCCATTCATGCACTGCGTTTGCAGTACCTGCAATAAAGGAAAGTATTGTATTGATTGAGACGACTTAATTTTCCCTCACTACTTTCATTTATCTAACAGAAATGTAAATCAATAAATCCAAATACCAGCAAAAACAAGCCTACAGACACAGTCAAAACAAACTGCAATGACTTCCAGATCTCTAACTAAACCAACTAAACAGGTATTCATTTTCAAATGTTCACAGTATCACTCCCAGGCCTGCTACTATAAGTGATTTTCAGTTACAGTTAATAAGTTAGTGCTCTCCACATCGTGCATTTGTCTGCATTTTAAGCCCATCAAGCACAAAACTGTCACAGTTCCCAGTTTAGTCGCTTTACGGCAACTATTTGGCATCGGCCCCAAAGTTTCATTTTAATTAGTTAAGTGGTATAGAATCCATTTAGTGACCGTGATCAATAAGCCCCCATCTAATGAATGAATGTGTACTTTAAAGAGCAACATTCTAGTTTCCAAAAGTCTCCACGTTATGTGAAAACTGTACTAAAACTCTCATTTTTAAGGCGCTCAATACATTATTATAGTAATGAGGCATGACCAGCACGTCCAATTATTGGCAGCCATTTAGTTTGAAAGAGCGTGTATAATCACAGATATGTGAAAAACTCTTCAAAAATTAGGAAATGGTGTAGAAGAGTCTTTGGGAATCATTTGGTCCCCTGGACTTTGGCACTAGTATTTATTTATTTATTTCAATTTTTGGGCCAGATGACTGAGAATTAGTTAAAAACGCAAAACTCAGTGCTCAGCCCGCTTTAGTGTTTGCTTTTGATTATTTAACCTTATTGTGTACTATATTGTAGAAGGTGTGATTTTTAATTACAGTATATATTACAGTCTTTTACCCACACAGCCATTTGAGCTGGCAGTAATCTTTCTAGAAGGAAAATAATTAGAGAGAGAGCTACAGGGAGGCTGAATTCAACATGTGGCATTGAATAAGGTGTGTATGAGTCATGCTACTCGTGGGCTGATACAGTCAAAACAGCCGTCCCTCTCATCCTACCTCCCCCAGCTATCTCTTTTCCTCTTTCACTCTTTCACCATTACCTCTTCCTCTCCACCATTCATGTTCATCCCCTTCTCTTAGTGAAGCGCTGTCACATGCGTCTGCACCAGATCTGTAATGTCACCGTGCTATGGACACGTTTAAATAACCTGGGGCTATGGCGCCAAGTGCCAATGCAGGCTCTCAGAAACAAAGCTCAGTCTGGAAGTGACAGACCCAGTTGTCTGAGTCAGGGCGTATATCCCTGCTGTCAATTCAGAGTGCTTGTGTGTGGGGAATAGCGCAGAGGGGTCAGCATTGAAAAGGGAGGTGGGGTGTTGTTGGAGTTTGAAGATAAAAATAGGAGACGCCAGAGAAACACAGTTAAGGAGGAGAAGGGAAATTTTGTCTCAAAAGATTTGCTGAAAAACTTTTGTTACAGAGCGCGAAATCAATGTTATGATTGGTCAAGTCAGGAATGAAATCTCAAAAGACTTGAAAGTTCAGGCTTATTTTTGCAACAATTTTTTTGCTCATACGCGCATCATTTTCCTGCCTCTTGTGTTTTCAAAGCTCTCCATCAAGAGCTCAAAGTCTTTACAGTAGCCAGCGAGCTCTGACTCCACTCACAGCTCCTTTGCAGTCCCGTTGGAGTCAGAGAGCATTTTAGTGCCAAGCATCGATTGCCCCGCTCAGCTAGGACACGGGGATTCAAATCATTGCTGCTCTACTTGTTCGGGACGATAAGCAGTTCAATATGTTGTTTTGTTTTTTATCCTCTTTGATGCTTTGACACCTTGTCAAATAATACTTATCTTAAAGATGACGTCCTGCATCACAGGCAGGTTTTATCAGCAGTCTAAGTAGGACATTCAACCCTGCTCTGGGAATCTGACATGTTTCTGGGACAGCCTGCTCGGCGTTTTCAGAGGTATCAAACTCACATTTCATTTTCATACTGAGACACTAGACTGAGGTGTTTAAAGTCATCAGCAGGTAGATCTTTGAAATTGGCTAAGTGTAATACATAGAATCATTTGTTTCCATTCTAACAGTTTGTCATTTACTAGGTGAACAAAAATATTATTTCATACCCTTTTAATATTTAAAAAATTCAAAGGGCATAAAACATCAGATTAATTCCCTGGAAAAGGCGCTGTCTTTTTTTCTACGCACAATTTTGCTTCTTAACATTACTGTCTCTTCACTGCACATCAACAAAAAGCTTCAGTAAAGTTAAAAAGACCATCCTTTAAAAAAGTCGCATTACTTTGGGAAAATCTGGAGGGCAAATACCTCTGATGTCCCAAGAAAGCAAAACATAGCTAGAGTTTATTTACAAAAATACAGTGCAGTTAAATTCTGATCTTTTCCAGCTTTGAATTCACATGATATTTGAATTAACACTATCACGTCTTTTTAGTCACAAAGTGAGGGTCGACTGTTTCCGCCGAGATGCTGGTAAAGGACAGAACCTCAAGGACAGGCAGCCATTTTGGCAGTGAACTGATCCTGTGGTACAGTCGTGCTAATCTGTTGGGGAAATTATTGAGCCATAATCCCACCTCAGTACGGTGGCAGATGTTGAGCTTGAGGAAAAGAGTAAAGAAAGAGGTCCGGTTGCCAGGATATAAAAACAGGCAGAATCACACAAATGACTTGCTCTGTCAGTGGAAAATTACGCACACGTGCGTGCTTTGAGGGTCACAGATGTGCTCCCACAGAGGGAACAAACAAAACTTTGAGTTCCATGTGAGCCTTTAATTAGCTGAAGCATGTAACGTGACACAGGAGAGGTGAGTTGTGAATGACAGGGAACCATTAACCTGTTAAAAACACACACACTTGCATGAATTTGCCATTAAGGAAGTGCTGTTAGTCAACTGTGACCTAGATGACTGCGGGCTGTGAGTCACGAGCATAGACTGAGGAGAAAGAACATCATAATCATGGAACAGATACATGGTTGTGTAATCTGATCTCGCCCACAGTGGCGACCTTTTATTTCTTTCATGTTGCATCTTTTCCTCTGTATAATGCAGCTTCACTCAGTCTGTAGTTGTAGTTATTGTTTTAGAGTTTAGATGTCTCAGTCTGTGTGTGTGTGTGTGTGTGTGTGTGTGTGTGTGTGTGTGTGTGTGTGTGTGTGTGTGTGTAAATGGAAACAAACTAATTGATCTGATCTGATGGCCTGTCTGGGACAAAGAGCCTTTAGAGTCGTCCCTCTTTTGGAGTGTGTCTATATGTTTAGTAAAGCTGCAGTTCTAATGGAGCTGACTGCCTGCAGCCTGAGCCCAAACCTATAAACTGCATGAAACAACCAACACCTGCACAGCTGCAAAGATTACTGGGGCATTGTGTGTGAGAGAAAATCACAGCTACATGTGAATGCACACAGAGCTTTGAACAGTAGATTTGAATGACCTGGTTTGTATAGATGATATATCTTCCACATGTTCTTCTCGCTCTTATAAATGCAAACCCTAATTAAAAAATCATAAACAAAACTCTGTTTAAAATGTAAATAAAACAGAATGCAATGAACAGCAACATGTCCCAAGAAGTTAGGTCGACCAGTTATAGTTGGCCCAACAGCTGGTCTTTTCAGACATTCCCAGATGTTTACAGACTTAATGGAAGAGGGAATGCTGCACAGTGCTAAACATGGCCCAAAGTGTGTCCCAACTTTTATGTGATGCTACCAGTAAATTGAAAGTGGGCTTCCCAGTTCTTTTGTACATACAGTACAGTACTTCTGTTTGTAACGATCCAGTGTTTTCACTTTGGAGACTCAGTTTCTGTTTGACATTTTCTGTTTGACTTTGTTCTAGTCTTCAATTTGAATATTACCTTTGCTCAGATAAGATTTTTATTCTGATTTAGTATTCATAGTTTTCTTTGTTAGTTATTCTCAGGTTTTTCCTCTCCTCCTATCATCTGTGTGCCTAGTCTGTGTATCTGTTAGGTCTCCCCTAAGGGAGAGGCCAGCCACCCTTCAGAGGAAGCTCATTTCCACTACTTGTATCTTCAATCTAGTCCTTTCGGTCAATACCCAAATATCATGACCACAGGTAAGGTTAGGGATGTAGATGAACCTGTAAAGGGTCTGTTAATTCGAGAGCTTCACTTTTATGCTCATCTGTCTTCACCACTACGAACCGGTGCTGCTTCTGCATCACTGCATCTCCCCTCTCCCCTCACTCATTAACAAGACCCTGAGATACATAAACTCCTCCACTTAGGGCAGAAAGTCGTCCTTGACCCTGAGCGGGCACTCCACCCTTTTCTGGCTGAGGACCATGGCAGACTTGGAGGTGCTGATTCTCATCCCCGCTGCTTCACACTCGGCTGCGAACCGCTCCAATGCAAACTGCAGTTTTACTGATCAAGACAGTGTTCTGAAGCAAAAGTTGCATTACTATAAAATAAACCAACAAACCAACTGATGCAGCCTCTGCCCCTGTTTGTAAGTCCAGTTATCAGGAATAAAGACATAAATCTTTAAAAACAGATCACCAGTATCTACTTTTATTTTTTAAGATATATAAATCTAAAATAGCTAACTCTAGTTCAAAGAAAACAAAGAGGAACAGGATTAGAAGTGAACACAGTGACAGCTCAGGTTGAGAGAGGCAAGGCTGAGATGGTTTGGTCATGTTTTGAGAAATTACAGTGAATACGCTGGACAAAGGATGTTGAATATGGAAGACCAGATAGAAGTCTCATGGGTGTAGTGAAGGAGGACATGCAGTGGGTTGGTGTGACAGAGGAGGATGTTAGGGATAGAGGTAGATAATCCACTGTGGAGACCACCTAAGGAAGCAACCAAAAGGATAAAAAGTAGACATTACTCTGGAGTAAATAGTTTATTAGTCAAGTGTTATTTTCATGGCTCTGTAGTGTAGTGGTTTACACATTT
Source organism: Astatotilapia calliptera (assembly GCF_964374335.1). Classification (NCBI taxonomy): domain Eukaryota; kingdom Metazoa; phylum Chordata; class Actinopteri; order Cichliformes; family Cichlidae; genus Astatotilapia; species Astatotilapia calliptera. The sequence continues at coordinate 22,393,079 of NC_137426.1, read as the reverse complement.
GCTCAACAAGTGAAAGAGCCCCAGTTTGATTCTGGGATGAGACACAAATCCCTTTGGAAGTGCATCCGGTGTAAAAAAAAAAAAGTAGTAACCAAAACATGTGGAGCTGCTCACAGTGGTGACCCTCTGTGAATAAGCTGACAGCGTTTTAGTCCTATTTTCATCAGCAGATGTATTGTTGTATGGCTGTCCTGCCTCAGAAGCATCTGTAGAATTAAATGAAACTTCGATGCACTTAACTGCTACATGTAGCCCACATACACCTTGAGTCCCATTCGGTCTTTGGCCAAAGCCTGACTACCTAATTAGGTACCCTTAATCTTTGAAATAACAGAATTGGCTTGGGAATATGAAGTGCTCAGTCACCGAAGAAGAAAAAAGAAATCCCAAAGCGCTGATATGGTAGAGAGGATGTGAAAGGAGGCAAGAAGGCAGCACCAGGCCACCCATTGTGTTTCTTTTAAGCTCATTTGAAAGAGGCTGTTATAAAACATAACCGAAGTGTGTTGTGGATTTGAATTTTTGCTTATAATAGAGTAAGACATTCATCTGTCTGAACTGCATGTTAATTACTTTTTCCTTATCAGAATCTTATGTTAATATGCTTAGCTGTTCCATTTTTAGCAGCATGGAGAGGCTAAAGAAAGTGGGAGATTAAATACTGCTTTGGGACTTCAAGTTACAGACACACTTACAGCACTGTCTTGCTTTTAAATCACATTTCATAAGTGCAGCCAGAAACCATTGAGTTCTTGCAATAAAACATGCGTGGGGTTTTATCAGTTAAACCCTGTGAGAAATAAAAAGCTCTTGCTCCATAACACACAGTGATACACACAGGGTACTGGAGTGCAATAGATGTTTTGTGTCCTGACAGGCTTTATGTATCAGGATATGTTTCTCCAACTGTGGTCATAATTTTATACTATGGGTTTTTTTTTCGTCCTTTGTTCAGATTCGACATTTTGTGCAAGCAAAAGGCCATCTCTCTGAAGTGCTCCTTTCATCAGGGCAATGATTTTAGGCGTGCCATCAAATCCACCTAGGGATGGTTCTAAAAAGAATAAATTGAGGGACTGCCCCAGTGAAAGCCAAAGTTTGGAACCCCGTTGAATTTCTGTTGGGAGACTTGAAATGGGCCGCACATGCAAGAAAACCCTGAAACAATTTGCAGTTGAGGGAGTTTCTGGAATTTTAGCAAGTCATCATTCAGATATATTTTCAAATAGATGATTGAAAGAGCTAATCGTCCATATGTATTGTGTTCATATGAATACTTTGTAGCATTGTCCAGGTTCTTGCTCTTATGTGTATGTCTGACAAATGTGAGTCAGTGGCTCTGCTGTAGACCAAGCTAATATTACAATCCAAAAGCCCTTCGGGAAGACATATTGCAACTATTGTTGCTGCTGTGGTCATTATGCAGCAATCCCAGCCACAGCAAAACATTGCTGACAGAGACACTGCAAGTCTTCAGTGTTTCCCCTTTAGTTTTTCCCCTAAAAGGCAATGCAATGAATGGATTATCCAGATACTCTCAGCCATCATTCAGTATATGGTATGACAATTGTGTATTCCTCATGCACACCTGTTGAGACAAATGCTCTCAAAACAGCTTTGCTCTAAATTAGATTATCAGATGTTTTTAAAGCTATTGATTAAAAATCTGTATTTTTTGTTCTACAGAATTCTGCATCCACCCACATGCAATCACAGTAGCATTGCCAGTATGTAAACACAATGCATACAGAGTTGGCAAAAGCATGCATAGTGTAGAAAGCAGATTATATATATCAGTGTCTGCATGTGTGTTTGTATTGTGCTGCTGGTAGGGATTTATGGCATCATGCATCCCTTCATCGATTTACATTTATTTATAGACTGGTGCAGTGCCCACTGTCACAGGCATATTGACGTCAGCAAAAGTAGACGTCACAGTGAGTGGAAGTTTTATTTCTGAGCTATGTTATCTGAACTACTGAAATAATAAATCATCACAGAGGAGTGTGACCACATCTGTGAGGTTGTTACCCCAGACATCGCTTAATTATAGGAAGATGACCCCAAATTGATCTAAATAACTTCAAACTTAACAAGGACAATATGTGATTGAAGTGCAGATGTTCATCGTTATTTCAAGGGGTTTACAAATGTTTAGCATTATATATTTATATATATATATCCCTATTTTTAAAGGTTCAAAAATAATTGGCCCGCTGACAAACAAGAAGTTTCATGAGCAGGTGAGACCTGTTCCCTTGTTATTTCATGACAAATGCATCCATCCATCCATTTTCTGCTACTTATCTAGGTAAAGGTTGTGGTGGCAACCACATCCCAAGCCAACTGAGAGATATAATCTCTCCAGCATGTCCTGAGTCTGCCCAGGGCCGTCTCCTGATAAGATGAGCCCAGATGTGGAGGAAGTAGCAGTTCTACTCTGAGTCCCTCACGAATGGCCTAACTCCTCACCCTGACAAAGGAGACAGACATAATTTCTGAAGTTGATTCAACTTGTTGACTGTCATTTTAAATATGAGGACCAAAGAGAAGTCAGTGCAAGTGAGGAAGGCCATCATTAGGCTGAAAAACCAAGGGTAGATATATTAAAGTTCACAATCAAGTGTTTTCTTCATGAATGGGCACAAAGCATTTACAACAGCACTCAAGAAGAGGAAGGTCACATTAGACTTTGCTAAAATATCTAAAAGAGCACTCACAGTTCTGACAAAAAAACAACCTTTGGATGAATCTGAGACGAACTTGTACCAGAATGATGGGAAAAGAAACATATGGAGAATGAGAAAAACAGGTAATGATCCAAAGCATATCATATGATCTTCAAACACGATGAAGGCAATATTATAGCAGGGGAATGTCTGGCTGCCAGATGGGACTGTCACAAGTCGCAGCATGAATTCTGAAGTGTACAGAGCTATACTCGCTAAAGCATTCAGCTTAATTCTGCCGTAGTGATCAAACGGTGCTTCACAGGAAATACCCAAAACCATATTGCAAAAGCAACTCCAGAATTTCTCAAGGCAAAAAAGGGGTTAAAATCAGTCACCTGATTTCAGCCAGGTAGGGCAGCTTTTCAGTTACTGAAACCCACAAACAAGCAACAACTGACGATAACAGCTGTAAACATCTGACAGAGCACATGAAGGAAAGAAACAGCATTTGGTGATATCCATGGGTTGTAGACTTTAGATAGACACTGACTGCAAAGTTTCATCCAAGTAATAAAATAATCTTTACATTTAAAATCCTGTTAGTTTGTTAATTTGAGCCTCTGAAAATGGGAGATTATGTATAAAAATGTCTGATTCTGTTAATGAAACATTTGTGGAAAACCCCTTTACACAAAGTATGCAATTCAATCACATCTTCCATCCATCCATCCATCTTCATCCGCTTATCCGAGGTCGGGTCGCGGGGGTAGCAGCCTAAGCAAAGAGGTCCAGACCTCCCTCTCCCCAGCCACCTCCTCCAGCTTGTCCGGGGGAATACCAAGGCGTTCCCAGGCCAGCCGAGAGATATAATCTCTCCAGCGTGTCCTGGGTCTGCCCCGGGGCCTCCTCCCGGTGGGACATGCCTGGAACACCTCGCCCAGGAGGCGCCCAGGGGGCATCCTTGCCAGATGCCCGAACCACCTCAGCTGGCTCCTTTCGATGTGGAGCAGCAGCTGCTCTACTCTAAGCCCCAATCACATCTTGATTGTTTAATTTAAAATCTACGTGGTGGTGTACAGAGGCAAAACTACAACAACTGTCAATGTATTTTACTGGTAATAGCTCCAACCAACAACATACTATAATAGTTAGGTCCATATATATTTGGAACTTACAAATGTTTTTTTTTTTTTACCGGTTTACTGAAACATATCCCAATTATAGTTATATAATGGATAGACATGATGAGTAGACTGTCAGCTTTCACTTAATCCACATTCAAATTGAATGAAGGATTTAGGATTTTCAGCTCCTTAACATGTGTCGCCCTCTTTTTAAAGGGAACAAAAGAAACTGGACAATTGACTCAGAGGCTATTTAATGGAAAGGTATGGGCAATTCCTTTGTTATGTCATTATCAATTAAAAAGATAAAAGGCCTGGGGTTTATTTGAGGTGTGGTGCTGGCATTTGGAAGACTTTGGTTTAAATAGACAACATGGGGTCAAATGAGCTCCTAAGGAGGTGATCCATGCAAGTGAAACAAGCCATCCACAAGCTGTGAACAGGAAAAAACCCATCTGATAAATTGCTACAATAATAGGAGTGGCCAAATGTACAGTTTGATACACGCCGAGAAAGAAGGAAAGTACTGGTGAGCTCAGCAACACAAAAAGACCTAGTGTTCATGGAAGACAACAGTGGTTTATGATCACAGAATCATTTCACCTTCACAACAGCCAACCAAGTGAACAACACTCACCAGGAGGTAGGCTCCTGTCTAGTCTACCAATTAAGAGAAGACTGCATGAAAGTAAATACATAGAGTTCACTGCAAGGTGCAAGTCATTCATAAACCTCAAGAATATAAAGGGTAGATTGGACTTTGCTAAGATCTAAGATCTTGGAGATTAAAATTCGGACAGAAAGGCCTACAAACAAACAACAACTAAAGCTGCTGCAGTAAAGGCCTGGCAGAGCATTAAAAGTGGGGAAACCCAGAATCTGGTGAACTACATGAATTCAAGACTTCAGGCCCTTTACCTGCAGAGGGTATTTAACCAAGTATTAGAAATGAACATTTTATTTTCAGTTATTTAATTTTTCCAATTACTATTGAGCCCCTGAAATGAAGGGATTATGTGTAAAAATGCTTTAGTTCCTCACATTTTTATGTAATCTTGTTGTTCAGCCCACTGAATTAAATCTGAAAGTCTGCATCTGAGTTGTTTCATTTAAAATTCATTGTGGTAATATATTTGTAAACATCCTGTAAACAGATACGATGGAGCAGTAGAGTTACTCCAAACATTTTGTAACATGTCTTGGAGCAATCTGCCCTTATTATCATAGGTCAGATACACTCACCATAAAAAACACACTGCATGTGAGCTAACTGCACTGTTTCTTAGAACAGCAACATCCTGCAGCAGTCTGCCAACAGATTCATCACCAATGGAAATGGCTCTTTGTTAATTTGATTTGATTTCCCCAGGACAGTAGAGCCTTGCACTCATACTCTTTTTACCTCTGCTGTGTGTGTGTGTGTGTGTGTGTGTGTGTGTGTGTGTGCTGCCGAGTGTGCACGCCTGCCTGTCCTCCTGCATGTGTCCATACCAGACATTCTAAGAATAACTTTCAGGAATTTGATGCTTCTTGTGGAAAAACTTCCTTTGCGGTGACAATAGCTTCTCCTTATCAGGAAACTTCTTGACTTAATAACCTTTAAAACTTTCTTTCAGGGCCTAATCTTTAAAGGCTGAAGACGATCAACACTTCCACCGAATCAATATGGCTACTAGAGACAAAGAGCATTGATTACACCAAAAAAAAAAAATCAAAGCAGAATCATTATGCTTACATGTGTCTTTTTTATATCTGTGTCCATCAGAGGCCTGATGAGGAGGTGGTGGTAGATCAGGGAGGAACCAGCTCTGTGCTGAACATCCACTATGAGAAGGAAGAACTGGAAAGTGAGTAACTTGCAGATTTGTTGAAAGTTGCCCCCATGTGTAAAATACAGGGTCAGCAAGAATCCATCTGTCACAGTTTTGTTAAGATTTATTTTAGACTGTCTGACTTGTACTGCTGCAAGTATGACTTTCAGCGGTACCAAAAAAAGCATTCTCTGTAGTTGTACATGGACCACGTAGCCTTTTAACAACAGGCCTGATAACCTATAGTCCTGAAGTGCCGCCGAGCAGGACACCCAACATAAAAAAAATCCTCAAGAGGATAAAGATCTGATCCAGTAATCCACGACAAAGAAGGAAAATGTATTGTTTGTCCTGAATCTGATGTTCAGCCAGTGGATGGACTGTCCTCTCCAGCACCCTTGTGCACACCTTCTCGGGAAGGGCCAAGGGACGTGTTCAAGTTAGAACACGTCCCTTGGCCCTCCTCCTTAAAAAGGAGGACCAGCACCAAAGTATGCCAATCCCAGACCACAGTTTCCACCTTTCACATGATCTTGCAGAGGTTGCAGCCAAGACAGCCACACAACATCCAGCTCGTATCCAGCATAAGCACCAAGCTTATGGATATGGACACCAAGTTCTGATTTTACAATGTAAACCAAATTTTACAATATAAAAGAACACTTTCCTGAAACTATCGTTATTGCTTTCCAAAAGCTGAATTTACTCCCACTTTTTAGAAAGACTCAGCAGCCACACAGAAACATGTATGTTTATTTGGGGGGATGTGGGGGTGGTGGGTTGTTATTTTGGTGCATTATCTAAATGAACTTTTATTTCAGTGGTCAACTGAACATAAAAACTCAATATCTAAAAGCTCCAATCTGCTAAAAATTGCTTAAAAGTTTATTTGCTTTTTTGCAACCTGTATATATTGGCTCTACAGTATTAAACTGTATTAAAAAACGTAATTAAACTTAATCAGCTGGATCGCTGTGGCCCACTTTTACCTCTGACCACCCCCTCTCACTGCCTCACACTGAAGGCAACTCCAGAGTGGATTATACTCCAACCACTCACCAGGAGACCGGTTCCAGAACCCAGTATGTATCCTGAGGTGTTCCCAATTATATCTAGCTGTATATCAGTCTCACACACTCGTTTGGGTCCTTTGTCCATAATACAAGTAATCTTATATGTCTCAAGAACCAGTTTCAGCAGAATGGGATCAGACAACCAAAGCCCCCACCTTTGAGCACTTCCTGATCCACATTGCACCAGATCCGTATGGCTAACTATTTAGAGTACACTCCTAACGGGTTGCCAGCCTGTTGCAGGCCCAACTTAGTGAGACAGACATACTCATATCTAATTTAGAATCACCAATTAACCCAACTCGACTAACTGGATGTTCTCGGACTGTAGTAGGAATCCAGAGTTAGCCCACACAGACATGAGAAGAGCAGGCAAACTTCAAGCCCCAGCCAGATGGTAGTTTCAAACCCAGCACTGCTAACATTGTTGCTGTGAGGCAGCAATGCTAACAGTGTAGTGTAGTGGTTAACATATTTGCCCGCCAAGTGGAAAATGAGACCAATGTAGGATCTGGATCTCTGGCTGGAAATGAACCAATAACCTCCTGCTTGCCAAACAAATGTATGAAGTCCTGCACTACGCTATGCTGAGTTGACCAGATGCTGATCAATAACGTGTGTCCATGAGTGCCTGCATGTACGTTCACTCATATTCAAAAATAATAAAATTCATATGTCTTATGCAGAATTATTCTCTCAAAATGTTTAAAATCTATTTGTGTAAGCCTGTTGTTTATTTATTTATTCAAAAAGACTAATATTCAAATAAAGCTCCAGTATATACAGTGTCACATGCAATCAGTCTCTTGGTTATCACACCACGCTGTTTTTGAAATTGAATCCACTAATGATAATTAATGATGGCAACAGTCAAGACTAATATAGGACAGGAAGGGTGTTGTTTTCTCATTTTCCCCGTGGAGTTTAACACCTATGCCTGAGTTTAATGGCTTTCACTTTTATCCTGCATGCTGAGAAATCATAGGACACATTATTCCTTCATGTTTTTCCCCTCTCAGTGTTTGAAGATAATTCTTTTTCCAAGCGCTAAATGCTCTTAATATTGCGGGTAAACTTAAAAATACCTGTAGAGAGTAAACTAATTGCACAAAAACAGGTCACATAGATGGTCTCTAGTCAAATCTTGTAAAATTACTGAAGCTCTCTCAAGATAACCATCAGTTTTAAATTTTGGTTGCAAATCTTCACCACACAGCAATCAATTGACAGCAGGAGCAAAAACCTCTTCATTGTGAGTCCCTTTGGTCTAACGGGAGCTCTCCTTGTTTCATGTTTATTAAATAAATTAACAATAAAAATAGAACTTATGAAGACATCTTGCATCTCGGATTAGCCTATTTGCATAATAACTACTTGTTTTGTCAATTCACTAAACTCCTTACAGTCTTTTCATCAGATAAAATGAAGTTAAACTAAAGTGCATTAATAATGTGCAACTAATGAAACAGCCTGTGTGACATTAAAATGCTCGCATGTTTACTTGATAATCAAATATACTTTCTTTTAATTTTTCTTGTCTTTTTTTTTTGCATTGTTTTCAGGTCACAGGACTCTGTTCGTTGGGGTCCGGATGCCCAGGCAGAGCCATCGTCACCACAAAGGTCATGGTTCCCGCCACCGCAAGAGAGACAGAAGGGCAAGCAGCATTGCAGCACAACAAAGCGAGGAGAATGAGACAACCAGTTCTAGTCATGGTAGCGCATACAGAAACAAACATCAGAATTTTTCTTAGGCTACCCCATTACTTAAAGTGTTTTACAGTTTAGATGCATTATTTTGATTATTTTGGCTCATATAGTCATTCACCAATCAGATGGAGCCATATAGTGACTTGCTAACAGGACCAGCACCCATAGAGTAGGTAGTGGTTGTTAAACAAAGCCTATCAATATTGTGGGCACTTCACACATGCAGGACTCCAGGCTGAAATTGACAAACCACTAATTAGCTAACACAGAACAGGAACAAATCAGCATGCTGCACATGTGTACAAATGTGTGTTAAAGTATGTATGCATGTGGGCTCAGAAGCCATTAAAAGGCATGTAAGGACAGAGTAAGAAATGTTGTGTTTTGGAAAGTCTTTTGAGAACCTACAGGTCACCTCTCCTTCCTCCCACACATCACCAGACACACCATCCCAGCGGGTCCAGTTCATTCTAGGCAATGAGGAGGACGCTGAACACGTGTCCCATGAGCTGTTCACCGAGCTGGATGAGATCTGTGTCAAGGATGGCAAGGATGCTGAGTGGAAAGAAACAGCCAGGTCAGGATATCTCCTCAGGGAGCTGTTGGTAACAGTGCTTAGCAATAAGGTTTCTGACAGCCTGGCAGCTCTACAGCGGCACTAATATGAAGAGGGAAGTCTACAAGAGGTAGTTACACTTAAAGCTCGCTGAAGGTTAGCTCAAGGTGAAAAGATCAAAAGCCGTGAGTCAAACAAATATGGCTTATTTGTGCTGTTCAAATGCCAAATCTAAGTTTCTCATGCTCACTTTTTTTTATTTGGTGGTGTGAACCACTGTACAAGAGATTTAAAGCACATCTATGCGTGGGAAAGAAAAACAGCTTTCTATTTAAAGTTGAATACTCCCTCTACACTTAACCTGAAGAAGAAGTGTATTCATCATACTTCAAGGAACTCCTTTAAAAAGACCCGACGTGAGTCAAGCAGTCCCTATTATAGCCACGGCTGGGAAAGCATAGCATCTGTTCTCAAGGGCCTTTGGTTTCAGTTCTTACCTAAAGGTTTTAAGTCTCTGCATCAGCAACTCCTGCTGGACAAACCAGCAACTTGTGTGGTAGCTCACTGTCCTCCGTGTGTGAGAGGTCAACTCTAAATATTTACAAGATATTTTGGAAACAGAAAATCAGTATAATATCATGTAGCAGTGGAGCAGTAACAAGGAAATTGGAAGCAAAAAAAACAACAATGACACAACGTGACAGATTTTCCGTTTTGTGTCTTTTTTGACAAATTAATAACTCAAGAATAAAACTGGAGCTCCAACAACAGAAAGATTAAAGCCCAAACAACACCCATAGAATTAAATAATTAAAAATAAATAAATAAATAAAACATTTATCATATGATTTTTATTTTAACTAATACTTTATTTAAATATTCCTAATGTCTGCAATCATAAAACTAAAAAACAGTTATAAAATAAATTACACTGTACACTGAACCCACATTATCCACACATATAGAGCGACACTATATGTGCTCTAACAGCCCTAAACAGCCCAAATACATTGAAGTTATATATCTGCAACTAGAATGAGACCAAAAAGCCAGAGGAGACTGAACAATGGGCTAACGGTGCCCTTTACAATCAAGCTCTGATTGCAGAGCTACTGCAGGAGTCAGGTTAATGCTTTGTTCAAAAGCACTAATCAGGTGAGGAACATTTTATCTGCTGGGAGATGATGTACAGCAAATGTACCAAGTGGGGACTTTTGTAGAAAACTGACAGTAGATATACTTAGGAATAAATTATACTATTGACCTTCTAAAAAAATGCAAAAATGAAGAAGTGATAGAAATGCTGTTTGTTTTTTTAATGGTAGCTGAAAAGAAGCTTTTGCTAAAGCAAACATTTCTTTACATGTTATTCTTTATCCACAGTAACAGCTTGTTTTGGCTCAGCTGTTGTCATTTAAATGGCACTTTGTCAATTTATAAGATTGAAATTATGTTCTTAAGTTTTATAAAAATAATTAAGCCTTTGTATGGTAGCCTTTGTAATCAATATAGCGAATTAAACAGAAGGAAAAAATCATAATAATAATACTTCACATGTGCTCCAACTTGCAAGTTGCTAAATAACATCTCTTTATGCTGCAGATGGCTGAAGTTTGAGGAAGATGTGGAGGACGGTGGAGAAAGGTGGAGCAAGCCTTACGTTGCTACGCTTTCCCTCCACAGTCTATTTGAGCTGCGCAGTTGCATTATCAACGGCAGCGTATTGCTTGACATGCATGCTGACTGCATTGAAGAGATCGCAGGTGAGAACACTTGTATGTTAATATGACTCTACCCGAGTGCTCTATATAAGAAGGCAGGTTCAGACTCATTATTAAGGGCGAAACAAAACTTATTATTGGTCTTTATCATGTGCTTTTCTCTCATGTTTGGCATATAATTGTGGTCAGAAGTTTATATACACCCATTATGGGCATGAAGGTCATGGTCATTCTGAACTTAATTATTTCTTTGAAGTGTTCTTTTTCCAGGATGGAATCATTTCACTGCATACATCTTTAATGACTTTAAAAAACAAGGATTGCTGTTTGTTTGTTTTGTTTTGTATTTTCTCTAATTTACCGGGTCAAAAGTGTACACACACACACACACACACACACACACACACACACACACACACACACACACACACACACACACAGCATTTGTTTCAATGCTCCCTAGTCAGTTGAATCTTGACCAGTTGCTTTTGGTAGCCATTACAGTTTTTTACAGCAGCTAGGACTCATTTCCCAATACTTAGGTCACTTTTGCAAAACTTTTCACACAATCCTCCTAACTGACCGTCAGCTTGGCAAAACAGTTCATTTCACATTCAAAATGCACTACAACTGCCAAAACACTTTATTCAGGTCTCAAATAAACTCATTCTTGCAGAACACTAGCAAAGGTTGACAGCCGACAAACACACTTTGTCACCCACAAAACAATGACCTAAAAAACACTAACAACATGTAGCATTACACAGTGTTTTCCTGTGTAAAACAAGGACACATCTCTGTTTATAATTTCAATATATGTTACTGGAATGAATCAGACATCATGCAGAATTCGTTACAGTTTTTTACAGTCGCTAACAAGCGCCTACCCATACTTCAGATACTTTTTCTAAACTCTTAACACAGACCCACACCTACAAAACACAATTGGCCAAATGGATAATATCCTTCCCAAAAATACACTTTGTTAAATAGATACTAACTCCTCATTTCAAAATTAGAACACATCTTTCTCTGCACACACTAACTGTACAAAAACACTATAAATCTGACTCAAAATGAAATTAGTCTGTCAAAGAATAACACTTGTTTTCACTTCACAAGGTACATGCAGTCAATCAAAGTACACCAGGTTTCAAAATACTGGCTATTATTGACATTACAAAAACTGCATAGACTTTTATGTTTCAGTTTCACAGGTATTTGCATGCGAAACATGCAATCCACCATATTGACACCAGAAATGTCTTGGTTGGTAACTGTATGTCCACATGTACAGTAATGTTCACATTCAAAAGCATTCCAGTAAAAAGCAAACAAGTTTTTGTTTCTTTACTGTTTACCACAGGAGGTACAGTAGAAACACGGTATGATAGGACAGAGAAAGTTTTACAGTATTGCTTACAGTAAACAAAATATCCATGAAACACACAAGAGCATTCTGAACAAAAAAACAACAGCAAAAAGCCAAGATAAAAAGGGGGGGAGGGGGGCTAAAAAAAGGCAAAAAAGTTGCATCTAATCTCTGCGATCTTCAGGGTTAGGCCACATGTTTTCATCAACATCACATCTGATGTCAGCCAAGTCGATGCACCTGGGATAAAACCGCCTGGTATGTCGGATCCACCCTTGGCAATCGTCAACTGTGATGTCCCTGGAGCCAGCATCCATGGCTTCAAGGAGGGACATCTGGTCATGTGGCTGATGGTCATAAACCTTCCACCGCCATGCAGAAAAGAACTCCTCTATGGGGTTGAGGAAAGGTGAATAGGGTGGAAGGAAGAGACTCACCAGTCTTGGGTGGACTTCAAACCATGTTGTTATTGCTTGCGAGTGATGGAAAGCCACATTGTCCCAGGTAATTACAAAGGTCCTCATGTTTTCACCCTCCTGACCCTGCTCTGGAACCAGGCGCTGGTGGAGATCATTGAGAAAGGCAAGCAAGCGCTCTGTATTATAGGGTCCAACCTGACATTTGTGAAGGAGTAATCCTGCATTTGCAATTGCTGCACACATGGTAATGTTTGCCCCTCTCTGTCCTGGCACATCAACTGTGGCCCTTTTTCCAATTACATTCCGTCCACGTCGACGCCTTTTGGCCAGATTGAATCCTGCCTCATCGATGTATATGAATTCATGAGGGGCCTGGTTGGCCTCCAATTCCATAACTCTCTGAAACAAAGTTTATGTAAGTCATGTTATTACTGTATACCATACTGTACTGTAACCTAGTATTGTGTAGGTTACCTACTTGCAAAGTGCAAAGCTTATAGAACTGGACATTGGATTGAATATACACTATACCTGGACATATTGTCGTCGTAGCTCCTTGACCCTCTCACTGATCCTCTCAAAGGGAACAGTGTAGAGCTGCTTCATCCGCACTCTATGTTTGGACAATGTCCGCGAAATGGTTGTGAGGCTGATTCTATCGATATTGTCGAATATCTCATGGTCCGCCACAATTCTGGTTTGTATTTCACGCAGTTTTATTGCATTATTTGCAGTAACCATTTCCACAATGGCAAGCTCCTGATCATTACTGAGGAGCTTTCCTCTTCCCCCAGAGGGTGGAAGACGTTGCATTCTTTAGAAAGACAGACAATTCAACATATGCATTACTGTATGACCATATTGACATGTCAAGTGAGAATAGGAACAATCCATGTAAAATGCAATACTTACCTGTTGGTTTGTTGAAAGGTGCGTATAATGGAGGCAACCGTTGACCGCCTCAAATTGGGCTGCACTCTTTCACCAGCCTCTCTTAGTGAAAGACCACGGTTGATTACATGGTCAATGATAGTGGCACGGATTTCATCACTGACTACTGTTCTTGCAGCCCTTGGAATGCCACCACCACGCATTCTTACACCTATACCTTGCCCTCTCCTTGGGCCTGCTCTTCTCTCTGGGCCCCTTGCTCTTACTCCTCCTCGACCAGACATTACAGTGTTTGTCTTTTTTTTGTTTCCAAAAACATCACTCCTCAAGGTCTTGCCTTATGAACCCCACTGAGTCTAAGCCAGAATGGAAGAAGGTGTGGTTGGCCCAATTTACCCAACATAAATCAGCTGTGTGTCAATTATTCAATTGTTTGTTTGTTTACAGCTGAGATATATTTTTTATATTGATATTGTTTTTGTACTGATATCATTGCAGGGGCAGAGGTTTTTATACTGTATCTACGGTTTGGAATATTGTTTTTGCTATTGTGGGATGTTGTGTGTTAACATTCGTAGATACTACAAGAACAGTCCATAGTTTTGTTGGGAGGTATAACTTGTCTGTTAAGAAAATGTAAGCATTGTGGAAATGTGTTCACTGACTGCATATTGGGTGAACACGACATGAAATGTGTGAATGGTATGGCCACAACAGACCGATCCTGTGCTAATTGTGTTTAGAGTTTTGCAAATGTGACAACTGTTTGGACAAACGCTTGTTAGCGACTGTAAAAAACTGTAATATTTGTTTATGTATTTTTATTTTTTTTGCACTAAGTAATCCCAAAATACAAGAATTTGTATACACACCATCCACTGATACACATACAATAGTAATGCTATTCTACTCGGTCTTCTCCATTTGGCCACAGGTTCTCATCCACATCACATCTTATGTCATCTAGGGCAATACACCTAGGAAAGAATCTTCTGGCATGCCAGAATTGAAGGAGTTGAAAAATTGAAGGAGTAACACCTGTGTAGATGTTCATCTACAATGAGAATAAGCTGTGGCTGGTTAAACTGCATTTTTAGATTTAAAATATGTTTCAATAAAATATTGCTGTTGGATTTTGCTGTCTTTTCAAGTTTTGCATTGTGTTATTGTTTTGGCCATAAGTTTAACAGTTTTGAAAACAGTATGTAAGCACATGCAAAATGTCCTGTCCGTACAAAGATTTTTGGCAGTTGTTGTGTCTGAGTGAGAAGATAATTCATGAAATTTGAGAGATGTAGTCATTGAATGCATTTTGTGCCAAAACAATGATAACTGGTCCTCAGTTTAGCCCACATAGACTTCTGTTGTGCTCACTGTGTGAGGAGTTTTGCAAACGTGACCTAAGTATTGGGAAATGTGTCCTAGCGTCTGTGAAAAACTGTAATGTTAGCTGCTTTATCCATTCCAAAACCAGTTTTGACATGTGTTTGGGATCAGTGCTTTGTTGGCACACCCAGTTGTCAGTTGTGTTTACCATCTAGCTGTTGGAGGTAGTCCTCCTTTTTCATTAACCCATCTGCTTTGTGTAACATATCAGCTGCAGAGCATGATGCTACTACCACCTTGCTTGACAGCTGGTACAGTGTTCTTATGTTTGAAAACCTCACCTTTATTCCTCCAAACATACCTCTTATCATTTTGGCCCAATAGCTCAATCTTTGTCTCCTCTGACAATAAAACTTTTCTCCAGAAAACTTTTATGTGGAAAGCTAGAAATTCAGTCAAGCTTTAAGGTGTTGATTTTGGAGCAGAAGCTTCTTTCTAGGTTGGCACACTCTCAGCCCACAGAGAGTAAAACTCACTTCACTGTAGTAAGTGACGCTGGTATTCCGGTAGTTTCTGGTTCATGGCAGGCTTGAACCTCGGTGATTCCTGAGTTATATGTGAACATGAAATTTCCTCTCATCTGAGGGTGACGGTTTGGGTGGTAACAAAAGAGGTGACATGTCAAAATAACTTGTATTTACAATTGTTTGAACCGATGATCTTGGAATCTCTAGTTGTTCAAAAATGGCTCCAAGAGATCTTCCCAACTTTTCCATTGGTCTGCATATTGGCCTGTCTAATAGTCCCATTGTCAGTAATCCATCCATCCATCCGCTACCGCTTATCCTTTTCAGGGTCGCGGGGGGCGCTGGAGCTGATCCCAGCTGTCATAGGGCGAGAGGCGGGGTACGCTCTGGACAGGTCACCAATTTGTCACAGAGCCAACACACAGGGACAGACAACCATTCGCACTCACATTCATACCTAGTGGCAATTTTAGATTATCCAATTAACCTATCCCCACAAGCTGCATGTCTTTGGACGGTGGGAGGAAGCCGGAGTACCCGGAGGGAACCCACGCAAACACGGGGAGAACATGCAAACTCCACACAGAAAGACCCCGGCCTGATGGTGGAATTGAACTCAGGACCTTCTTGCTGTGCGGCAACGGTGCTAACCACCGTGCCACCGTGCTGCACAAATTCAACCTTATACCATTTATTTGTCTGTTTTTCTCCACCTTGCTCTATAGAGCCAGTTCTTTAGCTCATGTTACTTTTGTTACTATGAATCAGACTGTAGCCTTGTCAGAATGCCTGCTAGTTGTAATCCAAGAAGAACAACATACACGAACGACTATATTCTTTTGGACTCAGAAACACAGTTTGCTTCTCTTATGGTAACTTTGCAGAACAACCAGCCTAGTTCTAGGCAGCACATCAAGCTGCAGTTTGTGTAATAAACCTGAGCCGAAATTGTATTGCTGTCAGCACCTGTACACCTGGATTTTACTTGGAAATTGCAGCTGAAACTGTGATTGCATAAAATCTACTTTGATCCAAACTCATTTGCATGCAAGTAATAAACTTTGCACCTTCATTTATTTATGCATACTCATGACTGGATGAGGTAATTATGCACATCATGCAAACAAACACACACACACACACACACACACACACACACACACACACACACACACACACACACACACACACACACACACACACACACACACATAAACAAAAATAACAAGAACAAGTGAGTAAGCAAGGCCTGATAAAGTGCAGAAGCGGTAAGAAAGATGGAGAGATGCTGATTATTCTGCAGTTTCATGTGGACAGATATTGACATAACCCTTTAAACTTTCACCTTCTGTTCAACAGTGAAAGATGTCTGACCAGATTGGCTTGTATTTGTTTTAAAAGCAGCGGTTACATAAAATTAACATGTGTTCCATAAATCAAGGAGGGTATAATGTTGAGACATTATGATTTGATGTGGAACACCAACACTCTGATCATACTAAACTCTGGGTTTATGAGTTTGACCTGCGTTGCAGACATGGTACTGGACCACCAGGAGGCATCCAATGAGCTGGATGACAGCGTAAGAGTGAGGGTTCGTGAGGCGCTGCTCAAGAGACACCACCACCAAAACGAGAAGAAGAAGAATTTGATTCCCATTGTACGCTCCATCACAGAGGGAGCACGCAAACAGTCAGAACCTCATCTGATTGGTGAGTTTGATGGTGGATGTCACACACAAGCGCATCCTGACTTGTGCTCTCTACATCAAAGTAGAAGTCATGTCTTGATATAGGGCTGAAATTGGCTTTTTTTTGGGGGGGGGGGGTACTTTGGCTGTGTGCTGAGGGGCCTTGATTGGGTTTTTAATTGTAATATTAATTAAGATTTTCAGTTCAAATTATAGTCAGGGTAAAAATACATGAAAAGTAAGTATTGATTTGATTTGATTAAAGTAAGTCAGACTGCATAACAAACATATATTTCTTTCAGGGCGATATATTTTTTTATTCATCGTTGTTAGTTTGGACTTGGCACAACAACTATCATATTTACTGACTCTGAATCATTTGTCTCCTTCCATCACACATGCACATAAACACCCTGCAGGGTCAGCCACGTCTCCCCAGCCTATTCAATCCAACGAAGCAGCTAAGAACGGTGCTGGACAGGACAGCACTCAGGTGGACCTGAGTAAGGTAAACAAGCAGGCTGTAGAGCAAATGTTGCATTTCTTTAGATGAATGCTATTAAAAAAAACCCCAGAATACTTGTAAATATGATTATGCTAAACAACAACAACAGATCTTATTTTGTGTGTGTGTGTGTGGGGGGGGCTCTCAGCTCTGAGAATGCACTGGAGACCTGAACTGGGATGCTGTAAATATAATGAGAAACAATTGTGTCACATAGTGCCCCCTACAGTGGAACAACACACAGCAGTAGCCCATCAATAAAGGTACTTTTAGAGCCTCCCAAAGGGTTGCCATAGCAGATGCCCTTTCTTACTCAACACTCCCATTTATCCAGGCTTGTAACCCCCTGAGGTTGGGTTTTTGTGTTTCCTCTTAGTATCAAACAAGAGGTTTTTCCACATGTAAGGCAAATGTGATAACCACAACAACACAGAGCCACTAACAGCAGTCCACCAACGAAAGACTAAAAAGCAGTGCCATAAAGCCACAGACAAAGGTTTCCAATGAGCACTGGACCTGCTCGGTTCTCTACAGTTAAGTTAGTTATTACAGTAAATCAATAAACAACACGCTAAAGAGAAGAAAATTAAGGACATTAATTCTGGGCAGACAAGTTACAATAGCATAGAAAAGAAAACTGGAGACAAATGAAGAATAGATATACAAAAATTCACAAACAACGTTTTTAAATACCGTAACAAAAATCCCAATCGACTTACATCATAACATCAACATTGAGATCAAATCCTGTACTGATATTTGCATCTGTCCTGTCTGAACAGGTGGATCTGCACTTCATGAAAAAGATCCCAGAGGGTGCAGAGGCTTCCAATGTGCTGGTGGGAGAGCTGGACTTCCTGGAGAGGCCTATTGTAGCCTTTGTGCGCCTTTCCCCTGCTGTGCTGCTCACTGGACTTACAGAGGTGCCCATACCGACCAGGTAGACAGCTGCAGCTCCCTGCTTTAATCATAAAATCAAATTCAATATTCCAGAAACTCTTTATAAACTGAAATTCATCTGCTGACGAATATTAGGTTCCTCTTCATACTTCTTGGCCCTGATGGGAAGGCTCAGCAATACCATGAAATCGGTCGCTCCATGGCAACCATCATGACAGATGAGGTAAGCACTCTGTCAATCAAAATAAATCTGAGCATCTCTCTTGCAGGTATAAAGAGGCTGAGTTTTCTATTTCTTTTGCTTTTTTCTGTACCAGATTTTTCATGATGTAGCATATAAGGCAAAGGACAGAAGTGACCTTCTAGCGGGAATAGATGAGTTTCTAGACCAAGTAACTGTCCTGCCACCAGGAGAGTGGGACCCCTCAATCCGTATTGAACCCCCAAAAAAGGTCCCATCTCAGGTACATAGCTGCAGTCAATTAAAGATATTTGTACAACGAAAATTTATAACTGTTGGTTCAGTGTATCATAATTTTGCATTCCTTGATATCTGCAGGAGAAAAGGAAGATGCCTGGAGTCCCTAATGGCACCGTCTGTCAGGAAGAGGAAGAGCTGCATGCTGAACACCACGGGCCAGAACTGCAGAGAACTGGAAGGTTTGCCCAGACTTCTTGCTTCTGTAATGGTGACCGTAGAAGGCATATTCAGACAGCAGGGTGTTTTCCCCCAGAAATGTAACCCTTAAAACAGCTTGCAGTTAGGTGCCTTAATGGATGTGTTGCAGCCTGGGCCTGAGTTTAGCACTCTTCACTGTGTTCCCATTTGCTCCGGTCACGAAATCTAAATTTGGATTTGTGAGGAACAGACAAGTGACAATTACCAGTGCGAATGTGACAGCCTGAAGGAAACTAAAGACGAAAACATTTTACTTTATTCTTTAAAGAAAAGGTTGTCTTTGAAATCTTCTTTCTCAACAAGATTCTTTTTATCTTTTCTATTTACATCCCACACACCACAATTTTTAGTGAGGTACCAAAAAAAGTTCCATTTTATTGAAATAAAGGTTAGTACAATCACATCTTGTCCATTTTGTCTACAACAATCATTTACAGGCAACTTCATTTTAACCCATTTTTTTCTTCTGATCATCATGTTATCAATTGTCCAAATTAATCTTAAAGTAATAACATGAATTTAGAAAATAGTAGCAACTATCATGCCAAGAGTTAAATTAGATGACTATAATGTCCATTTGTGTGTTAGCTGTGTAGCTTGAGCCAGGAGCTGTTTATCTCAGTTTAGCATAAAAGACTGAACCTTTGAGAGGTAGATGAATTAAATTTTGTTGTTCTCATCCAGCAGCAAATGTGCACATTTTCCACAGTGCAATCTGAATTCTACACAGCATAAAAAGTCACTTGAATGCTGAACACGTGACGATCACAGGCTCCCTCCTTAGAACTGCGGACTGTTTGGAGGAGGTCATGACAGAGAGTGTTGCGCTACAAGTCTAAACTGCTGCTAAACTACTGATAAACTTGCCCTGCTGAGCCACTCAAGGCCTTTATGGTGGCTCCAGATCTTTTGCAGGTGTCTTTCCTCAGCACTTTTCCTATTTACATTAACACAATAACTTGAAATTATTGTGATTTTATTGTGAGGCTGTTTCAAATGTTTGATACAGCACCGATTAAAGTTGAAGAGTGCCAAGATGCTGCTATGGCTCATAGGTTGTAGGTCAATTAGGTGACTTATTACAGCAAGGAGCTGTGATCTGTCACACACCACAATCCCAGTGAACCTTTCTACAACACCACAGAGCCACTAGAAGCAGCCATTAGACTTGAGGACTATAAAGCAGTGCCACAAAGGCGTTACACTTGCTAGTTTCACTATAGTTAAGCTAGTTATTTCAGTAATTCAATAAGTACCATGCTGCTTCCTTACTCACTAGGGCCTGGTACAGCAGGTAGTTACACGTTTGATTTGGCTGATTTTTTCCCCTTGTTTTTTTTTTTTCCATTTTTTTACACTGAATGTCGTTCCTGACCCAACCCCAGATCAAACAGGGGACATGTTGCTCGTTAGGCAAATGTTAGTACCAGTTTCCCCCCTTTCTTTAAGTGTCCCAAGTCCATGTACTGTACTATTCTTTGCCTTGACGTGTTTTTGCAAATACAAAAAAAAACAACAAAAAAATAGAACTGTTTCTGAAAATATTCCATGCTCATCATGTTCATGCAGTGAGGATATGTCAGGTTAAACTGTCTTTGTTTACTGAACTAGTCCTCTTCTTTCCATATGTGCTGCGATCAGGTTATTTGGTGGTCTGATCCTGGACATCAAGAGGAAAGCTCCATTCTATTGGAGTGATTTTAAGGATGGTGTCAGCCTCCAGTGTGTGGCCTCCTTCCTCTTCCTCTACTGTGCCTGCATGTCTCCTGTCATCACCTTCGGGGGACTGCTGGGGGAGGCGACAGAAGGACGTATTGTAAGAGCTTAAACACACTCAAGGACACATTCACAGTACTATATTGTAGTTATATACTGCCGTGTCTTTAGGCCATTACTACCACAGCATCAAGACTGAATGTTACTGAAGATTGTGTAGCAAAGGTTACAGGCTCTCTGCATTTGCAACATATGTTGTAGAGCGCCATTGAGTCCTTATTTGGTGCGTCTATGACTGGAGTAGCCTACTCGCTGTTTGCTGGTCAGCCTCTCACCATCCTGGGCAGCACAGGTCCTGTTCTTGTGTTTGAGAAAATCCTCTTCAAATTCTGCAAGTATGTACAGGACTCACAACAGCTTCCTTGTGACATCATTATCGCCAAAATGACATTTGTCCCTGTTCCCCGCTGTGCTCTAACTTTAGTCTCTTCTCTCATTTCCTCTCCTCTCCTCTTTCAGGGACTACGACCTTTCTTATCTGTCGCTGCGGACTTGCATAGGCTTATGGACAGCCCTGCTGTGTTTACTGTTGGTTGCCACAGATGCTAGTTCCCTGGTGTGCTACATCACTCGTTTCACAGAGGAGGCCTTTGCTGCCCTCATCTGCCTCATCTTCATCTATGAGGCTTTGGAAAAACTGTTTCACCTGGGAGAACTCTACCCTTACAACGCATACAGTGATTTGGACAAGCTCACCCTGGCATAGTCAGTAACTCAATTTCCTCGAGAGTTTACCAGAATGTTTACGCTGTAGCTTTTTCACTGCTCGTTCTTTTTTTGCTGATCACTTTCCTGCTTTCCTCATCTTATGCTTGACTTGTTCTGACTACTGAAGAAAAAAAACACATTTTTGTGAGCTGATGTATAGTTCAATTCATTGTGTGTGTTATGCGTCTTTGTCTGTAGCTGTAAGTGTGCAGAACCTGATAATCCAAGTAATGAAACCGTGGAAATTTGGACTGAGAGAAACATCACAGCCTCTGCTGTACCCTGGACCAACCTGACTGTCAAGGTAACGTAACTATGTGGGAACACACATCTAATGAAGTCTAATGTTGATATAACTTTCATAATAGCACTTGCCACATTTGTTTCAGCTTGTTTACTTTCCCAACTTGTTAACATTCAACTAACCCCCTCACCTTCCAATGTGCAGCCGACCTCACTTAAGGATCTTTGCAAACACTGACAAGGAGACTTCAATTAAACTCTCGCTGCTGTGTGTTTAGCTAAGCACACCAAAGGCCATTTTGTTTGTCTGTTTTATGTCTTTTTTATGCTCTGTAGACTCTTCCAGTCCGCCACATAATTCTGATAAAACAGTTTTATGTGATGCATGAATGAATGTGATGCATTTATTGTAATAGGATCTCTGTTCATCTCTGTAGGAGTGTATCAGTCTGCACGGCCACTTTGTTGGGACAGCATGCGGTCACCATGGCCCCTACACCCCAGATGTCCTTTTCTGGTCTGCTATCTTGTTCTTTTCAACGTTCTTCATGTCTGCCTTTCTCAAACAATTCAAGACTAGCCGTTATTTCCCCACTAAGGTAACTAACCACATCATGAGTAATAGATTAGTAGGCACTGGCAATAGCATTAAAACTTATTGCATTGTGTTAATGATCATTAATCTCGTAGCCTTGTTGTCTCTTCTGCTCAGGTGCGGTCTATGATCAGTGATTTTGCAGTGTTTCTTACCATTGTTTTTATGGTCCTGATTGACTTTGCCATTGGAGTACCCTCCCAAAAGCTGAATGTGCCAAGCAAATTCCAGGTATAGAGGAACTGTATAACTTGCACTTCATGATATAAAACCATTGAGGATGATTAGCTGCATTATTGCATTATATTTCTGGTAATTACCTCTTCAGCCTACCAGAGATGATCGTGGTTGGTTCATCAATCCAATAGGGCGAAATCCATGGTGGACAGCTTTGGTTGCATCGATTCCTGCTCTTCTCTGTACGATCCTCATCTTCATGGACCAACAAATAACTGCCGTTATAGTCAACCGCAAAGAGCACAAACTACTGGTAAGACAACATTTTTTTAATCATATTCAAATAAGTCCTGAAGCTTTTCTGATTTTCGGACTTCTGCGATACAGAAAGGCTGTGGGTACCATCTGGACCTGCTGATGGTCGGAGTGATGCTGGCCGTATGCTCCATCATGGGCTTGCCCTGGTTCGTGGCAGCCACTGTCTTGTCGATCTCTCATGTCAATAGTCTGAAGCTGGAGTCAGAGAGCTCAGCTCCAGGGGAGCAGCCTCGCTTCCTGGGGATCAGAGAACAGAGACTTACTGGCCTGGTCATCTTCCTGCTCATGGGCTTATCTGTATTCATGACTAGAGCCCTCAAGGTTAGTCAGAGAAGCTATATAATGGTGGCCCCCTCTGGTGTATTACACATGAATCAGATGTGCAATATACCTACTATGACAAGAAATATCTGCTGTAAAAAAAAAATATAATACTTATAATGGAAGTTAATGGATAAATTAGCTGATAAAAATATAATGTCTGTTTGTTTTTTCAGCTCATTCCTATGCCAGTGTTGTATGGTGTTTTCCTCTACATGGGAGTGTCTTCATTAAAAGGCATCCAGGTGAGGAACTATGCAGCATGATTGTGCAGTTGACACAAAAACAAAATATACTGTGATTATGATTATTTAGAAAGCTCTCCTTCCTTTAATCTGGTGGCAGCTGAAGGCGCCTTGTCCTGGTGTGATTGAATACGCCAGCCATTGCACAGATTGCCGATCCACCACACGACTAACACAGAGAGACAGGCAACCACTCATTCTCCAATCCTTACATGCAGCCAAATTAAATAACCAATTGATCTAACAAGCATGTTTTTGGACTGTGGAAGGAAACACGCACAGACACAGTAGAACATGCAGACTCCACGCAGACTGGTCTTTGCCAGTGAGGAGGTTCAAACCAGGAAAAAGTGGTTACTCCGGCCCCTTCTCGATGCATGCTGCTGTATATATTAACACTCTGATGAACACATCAGGAGCTCCTCGGGGTTCGGTATCTTGCCCAAGGATATTTTGGCATGCAGACTGTTTTTGGAGAATGTCTGAAACAATACTACACTATGAATAACGTACTTCCAAACCCCCCCCCCCCCCCCCCCAAAAAAAAAAAACACCAACTCTGACTCAAAACTGCAAAATAATTAAAACTGTTCTCTTGTCCTCTCTTGCTGGATGCCCCCTGCTGCACCCTTGCCTTTTCTAATTATAATGCTGTTGCAATTAATCATGGCCTGACAGTTTATTGTCTGAACTAACCAGATGCATTCATTCTTTTTCCATATTCACCATCTGTCTCTTTGCTTTGCTCTCATTAATTTGTTCTCTCCTTTGCCAACTTCCATAACACCTGCTTTCATCTTTACCACTTCTCAGTTCTTTGACCGTCTGAAACTGTTTGGTATGCCGGCGAAGCACCAGCCAGATTTCATCTACCTGCGACACGTTCCCTTGAGAAAGGTGCATCTGTTTACTGTCACCCAGCTCACGTGTCTGGTGCTTCTCTGGGTCATTAAGACATCACCGGCGGCCATAGTCTTCCCCATGATGGTGAGTTGACCACAACCATTCCGTCTTACCTAGTGGAGCCGTATCTTCTGTTTAAACACCGAGCCTGTTCGTCTGCCTTTTTCTGCAGGTGTTGGCTCTGGTTTTCATCCGCAAGGTGTTGGACTTGTGTTTCTCCAAGCGAGAGCTAAGCTATCTAGATGACCTAATGCCCGAGTGGAAGAAAAAAAATCTTGACGATGCCTCGAAAAAGATTGAAGAGGTAGTCTAAAGGGAATTTTAAAATGTAAAGTTCACCTTTTGTGAATGCATAAATGTGCACATATTGAGCGCGTACGTCATGGATTTGTCTCGCAGGAGTCACAGGTTATGCTCAGCACAAATAAAGAAGATTCGACTACAGTTCAGATTCCCATGGAGAAGACCAAGCCTGCTCAGGCTCCAAAAGCCCACGATCCCAGGTGAGCACACATGTTCAAATTTAAATAATAGACATCATATTTGGAGTGGTAAGATTATACAGGGAGTGCAGAATTATTAGGCAAATTAGTATTTTGTCCACATCATCCTCTTCATGCATGTTGTCTTACTCCAAGCTGTATAGGCTGGAAAGCCTACTACCAATTAAGCATATTAGGTGATGTGCATCTCTGTAATGAGAAGGGGTGTGGTCTAATGACATCAACACCCTATATCAGGTGTGCATAATTATTAGGCAACGTCCTTTCCTTTGGCAAAATGGGTCAAAAGAAGGACTTGACAGGCTCAGAAAAGTCAAAAATAGTGAGATATCTTGCAGAGGGATGCAGCAGTCTCAAAATTGCAAAGCTTCTGAAGCGTGATCATCGAACAATCAAGCGTTTCATTCAAAATAGTCAACAGGGTCGCAAGAAGCGCGTGGAAAAACCAAGGCGCAAAATAACTGCCCGTGAACTGAGAAAAGGTAAGAAAGGCTGAAAGACGACCACCACTGAACAAGACACACAAGCTGAAACGTCAAGACTGGGCCAAGAAATATCTCAAGACTGGTTTTTCTAAGGTTTTATGGACTGATGAAATGAGAGTGAGTCTTGATGGGCCAGATGGATGGGCCCGTGGCTGGATGGTAAAGGGCAGAGAGCTCCAGTCCGACTCAGACGCCAGCAAGGTGGAGGTGGAGTACTGGTTTGGGCTGGTATCATCAAAGATGAGCTTGTGGGGCCTTTTCGGGTTGAGGATGGAGTCAAGCTCAACTCCCAGTCCTACTGCCAGTTTCTGGAAGACACCTTCTTCAAGCAGTGGTACAGGAAGAAGTCTGCATCCTTCAAGAAAAACATGATTTCCATGCAGGACAATGCTCCATCACACGCATCCAAGTACTCCACAGCGTGGCTGGCAAGAAAGGGTATAAAAGAAGAAAAACTAATGACATGGCCACCTTGTTCACCTGATCTGAACCCCATTGAGAACCTGTGGTCCATCATCAAATGTGAGATTTACAAGGAGGGACAACAGTACACCTCTCTGAACAGTGTCTGGGAGGCTGTGGTTGCTGCTGCACGCAATGTTGATGGTGAACAGATCAAAACACTGACAGAATCCATGGATGGCAGGCTTTTGAGTGTCCTTGCAAAGAAAGGTGGCTATATTGGTCACTGATTTGTTTTTGTTTTGTTTTTGAATGTCAGAAATGTATATTTGTGAATGTGGAGATGTTATATTGGTTTCACTGGTAAAAAATTAATAATTGAAATGGGTATATATTTGTTTTTTGTTAAGTAGCCTAATAATTATGCACAGTAATAGTCACCTGCACACACAGATATCCCCCTAAAATAGCTAAAACTAAAAACAAACTAAAAACTACTTCCAAAAACATTCAGCTTTGATATTAATGAGTTTTTTGGGTTCATTGAGAACATGGTTGTTGTTCAATAATAAAATTATTCCTCAAAAATAAAACTTGCCTAATAATTCTGCACTCCCTGTATACAAGGATTTTTGTCACTTTCCCAGCAACCTACATGCATGCTTGTATTTATATACTAGTGTGTGTTGTTCTGTTGTGCCACCTGTGAGTGAGACCTCTCCCTAAACCCTCCGGTTCCTTTCCATGCTCCTCAGGTGTGACCCCTCTGATATTAACATATCTGATGAAATGTCTAAAACCACCGTGTGGAAATCTCTCAACACCAATCAAAAGGACACTCGTCCTTTGACTGCTAAAAAGGCAAGGCCACACCCCTTATTTTTCCTCACCCCTACAATCTGGAAACATTCCTGCTTTATATTGTGCTCATTTGTATCTTTAGTATTTTAACATTATTTTGTTATTCAAAACTCAGGGTTGCTGCCTTGTGCTCTGTGCTGTCTTAACTCAGCCTTTGTATGTTTCGCCCTGCAGGTTTGAAGAGATTGCATTCATCGATGAGTAAAGGATGTCCAGATTCATGACAGACTCGACTGCATCTCTTGACTGGACAGGATTTGGCTGCTTCAACCATCAGCCACTTCAGTGCTCAGAAAAAGGAGTCTTTAGTTTCTACCAGCTACCCATAAAACACATGTTTCTCAGACACACAGGGAAAGTCAAGGGTGTAGAACATCCATCCATTCACTTCTACCTTTGTGAAGTTTGTAAATATATAAAATATATATACCGTACTACATATATATTGTTTAATTTCCCTAAATTCAAATCCCTACCTACTTATAGCTCTGGCCCTCACCACTCCTATATCTTAAACACCTTGGCTTGGAGTTTTGTTTTTATTAGGCACATATAATGTCAACCTTCTTACACCATCTGAACAATCTTAAACAATATTTAGCTGTGAGATTCCAATACTACTGAACGTCCAACTTTTAACTGAATTGTGGAGAGCAGTGATATGGAGTTGTACTCTAGAGGCAAGTCCTGGAGCTGCTCCACTGACAGTCACAGAACTGTTTTCTGTTTCAAACCATGCAGTCATATAAAGGTAACTGGGACGTACCATTCCAATTAACCATACTGGTTCATCTCCAAAAGATGGCGGTTTTGTTTCAGCTTGTATGAGTCAAATTTAGTTTGCTTTTAACTAAAAGAACAGTACCATGAAAACAGTGAGAGTGAAACAAAATAGTAAAACCGTTAACCTGTACCGCTCCACAGAGCTGAGGCAAAGCGCAGATTTAAGTAATAATTTATTGCTGGTTATCAAAAAACCTTGTGTCAACAAAAAAGTAAGCAAAAACAATGATATGTTTAATATGGTTGATTATTTGGTAGACTCATCAGAAAACGGGAAATGAAAGCACCATCAACAATGTGCTTTTTGGGGTGTAATGTTTCCTTTATTGGGTGTTCATCTTTAAATTAATGATTGTGTAAGAATCAAGTCTGTTATACCGACAGCACCCTGTGTGTTTGTTTTCTGCTTGTATTCTTATTTATTTACCTCAAACAAGGCCACGAATACTCATGTAAGGCATTTTGGATAACATCAGGTAGGAAAAACCAGAAACGTGTGCGTATCAAAAAATGAGGGAGGCTTCAGGGTTTTATTTTAAGCAATAATTTACCCACGCTCCACCCAAAACTAATCATACTGCAGCTTTTTATTCTTCAGGAACCTTTCTTACTAGTGCAACTTTGTATATTCATCTTGAGCTGGACTCTGAAGGCCTTCCTCGCACTTTCATTACATGTTACACTATAAAACAGTTACAGTTAATAAAGTGAAGCTATTTGAGCAATGTCAACTTCATCTGAGACCTTTCAGTCTGCATAAACAAGGTTGCACTGTAATGTGGGCCCTTGTGTTTAATAACCTTCATTAGACCAACAGTCTCTGCTATAGTTGCACTTTCTGTAGATAAAGAAACGTTGATATATTTTATTTTAAGAAACTCTATTAAGCAACCGAATTATTTTAATAAAATGTTACAGTTATTTATTATTATTATTTATTTTTAGATACAAAGTCACAAAATATCCTCTTTGCTTTCTGTATTCTAAGGCTGAAGAATGCAGCACATAACTAATGCTTTGGTGAATGTCTTGCCTCCATACAGTCGTGGGAGACACCTGTTATGTAATATAATGCGGTCGACAATAGAACTGGCCCAATTGGTAATGAAGAGTTCAGGTCAAAGTTATACAGCCATTTCTGCCTGAAGTTCGCTAACATTAGCCATCATGAATTAACTTAGTAATATTTCACAAATAACAATATCCTGTTAACATCAGTTCATTTTCAGGGATACTTCCTGAACAGTCTTCATCTGTTCTGTTTAAGTGAATTTGATCCAAAGTGCACAAGTAATGTGTCACTGTAAAGGTGACACCTCTGTGACACGTGTGAAAGTTTGTGACTCATGTCATGCACTTCTGCTTTGATTCTGTCAGATATCTGAATGTGAGTTGAGTGCAGCCGTAGCTAAATTCATTAATAAAATATTATTGTGTAATCATATCAGTGAGTGCAAACAGTAGCTGATGCTATGTAAAACTAAGGGTAAAAAAAAGAGGATTTGACCAAAATGTAAAATCACTGTTAAAAATCCAGTGTTTAAGGATTTTAAATGTGCTGTTAAAAAAAAGAATCTACAAGTTATTTTGGTGACTTTAAACCTGTTGATGTCTATGTGAATGTACGGTAAATATAAAGTAAAATGCCTTCATTGCACCGTAGAATGATTGCATAAACATGTAGCCAGGAGATTCATTCATTAGGTGGATGTGACTATAAATATATGTGCAATACCAGTACATGCGTGCCTGTCATAGACTACATAACCATTTCTTGTTGTGCTGCCTTTTCCTGCACCATTGACCTTACATCCGCTTTTGTTTCTGGGTCCAGTTTTGGATTGTTGTACTGAATCGTTATTTATATTTTCCTGCCCACTTCATTTTTACATGTAGGTAAAGGTGACATCTGTGCACTTTGTCCTTGTAATAAGTATTATGTGAAACCGATGTCTATTTCAAGGACGAGGTGACAGTAGAGGAAAAATGTAGTTGTAGAGGGGGGAGAGGAAGTTTCCACTGAGAAGAAGAACACTTGTACCGCGGTAACATTAATCCTACAGTTTCGGAGCCATAGAACGAGCGATGCCTTGTCTCTTGTATTAGTCTTGAAAGAAATAATTCTGTTTTATATGTATATCAAATTTAATTTTTGACAATGGAAATGGAAAATAAATAACTACAGGTAAAACTGAAGAAAAATGTGTTTTATGTCATTTTGCCACAATTCTTGAATACACGCCACCAAAATGAGTATTTACATGTTTGACCATGCATATATTTCAGTGTATTTAATGACTTTGTCCACTAGGAGGCAGCAGAGTAACAATCCTTTCTAGCAGGTTCTGACCATAAGGACTTTGCCCTTCTAATTTTAAGCTAAATTCAAATCTGTTGCATCATTGTAGAAAACATAAACACTAATCCCACCCAAAACATCCTGAGAAATACTCAGAAGGTTTTTCAAACTTCCTCCCTTGTGTAGCACCCTTCCCCCGTGTGAGAATACAGTGTGCACATCTGGAGGTGATCTTGACTGCAAAGGAGTTGCCTGTGGGAAGGAGTATGCGGTTAAAGATGCACTGCGCTCTGCATGCATACATCTAAGTGTCCGTATGTGCCTCAAGGGTGTCATGTGATCTGACTCCCAAATGCTCCTGATTACAAGCAGCTGGCATCGCCTCAGCCACTGAGAGAAGCTTCTGGCTGTGACATGAGGTTGAGGGAAAGAGCTGGACAGGATACTTAAGTTTATTTTAAATGAATCATCAGCTTTCTTAGTTCCCCACAGTGCTTCGAATGTGGTCAGCTAGTCAAACTATACATGACATTTACCCACCATGGAATTTCAGTTCATCTATTTGTGTATTCCATTTATTATTATCATCTCACTGGTGCAATTTAATTAGAGGTGAAAAACTAGTTTAGCCTCAATGCCCTTTCTTCAAGACTTAAGCATTCATATAAAGTCTTTGTGTCTGGATGAAGGTCCTTGTTTTTGTGAACGAGAACTGAAGAAACATCCTGAATGTAACATTTGGCTTTTCGGCCTCGACAGAAAAGCCAAATGTTGAATAGTGAGCTTCATTTGAAATGAATACATCTCAGTATAATGCAGTAATTTGTCAATGTGTGTGTTTACTGCTGTGTTTTGTTGTGCATTATTCATTTAATCATAAACATGCCCACTTTCTTACTTCCCATGCCCGTACAGTAACTGGGAAACTGCAAATGTCATCTGCTTGTCTGGCATGCTTAAGAAGAAACCAGCAGAAAGAATGACAATCATCTTGGTTTCTTCTAACCTAATAACAGCGAACACTCAGCTGCTAACTTCTAACATGCACGGATTGTTGGAGGTAACTTTTCCTTGGTACAAACTGTGAAATACATGTTCACAGACAAAACTGTTGGTCTTTGAGCTTGTAGCTTGAATAAGATCTGACCAAAGCGATGGTGTGTTTGGATTTTCTTCTTCTTTCTCTCTCTTTCTCTTTGAATCACTGAGCTGTTGTCCCCTTTTCTCACTGAACAGAGCTGGCTCTCAGCTTGTCCCTCCTCTCCATCAATCTCTGTCATAAATCTGTCACACGGGGAGAAAGGGAACTGCTGAATACAGATTTGTCAGCAATTAATCTAACCTCTATTACCAGACTTGGATATTGTGTCCTCTATGCCAGAGAACAATAAGCCACTCCAACACTGAGCGCTGTGCTGCATGTGTGTGCGGTGTGCAGTCTTGTGTCTGTCTGTTTGTGCGAGGCAGGGTAAGAAAACAGCAGTTAGCTTCCTTCAGTTAGCTGGTATTTTTAAACACTATGAATAAAATTCCTCTTTTGCCCTTGTTTTCAATTTCTAGACTGACTCAACTCAGGAGGGTTGTTAAAAAACTTTACACCTTTACACTTCTTTCAAGAAAAAACAGAACAATGAATGCCTCTGTCAGAAAGTTAGAGCCTCTAACTGTAATCTTCCAATTGAAATTACTGGAAGAGCAATGTTATTTAACCTTAAAGAGACACTACTCTGAGCATAAGGCTAGCTAACTGACACCTTGCAGAAATAGAGAATCCGGCTTTAGCCGTGTTTTCGGGGCCTAAATCTGTGTATACAGTCACATATGTTCTTTATGGGGTTGAAGCACTAGTTTCCCACAAATGAAAATTACATTTTGAGGTGAAGACATTGTTGGGGTGGGTCTATTAGAGTTTAAGTAAGTGTACTTGGCATAAATTCAAGTTAATTAATAAATCCTCTGAATACTTAAGCAGGCCCATTGCACTCATTATCATATTCCCAGATGAGAAAGTCAGGCAGTTAAAAACTGAACACATTAAAAATGTTACCAGCAGAATAATTATACGCAGCTCTGTATATATAATATAACACATGCTTGTCTCCAGATTTTTGTGTGAAACTAAATACATTTATAACTCCAATATGTTTTATAGACTTTGTGTAGTACATGGGTGTAACTACTACCATCTAGCTATCTATCTATAGATACAACATCTCTGTACACCATGATAGTGGGTTTGAAATCAAACAAGATGTGATTGAATTGTGAATTTTAGGTTT
The DNA here is from genome assembly GCF_964374335.1 of Astatotilapia calliptera. Taxonomy (NCBI): domain Eukaryota; kingdom Metazoa; phylum Chordata; class Actinopteri; order Cichliformes; family Cichlidae; genus Astatotilapia; species Astatotilapia calliptera. The sequence goes on along the minus strand of NC_137426.1, from coordinate 22,361,206 downwards.
TGCATATCATGAATTGTTTAGGAATCACAGCTATTTTTATAGAGACATGTATTTTCAGAGGACAAACTAAGGTAATTTTAACTATAAAACTATATTTTTCTAGAACTGTTGAGGCTCTTTCAGCAAAGTCTAATCTGGTCGTCTCATTCTTTGGTGTATGCACGGGTTTGCACCTTGTTGTGAATCCCCTGTATTTGCATCCATGGATCATAATTGTAGACTTTAACAATGATACACCCAACTCCATACGACTGTTTTTAGACTTGGTTAGATGTGATTTTTTTTCATCATCATCGTGTAGTTGTCTTCTGCGGTCTTTCTGAGTTTTAGGAGTTTTGGAGCTGGCTAGTGTTTTCAATTTATTTTCTTAAAGAATACACCAAATAATTTATTTGGCCACTCCACTTTCTCCACTTTATTTTGGTTTTTAGCCTTGGGTGTCCCCCCCCCCCTTATTTGCTCTAGCATCTCTTTGGATCTCATATTGACACTTCCAGTAAAAAGATGCCAAACACTTGGAATTAACCCAGATCTTCTATCTGCTTGATTTGCCATGAAATAACAAGGAAACAGGGTCTCTGAAAATTAGGGTATGAAAGTAAAGGGGTTCTTGCTGTACATGTCGCACCTTTGAATTAAAGCTGAAAACCTGTACTTTCATCTCAAACATTTCCTTCATAGAGTTTATCTGTTTATCATGAAGCCTACTGTGTCCTGGTCTGTACTCATGTCAGCAGAGTGATGTAGGTGCAAATGACTAAAATAAACTACAGGCCAGGCCATGTTCGTTTTAACAGAACATCTTACCAGTTTTAAAAGCCTCATTGATGTGTTTTACTAATATCTAACAGTAAGCTATATAATCTTTGGCTATGCAGGCAGCATTTATCAGTAGGATGAATTTGCTGTTGGAATTTGACCTTTTTTTGTGGGATTTGTCAGAATCAAGAACGTTCAGATTCAAGCACTGTACTGAACTGACATTGACGTCTTCTGTGTGGGAGACCACAATACACACATTTCCTGTTCTTTTTCCAAAGATTTCCTGTTCCTGTTTTGCCCTTTCTCTCTCTCATTGTCTCATAATTCACCCTTCAAATCATTTGCGAACATGGGTATGCTTGCAGGGGTTAAGCGTTTTGAAGGTACACATTTAACAACAAGTGGGCCAATTATGGCTGCGCATTTTTTTCACCCTTAACTCCATAAACTCCTACAGCACTTTCATCCACACAAGCACAAACACACGCACATACACAAACACAATTATAATTGCTGGGACAGTTCACTGGAGCAGTGGGTCAGTGCTCAGCTGCTAGAGACAGAATTAGAGTGGCAAACAGCTGAGCTTCTCTAGGGTGCTATCATGTGACCTATCCCACCCACAGGAGCAAAGCAGCTCTGGGTTAGAGTTACCAATAATTTCCAGAATGGCTGTTACGCGTGTGAGTGGAAATCTGTCTTCCTGTGTACATTGTGCACCCCAGTTATATGGGGATTTTTCTCTCCTTTGTTTCCAAAAGTAAATGTTTTCTCAAACTTGCTGATAGCCATTGTGTTCAGCTGTCATTAGCACACTTTTTGCTCTTTGTCCCTCCTGCTTTTCCTCATAGCCTGCTTTAGGTTGTGTGGCTAAATGTAGATGTTTTCTGGATCTAATGAGAGGCAGCATCTTGGGTTTGTTACACTACGGTGAAAATGTATCAAACAGTTTCTGTAATGAAAAGAACTGCACAACTGGAATTTTTTAGGTGTATTGTTTCCTGACCTGTAAAATAACAGCATGGCCTTTTTTCAGTGTCTGTCAGCAATGCAGGTAAGGGGGAAAGAGCTGAGTGCCGCACTAGCAATTACTGCTCTGAGTCAGGCAGTGAAAGGCCTGTATCTCCACTCCTATCACTAGCAGGATTTTAACCCAATACTCTGGTATTGCCACACCATGCCTTTCTACAGTTGCTATAAGGAGAAGGAAAGGTAATACTTAAAACAAGATCCTTGTAATAAGCAGTAATTAATAAGTCATAAGCTGCTTATAAGTGAGTCTGAGCTCTTCAAAGCATGATTTGGACCAGGACACTCAGGCCTAATTTAATCTTTTTTTAAGGGATTTTCTTTGTATTAATTTGTATATTGTCTTTTCTTAACATTATGTACTGCTCCAGAGGACAGAGCCATGAAAATGATTTCTAACTGTATAGGAATGTGTTTATTAACCCTAGTAAAACATTGTTACTTTAACTCAAGCTACTGCGTAAAAGCATAGCTGAGTGTTAATAGGGGCATACCTAGTTAATACATGTATTGTAAAGTATTTATTATTTATATTACTGCTATTTATTAACATTTTGACTATGGATACAAAAGAAAGTTTGTGTTCAAAAACTGTTTTCCACAGTCTCTTTATGCATTGGAATAAAGTAAAATAAGAAAAATGAAATAAAAGTTTCTTAATAAAAAGAATGAGAAGAACAACACATCTCAGTCCTGATCTCATGCTTTGGGGTCCACCATTTATGATTAATAGCATTCCTGAGCATCACGGACAGAAAGGGGAAAATCGTAAATGTAGAAGTTCACTGTACAACAAATTAAACTGAATTTAGCTGTATAAGCCCATAAATACAACCCATAGTTGTTGTTTTTCACTAATTACCTCTTCACAGCCATATTAGTTGTTGGGTTTTTTTAAGTACAGAAATAAATGGATCAAATTCCCTTGTTGCAGTGATATATGATATATGATCCTCACTTTGGTCCAAAGGTCTGACTTGACCATCTTTATTGTAACAGTGCTGAGATCCATCAGTCTCACTTCATTTTTAGTCATCATACTGAAACTAGTTCTGATCGGACTGTGAGCACCTTGTTACCTATCGCAAGAACCTTAATATAAAGTGTTACTGAAGGGAAACTGTCTGTTTTGTTTTGGGATTATGCTCTAAAAAGATTGAAGTAAGTTTGTCCTGTGTACGGCCATCCTCTGAAGTGCATCTCCCACATGTCACATTGCTCATGTGGTTACTGCCTCACAACCAAAAGAGAAGAGGTAAGCCCTGCAGGGTTTTAGAGGGTTTTCCAACACCGTACCATGAGTGGAGAGTGTTCAGTGAGACAATATTACAAACAAAACTATGTCTGCACATTATAACCATGTTGATAAATTACAGTTGAAGAAATTAACTCACTTCTTGGCCAAAGGTTTGAGGCCAATGTGGAGGTCGTTTGCTGCCGTCCATGCATGTGTGCAGGCTACTGTGTGAATGTGTGTATTTGTGTATAGTGGGGGGATGGTGTGCCAGAGGAATTAGGTAATACTGACATGGCCATTTCAGCCCCCACCTTACAAACAACACTAAGATCAATGTACCAGATCAATAAAAGTCATTGGCAATAACTGAACTTCTCATGTGATCAGTGAAGGAGAAAATTCAATTTTTTTTGCACATCTGCATGTGTCCCAACATGCCCATTCATCAGACTGAAGGTTTGTAACCAAAAGCATGCAGCCACCCATGCAAGTCTTATCAATCCTCCAAATCCGCACGTGCAGAAATGGTACATGTGCACTCAGGCAGAGACACACATAGACGCATGCACACACACCGCAGGGGGGGAAATTGGCTCTTCTCTGACACTGCATGATTGGTCACTTTTTCCCTCTCTCTCCCTTCCTGCTGAAATAGTTTTAACAAAAGAGAAGGGAGACGGAGGGGGAGGGGTGGCGTGCTTGGGGGAGGGGATGCGTGCGCTGCTCTGTTGTCACCAGGCGAGGGAGAGCGAGGGCGGGGAGGGGGGCGAGCTGGAGGGCGAGCGAGGGAGTGTAGGAGAAAAGGATAGGATCCCAGAAGAGGCTCAAACACACTGACACACACATACACACACACACATGCACACATACGCAGAGAGAGAGGGCGAGAGACCTTCTGTTACAATTTGTGGAGTAGTGGATTACTTCCCAAACTGAAACACTCATCGGGCAAATCCAGGCATGGTCAGGTCTGTAACCATTTACGCACTTATTAGGAAAAAATAGATTTTGGTTTCCCTTCAGCAGTAATGACAATGTTTCCGCTGCTGCCTGCACATTTCGGTCCTTTCTGATGTTCTCTCTTTTCCTTACGGTAAATGTCGTGATTTTCGTTTTTACTTAGATTACTTCAATTTATCTTCCATCTTTTCCCCTTGTCTTCATATGTATTAAACTCTAATTAGCTGGCCTTCTGTGTCGACTGTTTGGTGCCTGCTTTAAGTGCGTGCACTTTGGACGCATTTTTTGCCCTAAATTTCCTTGAACTATTCAGCATTAGAGAGGGCAGCATGGAGTTCTCTTTCCTCTGTTGGTTTGCAGTTTTATAATGAAAACCGTGCTTTACCGTCTTGTAGTCACAGGGTAAAGCGCTGTGTCAGTGTTCGACTTTCAGTCTCTCTTGTGCGCTTGTGTCTGTGCGCACAGCTAAGGAAAGAACCAGAAAAGCAAGCGCAATGAAAATACATGCAAAGCTCATTACCACTCAATAACAGCTTACATGACAACAAATATTTTACTTTTTTTGTTAGAAGGTTTGCAGCAAAATAAACGAATATTAATATTGCTCTACGGTGTAAGCGAGTAAGCATGACTTTTATTTTTAATTATCATTATTTTCGTAAAATCTATTAGAATCAAGCGACAGCAATTAAACCAGGACAAGGTGTCTGCTGGCTCTGACACTGACTTGTTTGCATTCTTCAGGTGGCAATGTGTCAGAGTGGTGTTGAACTATGAGATGAACCATGAAGCAGTACAGGAGGCCACTCACTAGCCTTTACCAGCAGCAGTACAGCCAAAAGCAGCAGAAGCAACAGCGGTAACCCAGGAAGACCCTGAAGCATGCAGCTGGGCCCTCACTAGCACCAAGTGGACCTGGTCCTCTCCTCTTCACCTGGGACCAGGGCTGCAGAATGCTCAGTCCTGTCACCCCATACAGTAAGTCTTTAATTTTTTTGGTTTGCATTTGGGAGACACTTATTGGATGAATGCATCATGTTGTACGTGCATACCAGTTCTGCTTGAGTTTGTTTTCCTGTACACATTCTTCTTCAGGCCCCTCTTTTGTCCAGAACTCATCTCCTGTGGATATGCAGTGGGAAGCGAATTGCTGGGGTGAAGGGAGGGGGATCTCTTGAGCAGTCATGTTGAGAAGGCAGATACCCTGAAGCCTTTAACAGCTGAGTCTCCAGGCTTTGCATTGAGGAATTTCACAGAAAGTGTTCAGACACTGTTTTTTGAGACCAAACAGACAGCAGATGTTTGTCTTTTTAGAAACGCCACACATATTTTGCAGAATGAATGTGTGCTTGAACAGGCTTTAGGTCTCAGGTTTAGGGCAGTACACATGTTCAATCTGAATAAACTCCAGTTGTATTTTTACCAGACGTGGTAAAGAGTTGACACATTTGGAAGGCATTTCCACAAAATACTTGTTTGTTACTTGAGTATGTAAAAGCAAAATATATTCAGATCATGTAAACATGTCACAGAATAGCCCCTCCCTTACTCATATGTGTACTGATTATGCGAGGTTCCTATCTAGACTGTTAAATATACCTGTATTGACTGACCGGCTTATTGATCAGGACCAGCTTTAACAGGATTACAACACTAACCTGATTGGAATAATGCAACAGGGATTTACCGCTGGATGTTTTATGTATTCTAAAGCAACTGCACAGAGAAGCAGCAGCTAACAAACAGCAAAATGTCACGATACTTCGTCTCTGACGTCTCGCGAGGCACAACGATGGGGCTGTCTGTGTAGAAAGAAGCTCTGGTAACATCTACGTGTCACATTCCTTCCTCAAAAGCAACTCACAGCAGTGTGTCAGTTTTCTACTCATAGAAACTAAACACGCTCACATTCTGGCATTTTATTTTTTACTCCCAACCGCACCACCTCCAGTCACGTGTCACACACACTGACAAATTTCAGATCAATTCCCAAACACAAATAAGGAAACAATCACAGCTCGTTAAGGTGTGGGTGACTGCGATTGTTTGTCCTTAATGATGATAATGTGAGAGTGATGAGCGGCGTTAGCGCGTTTTAGCCGCCCGTTACCAGGGTGAAGCAGTTCTGTGAATGAAAGCCAGATCGTTAGTAACCTGGTGTCAACAGCCTCTCATTAGTGCTGTTGTAGTGGGGCGCATAAACATCACCCTCTGTCTCCACACGCATGCATCAGCCCTGCTTAATAATCGCAAAAGCTTGTTAAAAGAAAGTGCAACAAGCCGCGGCTCCTTATTAGGTGTTATAGTGTAGATGTGCGGCGCCGGTGGGGAAAACGACAGAGAAAGAGCAAAGTGAAGGACAGATGGAGAAGATGTAGAAGGAGGGACTGGTCAGCTGCAGCCTGATATATGAGTGGACACAATAAGCAAAGAGGGGCCAGGCCAACCTCTGCCACATGTGAGTGTGTGAGCTTAGAGGAGTGGGGGAAGGGAAACTGACCACACAGGCTGGGACACAGAGTCTGGTCTTTGCTATTGCGCAGATAGCAGGAGGGATAGGAAGAATGAACAAAATGCGAGTGAGAGAAAAGAGAAATTAAATGAGAGGGAACGGAGGATTCAAATGATCGAGCTGAAACCAGCTGTGTCGTGATTCAGAGATCAAACTGTGTCAAACTCTGTGGTTGGCATAGTTTGATCTTCTCATTTGGCTTTGGAGCTTTCAAATAGCTTTCAGGTTAGGGATGTTTAAAGTCTGAATCAGACCTGGTACAGTATTTGATTGGCTGACAGCAGCATGGCCTGGTGTAGTGTGCAGGCCTGGAGAAAAGGGGGAAGGGGAAATAAAAGGAAGAGAGAGGGAGGGAGGGTCTTCTCCTTCCCACTGACTGCACACCCAGTTTTTTTTTCTTGGTCAGTGCTCACAGGACTATAACACTAATTTATACCGTTAGCTTGAAACACAGGGATATATGGGTAAAGTGCGTGCATTTCATTGTTCATCTCAGCTGGCGTGACATTCTCCTTGTAAACTCGTATACCGTTTCTCCTCTGATGTGTATTGATCTTGGCAGTGGCATGAATCAACTTCTAACTAATACAAATCACTCAGTAATGTGCAAACAGGCTACAAGGTCATTTGTCAGCACTGTAAGGAATCACGTTCTCTCTTTGTGTTTTCTCCCTCGCTTCCTTTAGCCTGGGAATAGACAAGGCGTGCTGAGTGCATGGAAAGGATATGTGCTTTGTAAATAGATCTCAGGTTAGATTCCTGGCATTCCAGCAGCTTGACTCAACCAATGACCGAGAGTCCATCTGCGTGCTGGCCAGCTGAAGCTGAACCCTCCATGGAAAAAACACAATATAAGACTGTAGTTTGCTGCAGCTTGTGTGTGTGCATTTTTGTGTGTGTGTATTTTTGTGTGTGTGTATTTTGGATTTTCCGTCTTCAGGGGGTGTCTTTGTTTATTGTGGGTGGACTGAAAGCACTTACAGAGACCCTACAGCTGCAGAAGGGTGATTTTTGTGTCCACTCTCCATCCAGCCAGTCACCCATCTCTTATTCCTCACAACCCCCTAAATCTCATTTCAGCTAGCCCCTTCCCCCACATATACTTCCATCTAATTAACCCCTAATTACTCATACTGACCATGCAGTGGACTGGGAGTCAAGCTAGCCTCCACTGACACACAGAGTTGCAGAATTGCAGAAAAGAAAAATTCAAGCAGTTTTGTCAGAGTTTTTGAAATGTACAAGTCATTATAATAGTCACATCCAAATTAGAGCACTGAAACTGGTTCCGGTGGTGGTTGTTGATGGCTGGGGACCATTTATTCAAAAAAGCAATGCGGCTGGAGTTTATAGGCATCCAGTCTTAGTGACCACTCAAAGCAGGTGAGAGAACAAGTTACATTTTAACTGTGCATAGATGCGTTTCTATACACTTTAAGCACTCATCTGTCTCAGATTAGAATCACCTTATGTGTTTGTCTTTGGCTGTCTTTAAACACACAGCACACATGATTACACACTGATGCAAGGCACATTTTTCTGTGTAGTGAACTCTGAGTTCGTCAGTGCGTTTTTGTGTGACTTGACTTGACTTCCTGCTTTCAGTCAGTTTCATTGTCTCTTATTGCAAAGACATGTAAACACAGGACTCGAGTGGGGTGTCATAGTAACAGCAATTTAGTTTGCAAAAGATTTCTGGTTACATGCACCTTTGAACATAAGAGTCAGCGTTTCCTGCATGCATAGCAGTTAACTTTGTTTTCCTGTTTTTGAGTCATCTCAGAAATGTTCTAGCCAGCTTATTATCGGGAATATTAATATTATAAAGTAGATCTAGTCTGTGTATCGACATGAGCCAGACTTTCATGTCATTTTCAAAGTGGGCTTGAGCAAAAGCTCTTCAGGCTTTCTGGAGGTTTTGTAAAGTTTTTCTTTGGGCATGGGCTGCTTTTTCACTCATTTTCAGTCCAGTCCTTGGGCCTGAGCATTTTCAGAGGAATGTTTCTTTGTTTGCACTTAACACTGACCTATGAATCGTTCGGTCATAAAAAGGCACCAAACTCAAGGAATGAACCAGTGTTGTGTCTATACTTATTAAACAACTTCAAGAACTGATTTTAAATTCTATCTATAGTCACTTTGTTGCAAGCAACCTGCAATAAAAATCACATCATTGTTCCAATTTCTTTAGTTAAACCTGCAAAAATGTCAAAGATAAAAGAGCCAGGCATAAGATTTAGGCATAAGTATTTTTACAGGCCTTGATGGAATTATGAACATCAGTGAGAAGCTTTGAATGTCCTGCAAGAAGAATGGAGAACTTTTCCTGAAGATTACTTAAAGAAATTCTGTTTCCAGTAGCAGAACACCAACAGAAATTTGCATAGTAAGAAGTTAGAGTAAAAAATAAACAGGAAAAAGAGAATATGCATAAATATAGCAAATATATACCTATATAAATACAGAATATATAAATAAGCAATGAAATATACTCATTAACCCTTTCGCGCATTGTGGTCACTACATTGGACAGTTATTCAAAGGCTGTTTTCTTGTATTTGTGTCAGTGTTGAGGGCATACTTGCACATAAACCACTACATTGGACACTTATGTGTCACTCCATACAAAATTCAAAGGTCAAAACACATGTTGTCCAGCTTTAAGTGGACATGGAACAAACTCTTTGAAAAGTATGTGTTTCAAAAATAAAGTTCAAGAATCTTTTTTTTTTTTTTGCCTAAATATGAATAAAAATACTTTTTTCCTGATGTAGCTGCCATATGTTATTAATTTGGAAAATTATGAAGAGATGAGAATGAAAAATAACTATGAAGTTATTTTGAAAATGTAATGTAAAGACTTGTGTTATGTTATGTTGTGAAAGTTACCGCCAGGATTGAGAGTGAGTTTGCAAGTGATGCTTCTTTAATTCTTGGAGCTGACTGTTAGCTTAAACACGCGCTAACGCTCCCATAAGCCTCATGTGCTCTAATCCATCATTAACTCAGGTACTTTTCTCAGTCTGGTTCTTGACAGACGGACTCACCTGTTAACTCTTCATCTTCTCATCTCAGGGGGATCTTTCCATGTCTTCAGGTTTTAAATTCCTTTTGCCAAAATTGGTGAAGGTTCCAGAAATAGTAGATCACCGCGCTCAAATGAGCCTTGGCTAAATTATAGAGCCAGTGGTGGAGATGTCGTTAGAGAACTAGACTGAAGACAACATGGAAAAATGGTTGCCACATGCCTGCAATCAGTATGATCAGTGAATACCACACTGATGGCCACCACTATATGTCATTGATGTTGGCCAGCTATGAATTTATATGAGAATAATTCCATGAAGCCATTTCATTTTTTTAAAAATGCCAAAAATCTCACATCAGATTATCTTCACACATATGTCAGTAATCTTGTTTAATAGTTTTATATGTAATAAAGAAAAATGCAGTATTGAGCTGGAAGCTTTACAAAGCGGGACACAGATTCTCAGTGGGATTGGCAAAAACAACCATCCATCCTCTTCCGCTGATCCAATATAGGATCATAGGATCCTCTCTGAGCTGTTGTTCAGTGAGAGCCATGGTAGCCCAGAGTATTTTCAGATGTGAGAACACAAATGACACACACTGTCCCCTGCTCTGTGCTACATACCAGAAAGGACAACCTATGGAGTTTTTCCTTCCCCTTCTCACCAAGTGCTTGCTCATACAATATAAAGCGGTTGAGGTGACCATTGTTGTGATTTGGTGCTATATAAATAAAATTGAATTGAATTGAATTAAACTGAACTGATTGTATTTGCACTTCCCATTTGCACTAGTGCTTTTGTAGTGTTGAGCCTACTGTGAGCAGTTTCTTATAAACTCCTTCTATGCAGACATAAATCAAACACTGGGTCATATTTCTTTTTTTTCCTTTTGTTTCTTTTAGCTGTTCGTCTGCCATGAAATCAGAAATTGGTTGTAAATTTCCTTTGGATTTATCAAATATTTTAAGCATGCAAGTAACATATAGTTTGTTCACATTGAAAAAAGACAAAGTGAAGTAAAGTCTAAGTAGACACAAAGGAAAATGAAGAGCTCACATGTTGAAAATAAAATAAATGGCAGCTTATGATGAAGCAGCTCAAGAAATAAGCAATCGTTAAGTACAGTATACTAATTAGCATGTAATCGAGTAGTTGTGCTCTCTTCAGCTAAGTTCTTGTCAGTTCAACTAGTGCAAACCTGCTAAAGAAATCAAGCACAAAATATCTGTCTCTCTATTAGGTAACTATAGCAATTGCTCACATTTTTCCAATAAATCTAATTGAAAGTTTGCCATCGAGGAGCATCAAGATTATGAATTCAAATACGACAAAGTGGAGATCTCGGTAGAGCCGTTATCAACACACATTTATAAACTTTTCACACTTGTGGTTCTGTTAATGTGAATGAGCTTAAAAACATGACAGTAACAAACACCCCGGAAACATGTCATGAGGGCTTCTTCCTCACAAGTGCTCTTTTTTTTATCCCTTAATCTCCTTCAGATACATTTTGGGGGATTTGATGTTGACATGAAAGACTGAGTCATTCATTGGCATTGTATAGAAATATGGAATATCATTCACAACACAGCAGGCACAGAGGCTTAGACGACCCCTACTCCCTTGGGGCTTGTGAAATACTATTTAAAAACCCATACTCAGAACTAAACAGAATACGAGTCTGTCTAGTGTACAGGTGTATGACTAATAATTCTCAGGGTTAGGTCAAGTTATTTTGTTTAGGTAGGTTTTGATGCCTGTGTTTGCTGTTTTGAATGTGTAATGTTTTTGTGCACCGTGACGGGTCAGAATTCCCTGGAGCGTGGGGATTTCTCAGCTCAAGGGTGGAGCTTGTGCCAGACAAGAGCACTTGCTATCCCTGGAATGGATGAGAGGGATTATTAGGCTGAAGGATCATTTAATTTAGGGATCAACGTGTGGACCGTTTAGCGACCCATCTGGTGGTCCGTGTGGACATATGACCCAACCTGGTATAATCCACTTGCAGACAGTTTCAGACCAGACATGAGTGAAAACCTAAATAAATTACAGAAGTTCATTTTTAAGCAATACATTGCACAGAAATGTCAGATGTAGCAAACATGATACAAATCAAAACCTGCATATGCAAACTGATATATAATTTATTTTTTAAAATTTTTTAGATGTTCACTAAAATACAGTTTCACAAAATTAGAGTTTTTCTTGCAGTTACTTCATGGTTCAGGTTTTACACAGCAGAAACTATTATCTTGTTCCAACATCTCCATTAGACTTTCTTCGAACATTTAGACTGTGATAACTTGATGTGACACAACAAGTAAATGGCCAGTGCCCGTAGGATGGTACCATGTTTGTCCAGTACTGTATATTGATGCAGTATCAGAAATCAATAAAGCTGTCCAGTGGTTGCAAGGAAGCCCCTCTGGTCAAAGCCTGGGGTCAGGACACTTTAGTAATACTCTGCAATGTGTGGAATGTCAGCTTAATGCCAGTTCAAAAAGACAAACCCTGAGCCACTAAACCAGCGGATTACTCTGTGCAAATGTGCGTGTGTAATCAAAAATCTGTCATTTTTCACTCATCAGTCAGTCACTTCACTAATGACACACACTTCAGTGTCCATAGATGCTAGTGGGACAGTCTCTGTGTAATTTGGAGAAAAGCTAGTCTACCTCTCCCCCCCTCGTCCAGCAGACCCCTGAGGTTTGGGCCGAATTAGATCACACGCTTGGTGGGGGTGGCTTTGTGGGCTAAGAGACTCAAAGAGAAAATACAATGGCCCCAATGTGAGAGAGACGAAGGCAGAGGGCAGTGTGCAGGCTGATAGAGGCTTATCGCCGTGGAGACCAGGCTGGGGGCTATGTTGGTAGCTTCTCATACAGATTAGAGCAGTTGGCCTCCGCCTGGTAGAGACTGTTTAGAAGGACATGGGCTAAGCATTGACAAAACTGTGGAAAAGAGCCAGCGTTGCAAGGTGATTATGAGGGCAGATATAAGATCTTGTCTTCTTTAGAAGAAATTGGAATCCCTGTGAAGAGCTAAATACCATAAAGTAGGTGTAGAAATGTTATCTGATCAGGGTTATTATTCTGAGATTATGTGAAATAACATCTTTGTTCTTGTTTGTCAGGTTTGTTAAAGATGCACTGGTCTCCGGAGCACGCCGCCCCTTTATCTCAGTGGCCTGAACAGCACTTAGATGTCACGTCCACCACCTCGCCACCGTCTGCCCACAAGCACGACCCCTACGCTACAGGTCCTCGCCGAAGCTACGCCCCTACAAGTTATCCTTGGGCCAGTGACGACATATCAGCCCTTAGTGCTTCTTCTCTGCTCAAGCGCTACGCTGAGAAGTACTCAGGCCTGGACCGCCCTGCTATGGGAGCTTACGCAGAGCATGGGACTTTCTTAAAATCAGACTCTGAGCCCTGGACTCTGGCTCAAGGCATGGACTGTTACCCTGGACTTGAGGCACTCACTGGCACCAAGGTGGCCCCTGTCTCTGTGGGGATCCCGACTACAGGAAGTGTAACAGTGGTGAGCAGTAATTTGGCCCCTGAGCCAGGCTTTAGTGGTGCTGGCTCGTGCAGTGCTCCATCATCTCAGGAATACCCTCCTGCTTACAACAGCACCTACTTGTCTTCAGGATACTGCCCTCAGCCCAGTGCAGCACTCCCACCAACCCCTCTACACTCTTTGCAGGCTCCACCTACTTTAGTGTCCAACTACAGCCCTAGCCCACCTGTCTACAACTACCCCCCAGGGTGCTACCCCCAAACCAGCCTGTCCTCGGGATACAGCCGTCCTAGTGCGTCCTACCTGCCGTCTGGGATTAGCGCTCCCACTCCTCTGGCCCCTAGGCCTACCATGGTGGGGGGGACTTACAACTACCCATCTCACAGCCTTGGAGGGACGCTCGAGACAGGTGTACCTCTGAAACGCAAGGCCTTTGAAATGACAGAGGAACGACAAGAGGGAGCAGAGGTGGAAGGATCTCGCTATAGAAAATATGGCAACGGGAACAGTCACAACAAAGCTTCCGACAACGGGCATGGCAATGGTTATGATATGAGTGTGCCCGCCTCAGATGCACAGTCTTTCAAATCTGGAAAGCCCCTCATATCACCCCCTTACGTCAGGGCAGGGGAGTACAGCCCGCCATCAGGCCTAGCAGGAGAGAGTGTATCGGGGGAGCACAGCTTTCCTCAGCAGCAGAGAATGCAGATGAAGATATCTGCATCTCACGCACACTCTGAGGACCCCACTGGAGGGCACTAACAGACCAGGTTGGCATATTGAAGGATTCCCTTGCTCCTTAAAAACCACCCAGGGTTCCTAACCCTGACAGACTCGGGGAAATAACATTGAATTTGTCGATGAAACATTTAATTTCCCGGGTGTTTCCTGTACATTAACGTTTTTGTTTATCATGTTTTCCCAAAGATTCACAGAGGCGTTTTGCCCTGTAAGGCTGAGGTCAGTCTTAGGAGTGAGGTTGAGGCATTCGCTACATAGATATCATTAAGACAGTCTAAATGTACGCGTGTCTGTTTCTCTCAGGATCCTATTTATTCCCTTTTCTGCTACTGTGGCAACAGCACTGCAACATTGTTTTTGGAGTTGGTGTAATTGTTTGTGGCCGTTATGTATTTAAAAGGCCTTTGACTGCAATATGCTCTATCGCTTCACAAAAAACCAAAAAAAAAATTAATAATAAAAAAATCATTATGACCAAAAAGTAAAAAGAGCAATAACTGAAGTGGTGAGAATGCCATACTACTTCAGCACAATCCCGACTACACTGCTGGCTGTAAGTCTTTGTGCTTGGCTTGGCCTTGAGAAATGAATGTTTTCAGGTTTCATTTCACTTTTCTTTTGTTTAGATTTTTTTTTTTTATCTCCATGTTTATGTTTATCTTCTATCCTGGACCTCTTGTCCTCTGATTAATTATTCTCCTTGCTCCCCAACTTACCATTTTTGTCTCATTTATAGATATCAAGCTGCTTATGCTGCGTAATTATGTCATAATATACATGACGCCACTCTTTTCTTGACAGGCAGTTGACCTCAGAATCAAAATTATGTATTTTTCCTGCAATGTATTAATTTAGAGTTTAGTTGGAATTATGGAATTAAATGGCACTTGCCTTGTGGTCCATGCATCTGCCCATGGCAAGATGGGTGTTTGCTAGCTACACACTACTTTTGGTTGGTGTATGTAGACAGATGTAAAATAGTCCCTACTGAAAACTGGCCACAGTAAAACATTGATGCTTGTTTTTTTTAGGTGTTTTTTGTTTGTTTGTTTGTTTGTTTCTTCTTTGTTTGTTTATTTTGAGCATCACAAGGCCATCGCTATTTAGTCCTATTATTTATAATGCAGAGTTAACAACTGTTGACTCACACCTGAATAATCCAGACTGATGAACAGCACTAGACAACAGAGGGAAAAATACATATATTGGATTTGCAGGTGAACTGTCTTGTTTTTCTTTTCTTTTTTTTTCTTCTTTTTTTGAAGTAGGGAAATACTTTAAATAGCTTTTATTCATGAAAATCCATTGAAAATGTATTTAGCCTTCATAAAGTCGCAGTATGGGTAAATCAAGTATGGCTCAATCATCTTAAAAGCATCTTCTTCACACAGATATTTCTGCTAATCCTTAACCCAACTTTATCTCAGACTGTACAATGGAAAAACATAGATGATTGTACATACTGGGAAGATGTACTCAGTGCAGGTTAGCTACATAAAAGCTCATTATTGCTTCAGTGTGGCTGCACAGGCACGCACGTTGCAGCAGAGGATATATGCGTCTGAGCGAGTGCCTCTTAAAAGTTTTATTCAGCTACATACTTTGTTAAAATTTACCTGCTTGTCGTTAGATTTGACTTCTTTATATGTTTTTCTCTTTACTTTTGCCTGTCAGAAGGATGATTTATCGTGTTATTGAATACTCAGGAAGAATATTGTTACCTCAGAAAGATGAACTACGAATGTATGTTGATACCTTAGGGTGTCGGTGGGGGAGCTTTAATGGAGCGAGATGAAAACGATGCCATGGCTGACACTTCAGGGAAACAATGAACTTTTAAGGCCTTTTAATAGTGTGAACGCACACGTACACATACACATGTACATGCGTTCACACACACACACAAAACACTACATGGTTTCTTAGCTCCGGGAAACTCGAGGTTTTTATATCAAGGCCTGAAATGTTGAATGTAATTCAGATATTTTTTTTAAAGACATGCCATACGTACATCAATGATGTTTTTAGATCTATTTTTTTCCACGTATAGATGTAAGTCTCCAGTAGGTTTTGGTGGAGAAAATATTGGCATGTCAAGTGTTAGTGTAGTTAGCAGTGGGGAAAAGGAAAAGCACTCCTGATAAACACATATCAAGATGTACACACACTACAGTATATGGTGCATAGGCGATATTTTTATTAAATGTCTTAATAAAGTATCCAGTCACCATTTCAGTATTTTAAAACCACTTGATTCAGCTTGAATTTAGCCCTAACTTCAAGTTGAATTAAGTTGAATACCAACACTGTCAGCGCACTGGGGCTTTGCTGCTCTGCTATGCCACTGATTTATGAACTGTGCCAACCTCAAATTTTTAAAAAAAGCCTATTAAATGAACGAATCAGGAAACTCTTACTTCAGTTTTGACCCTTAAGCACCTCTAAACCCAACTGGATTGAGCCACAAGCCACCAGAGTGAAAGTGAAACTCTGGTGTCATAAATTGGCAGAAATGTTCTTAATCACATGCGGTGATTCACAAACAGGTGTGATTGGTCACAACTGGCAGTTTAAAGTAGAAATCTGTTTAAGTGGAAGCAGGAGGGCAAATGAAACATGAGCTTGAGATGTCTAGGTTGTTACAAAGCTGAACTTCAAATCTAAAGTGAATGGATTCCCCTTTAATTTTACTAATTGGAAATTCAGTGTAATTAAAAGCCATTTTAGTGCTTTTTACTATCTTACTCAGAATGCGGTTTAAGGGGAAAAAGTAGAAGCTCACCAGAAAAGAAATTCAGATTAGGAAAGAGGTGCTAAGTAAATCATGATTTATGCTTACCCCAGGTTTTTACAAGTATTTGGTTACAACAAGTGAATCAACACAGGATGTGCTCTGCATTCAAAAGACACATTGCGGGAAGCATTTGCCTTTTCTTTGTGTTACTCTGATTCAGTGAAGGGGGTGGAGTCAGTGTTGGCGTTCGCAGATGGAAAATCAGACTTCACTGTTATCTTTGTGATTCACATGTACTTTTCTTGTATCTTGTACATTCTCTGTAACCGTTTCTACCTCATGTTGAAGACCTTGTACATGGAAGTATTTATTTCATGTCATTTCACATACCAGTTTAAAGACCAGCGTTTCAAACTGTTGACCTGTTGTAGTCTACCTCACTAGAGACTGTTGTGACATGGAAATGAAGATATTATACCAAAAAAAAAAGAAAAATATTTGAGTTTTCTCTTTTTGTCTGTGGAAATTAAAAATGTTTTAAGGTTTGAATGTACTGATCTTTCACTAAATGATGCTATGATGATGATGGGTTACTGCAGTAAATATACTTACTGGGTTCAATGTGATATTTTAGCCTGGCAGTGGCATATTTCTCTTCGCAAAGTGACATTAAGTTGACGTACAGTTAAAGAAAGTATTGGCTCGGAAAAAGCGTCTGTAGAATAACCAAAATGTAAAGGATAATAAGCTGCAGTCACGCCGCAACCCTGATATAGAAAAGCAGAAGAAAATGGATGGATGGGTCATACGACCACCACCAGTGTAAAGAAAGCACTGATTCAGGGTGGGATGGAGCCATGTTTTTATGTTGTTTACGCCAAACTCTGAATCTACCATCTGAATAAGACCAAATAACATTTTTTTCCCATCTTCTGTAGCTTCAGATGCCTGTTCTGAGCTGACACATGGTGGTCTTTTGCTGGTGTAACCCATCAAGATTCGATGAGCTGTGCATTCAGAGAAGCTCTTCTGCATACCTTGGTTGTGGTTATTTGAGTTACTGTTGCCTTTCTATCAGCTCAAAGCAGTCTGGCCATTCTCTGACATCAACAAGGCATTTTTGCTCAGTGAACTGTCACACACTGGATATTTTTGGTTTTCCTGACTATTCGCTGTAAACCCTAGAGATATTCATGTGGGAAAATCCCAGAAGATCAGCAGTTTTCTTAAATACTCGGACCAGCTTATCTGTCAACAAACACACCACGTTTAAAGCCACCTAAATCACCTTTCTTCTGCCTTTCAATACAAGTCTCCTCTTTCATCAGTAGTGTGCGCTCTATTGATGTTTTAATGTTTTGTAATTTTTCAAGTTGTAGGAAACCTTATCATCATTTATGTCATGTACTTGAGCTCAAGAGAGTGAGAGAGAACAGCGAGCCTGTGCTGACATGTCACAGACAATTTTTGTCCTCTCAGCCACAGTAAGTCTCGCCCTGCTGCAACGTCAGTCATGTCACAGCAAAACTCTCTTTGTTTTGCTTCTGATTAAGGATTGTATTTTAACACACCTTAAACCATATTCCTGACAGCAACTGTTAGTCCATTCATCTACGATAAAGCTAACCTCTGTTCCTATTTAACAATTTCAATTCAGCTATGTTATGTCTCACATTTAGCATTAAAATCAGTGAAATTATTAACCTGACTTAGTTATGTCTCCGCATTTGAGATCTCAGTTGTGATCACAGGTGTGGAATAAGACAGCAAACGAAAAAAAGAAAAATCAGCACATGACCCCTGTTTTGAATTGCTGTCTCTGCCCTTCTAATGACACTCACACTGCAGCAGCTACACCACATAACAAGTATAACAGTGACACCTACAGGGTCCCCTCGAGATGGTTCTCACCATGTTGAATGTTAATCGTTGCATTATCACTCCTGCAAGTTCAGTTTATATCATTTCTTTTCAGTTATTGTCTGGCTTTATTTGTAAAAGTATGTTAATTAACCAAACGCATGGCTGCAGAATGGCAAGCACAGACTGTGATTAAAAGTTTTGCATTAAAAGAATGAGAAAAATACAACGTAGTAACTGCGAATACATTATGCTTATCCATTTTATTACTCTCTCCTTTGGATCATCCAGTTATTTTAGTTTCTTCAGTTCCAAAGAAGTCTGCAGAGTTCCTCCTTCAGTCCAAGTAGAGACCTGTGCAGTAGGACAAGTGTACCTTTTTTGGGTTTTCCTGAACCACATATGGTCAAACTTACTTTGAAATTCAGACAGTCAAGTGAAAAAGTTAGTGTTAAAATTATGAAATGAGTAGTTCTTCTAGAAGAGGCTATATTTCTCTTTAGAGCCGAAAAACATTAAATATCTAATGTTTGTGATAAGTCCCCACAAAAATGAGCCATTTCAAAATGAAAAGTTACATTTAATCTTTTAATTGAATTTTACAAAATTAAACATTTAAAAAAAAAACAATTAAATAATTTTGCCCCAATAATTTGTCTGTGAAGCCATTGGAGATGACTGCCAGGGCTCCACTTGCTCCTTTTCATTTTGTTTGGCAAGATCCCGTCTTGATGGGGAAGTGCTGGATTAACAGCCTGAGAGATAACATCTCGCCATACACCATAAGAGCACCAGAAAGTAACTTATAGTGCCTTATATTATTAACTTTTACCCATCCCTAAATCTGTGGAAGTGGTGTTTCAACAAAGCCCACTAGAGGGTGGTAGATATCTGTAAGAAGGCATTTGAAGTATGCCAAAGCCATCTAGAGATTTTACAGATATAAATACAGTAGTCAAAGCCTGTGATATTTGCAGACAGGGGCAGGGATGGAAAACAAAACCCAGAAGGGAGAGAGGGTGCTGCACTCTATTAATAAATCAGTGAGTGGGAGTAAAAACGGCCAAATTGAGCTTTAAATATCAGTTTTACAATCAGTCTTTTTTCAGTCAGGCAAGAAGGGCAAGGAAAGCTGGAAGTTGACAGAGCTGACAAACAAATCTCTTATATGAAAAAGAAGTCCTCGCCCACATTTGGTGAAGGAGATATTGCAGATTACAGCTGAATCCCTTTCCGTGCAACCCCTTACAGACACTCACAGCCTCCCTCTCTCCTTCATAAATCTGTTCACACAACACACAACCTGACAGATCAGACCAATGTTCTACTTAATCCACGTCCTACCTCTGCAGCGATGCACTTCTATACATTAGGATGCATGGACAGAAACCTAAAGAGAAGAAATGAAACAAAATCTCTGCACTGTACAGTATTATAATGCGCCTGGGTTATTTTACAACATCTACAGAGGGAAGCAACACATTTAGAGAAACAGTGTGGAAATAAGCTTCGCACACTCTGTTATTAAAATGGCAGTAGCAGTGGTCTGCAAGATGCACGATTCAGACAGTTGCAGCATGTGTGGCAGAAGGTGACGCTTCCATCCTCGGCGGCCGACTTGCTTTTCACTCGCGTGTGCATATGTTCACTGTTCTCATGTGCTCCTCGTCTTCTTGAAGTAGATCCCTCTGCTTTGCTTGCTGTGGGCAAGGAGGCGCTACGCAGCGAGTTGTACAGTCTGAGCCTGTTGGGAACATGCTGCTGACTCAGCCCAGGCCACTGCATTCATCTATCTGCACTGCAGTGCTGTCTCTCTCCTCCCCGCCCCACCACCCGCCTGCCTCACTCAGTGCACCACCTTACACACACGGAGGAGGAGGGCGCGGGGGGGGGGGCACATGCAAGCACACACCTGCCATCTTACTACAGTTTCACCGTGACACACCCAAAACACGGCAGATCAAAGAGTCGCATTCAGGTAACACAAACAGAAACGATGTCATATGCGTACTCCTGCAGGAAGGCTGTGTTCTCATTCTCACAACTACACAAACTACAGAGTTCTTTAATGTAGTCTCTGTCCCTCCCTGTATACTGCAACCTGCACACATTCCCTGCCTTGCAATTTTTGTGATCATCAGCAACAAACAAAATTACCTTCTTTAAAGTGTCAGTAATTTTCTTAAATAGGTAACACAGATTATGATGCAGCGATACATCGTCCGACTTTGTATGAGAACCATGCATTGTAGAACCAAAAATGACACCAGCCAGAGGAATAACTGGAAGGCTGCTTTATTGTTTGGAAATAGATTCGTGCTCAAATGAAGACATTCTTTCACTGATTCTCATTTAACTTCCAATGTGGTTGTGCGACACGTGTTATCTTTCTGACTGTATTAGTGGCAAGAGACAATGACAGTCAAAAGGGTTTTTTCAGTTAAAGTAGTTTCAAAGAAAAGAAATGTATCTCAGTCATGCTACAAAAGAATGGCCTCATATACCATTTGGTAAACCAACATTAGGAAATGAGCTGTAGTGTAAAACAAAAGGCAAGCTGTTCTTTTGCTAGCCCGAGAGCCAGTAAACAGAACACACAGAGAGCACTTCTACTACATGACTCTACAAGATGTTAGTCCAGACAGTCTAATCTAGGTGGTGAGTTTTTCAGTTCAGGTTATTTACGAACTCAATACATTGCGTCTATCGTGCTCCATTTTGATTCACTTCGATGGGTGTTGAGATTCTCATTGCTGATTTATCGACAGACTAAATAGAAAGCTAAAAAGGCACGTGCCGTTAAGAGATATTGCACCATAAACAAACACACAGACAGTTAAGACAACTAACCCTTAAAATCATTATTATTATATCATATTGAAAGTGACAGCGAAATTAAAGGTGAGCTCCAAAACTACAGCAGTGTGTTAACGGGAAACATGGAGGGTTAGAGCTGCAACAAGCAAAAGAAATCGTCACACAGAGTGAGCTGTGGCTCGTAGTCGGGGCACACGGGTTAACCAGCAGTCGCCTGCAAAAAGGCTGTGAGTGTGTGTGTGTGTGTGAGTGTGCGTGTTTGTGTGCGCATGTGCGAGGGTGTTAGTGTGCGTGTGTGTGAATCCGTTTAACCTTGTGTCTACAATATAGGAAAGTAGGGGCAAGACATCGTCACACATATACAAAAGGGTATGCTGGTAGTGCAATCCTCTAACCAAGGCAGGCTCCACATTTCTCAGCAAGCAGCCAGTACAACACCATGCATTGTACGCTGGTACCCAGTATGCACAAGTCCTGGGCAGGCCAGAGTTTTGGTTATTTCTCTGAACATACCACACAAAGAAAGAAGCATGATCAGTTACACTCTGGGGCTCTGGTTTCACCTCAATGCAAGGAGTGGACAGGAGAGTTGAGTTACAGACACTGTTCTAATGTATATATACTATATATATATATAATGGTAGAATATATATATAATATATATGTAATATAGCTCTGTATATGCACATATGAATTTATACAGTTTTTATTACAATCAGTTTTTTTTAAATATAGATTAGCTTACTTCCCTCTTTTTTGTGAAATGTGAATCAAAAAAGAACGAAAGAAAGAAAAAACCTATTCCATCTAACAAATGCGTCACAGCCTAACAAGTGTGACAAGGGGTGTCAGCTGGAAGCCATTCTATTTATGGTTATTAATATTTAGTGTTAGATTAATAGCTGTAGTTTTTCTTTTTTTAAGTAATCCTGTATTTACAAAAAAACTACACATGCTGTTAAAATAATATAATACATTATTTATAGCCTCTTAAAAAGTCCAGTCTTAGCTTTTGCAGTTTGTGCCCTATAGAACGAAGCCTGAATTTTATTTCTTTTTTTCCCCAAATGGATGTATGTGTATTGATTTTTTATTTTCCCTCTTTCTTCCTGTCAATCTCGTATTCGTGGAGGTCTCGGAGAAAATGGACGGCAGTAGCTTTTACGTTTGTCATTCAGCGTTTTTTATTTGGTTCAAGGTAACACCCACACTGATTTTGGAGATTTCATGCAGCAACTGGACCATGGAACTTGAAAACGGATGAGGAGGGGTTGGGAGCGGCTTATAAACGGGTAGTGACATCACTGGACGACAGGAAGTGCATAAGCTCTGGTGTGGTGCCTAGGCTCACAGCACCGTAAAGATGCATCCAGTGCTCTGCCTGATTATTTGGTATTTGTTATGCAGTAGAGCAATAGGGAGAAAAACATGGCAAATGAGATGCTCGGAGCACTTGTTGTTGGTGAATACTGAAATCTGGGCCGATCCACTGATCCCCTTCTGCTTCAGAAGGAATTAAGAGTGCTGCTCAAACCAACGTGTCCCAATTCACTTTCATGACATCTCCTCACAGTGTTTCCTATATCTGGCTGCTATCAGGGTGAACATTAGTTTGTTTACTGAAATTAACTGAGACCAGACTGCAGTCCATAATGACTATTCATATAAACGTCACCATTACAAGCGAGCGCAATGACGCCGTTTCATGAGATGCTTCTAGCCCTATAGTTCTAAGCATCGTAAGCAGGAAGCACTAAAGTGGCCCCTGACCGGGCGACTGTCAGCAACGCGACAACCAGCCGAGATCATCGTCCATCAACATGGCATAAAACAAAAGAGTAAAACATGATTTCATAAATACTCCCATCACATTCACTTGCATTTTGTTGCAGAGCTCATAATAGTACATTTATAATATCTCCTGAGAAAAAGGGATGAATTTTTCAAGCATTGCATACATTTCTAGGGTCTCTGTCTAATAACGACAGCGAGAAAACAGACTGGGCAGGGCATACTTAACCCAATCCCACTCCATGGACAAAGGGCAACAAGGGATAACAAGGCAGGTCTCTTTGGCTTCTCCACGCACAATGTTCTCATCACCCATTCATTATTTCCCATTTCTCAACAAAATAAGATACTACTAATATGTCTCATCACAAGATCGTTTCTCTAAAAGTAAAAGCACAAAATAAGACATGGAAATTATATCCTGAAAGAAAATAACAACAACAACAACAACAAAAGATACATACATTTACATTTTGTGTAAATAAATTAACCTAACAAGGATCAAAACTCTTGTCAGCCCTATCAGAAAAGGTCTAACCACCCACAGAGAAACATTAGAAATAGAAAGGAGTTTGCCAAACCTGTGAAATCCCCACAAACCACTGACAGCAGGATACCCACAATGCCCGATTACAAAAAAATAAAGGCAGATGGTATGGAGCATTACATAGGTGCATACAAATTATAAATATAAGCTTCTTTTTTTTCATTTCAAAGTGCTGTGCCCTTGAAAATACTGTATTTCTGTCCAAATTAACAAACGTTTCAGTCCCATGACACACACACAAATATCTCTCTCTAAATCTTACACACTCAAAATCTCCAAAGCAGCAACTATTTACTTATTTATTTATTTTTTATTTCACCCACTGATGGACTGACGGTGCTATCATTTCCCGACATATATCATTCTTCCATCTATAGAGACAACAGGTTTAAACAGTAATTTGAAATGTGCTGAGTAATGAGATTAAAATTTGGATCCATTTTAAGCTGATCAACCCCCCCCTCCCCACATCGCTTATCTTCGTGGAACAAATTACTCTGAACTTTCAAATTTCGAACATGTCTTGATCGTACAGTCGAGCCACCGTCGTGGTCTGAGTATTAGTGTCTTGTGGACTATGATAATTCATGCAAAGATTTCTGATCAAAACATGCCATCATGCAAGTCATTTCTATGCATTGAACAAGCACACTTATTATTTGTTTGGAAATCTTTCTGAGTAAATGTTAAGCCCTTGGCCCGAGTTGACTCCATAATAAACAGACACTTACTCAATTTGGTGTGAAAGCCCATGTTAAAAAAAGGATTTCGATGTGGATTATAACAAAGATAAAATGAGTAGAAGAGTTGATTGACATGGGCAAACTTGTTGGATATTGTTCTTTTTTTTTCTTCTGTTTGCATTTTCGCTGCTCAAAAAACAAAACGAAAACAATTTCTAGCTCAATAAAACAAAAAAGTAGTTCACACTGTTATTTGTGTCTTTCACTCACCTTCTGTTTGCTCATAGAGTGAGTGTGCCATTTGTTCCTTTATACATTTCTGTATTAAAAGACACAGAAACACTCTGTGGCTGCTGCAAGAAGGCGTTTCTTCAGCAGCGAGCAGCATCCTTGTTGTCTTTCACAGTACTGTCTTCCATAAGAAAACCATTCCTTGCATCCAGACGCGTGATTTTTTTGTTGTTGTTTTTTCCATTTCACCTCTTGGTGTAGAGTTTGCTCAACTTATCTGTAAGACCAGTCATACGTGAGCGGTATGGGACGCAGTCTGTTTTGATTGACTTTTTGTTAAGTAGTCCAGATACAGAGTCGCACAGTATGCTGATTATGTTTGGTTTGACTAAAGTTCAAGTCTTCAAGCTGTAACAGACCAAGATGCTTCTCTCTGCATCAATATAAGAATGAAGTCTGTAAACAAAATTACTGAAGACTTTTTTTTTCTGACTTGCAAATGAAATAATCTGTACAACTGTGTTGGTGAGTTTCCGCTCGCATTAGTATCATCTTTTTGTTATTACTGTGAATATACATCCAGTGGCCTAACATTTGGATTCCCTGATGTCTTTTTGGTTTCTTCCTTTCTCTTTCCTTCCCCCTTTGCCTTCATTGTTGTCGTCCTGTTTCTCCTTCTCAGGTTTGGTTACACTGTCATAAGAAGGCAGGGAGGCAGTTGAGGGAGTGCCCTCTTTCTTTTCTTGTTCCTGATTGTTACCACCATTCTCGTCTTTGTTATTGGCTGGTTTGCGCTTACAAACAAAACCCCGACTGGCCAAATGGGAGCGGTAGGCCCTTTGAATGATTCTGGCAGACACATCCTCCTGCTTGCGTCTCAGAGTGGTGGTGATAGGCTCATAAGAGACCTTGGAAGGATTGGCAGCCACGAAACGCTCCTCCATTTGTTGCCTCAACATGTCCAACTCGCCGCTGTCACCCAGCACACGCTTGGTGAAGGCAAAGAGGATGTCCAGACAGTGTATGCGGTCTCCACTCACCATAGGCATGTCCATTGCAATCAGTTCAATGGTATTAGGCTTGGGCACGCGGAGTGGGTGTTCGAGTGCATCTGCAAAGTCAGAAAGCTTGGCATAGGTGATGAACTGGGAGGCATCTGGGTCAAACTTCTCCCAAATTTCATAAAAGGTCTCAAAGTCATCCTCACTGAGTGGGTCTGCACTCTCCTCTGTGGCCACGCTGAAATTCTCCAGGATGATGGCAATATACATGTTGACTACAATCAGGAAAGAAATGATGATGTACATAACAAAGAAGAAGATGCCCACCGATGGGTTGCCGCAGTCTCCCGTAACAGGGGTCCCAGAGTTCTCCAAGTAGGGGTCACAGTCCGGAGGGTAGTTCAGAATAGGCAGCAGAAGGCCATCCCATCCCGCAGACGTGGTGATCATAAACAGGATGATCATGCTGTTGCCAAAGGTTTCAAAATTGTACATGTCATCAATTCCAGCCCCGTATTTCACATAGCCAAAGTTAGACATTCCAAAGATGGAGAAAATGAACATAACCAGGAAAAGAAGGAGGCCAATATTGAACAAGGCAGGAAGTGACATCATAAGGGCAAACAGAAGAGTTCTGATTCCTTTGGCCCCCTTGATGAGACGCAGGATCCTGCCGATACGAGCCAGACGGATCACCCTGAACAGTGTTGGTGAGACAAAGTATTTCTCAATCAGGTCAGCCAGAAACATTCCTGAAATTCAAAGGAAGGAAAAACAAACACATGTTAGTTAAGGCTGAGACAAAAGCCGACTGAATGCTTTACCCCATTCCACACAGCAGGAAAAGAAACATTGATTCTTCATTACTTGTTGGTCTTAGTTAGTAATCCATCTGTTTTTATACAGCACGAGGATCACAACAAAAAGCCAGGAAAAACTGTATGGCAACGTTTGAACTGAAGACATTTGAAAGAAAGAAATTGAAGTTTTTTTTATATTTGATTTTATGTATACTGGGCAAAAGTCCAGCAATCCCTGATTTCTTTATATTTCTTTATATTTACTTGGAAAATGGGAAATATTTCTTTACACCAGCTGTGTTCTTTAACTGAGCCTGAACTCTCTTATGCAGCTTTCCTGAGGCTTATTTTCAGTCCAGTTCTTGAGTAATTTGGCATACCTCAGCCCTTTCTCAATGTTTCCCTTCCATAAGATTGGCTTTAAATCTTTTAACGGCACAGTTGCCCACCATGCTGAGATAAGCCAAGCTTTTAGCTATTTTGTTGGTGCAAAAATAAAATTTTATCCCTGTCAAACTATGTTATATTTTCATAGATTCGATTAAAGAAATGGAACCAAATTATGGATTTTTGTGACAGGCTACTAGCAAGAAAGTGCTATTGCTCAACACCACTTTAAAAATTCCAAGAAAGTCTGGCTGCTTGAAAGCAAAATATAAAGAAAGATTTTAAATTTCACCTTCTGACAGGTTGCGCACATTAGTGCTACATATATTTTAATTCATATATATTACAACTGGTAGAAACACAAAGTTTGGTTTAGGCAAGAGAGCTGCCTGAACAGAGTTTGCAGGAGACCACACACAGGTTAGCTTAAAGTCTGGCTCATGTTTGAGCTGTGTGCATCTGCAGTACGTGAATGAAATTGGCTTTTTTGAGCCATTTCCAGTAAAGCTGCTTTGACTTTTCCCCTCATGCATAAACAGCCTTTTTAAATACTTGCCCACAATTGAAAGGATGACCACAACCACATCGAAAATGTTCCAGCCATTGGTGAAGTAATAGTGACGTAGTGCGAAGAGCTTCAGTAAAAACTCGCCAGTGAAGACAACAATGAAGACAAAGTTGACCCAGTAAAGCACGTTCTCTGTCTCCTCCGACTGATTGTCTGTCTCCACCATCATAGTGACCATGTTGAGGCAGATGAGTATCATGATGGAGATGTCAAACACCTGCTGCGTCACAAAGTCAAACACCATGCCCTGGATTTTGTTCTGAGGAGAAAGCGAGAAGACAGAAGAGGGATGTTGGAGTGATTTTCTTAATGATTTTTAGAAATGTAACTTGCGTGGAGGAGAAGGGAGGAGAATATTTACCTGGGGCCTGGGGATTGGTTTCTGTGGTTTCTTGGACCCTAGTTTCTTCATTGCATTGTAATACTTCTTCTGCTCTTCTGTCATGAAGATATCCTGACCTCCAAAGTAAAGGGACAAAAAACAATTTGGTTACAATCTGCAAGACCACATTTTCCAGTGCAGGATCTACTTTAAAAAAAAAGTCAAAGTCAGCGGTGTAGATTTTAATGACATTTTGGGACATACATCTGTCTTCTTGATTATAGTGTAATTGACTGTTTCATCTAACTCTGGTGAGAAAGTAAAAATGTGTATATTTGAGAGATAAATGAAGAAAAGCAATCTTATCTTTTTCTTTTGTTGATTGAAGTTATCAATGATGACACCAATGAAGAGGTTTAGGGTAAAGAATGAGCCAAAGATGATGAATATGACAAAGTAGATGTACATGTACAAGTTGTCCTCATAAATGGGCTGATCCTCCACCTACAAATTGCCATAAACAAAAAAACATATTAAAAAAACTGTAGGTCCTGCTGATGTGAAAGTCAGACTATTTGTAAACTGAAAAAGCTTACCTTTCTAGAATCTATTGCCGCATACATGATGTCCATCCAGCCTTTGAATGTTGCCTGCGATGGTGGCAGTCACAGTGTGAGAAAACAAAAAAATTGTACAAATGCGAAGTAGCAAAAAAAAAAGTTTCTCACCACTTGTAGGAGTGCCAGGTATCCCGCGCCCACGTTGTCAAAATTGATCTTGACATTCTTCCATCTGACTTCAGTATAGTTGTCATTGATGAGTGCGAGGCACTCTGTTTTGTTGTTCACCTCATGCGGTAGAAAATACTCCTCAGCTGTCTCATTGAAACAATAGTAATACTTTCCAGCAAACAGATTGACACCCATGATGCTGAAGATGAGCCAGAAGATGAGACACACCAGCAACACATTCATGATTGAGGGAATTGCACCCACCAAGGCATTCACTACAACCTAAAAAGAACAGGGGGGTGGGGAGCAGACAAGAGTGTATGTTAGCAATCAAACACCACCTGCTTGTAGATGTTATAACATTTTGCACAGAAACACACACTTACATAGAAATGCACATTCTTTCCCTCCCTTAGAGACTCAAGTTGCGTTATGTGATTGCTTCGTAAAAATTCATGCCAATCACAATAACCTACAAGCGAGTATAACAACAGGGCACAATACAATGCACAACAAGTCAAAACAGTGTAGAACTCTGATTATTTCAACTTTGAACAGAGAGCCATGCTTAAAATAGTTTGTGTTATAGGTTTTGGTAATAAAGGGGATATTACAAATTTTATAAATCATCACTTTTGACTGTCAGCATTTAAATGACGTAGTACTGTTTTATGACAGCTTGGTATATTAAACTAAAACTCATTACAACTAGTTCTAAATCATTATAAAGTTATCCTTTTGTAGCTTCTAATCCACATTATCAGATTTTTTTGTATTGTGCCCCAGCATATTGTTATTCCCATCAAAAGTATATTGCATTCATACACACTCGTATACTATTTGTGTTCCAGTATGTCAAGAGAACATTTGTGTTAGCTGTGGCTGCTCAATGCAACAAATTAATTCAATCAATTAAGTAATGATTGCATGAACTGTTAATATAAAAGATAACTTTACCGTCCTGAATGATATACAGCTGTTAGAATTAGGAGGAAAACACAGGAATGTGCATTTCCAAACACCAAGCCATGAAAACAGAAAGCCAAATAAACCAAAACTATAGGCAAACATCAAATGTCAAAATTATTTGCGTTATTTTGTGTTCTGTCTAATGTTGTAATATAGAGACAATGCAGCTATGCGATAACTTAATATAACTGCAAAACGGTGATCGTGAAAATCATGGTGATGAAATTCACTGAGGAGTGATGAGCAAGGATGTCAGGGGAGGGGTTATGCAACCAGAAGTTTGTTGATCTTCCAGTGTGACAATGCCAAAGCCAAACTGTGATAATATCAGATAACAGGACACTTGAGCCAGAGCAAAAGCCAGAAGATGCTGAGCCTAGGCACGATAAAAATTTTTGTTGTTTTTTTTTTGCCCAGCAACAACCAGAGGCTGACGCAATCCATCACATGAAATAACCAGATTAAACCAGATTCTGTTTTGTTTGTTTATTAGTTAAAACTCTGGAGTTACATCACAACTATAGATGTAGAAACTGTGCACACACTTAAGGACAGACTTAACTGTGTGCACCTTGTAAATGAAGTATGCACAAAGATTGACTACTAATTTGGATATCTGTTCATTTGAGCTGGGGGCTCTGTAGCACTTAACAGACTGCATTTTGGGTCTGTGTCATAACCCTATTGCATGGCTCAGCTTGAATTTGTTTTGCCTGACAGTTCAAACCAACCTCTAGTTGTTCCTTCAGCTGGTACTAAACAGAGCTTTTATTGTAGCGTGCTGAATCACTCAAACAAAAAATTGGAGTGCAGTCTACTTTTTTAAATAAAGCATTGGACAGAGTTTAATTTTGTTAATATTTGGAGTCACTGCTAAATGCTTTAAAATAATGCTAAATTTATTATATATGAAATGAAACATGATTAATCAAATCAGATGTATGATGACCATCTGAGATGATCTGCGTCCATGCAAAAAGCTTCTCACTAATCCAAGGAGTCATCTTTAAAAAAAGAAAAGTCCCCTCAGAGATACTTAAAATCTATTCTGCCATCTCTAGCATGCGCTGATACTTCTTATTTATTCGGCATGCAAAAGGACCAGCTGCCTGGTATCTTGGGTCTTACCCTCATCCCTTCAAAACGTGACAGGGCCCTGAGGGGTCTCAAGGCCCTCAGTGTCCTGAGTGATTTAATCGGGCCTAGATCGGAGTAGCCCAACGCATTAGCTATAAGGGTGACTATAGACACCTACACAGATAGGGACAGAAGAGGGAAAGACAGAGGCAAAGGAAGAGAGGACCCACAAAGTTAGAGGGGAAATAGAGAGAAAGGTGGACTCTAAAGTGTAAGGATGGCTGAATGGTTATATACAGATATATATAAGTACATATATAGGTTATATATGTGTAAGTATATGTATCTATATAGCATAACGGTTAAACAGGAGTTATTACAATAAACAACGGTCAATAAAGCGTAGCCGGACTTCTTTTTTTCCTTTTCTTTTTAAAAAAAATGTGTTTGCTTATGTTTGAGTTTGGTTTAGTTTGGCAAGCCAGTCTAGCGTGATAACCAGCTTAACAGCACAGTGAGCACACCTGGAAAGAAACTTGTGGTTGACACAGTGAGAGGAAGAGAAGAGAGTCAAACAAAGGGAAAAATTAGAGGAGAAATGAATTCACAAACACTAAATCAATGTGACACAATAATATACACACAGTACACGATACAAAACAGTACAGTTTCCACATCAGAGGGCATTGTACTTAAAGAAGGGAGAGAAAACGCAGAAGCTGACGACAACTTTCAGGGTTAGAAGAGAGGAAAAGCCTGTGAAAGTAGGAGTCCCACCACAGCACATCAACCTTACCCTGGACCCCCAAACACCGACCCCTCAGTCCCTCTCGATAGCTGCACAACGTCTCTCTTAACTTAAAGAGAGACACAGTTATAGGAACCTGCTGTGAGAGAGAGGACAGGTCAGTGTTAGGACAGAGGGCTGCATTAAAAAAATCTGGATTAAGTTATCAGACTATATTGCGATGTCTTCATATTTCAGGGTTACGCAAAAAAAAAAAAAAATCCACCATGTAACTTGAATAATTGAACACTTTTGTCGTCCATCATGACCCATAGGACAGACCCCTTACTATAATTGTTGGGAAGAGAGGATCCAACTCACACATTTAGAAAATCTGTACTTAGCCTACATGAAAATTGTAAAAAAGTAAGGACAGTTTTGCTACCGACTGCTTGAGGTTTTCATTTAAAATCGTCACATATCCTTCTTTCTTCTTCATTCCTTCCACCTTGATGAGATTTCCAGTTCCAGATGGACTGAAGCATCCCCATAGCTTAATGCTCCCACCACCATGTTTCGCTGTAGGGATGGTGTCATTTTGGCTTGTATGCCTTCCCCTTCTTTCTCCAACTATAAGCAGCATATCTGTGGCTAAAAATCTCTACTTTCTTCTGATCTTCACCTTAGCTTGTTTCAGTCTGGTTTGCAGGTGTAGGGTTACCCTACCCCTCTGCAGTTGTCCTGGGCTCTGCAGACACATCTCTCACTAGTTTTCTTTCCACGCTCTTTGAAATCTTTCGCTTTCTGCCTCTGCCAGGCTTGTTCTGTACTGTGTTGCTCTATTTGAATTTCTCGATCACACTTCTTGCTCCAGTTCTTGACACTCAGGAACTCTGTGATAAACTTCCTGCTTTGTGAGCAGAAGCAATTCTTTTTCTCAAGTCTAAACTGATTTCTTTTGCTTTTGGCACAACACTTTCTAAAGTTATAGCTCAAACCTTTGCTGAAGTTTTTACACTGTGTGTAAATTGGAAGATAACCCTTGATTTTGCAAGCTTCATTACAAAGTTAATGCGCATAAAAATCACTTGCTCATTAATGGGAAATGTTTGACAAAAATTGTCCTTATTTATATCTTTCATAGAGAAGACCTTACTTAACCAGACAATGCAAAACTGCTTAAAAGTCCAGATCTGAAAACAACTGATACTATTTGAAGCACTATAAATGCCAATATTTAACAAAGGAGGCTCTAACTGTGACGTTTCTAAGCACCTACAGAGACAAATAAAAGAAAGATGCTACACATTTGTAATATAGATATCTAAACCCTTTTTAAATGATTTGCTGACATATCATTTAAAGCGACAATATCATTTCTCAGTTTTAACATTTGGTTGTTTTATATTGATTGTTGTTATATACAGCCAAGTAACTGCATATTGTTTTGATTTACATTTAAAGGGCTTTCTATGGAAGTGAATTTATATCTCAGTCCTGTAGTGATATTAACATCTTCTGCATAACATTGTATTATAAGTCTCACAAATGTTGTGTATGCACTCACTGACCACTTCATTTGGTTCACCTGTTCAACTGCTCATTAACTAATCAGCCAACCACACGACAGCAGCTCAGCACATGTAAACATGGCCAAGATGACCTGCTCGATTTCAAACTGATTTAAATTACTTTGAACGCAGTGTGATTGTTGATGCCAGAACAGTTGGTCTGTGTGTTTCAAAAACTGCTGAGCTACTGGAATTTTCCCACATGACCATCTCCAGGGTTGACAGAGGATGGTCTGAAAAAGAAAAAAAATATCCACTGAGCGGCAGTTCTCTGGCTAAAAATGCCTTGTTGATGCCAGAGGTCAGGGGAGAATGGCCAGTCTGCTTTAAGCTGACAGGAAAGCATATTGACTCAAATAAACACTCTTTACAACAAAGGACACGCAGAAGAGCATCTCTGAATGCACAACACATCTACCTCTGAAGCAGATGTGCTTCAGCAGCACTGGGTGTGGTCTTCTGCACTCCTTTTAACTAAGAACAAGAATCTGAGGCTACAATTTGCACAGGCTCACCAAAACTGGACAACAGAAGAAAAATGCTGTGTGTTCTGATGAGTCTTGATTTCTGCTGCAACATTTGGATGGTAGGGTCAGATTTTGGCATAAACAACATGGGTTCATCCTGTCTCATCAATGGTTCACGGTGTTGCTGGTATAATGTGTGGGAGACATTTTCCTCTGGGGTCTTGTTGACCATGTTTATTTCTTTATGACCACAGTGACCATCTGCTGATGGCTCCTTCCAGTAGGAGAACATACCACTGGTTTCTGGTATCTTAACGATGAGGTCACTGAAATCAAATGACCTTCACAGTTAGCAGATTCAGTCCAGAGCACCTTCACACCTTTCTAGAAGGTGATGTGGAGATTACAGTAAACCTGCAGCAACTGTGTGATGCAGTCATGTCGACTCGGCATGAACCAAAATCTCAGAGGAATGTTTCTGGCACCTTGTTGCATCTGTGCCACAAAGAATTAAAGGAGATCTGAAGATAAAAGGGGATTGAACATAATGCTAATTAAGAATAACTATTGAAGTGGCCGTGTGAAGACTCACACACTTATTCTTTGTCCTTCTTTTGTCCTTCTTGTGGGC